>NC_138842.1:5131791-5731791 GCF_965183815.1 Platalea leucorodia | reverse complement strand
TGCTCTTATCCTTATTGTAGTTGAGCTGCTTCGGGAGATGGGTTTTCTGAAGGTATCTTGACTTCAGTATGTTAAATCCCTAGCTCCATGCATCCCCCCAGCTCCTGCTGGAAATACACAGGAGATGGTCCCTGGAAGGCTTTGCAAGCGTCAGACTTGCAGAAGCCTATTGCTAATCTTCAGTTTTAGAACAGTTGGGTACCGGCTCTCTCTGTTTCATGGCTTTACTGGAAAATAGCTGAAAAAAGCCAGAAAGACGTAAAGGACCGAGGAGATGAATTTGCGGTGCAGTGAGTAATGCTGTGAGCAGGCAGCTGCCTGGCCAGGCTTCCCCTTCTGCCCTGTTCTCCTGGCTGCATGCAGGCATTTCCCTGTTCTGCTCTGGTGCTCGTCTCTCTAACATTACACAACTTCTCCTCTCCAGAGAGAAGGTCTTAAGGCTCTTAGCCGTGGTAAAAGCAGCTGGGGTTGTTGATCTGGCTTTCCCAAGCTAGATTGTGTGGTCATGCTGTGGCCAGGATGCTGGGTTTTTGCACAAACGATTTTTCCACTTCTCTGGCTTAAACTGCAGGGGGTTAGTCCAAAGGCAGATATTTTTTTTATTTTTTTTTTCCCCTTTGGCTGACAAGGAGCTGCTGCTAGACCAGGGGCTGGAGAAGAAAGGAGTTATAATGAGATCACGGTTCATTGCTCTGCTCTGACACTGGTGGGACTTGAACAGTGGTTGGGTCTTCCACAGAGGTGGGATTTTCATTTCTCTTCCACCTCTGCCTCCCGTCCAGAGCTGAACCTGAAGGAGTCTTGTCCTCAGAGCACACCATTTTTTTTCCTTGTTCTCTAGTGCAGCACAGACTGGTCAGTGGGAGTCCGAACTGGGACTCGATGTTTTCGGGGCAACGTAGTAGTGTAGACCATTTCTTTTCTTGCAGTTTGAAAGAACGTGATGAAAACACTTTTTCTTTTCCTGTGTAGTACTGTCAGGCACAAAATGTATTGCAAAAAAGTTTGAGGGGGGACAGCAGCCCCAAATGTTGTGTCTAATTTGAATAGCATGTTCTTGCCAGTTGTTAAACAGTGGCCTGAGAACAAAGTGGGTGGTTTTATTCCAAGGTCAGCACAAAGATATAGAAAAGTTTCTTTTTCCTTTTGATTGTTGGAAAAGTTGTGTTGGAAACACAAGGGAGAAAGCATGGATAATGGTATTTTAACGCTTGCGGTGCTAGTCCTTTCGGTTTCTTTGCTGATAAAGCTGATGTTCCATGATATTCTGGGGTGGGGTTTTGAGAATTTCCTTATGCCAGGAGTCCATCGAAATGACCAGGTGATCTAGGAAAGCATCTGTCCAAAGGTGGTATCTGTGTAATTTGGAAAGCAGTCTCTTCTCCTTTATAGAGATACCAAAAACATAAAAGGAAGGTCATCCAGCACCCTCTAGGAGGGCAGGAGGGATGGGGTGGGCTCATTAAAACGTGGTGGTGTTTGTTACCCTGAGCTGTAGCGAGGTACCTAAAAATGCGCTCTCTCGAGCTGGTGGCTCAAGCGTGAGTAGATGGCAGCCGTACCGCACGCAAAGGCAGCACGATGGCCTGCTCAGCTGAGCGCAGGGCTGGAGGGCTGAGCTCCTGCCTTATGGCCAGAGCTGCCCATTGCTCACTCCACAGCTTTAGGGAGATCACTTGTTAGGTGGGATCCAGTTTCAAAAGTGGTCTCTGACAGTTACTTTTAGGTATCCCTCAGGTTGTGGGTGCTGAGTGTGACGATGCTTAACTGGACGACGTTTTTCCAAGCATCTCAGAGCATTGTGGGGATTTTTGGCTGCTCAGTGCTTGTCAGAATCAGGGTCAAACCTTATTGCTCCTGAAAATATGCTTTTTTTATCCCCCTCTCCCAGCGCATCCTTAACTCATCTTTATAGATACATGAGTATAAGAGGCAATGCACCAAAGTGTCTTCATTCTAGCCATTTCCAGTAGGAGGAGGGTTAAAAACCATAATCCTCACCCAGTCAGGGTAACTCAGCTGGCTGGACCCCCAGTCTAGATGCAGTAACACGTTCTCTATGTTGTACAAACACAATGACTTGCTGGCCAGCTGTAGCTGTTCAGCCGGGGCAGTGCAGGCAGGGCCCTGACCGCAGCAAAGGCTGCTGACAGGGTAAGGAATTGGGCCGGGAGTGCCAGTGTTACCCAGTGCCCCGAGCAGCGCGGCCCCTTTGCATGTACCCCCCACTCAGAGCAGGCGTGCGACAGCAAAGACAAAAGTGGGTCCCACAGCAGCACTGATATCCTTGGGGGAGAGAAATTTGGCAGGAAAGTTGAATGGGTTGCGGGGAGGAAGGCATTGAAATAATTTATTTCCCTGGGAACTGCTTTGCTCCACTCAACATGATGTCGAGACGCCGGGATCAGGTCTAGACCACACAGGCTTGTAAGTCTCTACTGGATAAACCCTAGAAATGGAGGTTGAATTGTTCTCGCAGCCCAGATGACAGTCCCTGGAGGAGCTGGCTGAGGACAGTGCAAGGAGGGAAGCAGTTCGATGATTTCCCTGCTCCTCCTTGCAGGCTAGTCTTTGCTGGAAGTCCTTTGGTAGGTGCAGGCAACCTGGGCTGTTGGGAGCTCGGTGCACTGATTTCCGTTTTGCCTTTAGGAAAGAGGAGCTGCTCTCCTGTTGCTGTGAAAGCCAAGGCTGCAGTTACCTCCAGTGCCACGGTTAGAGCCTGGCTGCAGAACTGGTTGTTCTCTGTTACACCAAGCGTTTGTTGTCCAAACCTAAACAATAGCTGTAACCGTACCCGCCACACGAGTGCGGGTCAGGGCCCAGGATTCTCAGCGCCTCCATGATGAGTTCATCCGGAGAGTCCCCGCGTTGCAAAGGCAATGTTCTGCTGGGACTTGTTCCCTGCTGGGAAATTTTGCAGAAACCCAGAATTAAAGGTGCCGGTTGTTGCCTTGGCCGGGTACCCACCTTGGCACTGATTCACTCTATTCCTGCTGGTGGGAAAGAGGTGGGGTGGCTGGGGAGGGAAAGGCTCTCCCTGAGTAGGAAAAACTTCGGTGGCTCTTTCCACATGAGAAGCGTGACATATTTTTTATGTGACAGGCTTCGGTTCTTGCTCCACCTGAGGTTGTATAGCCAGGGCAGGGAGAGCCGGGAAGCTAGGGAAAGCCAAGCAAGGCTTTGAGACAGAGAGGTGAAGCAGGGCTGGGGAAAAGAAGAGACTGACTTCTTGCACAGGAGAGAGTGGTCACTGCAGGGTACATGTCTCCCAGAAAACAGGCCAGTGTGCAGCACAGTTTTAGCCTTGCTCTGAAATCCACAGCAAGGGTTGATTTGGGTTTGCTCGGAGCCAGGTAAAGGTGGGATTTCTCTCTTCAGAACAACGCACGCTATAGGAGCCAGCTCCTTGAACAAAACAACTTGATTAAAGCTGATTGTTGGCTCACTGGCTATGTCAGTGCTGGCAAACCCGGACCATTCCTGTCTTTCCCAGTGCACCTCCCTGGGTATCAACAAATGTGCTGAAATTCCTGACACCTGGAGTTCAGGCAGCACCAGAGCCCTCTTCACACCAGAGTCGCTTCCTTTCAGTGTGGTGGAGTGAGACAGAGCTGGGAGAGGGATGTGGGCCAGAAGCACTGGGGATGCAGGGGGAAGAAATGTCCCCCTCTCTGGGGGACCCAAGCCCAGCGTGTGGGGATGTGGCAGGCGTTGAGGGTGGCAGCCCGGGGCAGTTGCTCTTGCAGGCAGCAGCATCAGCAGGGCTGGTGGAACAGCTGACTTAGATAAAGATCTGGCTCTGGCTTTGATGTTTAATGTACCGTCCAGGCAGCCAGGCGCAGAGCCTTTCTGATTCAGCTGGAAGGGGCTGCGGCAGGCAAGTGGGGAGCAAAGGGCTGGCTGGGTGTGTGCCCGAGGGCAGGAGGGGGGAGGCATGAGGGAGATCAGCCATGCCTTTCTGAGAAAGGAGAATCTGGGGGTGGAGGAAAGGATGGGTCGTGCAGTGGGACACCACCCCATCCATCTTTACCATCTTCTTCCCCCTTGTTCTTTCCTCCTGCAGCTGTACCTCCCCCACTGCAAGACCACCTTTCCCCACCTTTCTCTTTCTTTCCCTCCTTCCATCCCCTACCAATGAGCTCTTTCAGTGGTGACTTTTGCAGGGATCTTTACCAGAGGTTACATGGACTCATTGACCTATAAATCAGCAAGCACACAGAGATAGGCAGATAAATATTTAGATTAGCTGAGCAGCAGCCCTAGGTCACTTGCTTTCTGGTGTGATGGGAGCAAGGCTGGAGCTGGAGGCGTTCATATATATTCACACAATAAGGTGCTTTGAGGGCGATACAGCAGTGGCGGGTGACCCTGTGCACTCCGAGCTTGCTCCTCGTGTCTGCCTTGGGTTGGAGGGGGGAGTAGGTGCTTGTCTCGATGCCCAAGAGCTGTTCATTTGCTCCACGGGTGCATTGTCACGATGCAAATCTGGTCCTTCCTCTTCTGTGTGCTTGGAACTCGGAAACACTTAAAACAAATACTTAAAACCTTTGTCCGAATTCACCACTGAACAGGGTCACGGAATCCAGGAACCCTTTGTATACGGTGGAAGCGGCGCCTTGGGACCTGAGCCCATTTGGGAGGGAGCTTATCTCTGCCTGGGCTCGGTGGGGTAGCTGGGCTCTGGACTTGGGAGGCAGAGCGAGGGACCTGCAGCTGTGTGGGATCAGTCGGGAGCTCTGGACCATTTGCTGGGGCAGTGAGAGCTGTGAATCTCTCTTATGTGTCAGCCATAAGAAGGAAAGTTGGGTGTCTGAAGGCTGATTCTTAAATAGGCAGATCAGAAGGATTAACGAATTGGTCAGCACGTTCTCGTTTTACAAAAATTGCCTCTAACCTGGGAAACACTGCACTGTTTTTAACCTCTTGCCTGTAGAGGTTTTCGGCCCGAGTGCAAAACATGGCTATCCCTGTTTGCTTTTTCCAGACTGAATGCTGATTGTACAAAGTGAATTAAAATTAAATCCGCAGCTGAAGAATATGCCAGGGTCAGCACTAGTTTTAACTAGTTTTAGTCTACTCATCCTTGGGCCTTGCACGGTGTGGGAGCTCTCAGCAGAAGAGCTCAGCTGGAAGGCAGCTGGACTAAAGGCAGATGGGAACATGGGTTGTTCCAGTGATGCCAAGGTCTCAGTGAGAATTCTCCCCATTAAAGCGGTTAAAAAATAATGATTCCATAGTAATTTCACAAGCATTTTTGGTATCTCTTTCTTCCCAAACTTCCTTCATGTCCTGCTCTTGTGGTGAGTTTTCAGTCAACAAATGCACCTAGCAAAACCCTTTCTCCTGTTCTGGGGAGGGAAACGCATCCCAGATCGCAGCTGTTCTTTCAGCTGTCCAGATGTGCACTGAATTGCATACTCTTTTTTCTCTTCTGGACATGGAAGAGAAGGCAGGGAATAAATGGTGGGCTGTATGAGCTAGTCTGCAGAAAAACTCAGTGTGGGCGCTGCTTAGAGTTTGTAGAAAAGAGAGAGACTCCCTTCTTCTCAGGGCAGAAAGAGGGTTGGAAGAAACTGAGCTTATGAGCTGTACAACAGGAATAGCTCAGCAGGCCAGGAGAAGAGGAATGATCTTAGCAGCTTGGCATAGCTTCTACTTGCTGGTCCCTAGCCACCAATATCTGTCCAGCTCTCTGTGGAGGACGTTGTTAAGAGCGATGGCTGCGGGTGGGTGCCAAAAGGCAGTAATTGCTCTTCATACTGAGAAGGAGGCACCGTTCCGATCCACCTGCTTAGCGCTTGTAGTAGTATGCTCTGACACCAAGACAGGGGATGGCGGACTCCTACAGTGTGTACAAATGCCCCTGAAGCCAGATGAATTGATACCTGAATAGAAATCAGTGTTGATTTATGCCAGAACAGGACATAGGGAGGTTTTGCTGTTGAACAAGGTATTCTGTGAGTCTATGTGAAGGTAAATATGACTGTTTTCCAAGCTGGTTTTGGAGATGGACTACAGTCCATGTCAGAAGCTCTATATAAAATGCCAAAATTATTGACCTGGGCAGAAAAGAAGGTCAGCTGCAGCTGATCATAATGGGTTCCTTCTGGCTTTAACAATTTGACTTTCATTTCTATTCCACATGCTGTTGGGTTCAGAAATTAATAATTTGTTCTTCAGGATACCAGTTGCTCAGAAGCAAGTGAGGGAAGGCAGCAGAGGAAATTTGGGACTGCTTGCTCTAAGTAATGCATGGAGATAAGGGCTATGTGGTATTTGTTTAACAAAACAAAATGAGACTCCTTGGAGGCTTGCCTCCCTTCTTGGTAAAGGATGGAAACCCCCAGCTGTTGTTTGAGGGAGTCATGGATGTGGGATGTGACCTGGCAGCGATTTGTCCTTGCCACAGCGAGATTGCGAAAACCCTTATTTTTTCACAGACACCAGTTATTATGCTGCAGGCTTTTGGGTGGGATTGAACCTGGGACTACACCCCTGTGCTCAGGTAGCAGAAGTATGAGACCTTTGACTTTGTTCTTTTGACTGGAGCCTTTCTCTTTGACCCTGACTTCTCAGTTCACCTCACTGATGGCAAAGATCCGTGACTCTCACTCTGTTTATTTATCTCTGCCAGGAGGTGAAGATCTTCCGTGCCTTAATTCTAGGGGAGCTGGAGAGGGGCCAGAGCCAGTTCCAAGCACTCTGCTTCGTCACGCGGCTTCACCGCAACGAGATCATCCCCAGCGAGTCTATGGCAAAGCTGCGGCAGGTAAGAGGCACCCTGCAGCTGGCTTGAGTGCCAGCTCCATCCTCCAGCCCATCCAGGGTTTCTTAGAGCTGTCCTGCCTGGATACTCTTCCCAGGCAGCTGCCTGATTGTTCAGCTATTAGACCCACCTTTGACCACCCCTTCTGCTTGAGGGACTCGGTATTAAATGAAGTTCATCAATAGTATTGATCCTGTTCTACTAATAAACTATAACGAGGCATGATTTAGTTAAGCCTAGCCTGTATCAAAGGGTAAGTGGACGGCTAGAGCAATCACCATGAAAACCCCTGCCCCACATTGCCCAATGAAGTCAGTACTGATTTGGGACCATCTGTCACAACAAAGCATTGATAAACCATCACAGGCAAATCAGAGCAGTGATAAACTATCATCAGTTTCAGCATCAACAGGAAGTTTTTAAAGTGCTTTCCATCCAGATAGGATGCAGGTGCATTTACAGAGGAGCATCCATTTACACATCTTCTTATGTTGGTGTGAAATCATGACATGCTATAAGGAATAAGTTGTTGCAACCAGGATTCAAGTTTTCGTTGTTTCATCCTCTGCAGAAAAATCCCAGGACAGTGCGGCAGGCTGAGGAGGTGCGGGGCCTGGAGCATCTCAGCATGGATGTAGCTGTCAACTTCAGCAAGGGGGCCCAGCTGAGCTCTCACATCCACAATGTCTGTGCAGAGGCCAAAGAAGCAATTTACACCCGAGAAGAAGATGTCAAATTCTGGCTGGAGAAAGGTAAGTTTCCTTCGGTTTCCTTGGAACTGCTGCTGTCAGCAAGTTGGCACTCTGCTGTGATCTCTCCTGCCAGGTTTCTGGTGATCAGCACAGATCATTTTGGCTTCTCTTTCACTGTCTTTATGGTGGATAAGTCATGTGTATCGCTTGCTTGCATGTCGCGTTGCACTAATCTGTTAGCGTATCTAACTTCTTTTGGTGGTGCTCTCCTAGTGAACCTAATTAGGCAGGTATTTTCAAGGTAACCTTTCACTCGGTCAGTCGCTCAAAAGAAATATGTTATTTACACACTTTGTGTATCTTTTGGCTTACTCTCCCCAGGGCCCTTTCTTCTCCCATGGTTCCTATTCAGACTCGTGTCCGAACAGCCCCTGGAAATGCACTCTGCCTGACCTCATTCTCCTTGACTGTCCTGGAGACTGTGCAGAGAGAGCAACGCTCGCTTTGGTGGCTCTCTCCTTTGGCGTTGCCTTTCGGCAGCGCCCTGAGCAACATCTCTCCGCTTTCTCCCGCAGGGGTGGATGGCTCCATGTTCGAGGTCCTGCCACAGACATCTGATCTCCCTGACCTGCAGCGCTGCAAGCTGTGTGCAGACCGCTGGAAACCCTGCATTTGCAGCTACTCGCTGAGCATCGAGTGGTACCCGTGCATGCTGAAGTACTGCAAGAGTCGCGATGCTGGGGGCAAGGTTTCTTCTTACAAGTGTGGCATCCGCAGCTGCCAGAAGGGCTACACCTTTGATTACTATGTGCCGCAGAAGCAGCTCTGTCTCTGGGACGAGGAGACCTAGCAGAGCCAGGCCGGACCTTTTTGAGGGGCAGCTCATCTGCCTCCTGCCACCATTCATGATGCTAAGGGCCTCCTGGAGCTGGCTGCTCCAGAGAAGGAATATGGTTCACAGCGGTGCCTTGTACCAGGAGAGCTCTGTGTGTGTGCCTTTCCTTCTGGTTCCTCCCCACCCGACGCTGCCTCATACTGTGATAAGCAGGCTCAGCTCACTGCGTGTTGATGCTCTCCTGCCAGCTGCCAGGACATCCAGCTTCCTGGAAGCAGCAGGAGATGCAGGTTTCTGGGGTGAAGCACCGGGAGGGGTGTGTTTTCCCCTACTCTGGAGTTAGCAGATGTGAAAGGGGGCAGCTCTGATCAGTTATCAGCTTTAAGCATCCTGATGAGTGGTCAGGGCCGGGAGAGAAATGGTCCAGATGACCTGGGTTGTCAAACATCTCTGCTGCTGAAGAAGCAGCCCCTTCACTGACTTCGCCACCTCCTGGTGATACAACGGCATTTCCCAGTGGGAAAGCAGCTGATTTATGGGACCACATACCCTGAACAAGGAAGGTACGAAGCCTACCCAAAGCAAGAGCCTGCCTGTAGCTTTTTCTAGCGTCCGACTGGCTGTTATATCCTTCCTGTGGCTAGAAGATATAATGGGGGGATATATCCCAGCAATGACTTTTGTTCCTAAAGGGCTGGTAATTAGGGCTCTAATTAATCCCTGTTTAGACTAGTGAAGGCCCAACTTTTTGTGTTGGTCCTGTGACTCTCCCACTAAGAAAGAAATATCTAGAGACTTGTGACTATCATCATAACATTGTGGTTGCAAGGGGGGAGGATGATCCCAGGTGGGTTCGCCCTGTCGTTTTGAAGAAGACAACATTCTACATCTATGTCCAGTTTTATGTCCTACTCTGCCAGCTACTCACAAGAAGCTCTTAAATAATTGTACTGCTTTGCTGTGCCTTGGTTTCCCCTATGTGTAAAACAGGGATGACACTGAAGCTGACCTTGGCCCTGGTATATACCTGGAGGGCATCCGACAAAAAGCGCTGCAGGAGTGCTGCCTGGTTCCTGTGTCCTCCCACTCAAGTTAGAGCAAGCAGGGAGGGGAGACAGGCTGTTGGGGTCGTTGTGAACCCCTGTGCCTCCTGGTGAAAAGCCTTCACAATGTGCCTTTTTGCCTAAAATACAAGAATTTTTGACAAAAAAAGAATTTGGTCACAATTATTTTTGTATTGATCACTTAAGGGGGGAGAAGGGAAAGGTATTTTAATATTGCAACATGAAGTAAAACACACTTGAAATGATTTTTTTTTTTTTTAAAAAACAAATTATTTATCATTTGTAAGGTAAAATAAACTGATTTTTTTAAAGCATCCCTGGCCTAAAAGATTCTCTGTGCATCATAATCTATGTGTGATCCGGTTGTTTGGGTTCTTGATTAAGAGTTGCTCCCTTACGCGTAAGTCTCAAGCCTGCACCTAGGACATTGAAGACCCATGGATGGGCGGGAACATCCTGCTGTTCGGCATGACCCCAGCACTTAGCAGCGTGGTCCTACATCTCAAGCATGCTGTCCACCCAGCCCCTCAGAGACAGCTTTGACTTATCTCAAGCAACTGTGGAAGGTTCGAGCCTGAGCTCTGGTGACGTGAAAGTCCAGCGGTAGAAGCAGGTCCTGGGGTTAGGCAGGCTGGTGCCTGCTCTTCTCTCCAAGTGATGGTGGGGTCCCGTGCGGGGATGTTATGCAGATGTGCAGCTGCACCATGTGGCTGGAGGCTTGTCTGGGTCCAGCAGCCCCGATAAAGTAGTCTTTGTTCCTCTGCAGCTATAGCTGAGCTGAGGGCGGCAGAGTTTTGGGCCAGCTCAGAGCTCAGCTGCGGCTGCTCGAGGGAGAAACGTGGAGTGCTGATTCCCCCTAGTGTGGTGAATGCAGAGATGGGACTTTTGCAACCTCGGCCCTTCTCCGTTTGAGCCACTGAGGCAACTTACCCTCTTAGTGCAATTTCTGGGAAAGCTGAAATTGCTGCTTTTTCACTTACGTGGTCAGCATTTGCAGGGGTGTGTTCTCTGCTGCCTCAGCTCCTGCTGCAGCAGGACACCGTGGGACTTCGTCCTCGCTTGCTGGAGTTAAATCCAGCTGTGGGGCGAGGTGGGCTGTGGGCGGAGTGGGAGAGGATTGCAGGGCGGCTGCGAGCCTTTCTGCGGGGAGCCCTGTGTAGCCCTTTTCCCCTGTTACCTCCAGTACAGGCCTGCTGGGAGGGGACGTGAGCTTGCTGGGTGAGCTGGAATGTGCTTATTTTGTAGCAGCGAGGCTCTGGGGTGCCCGGATCACAGCGACATCTCAGCCCTTCCCCGGTTCTTTCGGCAGCACTGAGCTGAGGTATTCCCAGGCCACCTCGGGAAAGCAGCATGGTGCACGGCAGTACCAAACCATCGCCTCGGCTCCGTGAGGTGATGGAGGAGCCTTGCACGAGCTGGACCTGCGTTCAGCAGTGCAGGTCGGAGGGTGTTTTGAGCTCTCTGTGTGCAGCAGGGGCCTCGAAGGGGTCCGAAGGCGCGGTCAGCGGTGCCGCGGCCCCGGCGCTGCCCGGCCCCGGGGTGGGGGGTCCGGGCCGGGGTCCGGGCCCGGCGGGGCACGGCCGGCGGTGCAGCTTTCCCGGCCTCCACAAGTGGGTGCTGGCGGAGCGCGGCTCCGCTCGGCGGAGGCGAGGGGCGCCCGGGGCAGGCGCTGGCGGCGGAGCCCGCGGCGGGCCGGAGCGGCGGCGGTGGGGATGCGTGCGGTCCGTGCCCCGGCTTACGGCTCTGCAGCCTGGTCCCTGCAAGGTTTCAGCCTTCCTAGAGGAGAACTGCACTGCAGTGCATTTGCCTTTCCAAAGAAAAACCTTTCTTCTTGATGCACTGAAATAACAATCTCGAAAAGCAGCTGTTGCAGGTGGAGACAGGAGACCTTCCTGGCATAGAGAGAAGGCACAGTTGGTACTGGTATAAACCCTTGCTGCTAGGAAAAAGCAGTGGGGGATTTTGTAATACCTTTCTGCAGTTCGTGCTTTCAGGGCCCGTCCAAAGGCCGTACTCCATAAATCAAGTGCTATCTATCTGCAGAGCTTATCTTCCTTTAAGAGGGGAATAAACATTGGCAGCAGGAGTGAAGGAACGCATGCATGCAGTGAGGATGAGAGCGGATGGATCATTCATTGATGGCCACGGACAAAAAAACCAGCATATCTGCTGGCATCTAGGAGTGATCATCTCAGGACAGAGTTAAAGCAAATCTGCCTTTGCCTGGAGAAGGTGGTCTTATTTCCATAGCAGAAAGGAGTGATGATGCTGTGATCCCTCCCCTATTTTTTCTCTCCCTGGGTAGCAGAGGTGTTTCGGGTAGCTTAAGAAGGCTGTATTCTCTCTTGCCTGCATAGCACATCACTGAAGCCAAGGGTACTCAGGTGAAGGGCTTTGCTCCCACAACCTTTTGGGGAGAAAAGCGCCTAAATATTAATTTTTTCCTGCTGTTCCATTGACCACAAAATAATGGTCAGAAAAAGCAGATCCCGCCAGCTGCAGAGCGCGGCTGGAGGATTCCCGGCTGCATCTGGCAGCGCCTGCAGGGCCAGGAGAGGGCACTGCGGCCCTGCCCAAGGCCGGGCCCGCATCCCCGGCCGGAGGATGCCCGGGACTCCTGCCCGGCGGGGGGGGCCTCCGGGGGGGCCCTGCCTCCCTGGGGCTCCGGGACGGGCGGCTCGGCTCTGGAGCAAGGGAAAAGCACCGGGAAAAGATCGGCGTCAAGTGAAACTCCCGGTTGGTGTACAAAACGTGCTCTGATGTGGGGGGAAGGAGAGCTCTCGTGGTCCCCAGCCTTTCCAGGGCCTTTCTCCTGTGCCCCAGAGGCTCTTCAAGCTGGCTGGAAGCCACCAGCAAATCCAGGTTTGACACAGTGAAGACACCTGATCGGGTCAGTCTTCAAGATGGGGAAAATCCAGATGTGGGGGTCATGCCGAGAACACTAGAAAACAGACCAGCAGCTGCCCAGGAACGCCCTGAGGATCAGGGCCTGAATGGCTGGGGCTCTGCCACAGGCTGGGGATCCGTGGCAGGAGTCCAGCCCCTCCAGCAGCTCGAAACAAGCTGCCTGCGCAAACCACCCCGTGTCACCTTTCTGCTTCCTGGAGCAGCGCTGAACGCAGCCCGCAGAAATCTTCCCTCGCGCCCTGTCCTGCAAACGTTAGTCTGACTCGGGAACTTCCCTTTCTCCCTGCTTTCCCCCTTCTAGCTCTCCCCTCACTTTTCCCCTCTTTTTCCTTGTTAGAGTTCCATTTAACACGTCCACCCTTTCCTCCCAGCCTGTTGCCCTCTCCTGAGGATGTCCTCTCTGACCATGCAAGCCGAGGACAGGCACTCCAGCCCCATAACGTCGGACTGGGTTGGAGGTGAGGCTCACGAGCCTGCCCACCCACCCACCCATCTCTGCAGAGAAACCTGTCTTTCCAGGGAGGGAGAGCAGTATGTGGGAAAGCCGAGAGCCCTGGAACGTGAATTAGCCAGGGAGAGATGAATGTGTGATAGCTTGTACCTGGCAGCTACCAATTGAGCGTGTTAACACTTTCAGGAGGGGTTTGAGCAGTGCTGGAGCTCAGGCATTTAACGCAGGCGTCCTGCTACCCTGGGCCATGGTAGGGGTCATCAAGGTAGTGCACGGCAGGGACAGGGAGCAACCGCAGTGCCTGGGTCCGTCAGGGTGACTGTTGGTCCCCGTCACAGCACAGAGCGTAGGCTGAGGACCTGGCCTCTGGCAGCTTCCTACCAAAGAAGCCAACATTAGGGGAATTTTTTTCCCTGGCTTCCTTGGAAGCCAGTTAAATACTGCAGCTTTAAACAACATGGACGAGGAGGAAGAGGCTGTCTGCCACTTCTCTCCTCTTCTTGAGGGACTGACGTACCGCACGGAGCACAAGTCAGGAAAGAGGAGTCTCCATGTGCTGATCCTAACCCTGCCCTGTGTCTTTAGCCAAGTCAGGTTACCTTTCTGCTCCTAACTTCCCTTTTTGTGCTGATTGTTTCATATGGCATCACTCAGGTTCAGCCCAGACCTAGGGGATGCAGAGACTCAACCGCACAGGCTGCTCTCATGGCTCGCTCTGGGCAGAACCCAGGGTTTATCTGAGCGGCCAGAAATGAAGTGAAAGGGCTGCTTACTGGAGGGGCCGTTCCTGCAGCTTGGATGCCTTCCCTTCTGGGTGCTGGTGGCTGCTGCCCAGCCCGGCTTGATGCCTTGGCCTCTCTTACCCATGCAGGGCAAGAGGCAGAGCCAAAAGCCTGTCCACGAGGGGACAACGCGGATCTGGGACTGATGGCGGAGCCCTCGCAAAGCCCCCCACTTGCAGCCCAGCGGGCAGGTGCTGCGGGGTGTATCGGTGCAGCTGAGGGCGGGCAAACTGCCTTCCTTCCTCCCTCCTTCCCACCCCACCCCACGCCCTGGTAGCGCTGCAGGGACTCATCCATTCCCGAGTTACTAATATGCAAATGGGCGCTTTTGCATGGGCCGGGCGCCAGGCTGCTGGGTGTCAGGGCACCCGAGGGAGCCGGAGGTGGGGCGAGGCGTGGCGCGGCGCCGCATGCTCACCTGGCCCTGCATGGCAACAGGCAATGGAGCTCTAGGTCCCTTCGGGAGCGGACCCACGCCCGGTTTGAGAGGCAGCGGGTGGCAGAGGAGGGAGGGCAAACTGGCAGCCCCTGGCAACCTGGGGCTGACGGCAGGAGGCTGGGCGCACCGCGGATTTCCCTCCACCAGCAGGATGGTGAACCTGGAGTCTGTGCATGCAGGTAAAGAGCACTTGAGGAAGGATCGGGCTGGTGCTCACCACGTAGCTGAGACCGTGGACTTGGGCAGGAAATGGGATTGCTCTGATTCCTGTGACCTTTCCTCCCTCTTTTCCCTCCTCTTTTCTCCCGCCGGAGTCGGTTATCACAGCCAGTGCCTGGTTAAGTGCCCACATTCCTCCCTGGGGATGGATGCTGTCCTGATCCTATTTAGGGGACTGCCAAGCCATGCCCACAATATGGGCACACCACTCATGCTGCCAGCCCTAACGTGGGTCGGGGAGCAGAGCGCAGAGGTCTCTCGGGTACCTGGAAAACGAGCATTTAGTGCCTGGCCTGTGGGTCCGGTCATTGGGATAAAGCTGGGAGGAGTGCGAGGGGATAAATTCACAGAGGGATGTGGCAAGGGTGGAGGGGGCGTGTGTGTGTGTGTGTGTGTGTGTGTGTGTGTGTGTGTGAGTGAGATGGGACATGAGTTGGAAGGAGAAAAGTTAATGACAAAGAGGGAAAAGGAGGGAGAAATGAATGAGGAGGGAGCTGTAGGAGGCTGGGCTGAGTGAGGAATGAATGAACAGGGATACTCGGAAAGAGAGAGACTCCTTCCAGAGGCTCTGACCCAGAGGTACAGCTTAGGTGGTCTACATCTTCTCTGAGCAGACCTCCCCTCTGCAATTAGCTGGGGAACAAGAGCAATCACTGCCAAATCCCTTGGGGCTGTGCCGAGTTCTGGCTCGCCCTGACAGAGTGAGTTTGGCTTCTGCCCTCAGCTCAAGCCCCTGTGCTGAGGGGAAGGACTGTGTCCCTGGGCACGCTGCAGCTGAGGGAGACACTGGGGTAGGAGCAGAGCGGCAGCGGCAGCACAGGCCAGATCCTGACAGCCCATTCTGCGGCAGGGGCAGGCGGCAGGGTGTTGGCGGTACGGGAGCCATGTGCCCTGCTAGTGACCTGTGTCTGGTGCCTTGTGCAGCAGGAGACGCTGCGTGTTGTCTCCAGGTTTGGAGGGGAGGGGGCAGATACTTCCATCAGTCTGTCCCAGGCTTGTTCCCTTTGCATACCTATTTGCATGCTGCAGCGAAGATCAGGCGTTTGGTGGTCCTGACATGCAGGGGAGACCTAGAGGTCCATGCCCAATGCTTGCAGTCTCTCAACAGGCCCTGCCTGCATGTGGGCTCACCAGCACGCCTGCAGGGCAAGGCAGATGCTGCGGCAATGCCATCACCTAACACAGTGCCAGCCTGCAGCGGGCTGGCAGACATGGCCAAAGCCTCTGCTCCATGGCTGTGTTGTAACCTCTCCGTGGCTCCGGGATGCCATAGCCCCTCTGTGGCCGGTCGGCACCCCGCTGAGCAGGCTGGCTCCCTGTGCCAGCCACGGGGAGGGCAGCTGGGGAGCCCCCGGCACTGCGCAGCCGGCCACGAGGAGAGGCTGCGGGAGGCTCGTGGTCTTGGCTCAGTGTGTGAGCCTGACTAGTCTGAGCACCTGCGATGGGTGTGCTTGTGTGTGGTGTCTCTCAGGGACGCATCCCCCGCAGGCTCCTATCCACCCATCTGCTTTGCTTGTGGGCGACTCTTTCTTCATGAGAAGATTCCCAAAATCGATACTGTGCCCTCTGTCAAAGCCAGTGGCATCACTCCCAGGGTGGATTTGGCCTGGAGCTGCGCAGACCTGGGTGCGCACTGAACTTCCATTCTACCAAATCATCCCACCCTGCCATCTGTCAGAAGAGCCTAAGGTTTAAGCAGTCTCTTTGCAAGGAGAGAGACCGGTCTCGGCCCAAATGCTTTCATGTGCCAGAGCCCAGTGCTGGTGGGAGGGTGTTTCTTTACTCTTGTGCAGATGCAGTTCAGCGTGCTCAGTCTCGGGGTCCCTGAACAGTAAGGCTTTGCAGTAAGCTGCTTGCAGAGGCGTGCTCTGTTTCTTCCACGGCCATGCAGAGAAGATGCAGCATGCAAAGCGAAGGTGGGCTGCCTGGGCTCCGCACGCCCTCCTCCCTGGCAAGAGGGTTTCCCTGCAGCAGTGCGTTCCCTGGCGTGTACCACCGCGTCCTCCCCAGGCATTTGGATATTTCACCTTCCTGGAGCCTCCAGAGGGGCTCAGGCACCTAAAGCGCAGAAAATTCAATAGGCTTCAGGTAATGGTCTCAGGCAAGCCGAGTTCCCCCCACTACCACCACTAGCTTTCGTTTTCCCTTTTAAAGTCATCAGGCTGGTTTACCCTAGTGCCCGTGTCTGAACAACTACTAGGAATAAGGGCTTGGGAAAGCTTTATTTGCTGACACCATTTGTTTCAGCAAAAATATAGATGCAGATATATCCCCAGAGAAGTGTCTGCACTGGTATAGTTTCTTTGGTCTGGGTGAACAAACCAGACTACCCCTACTCCAGGTATGTTTGCTAGCTGAGGCATAGCAGCACATTTTTAATATGGCCCAGGCCGCAGTGGCGGCTCCTAATAGGTCTGTGGTTAGGAGTTAGGCAGTCCTAAGTTGCATTATTTTTCCCAGAGATTTTTTTCCTAGCCTGCTTATTCTCTGTATATTGCCAAACTAGCGAAGCTGTATGGTGGAGCTTGCATTTAGTTGGACTCAAAGTCTCACAGCCTGTTTTGTCTTGAGATATTTTGTCAGATGGGGGGCGGCGTGTTCAAATCCAGATGCATCACTCCATCCTGGTTTATAGTGGAAGACTCTTGGATGTCAATAAAAAGGTGTTGCCTTTATCTTGGCTACACTTATATCATATTAGAAAGTATGTCTGCTACTTGTTCTCAAGGAACCCTTGGAGGATGATTGGTGCTGCACTGCTGGCCAGCCCCAAACCACTCAGATCAGTAGGCTTTGATCAAAAGAGTTTTCTTTTTCCTCCCAGGTTGTTGTTTGTTTTTTTCTTTTCCCCACAAGATATTTAAACTTTTATTAAATTTATGTAATAAAAATGCAATAAGTATGTGTACATATATGATGAGAATTTGAATCTTTGTGAAAATAAAGTTCTTCTGCTCTATGTATGAGAGAATCACAGGGTATCTTGTTATCTCCTGACTCCAGGAGGAAGGAATTTAACTGATGGATGGCATGTGACATTTAATCAAGCCACAGCTGCAATTCCTCCTTTCCTCCCTGCCCACCCCAGGTTGTAAATGGCAGAGGGTCTGAGGGCTCACTCCTGCGAGAGGGAGAGGACTTCTCATGGTTTGCTTTCGTGTCTTCCCTTCTTTAGCTCTGTCTGAACTGCTCTGTCTTTTGCTCTGTGCCCATAAGGGGCTCCTGGGTCTTGGGGATTAGATAGTTTCCTTTCACTAACATACGTTCATTCATTACTTGTGTGTGCACAATGAAACCTCCTTTACTTTTTTTTGCAAGCTTGCAGACTTTCTCACTAGAGCAAGTACCAGACTGCTGCATGATTTAAGATTTTTCTTACTCTTTTTTTATGAGAACTTGGCTTTTTTTTAAGATATTTTTTTGGCAGCAAGCAAAACTTCGTGCTTTGTAGATTGCCTAAGTTAGGGTCCCTTGGCAGTATTACAAGACAAGAAGATGTTTATAGCTGCTGATAATTACTCTTCCTGCAGTAGAAACGCTTAGAAGCCCCACTAAATGTTCATGTCTTAATTGCAGTGGGTTTATTTGAAGGGAAAAAAAAATCCCACAGCTCTTTTCTCTCTCCTTTCCCCCCTCTTTAATACAATTTAAAGAAAGGAAGTTTCTGAAGTATGTGAATGTTTCTGCACTCTCTCTCTGGTATAAAGTTATCATTTTTTTCTTCCTCGAGTCATTTGCTGAAGAAAAAGTTTCAGACTTTAACCTAAACAAAGCTATTCAGTTTTGGCCAAAAAGCAGATAGTTTGCCATTGGCACGCTGGAAGTTTGAATAGGGGAAAAGAAAACCCGAACAAGCAAACGAAAAGGCCTCCTTTAGTGTGAGTAATAGAGGGAAATGGGTATAAAAACCTACAGGGTTCTTCTCACCCTTTTGGCTGTTTGGAAATAATACAAGGCATATTTAGGAAAGAGGAAAAGGTTTGCGTGATGCCTTTAAGAAGGTTTCCACCTGCCTTTTCTACCCCAGTAAAACCACAGCAAACACTGGTCCAGCTTCCACACTGTTGTTATGACCCAATGCAAATCAGATGACTTCTGTGGCCGGGACTGGCTGCAGGAAGCACATGCAAATCAGTTGGTTCTTTATAAAAAAATATTATCTTTTTTTCCCCAAGTAGCCTGGAAAGAGTTAAAATTCCCATGCAAAGGGTAGAAGAGTGTGAGGGGGTGTCCATCTGAATTTGAATAGATATTCTTCCTTCTTTCACTGGTGTGTACTTTGCCTTTTTTAAGGAGGAGATGGGCAATCCAGTGTAAAGTTGACTGTTCCCACCTTGTCTTTCAGCTGTCCCCGAAGGAGAGCGTGGCCCCGGGTGTGGCGGCAGCCATCACTTCAAGGGTAAATGACAAATTTATTGGCATTGATAAGGATGGGGGGAGATAGGCGGGAGCGTGATGGCAAAGTATTCTTCTTGCTTCTGGGTTGGGGACAGTGCTTTGGAGCAAGGCAGCTTCTTCGTGGAGGGGTGCGAGCATGTGCATGTGGGAGAAAGCAAGGTAAATAGTTTGCAACTAGGGATCAGGTGTATTGAGAGAAACAAGCTGAGTTTGCAAGGGAGTGAGAGGAGAAGATAGACTTCGCTTCCCTCTCTGAGAGCATCTTGCTCCGTGCCTGCCTTTCTGAGGCCGGTCCTCCCCGCCTGTGCTTTGTACAGCACCGAGCACTGGCCAGGCTGAGCCATCTCCAGGGACAAGGAAGGGATGTGGGAGAGGAGAGGAAAGCCAGGAGGGATCCACAGGTGTAGTGGAGGATGGTGTCAAACTGAGAGCCACACCAGCTGGTTTGGGAAGCCGGCATAAAGCTCGGGGGAGAGGCTGGGAGGGCTCCCAGTGGTTAAACAACCCCTCACCCTCTGCGAGAGAGGAATGATGCGAAAGGTGAGAGCACAGCAGCAAATTGGGGAGGGGGGAAAGGAATGAGGGGGATGCAAAGAGCAACAGGAGGGAAAGTGCATCCTCGGAGCTGATGAATATTCTAGTGACTGTATGTTGAGGAATCAGAAATTTGAAAGTCTGATGGTTTATTATAATTACACATTCATTTGTGCTGTTTAGTGGAAGCCACATGTGCCTGTTGCCTGGGACTGTGACCTGTTATTAAAATCAGTTGTGCCTCCTTTTCCAGAGATCAAGATGAGCGGTGATGCGGCAGATTCCACAGATACTCGGCACGAACCCGACCAGGTGGAGCCAGGTAAGGAGGGTCCGGGACACGGGGGGCAGGCGAGGGAGCCCGAGGAGGGAAGGGAAAGAAAAGAAAAGGGGGGCACGGGTGCTGGAAGTTTCTGTCCGTGCTTTGCTTGACTCCTGTTGCTGCTTCATTGCGCTCTTCCAACCAGCCTGGGAGTTGATCAAGAATGCACTCTGGGCTAGGATTGCATTTGTATCTTGATCAGCATGCAAGATCCTTCTGTAAGAGCAGTGCATCAGTGTGTGTCTCAGTCCTGTCCTCTGTGGTTTTAGCGTGGAAATACGCTCACATCTTGCCAAAGGAATAATGCCACTGAAATAGTCTTGATCAGCTCAGTTTAGCACAAACAGCTCTTTGTTTTACACAGGGTTCGTGTCAGTGTTTCCTTAGATGAAACTCCCAGGGACTAAGCCTTTTTTGGCCACGTATGTGTAGAAAAATGGGAGGGACTTCCTTCGGGAATAATCAAATCCAGCTAGGTAGTTCCAGCAGAAATTTATCACTCTTCATCTTGAAGCATGATTGGGTTTCTCATCTCCACTACTCCCACCTGACGGCTGCTCAGACTCTCGCTGCTCTGTGGCTAGAAGCCCCAGTTCTCCTTGAATATGGAAAGCTGAAGAACAGGTGATTCTTTGAAGATGCTAGCCCTGGTGTTAGCACTGATTTCTGCCAGGTTACCTACCAACTCCTGCACTGCCACAAGGTGTGATGTACACCAAAAAATAATCAGTTTTGTGTTTTCTGGCATCACTTCTGACTGCTACTGCCTACAGTGGGCTTTGAATGCAAGACCTCGAGGCTGTAATTTCACAAAGGCTCTTGATCAGATTCCTTTTTAGGCAAATAAACAGCAAGAAGAAATATTTTTAGCACCCACTAGGTATAAGAAATTAAGATTATTAGAAACAGTGAGGCTCATCTATAGACTTAGAAATAAACACCTTTTTAAAACTAAAACTCATAGAGACAATGCAGAAGAATCATTGTTCTTTGAGTAATGACGAGCCCTAAGCTTGGGGTGGGGTGGGGGTGTAGCAGCAGATTAAAACTTCACATGGAATGATTTTACTGTTTCTCTTTTACTTTGGTCATTTGAGAGGACTTAGAAAAAGTGAGATCTTGGTAAAGCCAGAGAAACCTAGGCACGTTTTGATGGGACTAAAACTACCTCTTTATTTACACCATACATTGAGGACTATAAATCCTCTGTGCTCTTAGCTATTAAGCTGGTTATTTGACATAATCTAACGTAGAGATAATATCTGGTTCTATTCATGTCCGTGAACTCTGATTGACTTTGGTCAGGTCAGCTTCTGCTCAGGGCTTTCAGATGACCCCAAGGTTTTTTTTTTTTTGAGATAAAAGTTTTCGAGCCGCCTAGCAACAAACATGTCCCCAACTTCCCAAGCTCTTTCAAAAAACCCTGGTAGCTGTTACAGGGCCTTAAATTTGGAGCCAGAGTCTCCTGAAATGTTTCGTGCATCTTGGCACACAGAGCTGATGGGTAGCATAGCTGAATCAAGATTAGGGAAGGCTGTATTATTACGAGAGTCGGTATCTGGTTTTGGTATTGGCTGTTACTAAATGTAGTGGGAGACTCTCGCTGCTGCTGTAATCAGTAGTGTTAAACAGGTGAGAAGATGGCACCACAGTTGATTGGATAAAATATGTTTTTCGGCTTAAGCTTCCCAGACAGCCATTAGTGTTAGCTGTAGCACCTCTTTCTAGTGGTAATTGAGAAAAGAAAGCAGAGCAGCAAAGTCAATTTGTTTTAAAATAGCAAAAATGTTTGCAGCGGCATTAGCTCTGCATCTGCTCCAGGAGCCTTCAAATCAAGCAGGGAAATCAGAACAAGTAGATCTCCTTCATTTGCAAAAGAGTGACACTTCCCTGCGGACTGATACAAGGAACCTGTTTAAATTATTCTTTTTTCTAACACAGTCCCCGTGACTGGTTGATCTGTTCAGGATCTTCAGAGATCACCACCTCAGACTTAGCTGTGATGAGAGGTACTGCAGAGAGTTAGGAGCTCCTTGCGGGACTCTAGGGAACAGCCACGACCCCTCCTGCAGGGTGACCAGTCCGTGCGGTGACCAGTCCATGCAGGGCTCTCGGAGAAGAGGGTGCCCAGAGCAGGATCGCACGCTATCGCTCAGCTCTATGTGTTATGCTGCAGGTGGTGTAACCTGGCACACCAGCCCCACTGGCAGTCACGACCAGCCAAGCCCACGGAGGGGCTGCCTCGATGCTTTACCTAAAACCTCTACACATCTTTGTCGGGTTTGGTTTTTTGTTTTTTTTTTCCCCTCTTTCCGACCGTTCTGTTTATAAACAACAAAGCTCTTTGTACTGAACTTCCCTGGAAGTTTTTATTTTCCCTTATACACATTGTTAGAGGAATATTTACTGCAACACCTAATAGTTTAGTGTTTTGTTTACTAGCTTCATGTGGGAAAATCTGTTTTCCGATGACTCATTAATTAAAGATCCATTTCCAAATGAATTGGACCAATCCACACAGCTCCCTAGGAATCTTGTTACCCCCAAAGGAGACGGCAGTTATCAAACTAACAATATTATAGCTAATAAAGAATGGAAATCCTTCTAGGGGCAGATTTACAAAGGTCTTTCATCACCAAAAGATGCAGACTGGCTCCAAGAAGAATTAAAAAAAAAAAAAAAAATACTGGAGAGAGTTGGGTGCCAAAATGTTTTTGTAAACCAAGCCCTTGATCTAAAACTGATGCCTAAAGATCTGATGGGAAGTGTCAGGAGCAGAAGCATAATCTCATCCTTTCATATCTCCGCCAGTTCTAGGCTTAGAGTGGAAAAAAGGGTAATTTGGGGCATTGTTTTACTTTGAAAGTGTTTAAAATAATCGTGGGGCTTTTTCTTTTTTGAGAAAATTGTCAAAATTGTTCATCTTTCATAGGAGGTTAGGAAAGCTAAGCTTTTTTTTTTTTTTTCTTTCACCCACACCAATTTCATAGGAAATGTTTCAAAGCTTTTAGTAAGATGTTCTCCAAAAACCAATGTCTGTCTGATTCCACACAGACACCCGCCATGTCTACTGGTTGTACTGAAATTTTGCTATTTTACAAAATCCATGATTTAAAAAAAAATAAAATTCTAAGGAATATCACCTCCCCTACCCAGTCCTGTGAATCTTAAGCCCTCCTTTACTGTAACTCGGCCTTTTTTATCACAGTACTTGTGTGAGGGGAAGAGGGGAATAGGCACGAGTTTCTCCCGCGAGGGCCGTGGGTTGGATTGCCTTCCCCATCGCCCAGGAGCTGCGTAGGTCAGCCCCAGTCCGAGCACCGGCTCATCTCTCCAGGGTCCTCTTTACCCTTTCCTGGCCGATGCCAGCGTGGTTTAACGCTTGGCGTGCGCGGCTGTGGCTGGGCTCGCAGGCAATCCCGCTGACTCCATGGGGGGTAATGACAAGCGTGAGTTTTATGCTTGGCTGTAAGCTCTTTTCATCTTTTTAAACTGATGAAAGCCATGCCAGCAAGTTCTGGGTTGATTTTTTTTTTTTTTTTTTTAATGGGAACTGTGGGGGCTTGGCACTGCAGAATGTCGCCCCTGGTCTTCAAGCCGAGAGGCAGAGATCTCCCCCTTCTTGTGGTTTATCTAAGCCCTCTGTATCTGATGCAACAAAATGCTGAGGTGGGACTTGCCTCTGTCTGTCTGTTTGTTTGTGTCAGACACTTGTTCCCTGTTTATCTGCTTGATCAAAACAGGTTACACCAAGCAAAGCTACTTCCCTTTGATTTCATCTGTTGAGGCTATGGGGGGGAAGCCAAAGCTTTAACAAAAGGGCGATAGGGAAGCTCTTCAAACACAACCATCAGTAACTGAATAGCTGCAGGCGCTCCGAACATCTTCCCTCCCCACCCTGTAACACGGGGAACTGGCCAGCCTGCCAGGAGCCCAGGGCGGGGTGCGCGATGGGCATCCCAGCACATGGGGAGAGGAGCTGGGGTGTGTACGTGTGGGTGCAATATAGGACAGCCCTACAGCTTTATCGCTGCCTCGGGAGCAGCCGGTATCGCTCCCTGGGACAGTGGTGGTTGGCTGACCCGGCAGCTTTGCCCAGCTGTGTCGGGTCTGGGATCTGGAAGAGCAGCAGCCAGGTAGAGGAGGGCACTTTCATGGGGGGGGCACGTGGAGCCAGAAAGCTGGGCTCCTGGCCTGCTTCTGACTCTGGTGGCAATAGCAGCGGGGTTATCTAACCCTCACAGCCTGGGTAACATATCCGGGTGCGTTAGGAAGCAATAAAGCAGATCTCTTCTCTCTGAGGGTAAGAAAGACCCTTTCCTTTAGAAAATGAAAATGATAAGGAGCTATGACGCATCTGCTCCTATGGTCTTGCAAAGTGTCCCTTTTGAGGGGACACTCCTTTGAATTTCATTCTTCTCCCCCTACACCCTGAGCTTCAGCCAGCTTGTGCCGTGGAAGGATGCCAGCATGAGACACCTTCCTCCGCTGCTGCTGCAAGACACCCAAGGTCCCCTGGCAGTGGAGGAGAGAAAGCAAGGGCAGCTCTGAAGCTGGACACTGGAATTTCCCACCCAAGCAAAAGATCCTCCCAGTTCCCCGGCTTCTATGTCAGTGCATTTAGCATTAAATCCATATCAGGGTGGATGGAAAAACAGAGACCTTGTCTCAGTTTGCCTCTGTGCCATACGCTCCCTGTACAAACTTAATGAAGCCTATCTCTGTTCCTCAGCTCTGAGGGGAGGGTCCCGATCTTTTCTCCCACCTTTTTGCCAGGGTGTAGGCTCTTTGATGCAGGTGCTGCTCTCCCCAGGGGTGGGTACTGCTCTCGGCAGAATGGAACCCTGATCTCTGCTGGGCTCTGGAGACAGTGTTGTTCGTTGTATTCCAGCTGTAGGTGTCTGGGTAGGGTCTCCTGATGGCTCAAGCTGGAATAGGGCATGGAGGCTCTGGCCTCTGCGTCAGCTTCTAACTCGGGCAAAAGGAAATGTGCGCGAGCGAGGGATGTCAGAGCAGTGCAATGGCTTGTGTGAGGTGAGCTGGTGGGTGCTCAGGCTGTGCTGCTTGGTGCACAGGGGCACTCCTTGTTGCACGCAGCAGGCGAGCTGAGGGATGCGCAGTCTGAGCTTTTCTCTTTTGCCTTTTGTTGTTACCTCTTCGGATCGGGCTGGAAACAGCTTGCCAGGCCAAAGTCTTTTGAGGAAACTTGGCCTTCCCTGGCCCCACGCTGAGCCTAGTCTTTGGCTACGCCTTTGCTCTCTAAGGCTAGCTCTCCCTGGTGAAACTTTCCTCAAAGCCTCCAGGATTTCTCTTGTCTTTTCTCCCTGCAGCCATGCACAGCCCCAGGACAAGTTCTGAATAAATGAAAGCAGCAGCAGCCGGGCTGGAAACAGCTGGTTGCTATGGCAATTGGGCCTGCTCAGGATTTGCATAAGGCTGATGATTTTCATAGCACAGCCACATTTAAGGCAAGCAGGAGAAATTTCCATATTCCCAGCTCCAAGTCAGTTGGGGCGTGGGGGAGGCCAGGAGGGGGCTATTTGAAATTCAAATGAAGGTGATTAGGGTTTGAGGTTGGGTTATTTTATTTTTTTTCTTAAACATCCCATTATGGAAGAGGATAAAAAAGGATGGGGAGGGGATAGGGGAACAAAAGGCTGGTTTTACTTGAATTAGAGGGGCAAAGGAAGAGCTGGTCTGATCTGGCTCTTGCCTCTGGTCTAAGAGAAGAGACTTGCCCTCTCCCAGCACCTGCAGGTGAAATGTTTTCCGTGGGAACAACTGCTGCCCTCGGGTTTCCTTCTGGAAACTGCCCCAGTCTCCCACACTTGCTGTCCTGCTTTCTCCCCCCGCTCCCTGCCCCACACGAAGGGTATATTGCACTCAGAGCTGCAGTGGGACTAGAAGATGCGATTTCTTTAAGGCATTGCTGACAAAAGAAAGGTGTTTTTATAACCCAGGGGTTTCCAACCAAATGAAACACTTGAGTCTTCAGTGAAAGCTTCCCCTGGAGTCTGTAGCTGTCTGACTGAGTCAGCACAGATTCGCTTTCCTTGCTAACCAGCCTGAACTTTCCCATGGAGATGCTCCAATGCCCTGGTTTGGTCTGTTTATGTCTTTAGAGCAAACAGTTAACATGAAAACTGCAGCCCTATCAGGCTGCCTCCAAAACTCCCCATCCCGTTCACGTTTTCTCCCGCTCCCTTTAAAAAGCACTTCTTAAGGCAAGCCTTGGGAACAGCGAGCATCCCGGCAGGCCGCATAGGGATCCAGAGAACTGGCTGGTGTCTGCTCAGTTTCAGTTCCTGCTCCCCAGTGCCACTGGACACAGCTGGAGGGAATCAGGGGTAGTCACTAAAATGGAGAGAAGGTGATTTAAGTGAGCTCCTACCACCCAGGGCTTTTCCTGCTAGTTCTGGAGAAGTTGCTGGTCTGACTGCTGGGAACAGTAGTGTGAGGGCTGTGGCTTGGTATTTGCTTGAGTCTCCAAAGTGAATTGAAATCCTGAGGAGAGTATTTGATGCTGAATATCTTTTTTGCTTAATAGAACCACATTCTTCTCAGTGCAGGTGAGCATTTTCTTCATTTACAGCATGTGGGTCAAGTATTGTTTATAGTTATAATAATTGTTGCCACTCTTTTCTTTACCCACTCTTGGGTAATCTTTTAACTTCACATGTCGTTTGAGGTGAGAGATTTGATTCTTGTCTTAGTTAATGTGAACAAGTTCATTTCTCAGCTTCTAGAAAATATACATTAGAAGGCATTCTGCATCTGGCCTGCTTTGTCAATCTCTAATGGCATTGTGCTTTATCAACTGGAGTGCTAAAATCTTCAGGATAGGTGAGATTAATCTTAATTTTAGATATTCAGTACTTTGAGGCTGAAGTCTGACCTACTCACCTCAGGCTCCTTGTACAGTCAATGATGAAAATAGGTATCTCCAGAAGGTGATTCATCTCTCTGCCGTCTATCTCGGGGGTGAGGTGAATTGCCCTCTGGAAGCGCCTGCTTCCTCTCCATGGCTGTAAAGGGAGCCTAGAGCAATTGGCTCAGAATTAGACACCTAAAAGTTAGACATCTAAGCCCAGGCAGCTGAATCCCCGGCCCGGTGTCTGCCTGGCACTGTTCCTCCATCGCTGTTCAGCTGTTCTGAATTTCCCTCCCAAATGCATGCAGCAGAAAACTGATTCCCTGTGGGAATTCCCCAACACCTGTTAAAGATTGAAATCACCTTCTAATTCCCTGTCCCTTCTGTGCAGCTGAGATCAAATTGTGAGGTGAATTAAGTGTGTAGTTGGGTGGGAAGTGGGATAAGGTTAGCCTTCTGGTAGCAGCCCTGTTTTTGTCGTCCGGCGAAAAGCCACGGGCGGCTGTCACTCCCCGTAGGTGACATCTGCATGTTGCTGCATGTGTTTGCCTTGCAAAGTTGAAGGTGCACTGCAGTCCTGATTTTACTTCTCTCCTATTACTGTGCTTTTATCCTCAAGTGCCGGACTGGCTCGGTGGCTTCCAGTGGGAATCGTGCTGGTTCTGATAGAGCCCTTGTCTTTGGTTTTCAGAGAAAACGGCGCGTTCCAGGCCGGGGGAACAGCAGCGGGTGGGGGGAAGCATCCGGAACTGTTCTGCTGCTCCCATCCCCAGAGAAACCTCCCCAGGCAAACTCGCACCAGATCTGATGCCAGTGCTATGCAAAACAGCTGCCAGGTGAACCAAGGAGAGCAGCACAGTCCTTGTCTGCCGTGCTGCGGGGAGTCAGCTGAGCTTATCGCTGCCTTTTTCCCCCTGTCCGGAACACCCATAAAGAGGGGAATGAAGGCTTGTTTGATGGGGAAGCTCCTGGGAACCGTAGTGCAAGAGGCTCAAAGCAATCTTTCTCCATTTAAATCCCAGGGCTTCCCCAGTTTGATGCAATTTAAGGAGGGGAGGACTGTGTCTAGCAGACGCTGGAGACTTTGGATCCCATTGTATCTGGCTGGTGTAGCAAGAGGCAAGTTGTTGGCTGATGCGAAGCTCCATTACAATTAGTGGAGTTCTGGCAGTTTACAGCAGCCGAGAATCTGCTGCCACTTACACTTTTCTTTCTTTTTATCTCCTGGAGCTAGAAAAGATTAAATCTTAAGTGCAGATCCTTGTTGTTTGAACAGCCTGTTCCTTTAAGGAGAGAAATGACTACTTCAGTGTGAGCCCTGATGTTGACAGAAACTGGGAGGAAACTGAGTCTATTTTTAAAATATTTGTAGGAAAGTTACTGATTTAACTGAAAGAGGAGAGTTGTTATCTGTAACACACCCAAACCTTGGCTTGCAGCTGGAATCGTTTTCATTTTACTGGAACACAAGCTTTTACTGAAATAGAAAAAGATGAGATTTGTTTGCAAATAAATCTGTGCACAAACACTCACTGGTCCTGCTGAAAAGTTGAAGAGATTTGTGTATCCAGCTCCCATTTACATAACCACTGGGAGTAGAAATCACCTCGCCCAGTTTTAAATGTCTCACTATTGGACATCTAAGTCTGAACTAGTTGCCCCTGGGTCCCTTTGTAGTCAATAAAGAGAAATAGTCATCTCCAGAGGGCCATTCATGTCAGCTTAAGATAGGCGTCTAAGATAGGTCAGATGAATGGCCTCTGGAGGTGCCTATTTCTCCTCGCTGTCTACCAAGATAGCCTGGGGCAGTTATCTCAGGCTTAGACACCCAAGCTACGACTGAGTTAATGTCAATCTCCATGCACGTTTGCAGCATGCTCTGCCGTCACAAAATACCTGGCTGAGGTGCTCCCGAACACCCCTGTTGATCTGCAGAGGGACGTGAAGAGAACAGTGGACTTGGAGGAAGCTGCGTCTGGCCTTGTAGGAGAGGAAGGGAAAAGGAAAGGTAGAAGTCTGTCGGCTGCACGTGCTTGTGCAGGGAAGAAAAAGTGAGAGATTGGAAGCTTGGAAGAGGAGGAAAGAATGTGCTGGAGAACTTAGGCCTGGTGGTAGCAACATGGAGTGAAAATCTGTTCCAGCTGTGCATCTCAAGTTCCAGGTGTTGAGGTGTATGATAGTGACTCAGAGCCATCGTCACTGGGACCTAGGGATTTCCCTCAAGGTCTTTGAATCTTGCCTCATGCTGCATTTGAACGTGAGCGAAACTCTTGTATCCGAGAAATCAGAAGATTACCTTTTCCTTCCTGTTCTATTTTAGCAACTGGGAACTTTATTTCCTCCTTCTCTCCTCCTTGCCTTTCTTCCCTTTAGCTACTGCCTTTAGATTGCATCAACCCCCCGTGGGTTTCAAACGTAAAAACTGCAGGCCTTGAAGATCCTCACAAAGTCCTGCTCAGGTGTGTGGATACTGATTGTGATCATCTATTAACACTATCAGCATTCCCATCGTTATATGTGCAGTTGTTGGCTCTTGGGGCGTAGAGCTGGAACGCAATGAATGAACAAATTCCTCAGGCAGGAGCAGCTGGAGAGAGGTGGTCAGGGAGCAGATGGTTACAGCGAGAGGCATGGCAGCATGGAAGCGCGTGGCAAGTTGGAGGTTGTAGTAGAGTAGGGAATTACATGGAAGAAGATAAAGACCTGAGATTGGGAAGAGAAAAAGCTTTGAGAAGCAGGTCGGGAGGAAGATGGGAAGCGAGAGCAGGCTCTAGCACAGCAGAAATGCCGACAAGCTGGGGGAGAAGGTGCAGAGCTGGATCTAGGTTGCATTGCAGACGGTGAGAAGCAGAGGAGATTTCAGAGGGGGGGGGCAACAGCTTGTTCTGCTGTGAAATGGTGCTCTGGTATTTTTTGACAGCGAAGACTATGAATTCGCTGCAGCTCAGTTTCCGCAGTCAATGCTGTTAACGTGTTGCAGATTAAATCTCCAGAGCTGTTTCCAGATAGTAGAGAACAGAGTGCCATGAAATTGTTATCATTGCCTCTCAAATAGTTTGCCATCTATGAATAATTGTACCAAGCACGCTCCCCCTGAGGATCTCAAAGAACCATGCTGATTCACCTGGGAATATCATATGTATGGTGCAAGCTGAAAAACTGCATGCTAGGTTAGGGTAGAGGCTTGTTCAGTTGAAGAAAGCAAGTCAACAGGAGAGTTGAATTTGCACTCCTGCCTGCACAGCCTCTCTTAACCGCTTTCCAACTTTCTGCAAGAGAGACGTGAACTACTGAAAAACATGATCTGTTGAAGCTTGATCAGATCACAGGGCACGGGCTGTGCTTTATGGGGAATGTTATACTGGAAAAAACAGGAGGAGGAAGAGGCCCTGGGGGCTTGTGCCAGTGGGATATGAACAATTTAAGACTATTTATCACAAACTCAGTTGGACTGGAAGAGAATAACTTAGGGAATGGATTGCGAAGGGAAGGGGTTTCTTGGGGTTGCCTTTGCAGCTAAAGAGGCTTCGTGGAATCCCTTAAAGCATTCATATCTGTGGAGTGTACAACCTTTCCTCTGTGATGTTCTTGATGAATTTGGCAGGTGTGATGGAGAGGGGGGGATGTTTATCATCAAAGGGGAATGAGTGAGGGCCTGTGCGGTACCTTCAGGCTGAAACCTGTCTGATTTTTCCCCCTGTGCCTGCCAATCTCTCTTGGAATCAAGGAGACGCCTCTTGAGCACAACCCCACGGCACCCTCTGTTCCTTTAGATATCCCGTAATTACTCAGTGCCACACGGGTTCCTGAAGACCCCTGGTTAACAGCCTCGGCCACCTGTTTGCTAGCCTCTTCCACAGTTAGTTCTTACTTTATGTGCAGTGCCTTGGTCCTGGATTTCCCTGGAGATTTGTAATGTCCTCCAGCTCACCTCTGCTGGAATCTCCCTTGCAGTCAGTGAGCTTTCCCCCACCCCTGCTGCTCGGCCAGGTGTCTCCCAGGCAGAAGCCCTTCTGTTACACTTCAGCAAAGGCTGATACCACCAAACGTTGCAAAAGCTGCCTTCGTACTTCCATTGCTGCATTCGCATTGACTCCACCTTTCTCCTCCTCTCCTTGCTCTTACAGTAAACTGAGCTGGGCTAGCAGCGTGTCTTTGCTTATGTGTGTTCTAAGTCCTGGAAAGTTTACATCAATGCTGACTGTCACTAATACTGAGATATTTTTCTGTTTGTTTCATTGTAGGAAATGAACAGAATGGGCTGGACTTTAACAGGCAGGTAAGACGCTCCTGGGGTTACCAGGTATTCTCCTGCTTTCTTGAATTACTGTTTTTTAATTGCTCATCTTGCTGAGTCCCAGGCAGCTACTGCTAAGAGATAAAAACTGCTAGGTCAGAAGCTACCATTAAACAGACCACATAAGTTCTTCCCAATTCCCCTTGTGGTATAGAATGACAGATTAAACTTCTGGTTTCCAGGCCTTCCTATTTCATAGAAGTTCAGTTAATTATAGAGTTTCTTTAAATCACCATTTGCTTCAGGCTTTTTCTGGCTTTTAAATTTTTTTCCATTGTCATTTAGAAACAAAAGGGACCTCATTTACACTGGCAAATGTGTAAATCCCGCCCCAAAGCCCCATGCATTTCTACTGCTTGTGACACTGGCACTGAAAGCACTGTGGTATGCAAGTCTAAGAGCACAGGGCTGACTCACAGAAATATCAGCAAGGACTGTGGATGAGGTGGTTTGAGGTCTTGGAGTGCGTAGGTCAAGACCAGGCCTGCCTACAACTGCAGATTCCTCTTTGTAAGACGGTGGGGAAAGGGACAGCAGATAAAAGCAAGTGCTTCTTGCAGGGCAAGCAAGCCCTAATTGCAAATGAACATGTAAGGGACCGTTGTCTTTGCTGTGTTTGCTGTTATCGTCCTGCTTCATGCAGCTAAAAGCAACCCCTGTCTCACTGAGCATCTGGAGATTTTCATACGTGGCTCTAAGAAATCCCCGAATCTCATATCAGAATTGCAAGGGCAGGAAGGTTACAGCCCTCTGGAGAGTATAGATCTTGAATCTGTGCAAACACATGAGAAAATGCTCTCTGAGTCCAGAGCTGAGGAGTCCTGTGGCCATCACTGGAGCTGGACTCAGACCTTGTAAAGAAAAAGAGGAGGTCTAGAGAGCTAACCCACTGATCTGCTGCAGGACTCCGGGGGTTGACCAGGGAGCTGGAGTGAGGAAAGCAAAAGGGGCTGTAACTCCATGGGCAGTCGCTACCATTTGAAGCAGGTGTTGGCACTCTTAACAGTACAGCAACCTGCCCGCTTCCAACCGTGCGTTCCCCGAGTTCAAGGGTTGCGATCCCTTGCAAAGGCTTCCTGCTAGCAGCAGGTGGGCAGCTGAAGCTTCTCGCTGTGACTTTTCTGTCCTTCAAGCTTGCCTTGGTGGCTCTTGTCTGACAGATGTCAGCAAGCTGCTGTTTGTTTGTTTGGTTTGGCTGCTCTGGTTTAGGGTGGGTCGTAACTTCCTATCAAAGGTGTCTTAACATGTTCAGCCATCTTCCAGGTTTTTGGAATACCCAGCTGAAAACAAAAAGCCTTGTGTCTCCAGGTCTGTGGATTGCAGAGCCCAAAGCACAGGCTTTCTACCCGCCAAGAGAAGAATCCAATCTGCTTATAACTAGTGATAAAAGAAAATTCCCTCAAGATAGAAATAAGCTATGAAAGTACAAGATCATTACATGTTGCAAACTTTTCCTATGGCAACACCACAAAGATGTTAGAACTGGAAGCCGGGCTGAGGTTAATCAAGGAAACGTTATTGACAGTGGTGAAGCAGTGCTGATTTACACCCACGGATGATTTGACCCATTATCTTTAAGGTCCTAATCCTCTGCATGCTGCTGAATGAGCGGATGCTGGTAAAGTTGTAGGGGCAGACAGCCTTGCAGTCAGTAGGACTTGGGCCAGAGTCTTCTTGATAGAAACATCGCCCTCCCAAAAAGAGATTGTGGTTTTATGACAGTCTTTTGTAGCATTCACTTCCCACTGTTGTTTCTCTCCTTCCACCAAAGGGGTACCACAAAATCCTTTTCGTTTGTGCCAGCACATATGCTTGTGTAACTGAGCAGGGCTTACCAAGGTTTAAAATGCAAAAGCCTGTGAACAAGCTCATTTTAATGTTTCTTTTTTAATCTTGTGCAATTCCCCAGAACATAGGTGGTGTCTGCAGAAGGGGTTTTGCAGTGATGTCAGGGATGGGCTTCTACGAGTCCATGTGAGTGGACATAGGGGTGTGCAAATGGCTCTTTGTCTCCCTCTCTTGGCTCTCTCAAGGCCATGCATAGACTTGAGCCATTATTGTTATTGCTGTTATTTTAAATGAGCATGAGCCCAATGCACACGGGTCATACACTCATGTTTCAGGCTGACCTTGGCTATTGGTGAATTCATCTTCAGTTCAGCAAATAGATTTCAAATGACAAGAAAAAGGAAGAAGGGAGATATGGAAATATCAAAGTGTTTTCATGTAAAATCAGGTGCTGAGCTCTTTCATTAGGGGTGGAGGTTGGTGGGTTTTTTAATTTTGGTTTGGGGTTTGAGGTTGGTTTTGGGTGGCTGTTTTTTTTTTTTTGTTTTTTTTTGTTTTTTTTTGTTACCTTGCAATTCAAGTTTTCAAACTGAAGCCAGAGAAGTATGGTTTGAAACCCAACTCCAAACTGAATGCAAGAGCTGCTGAGCTCTCTTTGACTTTATTTGGAGTGCTGGGCGCTAATCACTTTGAAGATCATAAATCTCACATCATTTAAGCCTCTCCCCCAGTCTTTGTAGATGGCCTACATTTCAGATCTGTTTCCCTCCCATGTTATGCTCCAGGCAGGAAGAGAAGGGTGGAGTGACCTGGTTAGACCCCTTGCTTGCCTACCAATTCCCTGCTGTGGCTGCTCTCACCCTGAAAACGGGGAGGAGGGAAACTCTTGCGGAGTTTGAGGTTTTCTCGCAGTTTGTGGGTCAGCCCTGCGCTTTATGAGAAAGCTGCCTCCTGATCCCTCAACCTATTTGGCAAACGTTTCTTCCCCCCTCCCCTCTTCAAACTCTCCTCCCACCTGGATGCAACAGTAATTTGTATGTGAATGAGAGGGGAAAGGGTGTGTATGGAAAAAGAAGCACCTTCTGCCTTGCCTATCTGGTTTGGCTTTTTATTTAGTGAGTCTAATGCTGGTTGTTTCCTGTTTATATCAAGGGAAATGCAAAGAGACAGTAATAAACTTTCACCTTCAGTGCTGGCAACCTGGATAGGGACATCTGCTTCTTGATGGTTTGGGATCATGTCCAGAGCGTGTCAGGGACAGAACTGAGTAACTCGGCAAACGTGGCTTCAGAGTCTTGCCATGAAAGGGCATTGAGTGGGACGAGGAGAAGATCTGACTCAAAGTGTTGAAATCAGAACTTTTCCTCGCTGTCCTGTGGTGATCCTCACCAGGTGATGCTGCTGCGGTCTTACCAGGTCTTGTTTGGTTTATTTTCCCGTTGGTATACACAGCATTCAGCCTTTAAGGAAATACTGCATTGTTTGTTTTTGTAGGTGGCTCTGAAGAGAGCCGTTCTAGGGAGCCAGGCAATTCACCCTGCGTCTGGAGTTAATCCCTGAGATAATATTGCCTTCTGGAATACACACACGGAGCTAGGGCTTATGGTTTTGGGAGATGACAGGGCTTGTGTGCATGGTGTGAGTGTTGTAGCCCAGCACATAGTGCTGTGCATTGATCTGCAGCTGGAGGAGGAAAATACACAGATGCTGAATCACTGATTCCTTTTCCGTCAGGAAAGTGATGTGTAGGACCGTGTCCTCTGTTGGTCCTTGCAGCAGTGCAGTCTCTGAGTGCCAGGGAGGAATGAAGGCTCAGATCTCCTCTCCTTCCAGAGGAGGGAATGAGAGGTCCTCTTCAAGCCCCTTCTCGCTCTCAAGCACTGAGCTGCACTCCAGTGCTGGGAGAGAAAATATCTCTTTTGAAATAAAGTGGAAAGGTTATGTGTTACCAGTGCAGAAAAGGCTTAACAGGATCTGCATGTGCTCTGTATCCAAGTATATTCATGCAGTTTCATTCCAGCAAAAGGCTAACCCTTGCAAACAGGCTGTTATTTGTTTAATGATAATGACAGGTTTGGTATTTGTATCAATGTAAACGTGATCCAGCTGTGAGACCTTACAATATTTAAGACAGACAAGGAGGCACTAGTGTCCTTGAGCAGCCCAGGGCTCAGCATGGCTTGAATTTTCCTGTTGGTTCTTTACTCCTATTACTTTATTTTCTTTGGTTTACACCAGTCAGGGGCTGTAATAAAGATATGCATCTCTTTCCAACAGGCTTCCTACAAATAGGATCTTGGGGTGGATTTATCTGGGAAAAGGAGGTAGCTTGGAGATGTATTGCTGGGGCAGGAGAGATTTTCAGAACTCAAAGGGGAGCATCCAGAACAAAATAAGGAAATAAGATATGCAATTGAAGTGGCCTCGTACTTCATATGCACATTAGCTCAACACTTACATTTGCACATCAGGTCGTACACATTGCCATTTTGACTGTTGCACATCACTGTAAGAGACACATTTCAAAATCTGTCTCTTCCAGTGGTCAGTCAGCATTAAATAATTGAGCTGCTTGAGATTCCCAGTCAGTAGGACCTGAGTAGAATTTTTTTGGCCAATTGAGTGTGTCTGCTAGTATATCACAAAAGAGTGGTGAGGGACTGGGTCTGTTGAAAAATTCCTCCCTTCCAAAACCAAGTGAATGATCCTGCCCCTGCAAGAAGTGCCAAAGGGGTTCCCCTCCCTCAGGACCTCCTTACCTAACTCATCTTCCTGCCCTGTTCATATCTGACAGAGTCATTGTCCAAGGGAATTTTAATTTTTGAGGTTTATGTGGAGTTGTCAACGGTTGTTTTGAGGTAATAGAGTGAGTTGTCTCAGGTCTTCACAGCTGATGTCCTGTAGACACATGATATGAGAAATTAAAGTGGGCAAACTGCATCTGAGATCTAAAATCACTGGTGCCTCTTTTTCAGTGCCATTAATAACACTCTGACCTTGTTTGGTACTTTCCACCCACACGTCTGAAGGTACTTTGCTAATGAATATAGCATCCCAGTGCCTCCGGAAGGTAGGGAGGTGTTTAACCCTGTCTTACAGATGAGGCAGACACAGACGGACTACCTGGCTTTTCCCAAAGATGCTGAGCACCGTGATTGCAGTTGAAATCAGTGGATGCTTTATAGGACAGTTGCCTGTGGACATTGAGGCGTATTGTAATCCAGGGACCTGCTCCCTGGCAGAGCTGGGATACGGACTCCGATTCTCTGAATCATAGTCTTGTGCTCAACCACAGACAAGTTCTTCCTCCCCTCCATCCTTTTGAAGGTGGAAAGAAGGGCCTAACTTGCTAGGTAGTTTGTTATTAATATCTGGGATGCAAAACTCCCTGCAGATTTAATTTTGCTCAATCAGGGCTTCCCTCCCCCCAGGGATCTCTCTCATAGTTTTTCATTCCACTTTGTGTTCCCACCTCCCCCTAATCTCATGTGTTCCCTATATGTCATTTCTGTTCCTGCTTGGCTTTTCCCTGTGGGTAGTTCAGGTTTCAGTCTGCCCTCCAGATTTCCATTCCAGTCCTGTTTTGCCCTCCTCTCAAGGGGAGGTTCACATCCTGCTTCCTTCTCCCCTCTGGGGATCAATTCAGATTTCACTCTCCTTCTCTGCATTGCCCCAGGGTATCAGCCTAAGTCTTGCATCTGCTTTTCATCTCTTGAGCCTTCACTAACTGGAAATCAGCCCGGCTGTCCATATCTACCTTGACTGACACTGGATCTAAGCTGAACACTACCTTGGCCTTTCCCTTTTGAAGTTTCCTTGCTCTGTCCTAGGGATAGACTGATTGCATAAATTTGTATGTGTGCTGTTTCTTCATTGAAATGCAGACCTTTGGGAAAGCATCAGAGAAAGCCCTGGCTTGAGGGAAAGTCCTCTGTTTCTATATATGGCACTGTTTTGCTTAGGACAGATATGTAGAGGAACCCCTTCTTCAAGCTAGTTTTGTTCTGGCGCCTTGCAGAGGCCCTCAGATGAGATTGCTGGGAATGAACTCCAAAACAGGCCAGTGAGCCTCTGGGGAAGATTATGAGGGAAAGGGGGATGGAAGTAGGAGGAAAGTTTTGGCCTTTTAAATTTTTTTCTCAAGTGGTGGACTGAAACCACTGAATTAATTTTATGTCAGCCAATAACAGTTGACAACAACCCAGCATCGCTTCAGAGTTGGCTGGATTGTATCTGTTCCTTAAGACCCAGCTGCAGTCTGTTCACAAACTCCTGCTTTCCTGCTCCGGGCTTCTAAAGAGCAACCTATATTTATAAGGTATTTCCTACACTTGTTGCCTTGGTCCACTGGCAATATATCTTGTGCAGCTGTTTCAAAGCTATCATAGAGATGAGGGAGAGACAGACAGGTCTTCTCTTTGTGCAAATTCACTGCTGCAACTGGGTTCCTATCATCCTTTGGGAAATATTTTCTAGGCTTGCGGGGGACAAGCCCTAGTTTCATGGACCTGTCTAAAGGGACATAACAATTGTTTCCACAATAGAAACTAAGCTCAAGGCATGGTTGTCACTGTCAAACCACTATTTAGGTTGCCTGGCACCTCTTTAAGCAGTGAGTTGCACGAACTACTGTGCATGGATATGACTCTTCTGCCTACTAGAGAATGGCTCATCAGTAATAAAGAGAGGACTCCAAATTCTTGAAGGCCTTTCATCTGGTGAGCTCCAAGGATTCAATCAAAAGCCTGCACCACCCAGCAAGGGTGGGGCCCTACACCCATTTTGCAGAAGGGCAAGTCATAGCATAAAAAGGTGAAGGCAATGGGGTTTCAAGCAAGGCCTCTAATTTTGGAAGCCTGACATCAGAGTGCACTTTCTCTCTTCCCGGAGGTGCTGATCTGCTAGCACTCCATGTGAAATCAGTGGGCTGAACCAGGGCTTCTCAGCCCCTTAGGAGTCAGACATTGGGTTTATGCTAGCAAGACACCCTCTTGCTCTGCTTCCCCAACACATAGAAGTTGCCCAGAGCCACCGAGTTGGGAGCAGAGAACTGGCTCTGAGCTTCCTCTTCTCCTCAATCACTAGACTTCATTCCCTCCACCCAAATGAAAAACTATTTGATACTCTCCAGTGAAGTTGATCTTTCTCACTCTCTCTTTCTTTTTTAATTATATTACTTGTGTGTATTTAATGCAATCCCTCTAGCTGCTCTTCTTGTGTCCCAGTTCCCTGCGGCGCGGCAACTGGTGCCAAAACTACCGTGAACCAATCAGAGAAACCTGTGGAGCTGGGATGGAGCCAGCCCCAGTCACGGGAGCCGTCTGAGTCCAAGTGAATTCCTTTCAAACGTGGGATGTGGTGAAAAATGCTTTGCTGTCAAGGGCTACCTGCACCACTACTTGCTAGGTGGACACTGCTCTGCCCTCCTCATGGGTGGCCAATGCGGGGACATCAGTACTGTACAGCAGGGTGGCAGTGCCACGTATTTAGATGGCTTGTGACTGGTTGGCAGCCAGAGTGCACAGAGAATACAAAACAATCACAGTCTGCTCGCCCTGGACAAAAGATCCATGGAAAGGGGAAATTTTTCATGCAGAGAATTTGGAGAACAGCTGAGGGTCTAGTTCTGGCCCCAGAAAAGTCCAATAAGGCAACTTTGCTGCTGACTTTAACAGGAACATGATTAGGCTCCAGGGAACCTGTGTGAGCATGCAAGAGGGCATGGGAGAAGCCATGAAGCCTGGTGTGTGTGAAATTGGATTGATAAGGAAAGAGGCAGGGATGCAGCCCAGGGTGGGAGCAGAGAAGATAAGCACAAAGGTGTAGGCAGAGGTGGAGTTCTGCAGAGCTTTGGAAGTTGGGCAAGTGAAATTGAGAGATGCAAGGAGTAGTGCTGCAATGTATGAGAAGGTTGGGGCAGAAGAGCAGGACCTCCGGGCTGAGGATGGCTAGGGAGGAATGGGCAGGGAGAATCCTGGAATGGAAACATGAGAGAAATCACAGACTTAATGGTGGTAAAATTGTTTTCCATGCTTTGTTTGGAGGTTCTCACCATTCTGACCAAGAAAATGGCATCTTTCCCTCCCCTTTTTTTAAATACCTCCAATTTGGCATGTCCACAGGCTTTGTAGAGAAGCTACCACATGTCTGAGTACCAACAGTAAGAGCAAAGATGCTGTAAATTGTTGCTTTTCAGTATCTTTTTGCCAGTTCTGTGCTCCCTGAGCGCAGATTACCATACGAAAGCCCTAGCTAGCTTCTGTGCTCCTGCGGCTCTTGCAGAGGCTGCAGTTTCTAATGCAGAGAGCAGCCCTTCGTCAGGATGTGCCTACCTGAGCAGGCACCGATATGAGCATGGCCATTCAGGGCAGGTGCTCCTCCCACCTCTGGTTTTGGTTCTCCACTCCCTTGCCCAGCGCCTTCTTTTGAAGCCTGCTGTGCTACATGTGGTCATATTGAGGTTTATCGTTCAGAGGAGAGGGGTGACTTCTTTCTTTTTCCTGTTCTCTGTTTAAAAGCAAAAATGCTGGGGAAATGCTGCATCTGAAAGCCTGTGAATGTAAAGCTGAATGTGGTTCTGATTGTTTTCTTTTGTGAAGCATATAGCTCAGTCGTTCTTTAAGTTTTCATTTCCCACCTCCACTTTTACTACAGCTAAGGCATAACTATTCACATCCTGACCTGAAGCTCAGACGATAAAGCATATCAGATCAGGCCTCAATTAATAAACTCAACCGGCTCATAGAGCTGTGATGCAGGTGTGTTGAGGTTAGGGATTACATTTTAATTTTCCAGTGTGCTGTCATTGCTGAGTTTTAGGATATAGTCTGTTAGGCATTCAGTGTGGGATTAACTCCCCTTTTGTCATGCTGACAGCTTCTGAAAAATCCCACCCTTCAGTGTGAAAGGATATCAAATGTTATAGGGTGGATATAGTTGCATTGACATAAGGGTTTTCTGCCTTCTTCCTGGGTGTCTGTTAAGCCTTGCTGTACGTGCAGGATAGTACATGTGGAAATAGTAATTGCAAGCCCATTATTATTATTGCTATAATTTATTATTAGTGTGTTTTTTATTTTATGGTGCCCACGTGTGCAGGTAATTCACAGAGAAGTACACTTACACTATTGGAAGGTGGGAAGGCTTAGTTGACTGCAGTAATTTGCACCCAGTTTTGATACCTGTTTCTACCATAAAACTTCCTCCCTTCAGACAAATCACTTCGGGGCAGCTTCGGACAGCCCTGTTGTATTGAACAGTGCTTTGGGAGTGATTCAGCCCTGGAAGAACCGTGCTGTTTGTTTTCAGCGAGGGGCAATTTGTTCAGACCCTCTCAAGTCTGTGTGCACCTGATCCTCTTCTATCCAGTGAAATAGCCTTACCACTCTGCAACGGGGGGAGGGAGGGGTATGAGTAAGTCAAACTCTGAAACAGTTGTGAGTTGCTGACTATGAGATAAGCCAGATATGAAGGCAGATAAATATCTGTTTCAAAGAGGTTACCGTCTAAATAGAAACTACGCAACAAATATGATTGTTTTCTATCTTACAATAACGACCACAGTTCCTGCCTAATAACTGGTACTGGAGAAGGTTGACACGGCTTTAACGGCCTCGCTCTCGCAGGGTACGGGGATCTCTTATCTAGATATGGGGCCGAGGCTCTGGGTGCTGAATCAGTCGGTGGGTCCCACCTTTGTGAAGAGGATGACAGAGCGGTGCTTGCACTACATCAGAAGCGCTCATCAAAAGGAGGTGGCTTCGGGCTGCATTCAGGCTGCCTGCTTTTGTGTCTAATAGATGAGGAAGACCAATTCAGATTACCAGTGAGCAGTGACCCTAAGCTGGGCTTATATGAGGAGGGCTGCAGCCAGAGTCCTGCCCAACCAAGGCATCTGACCGTCAGCCCGTTGAATCAAATGTGAGTCGGTCAGTCAGTCTGTCGGAAGGGTATGGCCTTCCACGCAGTGAAATCAGAGCTGCTAAGGTGAATCTTTCCAACTTCCTCATGTAAGGCTGGCTTTTTACAGCTTTGCAATATGTCTGCAGGATGTTTTCATGAGCCGAATGTTTGCCAAAAGTTCACAGATCAGTTACAAAACAGATGTACTTTTTTTTTTTTCCTCCCCTTCTTCCTACTGGTAAGGAAGAGTTTGTGCAGTAATTGCAGGCAGGTTGGGAGATGTTTTCTTCATAATTCTCCTTCTTATGAAATGTTTATGAAACACCTTCCACAAATCGGTTACGCAAGCAAGCTGAAGAGCTTTGATCATATTCCATCGCCCTCAATATGTTTCTTAGTTTGTTTTGCTTTTTGTTTTTGTTTTTAGGCCAGAGATAGGTAAGAAACAATCCATCCTTGGCCAGGCCCAGCAGACATGCTAGCCAACTAAGGAAAGGACTCTCTTTCCATCCAGTCACTCTTCCTGTGTTTTTCACTCTGATTGCTTGGGGGCAGCTGACCCTATTTTAAGGCTGTGAAAACATCCACTTGAGATTTGCAAGTGTGATTCCTTTCCTATCCTGGTGAAGCCCTAGGTAGCTCTACGTACCGTACGGGTGCCGCCACCTGCCGTTACCTCCTCGGGAGGAGCTCAAAGCTGCTCCCAGCCCTGCCCGGAGACTCCCCTCCAGCCCAAGGGGAAGAAGGTGCCTGTAGGTTCACCCGGGCTCCGCACCTCTCCCTAGCTGTCAGTGAGCAGGATGTGTTTGCAGTCCATTACTTGGTCCTGCTGGTTTGCAAGTTTGTTTTTCCTTAGATAGTGTTATTTCCCCAAATTAAATTCAATGGGAAGAAACTTGGGTTTGCTCTCAATGAATTTTGGTTCCCTATTCCCCGTCTGGCCTGATCGTCATGTAAAACCAAGGTCCTGAGGAACCACAGTGGGATCTGGTCCTGGTTTGAACTAAATCACTGTTGCTCACTTGCAATGTTTTAGCAGGGTTCTCATCAAATACCTACATGAGGTGATTCTGTGATAATTTCAACCTTTTTTGGTTCCTTAAAGAAAACTTTTCTCATATTCATACAAAATGCCTGCAAATACGAGTCAGATGCACTGGGAAAGGAGAAGGCAACTCCTCCCCTTGTTTTATTAATTTGAAATTTACATTATTTTAAGAGAGTCTCATGATATTGAGTGGCCTCGCCCACAATGTGTGTGGTTTTTTGGGGTTTCTGAGTTTGGTTTTTTTAATGTACAGTTGGTAATACTGCCGGTTTAGCCAGGGAAAAAATGAAAGTGCAGGATTTGCATAAACCATCCCAAAAGTTTTGGATATACCCTGAACTCTCACTAATGAACAATTAGCCAGCTGCAGGCCTGTTGGGGAGAGGAAGAGGAGGGAGAGGTAAATTTGAGCCTAAACCCAATGAAAATAGGTGCAGGGGAGAAGGATTTGTCAAGAACACCCAGGTTCCCGCCCATTGCGCAGGAGGGAGCCAGAGAATTCCAGGGACGGGGGAAGGAGCAGTGGGAGATGTTGTTGTTTTTAAATCGGGAACCGGTCCTTTGCCAAACCCACCTCCCGTTCTCATATTGTGCGATGCCGGGATGCAGCTACACACCCCTTTCACCCTGGAATGCTTCCAAATCATTCCGCTTGGCAGCTGTAAAAATTGATTTCAGTTTGGAAATGGCTTGTGCTTCTTCAACACTCCACTCCTATTGGGATCATAACTTAGGCGGAATCTAGTGCCTTGTTCTCTAAGACGCGGATAACTTTTCTTTTTGGGACTGTTCAGACTTGAATGACTGCGTTGTGTGAGGCAGACACACATGAATTGCAAGCAGGGATAATTTATTTATTTTTTTTATTTATTTTTATTTTTTTGGCTTGGATGACTTTTTTTTTAATGCGCCCTCAGAAAGAAAAACGTGCGTAAAACCATTTGTCTGCGGTGGCTGGATGGCTCAGGGGTAACGGTGTATTCTCCTGAGCCTTTTGTCTAACATTTAGTATCTTAGACACTATCCGCATTGATACTGATCAAGAAGATCTTTCCATCTGATTTTTTTCGCCAGGCTAAGAGGGATGATCATGCCAACCTGAAAGGTAGGAAAGAACTGGAATTCATAGCATGTATAACTCTTGTTGCAAGGAGCTAGTACTATTGCAAAACTAGTTTCGGCAGTGTCCAGAGCTATAGTTGTAATGAAAGGAGATGTTGTAATTCTCTTCCCTCTGCACAGCGCTTTCCAAAATGCAGAGGTTACAGGGCCAGCTCCCTGCACTGCGGCTGCGAGCCTCTTGTGATCACATTTGCTCCTTTGCTCCTGTGGAGATTTGTGTGTTTGTTTGCTTTAGTCGAATTGAAACAAAACCTCCCTCAACCAAAAATATTCGCTTGGGCCATTGTTTTTAAAAGCTGAATTTCTTGTCCCCCTCTGCTGGCAGGAGGTTGTATGACCTAAAGTCCACATGAGCACTGCAAAACCCCGGCAAACGCACCCCCGCTTGTCTTCTGGGGGATGTTGGGCTCAGCTGTAATTTCATGGGAGATGGTGAGGTTCAGCCCTAGTAGTAAGAGTGAATCTGCAATGCTGAGCCCGTGGACAGGGTTTTCAAGACCTGTCCTTTCTGGTGTCCTCCTGGTTTTTCCAGTTTGTGGAAACTGGAACCTCTTCTTGCACTAGGAAGGCTCAGATGAGGAATGGGACTGATGATGTGAGCCTTCTTCCAGGCATTCTCACGCTTAGGAAAAACCTGAGCCTAAGTTTAGAAATAGTTTCCTTGGATCTTTTCTTAGAGAAAACATATTATAAGAGCTCTGTACGACTTTTCTGTGCATGGTATCTGTGCATAGACACTCCTCAGACAGCTTTCAGGAATTAACCTAAAAACTTCCCAAATCTCCCCAACCAGGTTCCCCTCTCTCCTGTCCCAGTCAGACTTACCGAAGGATTTCAGCTAGTACAAAGTGATGTAACAGTTTTTGCTTTTTTTAATGTAGTAGCAATGTTAGAAATTAACATGGAGACTCTGGAATAAACCAGATGCAAGGATTCAGTTCTGGTCCCTGGGTAAATTCTTCTCTTAAGAATGTGGACTCGGAAGTCATGATTTTTTTGTAGACGGGAATCTTTCTTGAATATTAAAGTAGGTCAAAATGACCACTGGACAAAGGGATGACACCTGTGAAGTTTTCCATTTTTGTTTTCCAGAGTTTGTTCTAGCTAGGGACGCAGATTTTCCCTTGCCAGACCAGTACATTTCTTGTTGTTTTCTGGTAGATGCTGAGCAAATACATTTGGTGCCTGGGGTGCTGCATTTTCAAGTCTGGAAGATTACACTGCTTTTTGAGGTCTTTCACTTCATGACCTTTCCTTTCCCATCCCCTTGTACCGTTCTCTGCTGGCTCAGAACAAAATGAGAGGCCATCTATAGCCAACCTTGCCATCGGGTTGTGAGTCGTGATCTATAAAGGAGAATTGCTTCATGTCTTCCTTATAACTCCACAAAATGCCTCAGTGTTTTGTCTGAGGAAAGCACTCGCATGCTTTCAACTTTGCTAAGTCACTGGAACTTGGTTACTTCCTAAAGTGTTTTAGTTAATGTATTTTAATTGAGCAAACTGCAAGCCTCCCCTTGGCTTGGCAGAGCAGGAAAACTATGTCTGTGTTATAAACTGGAGAGCAGACGTGGGGAATGGCCATGCCTTTGTGCAAAGCCAGGGATGGAAGCAGTGAGTCTTGACCTCTAACTTTTCTCCGAGAGGAGCCCCTTCCTGATCCCTTCCAGCCTCTCAGACTCCTAGCCGCCCCACACCTCCTGCATCCCCTTGTCTCTGCTCCCTAATGCTACAATTACTTTGCTCCTTTTCAGATTAAAACTGAAGACCTCAGCGACTCCTTGCAATCTACAATCCCCCCTAGGTCAGGTCACCTTGTGCAGGGATCATCAATGATGCCCGGAAGCCAAATCGCGGGGGTAAGTGACTTCGCTGCTTCAGGGGTCCAGAAGTCTGAAATGGCACTGGTTAGTGAACCTCCAGAGGAAAGGCTGGTTTTGAGACACTTGCCAAATTATGTATGCTTTTTGACAGTGGCAAAAGGAGACTTGAGGGTATGACGGACACTAAATTGGAAAAGTGAATCTGTGTTGGCAAAAGTCAGCTTCCTCCTCAGCCTCTTTCTTTTCTGCAGAATGTTTTACATGGGTTCAAACATGTAAGTAAGTACTGGACATGTACTTGGATGAGATTTCCTTTGAGGGTTTACTACGTAGGCAAACCATACCATGGTCAGGAAATCCCTTGAACTGAAAATAATTGGAGGCTGAGACAGCACCAAGGGGAGGTGTTAGATATGCTTGCCCTGGTCTTCCTCTTTCTTGAACGTCTAGTTAATGCCATTGTTGCAGACAGTATTTTAGGCTAGATTAACTCTTGATCTTAACCAGTATAGCCATCCTTGAATATGTTGCCTCAAACTGATTTGCACCAGAGAAGAAATTAATTCCTTGAGGGAACTTTTTTTTCCTAAGGTAAAAAATTGGAGTTTAGCACTTAACTCTTGTTAAATTCTAGTGGGAGTTAGATGCCAGAAGGCCACAGCTGCTCAGTAATCTCTTCCCTCTTTCTTTCACGGGGTATTCAGATCCCTTACACAATTCAGGGACTGTTCAATTTCCCCAAAGCTTCAAAACAGTTCTTGAGAAGCTCAAAGGGCCCATCTTATTGAGTAATGAGTTCCTTTAAAAATGTACCTCTAAAGAGAGTTAGTCTTATTAAGGTTTGTTGTGTTTTTTTTTTTTTTTTTTTTTTTTTGGTGTCTATCCCAAGCAAATGCAAACTCTTATCCCCTAATCCCAAAAAAGGACCTAGGCTGGGACCCCAGTAATGTGAAAAAGTGCTAGGATGTAATGCTCATCTCTCAGTACCTATTGCCTGCTCTGCTCAATGCACAGTGGGGAATTCCTGGCAGCTATGGGGCAAAGAGGAGGAAACATTTTTGGATCTGGTCACTGTGTCCGTTGCAATGCATTTGCTGTTGGTGCAGAGAATCAGGCGCTGTTGGGCATTGCTTCTTTCCCGTCTCGGCACGCGGCCGGCTGGGAAATCAGCCTTCTGTGGAACGTAGGCTCTCAGTGTTCATGAGATGGGGCAGTCAGCTGCACTTTCCTGTGTCATTTTAGGGAGTTCACTCTCTGAAAATACATTATCTGGAAGAAACTGAAATCCAAGATGTTTCACTGTTGCTTCTAACAACCAGGTTTTGATTGCCAGTGTCATTTTTCAAGAATTGACTTTTCTTTCAGATAAAAGTAGACAATTCTCTATGTGGATGTCTGTGTGTGCACAGAATTCTTCCCATACAGCTGAAGACTTCAGATCCTGGAGTACCTCTGGATCTGTAGCTCTCCAGTGCATGAATTACACAAATCTGGTGTGTCGGCAGTTAAATGAAAAGTGTGAATGGGGTCAAGGACAGTATAAAAGAGCAGGGAAGCTTTATAGGAGAGGTGGTGCAGTGTGAAGAGCAGACATCTCTGAGTTTTGTTGTTCCTTTTGCTTTTTCCCGTAGGATATGAGCTCTCTTCACACCCTGCAGCAGCTTGTATTGCTTCCTGGTCATATGCAGTCAGTTCCCCAGTTTCTTCTGTCTCAGTCTCAGGCCGGGCAACAAGGTAAGAACAATAAAAGCTGAAAGGGGCATTGTTATAAGCAGACACATATCTAGGAAAAACCTGCTTCCTCATGACTGTTGTCTTTAATTTGGTCTGTTACGTTTTCCCAGCATGATGGTGTTTGTTCCCCTGCTATGTTACCAGATGCATTTTCCACTGCTCTTCCCCCTGTGCTGGTTCCCGCACCTGGGATGATCCCAGCAGTTGCTCCGGGTAGGGTCCAGTTCAGGAGGTGCTCCTGGCATCCGTGGCTTGTGTGCGCCACGAGTGCCACCTTGGGGCCAGTCTTTGCAGACCTGGTAGGGATCCCACCTCTGAAATTCAGAGCATCTGGCTGGCTTTCGGCAAAACGGCAAGGAGCCTGCTCCTTGGGGAGCAGTTGCAGCCTGCCTGGGCTTCCAGCCTCGCTGGGTTAGCACTCTTCATTTCTTCCAGAAAACTGATGAGAGGTTGAGCTGATCTCTCGAAGTACCTTAGAGGAAGAGTGAATCCACGGAAGGAGCTGAGCTGCTCTGGTGGAAGGACGATGCTGGCACTAGAACAAACAGGTCTAACCTAGCCAGGAGCAACCTGGGGATGAGAGCTGAGAGGTTTGGAGTTGCCAGTGGCTGTTCCCAAATCTCGCTCCAAGCCACAGGTCAGGAGAGGACAGGAGGTCTAACTACTTCTGAAACAGAGTGTAATCAGCTTCGTGAAAGGGATGAAAGGACTGAGGCCTGAACCCAGTGCTTGAGAAAGTCCCTGTGCTTCTATTTTTACCACCAATATTTTTTATGGCATTTCTCCAATGACAGGGATACAGGTATGGCATTGACGAAGTCTTATGCTGCTTGTGGACAGACAAACATAGGCTTTGATCCATAACCTGACAGATGCAAAGGGACTTGGGTCCTTTGCTCACATTCTTGATTTATTCCAGCACAGAGGTCCCTCCGTATGAATGAAAATTCAGAATTAAACCCTTAAAACCTCTGCAGCTTGAACGCAATAGTACATATGCTCCTAAAGAAAATTGTTATAGTGTAGGCAAGTAGGAAACCTACTTCTCATTGACAGTATATAAACTCTCCTCTCTGCCAAATGATGGTGAGTGATGTAGGAAGAAACTACTTTATGTATATTTAACAATAATCTAGAATTTAGTTTGTTTGAAATGGAAGGGTCAGGATAATCTATTGCTTACTGTCTGCTTTTATTAACGCATAATAGGAAGCACATTATACTGGAGAACAGAACTTGCTTCCTTCTGTAGAGTTAGAGTTTCTTCTGTTAAGTGATTTCCTTTGGCAGCTATAACACCTCCAACAGAAGGCCACTTGTTTGGCCATGACCCCTGTTGGTTCCAGACTTGATAAAGACTGGATATTCTGGTCAGTAGTCGTTTTTTCTGTGCAAAAGCACTTCCATTTGAATAGGTGATTGCCAAGTTTAATGATCCTTCGCCGTGTGCTTGCACAGCCACCGGGGAGTGAAAGTGAAGGCACAGATTGGTTTTCTGGAAGCAGTTGTTTGGTACATACACAGGTGGAGCGTTCTTCATACCGAAGGGATGCACGAAATATTCCTGAAGTTTTCCCTCGGGCCGGCATGGGAACACCCTCAATGTTTGCTGAGTTCTGACCGATGGGTACACCAGTTCATGGATTTCATGGCCAAAGGGGCTTGGCTGTGGGCTTAACCTTTCCAAAAGGACACACGTTTTGGTTTGGGTTTAGTGTTTTAAAGCTGTTTTTAAGCCGGATAAGTTCCCAGGTCTGATTTATTATGCCCTGATGTGATTCATTGTGCAGCCTTTCGAACAGCTAACGCTGGCACACTTGAATAAGTGGGTGAGAGCTCTGTGCTGTAAAGGTGGAAAAAAGCAGCCAGGTAGATGCTGGGAATATTGTGAGCCAAAATATTGCTGCTGAAGTCTTCATCTTACGAAAACACAGCCTCTGTCTCATCAGCTGTCAAACCGGTGATTCCTGAATCCAGTCCATAATTTTCATTTGAGCTAGAGCTTAGCTTTCGCAAAGGTGTTCAATCATGATTTTAAAGACTCCAAATGACAGAGCATCCGCCATGTCCCTAGGCAAGCCATTCCGGTGATTAATTACCTTCACTGTTAAAAATGTGCACCTCATTACCAGCCTGCATTTGAAATTCAAAGTTGTTCCAGCATTAGAGAAGGCTTATTGAAACACCAATCTAAATAAATAAATGGGATCCTGCACATTCAGATCTAAATTAAAAAAGGAAAGACAGAAGGAGAGAGAGGGTGGAGTGATTGATTCTGGAGATGATCTTTTTTCCTTTTGTTTTTAGCAGAAGTCCATAAATTTCTATAGTTTTCCCTATAATTGTCAGTTACAATCAATAGAATATATTGACTGTTTCAAGGAAGGTTATAAATCCTCACTAAATTCTATAGGCTTCACCCACAACAGACTTGAAGAACCTAACTAAATTTCTAGGGAATTACACTGCCTCGGTTGCTACTTCATCCTTAAGGACGTTCCCTGTAAGGGATATAGGCTCGTACTTGGCAGTTTGTCAACTAAACAATTACGCAGTCTCCATAAATACAAGTTTTTGTTAGTTTTATAGATTTCCCTTCTTTTTTCCTTTCATCATTTCATGTCGGTTTATATATTCCAAAAGAAATTCAATTTATTTGAAATACAGTAGGGTAGAAAAGAAAGGGTCAGATGGCTTCAGAATGACACTTCCAAATGAAATGTATAGTAGAAAGCAGAGTGGGTAGGCTCATGAGATTAACTGTAGGATCAGGATTTTTTTAACAAGATCAAGTGGCTGAAAGTTGGAGTCAGAAAAGCTTCTATTGGAAATAAGATGCACATTTTTTAACAGCTACAATGATTAAGCACTGGGAGAGATCACCACTAAGGATGGAATAAATCCTCTGCTGCTTGGCATCTAAAATTAAAGTTAGATGTCTATGTAAAATGTCTGTGCCCTAGTTCAGCCTTAGGTTAATGAGCTACACACAGGGATCGGTGGATGAGATATTCTACTTATATCGTTATTGTAATAATCCCTTTCAGGCTAAAAAGCCATGAAAAGAACCTTTCCTTTTTCATAATCCAACTCAGAGCCATCTACATTTGTGATGGCTGAAATTCTCATATTTTGAACAAGAGCTAGCTGACATTTTCCACTCTGAGCTTCATGAGTCTTTCCTGTGCAGAGTGATGTTCGGCTGCCTAGGTGCTGATGAAGGAGCTGGTATGATCAGACGCATCTCTTTTTTTTCTCTCCTCAGCTTTGCAGCCAAACATCCTCTCCTTTCCCCAGCAACAGGGCAGCCTTCTCCTCTCCCAACCGGGACCCAGCTTGGCATCACAGGTAACTTGCCTCAACTCAGTCCAACATACAGTCCTACCCTGAGAAGCACCCGTCTACAAAAAGTGCTGCTTCATTAAGGGCAAATGGCAGAGAAAATGGCGTGCTTTTCTATCATTGTGGCTATGCATTTTTGTTGTTGTTTTAACAGGCTGTGGGCCGTTCTGGACTCCCTGGCTCATCGGTTGAACCCCACCTGGACGTACCCCAGCATTTGCAAGTGGCAAAGCACCTAACTCCATCAGGAGCATCTGAGGAACCCAGTGACCTGGAGGAGCTGGAAAAGTTTGCTAAGACTTTCAAACAAAGGCGAATCAAATTGGGGTTCACGCAGGTGAGCAGCCTTGTCCATGGGAAAGTTGGTGTCACTTGTGATGTGGACATGTTGGGCTGGGGGAGTTTGTGGCAGAGTGGTGGATGGAGGAAGGGCTGGATTAGGTACAGTTTGGCTTTCTTTGGAGCATCCCCTTCCAAACACATGAAGAGACAAACTCTTCCTAATACTTCATTACCATGACCTCATTATCTGCACCTTCGTCAATACACAAAGCCACAGGGGTGTGGGGCAGACTCCAGTGGGAAGAGAAGTCGCTTTCTCTGGAAGGCAGGTCATGGAAACTAAGCTGCACCTATTCTGGAAGCTGCCTGAGAGGTGCTCTGACAGCAGGCAGCTGTGAGGATTTTTTTTCTGAACTCATGTTGTGATTTGGATCTTCTCTGACAGGGTGACGTTGGACTTGCCATGGGGAAGCTCTATGGCAACGATTTCAGCCAGACCACCATTTCCCGCTTCGAGGCTCTCAACCTAAGCTTCAAGAATATGTGCAAGCTCAAACCTCTGCTGGAGAAGTGGCTGAGTGACGCAGGTAGGTGACATTGCGCGCACAAATGCCACCAGTCTTGGCCAGCACATGAGACGATCCATCCAGGAACCTCCAATAAAAGCCAGGAAAATCGGAGCTGGACTTCTCAGATCTGTGGTTGGGCTGGTAACAGACTGCTTTCCCCTGTGGATCACACAGCGGGTTGCATAGCAGCCTAGATATCAAACCACATCTGTCCTTTCACTCTGGCAATACGGGATTCACATTGCAGCTGGTGTCTGGGGCAGCCCCTTCCTGCATCGCCTCTTGCTCTATTGCATGGTCTGGGGCAAATCACTGGGCTGGTCCATTCAGTCCCTCCCCGTGTAAACTGGAAAGAGTAGGAAGTGACTTCTCAGAGATTATCCTATGAGCAGTAATTAGAAAAGGAAGATATCACTGCAAGGGGAATCCCCAGTAGGACCGGTATTGGGCTGGTGTCCTCTGCTGGCTGCAAACCACTGTAGGAGTGGCATTAGTCTCATGTGCTTCACCCAGCCCTTCAGGAGCTGCATGTTTGATCACTTTATGTCAGGAGGTGTATTGGCTACATGAGACCTGATCCCAGTTGTGTAAGTCAACATCTTTAACTGTGTGAAATTAAATAATTGGAAAATGCATTGTCCCCATCAGAGCAGGCTGGAAATCAAGCTGGAAAAAAAGAAAAATAGTGTGTCAATTAAAATTTTAGCACTCATATTTCTTTCCTGATTCGGACAAGATCATTGATGGATTTGGGACTGTTGGAGCAATTTTAATCATCATTAGAGGAAGGATCCACAATGTAGGAACACTTTCCTTATCTTAGGTGGTGTCATAGTTCCCAGAAAGGATCTAGGAATGAAAATAACTCACTATTTTCTTGAATATCTCTCTTCCCCTCCCTCTTTCCCCAGAATCTGCTCCTTTGGATTCTTCAATGAGCACTCCCAATTCCTACCCCTCAGTGAATGAGATGTTTGGACGGAAAAGAAAGAAGCGAACCAGCATTGAGACCAACATTCGTTCCACGCTGGAGAAAAGATTTCAAGATGTGAGGGGAAAATCCTTGAATGTGTTATGAACTCTCTCTGAGTTTGGCATTTGCTCAGTCATAGTAGCACTGAATCCTCAAAAAAAGAGATCTCTTTTTTTGTTTGTTTTGATAGCAGGTTAGAAAATGCTTGTAGGTGTTAATGGGACAAGTGTCAAAAACAAAGAAATCGGACCCAATTATTTCCTTGGTAAATGTTGTTTTAAAGGAATTAGTTTCATCACCACACCTCCCCATTATCTTCCACTGATCAGTGCCCTAGCCAGAGCTGATCTCCTGCGCCCACCTCTTCTCTTTGCGAGTTGCGGGCGTGTGTCACGGGAACTGTGTGGCCACGGTGCAGCACAGAAACGGATGCCCCGTTAAGCAGGTCTGGGGAGACCACAGAACTAGTCGCTCCAGATATTGCTGCTGAATCATTTCAGAAGCGGAGCCTTTTACTTTTTAAGCATTGAGATTTTTTAAGAAAAATCAGTACAGAGAGCAAAGAGAGCTTTAAATCAGTAGGACTGACTTGTCCATTGAAAATTTTTCATCAGAACTGTTTTTGACCAGCCCTCATTTTTTCTTGGTTTCTCCCTCATATCTGATCATATCAAAATTTCCTCCTGAGACTGTTAATGAGAAAAAAAGACGATCATTGTCAGGTCATTACGGGCACCTCATTTTTAGCTAGTAATGGGCATTCTTTGTAATGGGAAAACTGTCTTGGCATCTCCGTGCTAGGTATTTTTGACCCTCAAGTCTTCAACTCAGATCAAAACCCATAGAGCTAAATGCTTTCAAATGCACCAGAAAATAAGTGACTCAGAAGAAAGGATGGATACTATTATTTCCCTTTATACATGAGGGATGGAGGAAGAAAGGGAAGAAATGGATCTTCTGAGATGGTGCATGTAGGCGTACAAACAGCACTCAAAGCTTGTGTGTCCTGTGTAGGGATAAGAAGACCACCAGTCATTAGCTTCCCCCCAAGCAATGATTTAGGGTGCTGTTAAGATCAAAGAGCGTGGTGCTTTATGCAATAACAGGGCCAGGTAGCGTGACTCATCCCCCACTGATTCCATGAGACTTGATATTGAATCAGAGGCGCTTTCTGGTTCACAGAACATAATCTCTCACCCAAATATTTACCCTTTGTCTTAGAAGCAAATTTTTTCCCCTCCCCAGTTTACAGCCAACCCTACCCTTGTCCTCTGCCTTTCCAGCAGCAGAAGCATACATTGATGCTGTAAGTTACGGCTCTTTGGGGCTTTCTTTAACCTCCTGCCTTTTCTCAGCAGAACCCCAAGCCCAGTTCAGAGGAGATATCCTTGATAGCAGAGCAGCTCTCCATGGAAAAGGAGGTGGTCCGGGTCTGGTTCTGCAACCGGCGCCAGAAGGAAAAACGGATCAGCTGCCCAATGCCATCCCCCATCAAATCACCTATCTACAATTCCAGACTGGTGAGAGACTTTGGATTAAGGAGTTCTACGTGCCATCCCAGACAAGAAGGGAAAAGGATGGGGGGATGCAGCAGGCTTTGCTAGAAAAGGAAACAGGACAGGACATTTCCGTGTACACACAGGTCCCTGCGGTGCTGGCAAGTCCAGTGGGGGATTACACCTGCAGGAGTGTGCAGCGAGGCAGCTGGGCTAGCCACGGATTGGGCATATACTCAACATCCTAATTTGAATGGAATCTCATGCCTGCACTTACAGAACATTTATTTTTATTCTATTAATGAAAACAATAGAAAGAAAACACAAGTTTTCTCACAAGGAATAAATTCTCACAATACACAAGGTATAGGTCACTTTAACTGTAGGATAATTTATCCAAATAGGGGTGCTATCCCAAAACTTTTCACCCTGAGATTGGTAAATAAAAGCTTTCCAAAGTTAATGGAGGAGGAATCAGCATTCCATGGAATAAGAATTACATCCACTCATGTCAATTTATTTGTTAACTCTGAAACCTAATGGTAACCATTTACATATCAGTTTGTTGTTTCACATCTGTGCAGAAATGCAGAATACACTTCAGTAGTGATAATTGTCCTTCTTTCATGTTGTACATTCACATTTTGGCAAGCGTATTTTTATTGCCAGGAAGGATGAGGAAAAGAGAAACTGTTGTGAGAGCTGGTGAAAGCGTATCCCTTGTAATCTGCTGTCAGCGGCTACTGTGGATAACAGGCTACTATTGCATTTCTGCTAGTTAATAGTTGCTTAGTGGCTTCCACAGATAAAAGTGGCAGGACCCTCCCTACGGTGTTATTAGTGCTGGAGCACACATGAGTGGGAGGGAGAGTACGTATTTGCAAGCAATATTTTATCTTGAAATCTTCCGGGTTTTGGAATTATCCATCAGGAGGCAGGAAAACATCACAAGAAGTTTGGTCACTTCTTGCACAACACATTTGGTCTAGAGTCACAAACACAAAATGCTGCTTGCAAGCCATGAATTTTTAAAGCAGTAGCTTTGGTGAGTAGTTTTCCTGTGAAGGCATTGTACAAAGTATGCCTTTGCTCATCCGTCATTCTGAACAACGTGTTGCCTGTAGTTAAAGTATCATGGTTGAACAACAAATGCCCCAGGCTCACTTTGATTGCAGCCACCAAATTACTAATTGTCACCTGAGAATTCTCACCCATCAAGAACTCCGTAAAGGAAAAGGGATTATTTGTGCCCAAGACCACAGTGAGCTGGGAAGTTTCAGCCTAGGAACATCCAGTCCGAGACATCCAAAGGGCAGTGGCTTCTACCAGCTGGATCTTGGGGCTTCCAGAAAGTTTGGCTTATGTTTGATAATTTCAGGCTTTTCCATAGCTGGTCCATAAATTTAGGCCTGTGTAGAGAGTGTCAGGCACATGTAATACTCATTCTGGTTTCTTTCCATGGCCCTGAATATGGGAATGGTGCTTCTACCCTAGAGTATGAAGAGAAATATCCGTGGGAGCCTCAGATGTAGATAAGAAGTCTGCCTGGGAGCCAGCACACCCTAAAGGGAGTGTGAAAGGAGTGGCGTTTTGTGATCTATACCCTCCTAGAGCCAACTGCTTACTGTTTGCTTCTGTTTCTCTCCAGGTCTCTACCTCAGGGTCCTTGGGGCCCCTCTCCGTCAATCCAGTGCATAGCACCATGCCTGGAACTGGTAAGCCTTGAGAAACCTGCCTCACTCACCATTCCTTCCCTCCTTCCTCTGCTCTTGCTCTCTGACTACTTGGTTTCTAGGTCACACTTGCAGGCCCCTCTTAATAAGACCCTTGGGTTTGCCCAGGGAAAGTATCCCCACGTAACTAGTGTACAAGGGATAAGAACAGCAGAGTCTTTCTCTTGGCTCCAACAAAGACACGGAAAGCTTCCTGGGCATGATAACATTCCCAGGATAATCCTAGGCAAATTTTACCGGGGTGTTTAGGTTTGGGAGCCAGGTGCACCTACAAGCCACACAAGAGGAGCGCTTGGGGGTAGGTTACTGCATTTCTTCAGCAGAACACTCTCAGATCTCCTTTGAGGAGTGCAATTCACGGTAATAGAAACCAAGCACTACAGAGCCAGCCGTCCTGGAGACCCCCACCTTCTCTGCGGCTGCGGCACAGATTCTGCCTGGCTGCTGCAGGGCAGGCAGTGAATCAGATGAACAACAGGATGGATACAAGATATGGTGGAAGTGTTTGGGCTTGGGCTGTCCTTGGCAGGAAAAGGAGATCCCAGTCTTATTCTGCTTTCTCTGCTACACAGTAACATCATCGTGTTCCCCAGGGAACTCCAGCAGGCCCTCGTCCCCTGGCAGTGCACTCCATGCCAGCAGCCCCGGCACAGCCCAGAGCAACTCCAAAGCTGCAATGAACTCATCCGGTTTCAACTCTTCAGGGTAAGGCAGCGGGGGCCCACAGCTTGCTCCTTGGCAAGGGCGTCGGAGGGCTTGGGAGAGAAGCAATGGGACCTTAGAGAAGAATGTGCAAGCCCTTAGAGACTCCAGCAGTGTGGAGCTATGTGGTGGCACATTCTTCTTGGGATATGGCTATTTTTCTACTTGAAGACAAATAGTAAATCAAGTTTTGCCTGAAAAACTGTGCTGGCTAAAAAAAGGAGGGGAGAAAAAAAAAAAAAACAACCACCAAAAACCTGAATAGAAACACTGGCCATAAGGACTGTCCTAAACTAACTCCTTGCGTGGAGGAAGCAGAGGAAGGCTTGTTTTGCTGTTTCTGCTTGGATAACCCCCTCCACAGCCAGTTTTCTCTCCTGCAGTGCCACCCAGAGAGCTCTGTGGCACAGTAACTATTTCACAGTTGCAGATGAAGTAAGAACAAAGATTTTCCTCTGCCCTGCCTTTAGATGCTACAAAAGCATTAAGCCACACATACGGGCTCAGAGCCCTTCTGGTTATTTCACTGAACATGCCTCTGCCACAGTCTGTGCTGCTCAGGCTTCCCTGCACTTGTTTCTGCTACATCACATCAAGGATGCTGTGTTAGTAGGAAGGCAACAGAGAGCAGAGGGCGTTACCCATAGCTCCTGGGCTTTCTGAGTCATGGGTCACCCTGTGCTGTGAATCAGACCTCCTCTTGCATGGGGGAAGTCCAACAGCCAGCTAGTATGTGAAATCACGAGCACAATGGAAGATGTTGCTTAGAAAGACAGGGGTTTTGCTATGAGCTTCCTATAGGAGCAAAGGATCATTTGCTGGCTGCTGAGTCAAAGTAAGGTTTCAAATGGAATAATAATGATTTTTATTTCAAGGGGAAAGTGTTAACAACATGGCAATTGTAGCTGTTATTTCCTGTGTTGCAAACAGATCTTGGTACCGATGGAATCAACCTACCTACCTCCACTGAGATGACTCCTCCATCATGTGTAAAAGGAGCTCTGACTTCTAGCTATGGACCAGCTTCTCTAGGAACAATGCTTGGGGCAACATCTGGCGTTCCAGTGCCTTCAAAATGCTGCCAAATGAAGGTCTTGTTTAAGGGAACCCATAGCAGCAGAACTCTCCAGGGACTCAAACTGCAGCTGACCTTCCCCAAGGATTCTCAACGCCAACAGTGACATTATCATACTCTTCCAGGCATTCACTTCAAGAATGAGCCCTTGCTTAGCACTCTTAGCATGAAACACTGCCCTCTGCTTGCAAATCTCTGCATTCACACTGGATTGCCTGGCAATCTCTGATCTGGAAGGATTTCTATGTCAGGACCCTCTTTTCCCCTCACTCATTTCAGAGTTTCCTATAAGAAGGGTCTATTATGCTGTTACTATCACGCACACATACCGTAAACCCCCAAACTGAGCCGAGGTTACCCAGTTCATTTCACCAGAGACCTGTGCCTAGATGTGAGCCTTGGTTTTCAATAGACTTCCAAGGTCGATGGCACTGTGCTTTATCCACTACCAAACTTGCTTTGCTTTGAGCCATTCTGCTCTGTTTCTAAAGGTGCCTTTTTTTTCTTTTTTCTTTCTTTTTTTTTTTAATTAAGTATTTTAGAGCCTTCTTATTTTTTCCTTTTAAAAGAATTGTTGTCTTTTGCAAAATTTGTGTCTAGGTCTTGTTATTGTTCACAGCTGGCCTCACTGCCCCACTGGAGGACGTCACTGTTCGAAAACCTTGGCTTCTGACTCCATTGAACACAAGAGCAGTTTGTGTTGTTTTGATGGGACAAGGATTAGTCTTGACCTTCCCTTCTTTCTTTTATTCCTCTTTTGGGTTTTATGTGATACCAAACAAAAACAACCTCTCTGGTGTAGAGGTCTGCATGTGTTCCGGTCTTTCCTGAATTGTACGTAATGTAGCTTGCCTGTTCTCTGCAGCACGCTCTTCTGTTCTTGGGAGGACAAGTTGTATTGCTCAGGTGTGAATCTTGAGGTTTGTGTGTGCAAGTGTTTCTTAATTTCATGAGATGCCAAAGTGTAGGAAACTTCCGCTTTCACAGCATATCACCAGGGAAATTGTTGTTACTTTGCAACTCTCCACTTGAAAAGAGGTAGATATTTAATTTTGTTAAAGTAGACTTGAGTAATACAAATTCCTGGTCAGGTTGTCTATGGATACAAGTAATTAATTCAGTGGAATGAGAGTAAATGAGTATCTGGTTCACAGATTGTAAATAGACATTTTTGAGTAGTAGTCTTTTTTTCTGATGGCTTTTTTTTTTTTTTTTTAGGTATATGTGAGCTTTTTTTTTTTTTTTTAAGTAAAAATTATCCTTTGTCACTTCTGGGGGAAAAAAAAACATGGATCTCTTGTTTCTTATCCTACTCACCCAGTTCTGTGATGAATTATTGCTATAGGGAGTCTGTGGACTTAAGAGTTTATCAGCTACCTGCACACAAAGTATTGAGCCCTACATGCACATTGTATATAGAACCGCATTTGTTGCTTTGAGTGAGGTTTTGTTATAGAAGCACTGATAATAACGAGAGAGGACTGGAAAAGATAAGGTAACGTTTCTTAAAAAATGGAAATTAAGAAAAATATTTCTTTTTTTAAAATACTAAAAAAAGTTTTTTCAAAATGTTCTAACACAAAAAAGGGAGAAACTGTATTTGTTTCCTGGATTCCCCACCACCACTCATTTACCTCTAACTAAAACACTTTCATCATATCTGTTTTTCAGTGGAAACATTAAAATTAAATGAAACTGGTTTTTTCAACAAAATCTGTTGTGGTTTAAAAAACATTTTATGTTGGGAAAGCAAGAAATGTAGGTGGGAAGTATTAATCTAACTCTCCTGATTGCTATGGCCCTTCTTTCTGCCCTTAATTAAATTTTCTTACACGCTTGGAGGGTTGATTTCAAGCCTTGTTCTCCATTGCTTTCCAACTATATTTAGGGATGTGAAACAAATTATTTGAATATAATCATTCTACAGCTAAGCTGTTTGGTACAGCTGCGCGGGTGGGTTTTCTTGGCAGATTTCTTAAGGTTCCCGTTACTGTCTCTAACAGGGTCTTCCCTGAGAGAACTGCCTTCTACAGCTAGAGTGACAGGAATTAAACACGACAGCTTTTTCTACGGTGTGCCTTTGTCACAGGATTCTTGAGGAAAAAACAAATTCTCCTCCAGCCAAGAGAATGGTACTACAACAGTATTTTAAAACAACTGTGCTATGACAACTGCGTTTAAACTCAGCTAGTTGTTCGCTGGGTCAGCCGCAGGGATGGACCACGCCAACACGCCCTCCCTGTGCAAACTTACCCCTGCCGTTTCCCTCCGTGGGATTGCTTGTAATGGTGGGCTCGCAAAACGAGCTACGGCAAGCTCCGCAGACACAGAGCAATACCTGCTCAGCTCCCCGCCAGCGCTGGCTCTGTCCGGCTGGAAAAGCCTGATGATCGCTGCCGAACGCTAATAGTGGAAGGTCTCTGGAAATGAATGTGCTCATGTATATGCAACCAGGGGCTGGTAACAGTTTTTATTTGCATGCAAGATCTTTGTTACTGGATAGAGAATTGGGGTTGATACTATATTTAGGTATTTTGCCTGATTCATTTCCATTAATTTCACGTAAGCAGCTGAGTTAAACTGGCTGGGAGGCTGGTGGGGTGAGACTAAGGGATCTGTACTAAAATGGTGGAGAGTAGGAGAAACAGGAATGAACAAATCGGCAGAAATTTGTTTTGCTTTTTAACTAAAACATGCCAGTGTTTTGTTGGAAAGAAACCTTTCCAGAGACGCACTTCTCTCTTATCTGGTCTAAAAGATTAGAAAAACTATACTTTTACATGAAAATTTCAATTCTGTCATAGTTTAAAAAAAATCCATTCAGAAAACAAACCATTGACCTGTACTCATGTGCAGATAGAGTGTGTGGGAGGAGAATTTTCCTCTCCTGTCTCTGGCTGGGATGGCATAAACCCCACAGCATACGAAGACGAGCCAATGTGCATTGACGACTCAATCATACCTGCCACGGCTGAACCCTGCCAAGTGCATCGCTACGGGCTTGTGCCCTTGGAGGAGTGATGCTGCAAGTCCTAAGGGAGAGGTGTCGGTGATAACTGGCAAATTCATAAGCCCTCCCTCGAGGAGCTGCCTTTCCTCCCAGGCCTTTCACTGACACACCTCGCTCGAGCTCCTCTGAGGGCTGGCCAACACCGTGAGAGGAGGATGGAGGACGAAAGAAACCCTCTTTTTTTGTGCCAGCCGGGGAAGTGATTTGCATGTGACTGTTCACTGAGTGTGCTGCAGCCCTATGAATACAGTCAGCAGGATTTGGATTTTGACCAAACAGTCCTGGCCAGGGATGAAAAAGAGAGGTGGCTGGCTGTCACTCTGTAATTATAAAGACCCCTTAAGAAGCTTCCAGCTTTTTAGGCAATAATTTTACAATCCTTATTCAAAGCCAGTTCCATATGAAAAAGGTGTTCAAGTGGCATGAAGGGATCTTGCTCCAGCCTCTCACTCCTAAGAAATATACCTTCTTAAAATTAATACTCTACCCAATGGAAACAAGTGCATCACAGGATGGCATGCTGCTAAGACACTGACACTCTCTCTCTTTTACTTTTTTCCTTTTCCCTATTTTTTAAAAAATTTTTGGCTATTATGAATATTCAAAATTAGCAGATAGGAAGAACGAATTTAAATCACCCGTCCGAACCTTTGGGACACCCTATCTTATCCTACTTCCTGCATGACCTTGGGCAAATGACTTAGTCCCCATTAGGCCGTGGTGATGATAATCCTTCCCTTCTCCCAGTCCTCAACTTGTGCTAAATAGCATAGTTCACGAATGATGAACGTTACAGCTGATTCTGCTGCCGGCCATCACAGAAGACATTTATTACACTGACCCTCAGCAAAGATCTAGTTTCCAGCTCGCTTCTATTGTGAAAAATCTTGAGTTATTTCATAGATTATAAGCAATTATTTAAAAGCTCAGAAGTGACTGCTCTGACTGCCTTTATAACCCTAGCCTGCAAATTTTACCCAGTAATTCCTGCAATAATCCTATACCTAGTAGCTAAGCTGTAACTTTGCTGCTGATTTCAGAGTCAGTTGACAGTCTACTTAAACACTTGGTAAAGGCTCCCAGAGGTTTGTGAGCCTCTTCGTCAAAAGAGACCAAAAATAAAGTTGTGAAAGGCAGGTAACTAGTTACAATAATGTATTTACAAGGTACTGTACGTGTATACACTCTTATACTATGGAGAGGATACATCAAGATCAAAATCTGGCTCTGAACTGACAAGGGCTATTCCACTTAATCTGCAGAAATTCCTCTAAGGAATTTGCTCCCACAAAAGCAGCACTGCATACATTTTGGAGTATTATTTCTGAAAGCTGGGAGGGAAATTACAAATGTTTTAAATGCTGAATAACGGTATGTGCACATTAGTATTGCAGCTGAGATCAAAGCCAAGCTGTGCCAGGTGTTGTGCAAACACATCACGAGAGCTGATCTCCACTGAAAAGTTTATAAACACAATAAGGAGTCTCTCAGATTTATTGATAAACTGGTCCTGAATAGGAAAACAAACACTAGCAGCTTGTTTGCTTCACCAAAAGCTACAGTTGGAAGGGAAAGATCTTCATTCCCCTGTCTTCTAGAAATACTTCCAGTCTCACAGGAGCATCTAAGGGATTAAAAATATACGGAGCAGGAAATTGCAGCTTTCCAAGACTAAGAGCCACCTCCCACAGCCGTAGATAAACACTGAGGGAACACTTGCTCCCAAGCAGATGTGCCTCACAGTGGCTATAGGAACTCACATCATCCTGAACAACCCCATCTGCGACCAAAGCAGCTCTTGTGCCTGAACAGTCTCCACTCTCTCTGTCCCTACTCTTCTCTTGAGGAGAAGAGCTCCTCTGCTCCTCCAGGGCTAGGACTGAAGCGTCAGAGACGTGAACCCCAGGTGCGAGTGAAGAGCCAGCTGACAGCTGAGTCTCTGTCTAAAAACACCTCTGTGGGGCCCATCCCTGTCACTTGTGAGTATAAGGGGTGCAACCCCATTCATCTTTTATTTTTATCTGTGGTCCGGTCATTCACAAGCACTCTGGAGAAATGAGCCAGATCCCACTCAGCTCCAAAATCAAATCAAGGACATGGTATGCCTTTGGAAGTTACGGTCTGCCTGTAGGTAGACCTCTCTCTCTAGTTCCTGCTCTTCTCAGCCGGAGACAACTGAACTGGCACCCTCAGAATATAAAAATGGACAAATGCTCCTCACTTCCCTCTCTGTTGACAGATGCTGGAGCGCATATAGGAGGTGCACTCCTATTAATGACTGACATCAAGGGTGACTTCTCCACTTAACTGCTGTAGCAACTGCAGAGCTCTAAGCGAGAGCGCAGAGCAGGGAGGAGGTGCGGTACCTGATACAGCCGTGATGTTTAGCAGTGCCCAAGTTCAAGCAAGACTGGGAAGGGCTGGAAAATTAACAGTACGCTGTTAGTATTTAATTTCTTTTATTGTTCATTCCCCTTTCTTTCCTCCTCTGCTTTCCACCTGTGAGAAGAGTGAGTGCGAGCTGGGAGAACAGGGCTCTGCTCCTTGCCCTTCCCGGTTTTCCCTGTGGCCTGAAGGGAGACTTTGAGCATTTCTAAGTGTCCAAATGATCCCATCAAGTGCCCTCATCATTCCTGATGCTCACAGCCTTAGGACTTACAGTCCTAATGGTAAGCATAGAATTAGCACAGATCCTAACACTCTAATACAATGCCTTCATTAGCTGAGCTTAAATTCAGGCTCACCGTTACAGATGCCAGCAGGGACCAGTGTCCAAGCTGCAGTGGGACCCCCTTTCTCTGTGCCGGGGGTCCCCACCCGCACAGCCTGTGGGCTTGCTTCAGAGCGGGGGCCAAAATGCTGGCAAAGGAGGGAAAAATCAGGAAGTTTTATCTCAAATATAAGAGCAACCTATAATCTACAATCCAACTAGAAGCATATTTTAATGTGTTGCCAGAGCTTTTACAGCACAGAGAACTTCCTATGGAGCGCAGCACACACAGCAGAACTAAGTGACCATAGGTGAGGCCTCTCGTGCTCTGAGTGATTGGTTGCACTCCCAGCACAGGGCTCTTTGGCTGTAGGGAAGGTTTGGGTTGTTTGGGACACACAATCTCCTTTGGACAGTTTTTAAAGCAAATGGAAGAAACAGAAATGAGATGGTACTGACGCCGAGTTCGCTGTCAGGGCTTGGAGGAAGCACAGCCCTTTCCTGGTTACTCACTCCTGCCTCTGCCTGTCCCTGGTGCTCGGCCCCAGCTCAGCTCCTCGCTCGCTCATCCTGTTCTGCGTGCTCTGCGTCACATCGCCCTGCGCATCCCGCACCACTCCCCAGCTCTGGACCCAAGCGGTCCCAAACTCAGCGACTCCCGTCTCAGCCTCCCCTCCTTGCAGTCAGCACAGGACAGCACAAAGGTGGTCACTGCCAGCCCACCCACCCGGCCTCTGCTTTCAAAACCAGGCACAAAACTTGAAAGAGGACACCAGGCCACTTTTTTAAAAAACAACAACAACGATAAAAGCGTCTCCCCTCTTGCCTGATCCAGCTTTATTCTCCACTTTATCCTCCTTCATCAGAGGAAAACATTCAGCCTAACTGAAGTCTGGGGACCCTATGAGACTCACAGCCGGGAGGGCTGAGGCTGGATGGGGGTACCAGCCCGGCTGACACACTCCAAGCGCCTGTCCTTACTTCCCCTCCCGTTCCCCCTTCCCCCGGCAGCAGGGCCCTCTCCCTGCCCCGGGGCACACAGCTCTGCTGCTCGGATCCCTTTTCGCCTCCGGGGCAGGTAAGCGGGGCAGAGCAAACGGGGATGGGGATGGATGGGGAGCGGAGCGGCAGGAGGAGCATCCTCCGGGGGCGCGGAGAGCTGGGGCGGGGGAAAGACCCTCCCGGCAGGAGCTGCCCCGGCCGGGGGAGGGAGGGAAAGGGAGAGGAGGGGAGGGGAAGATAAAAGCCTCCCGGTGCGCGCCGGTTCCGCCTCCCTTCCCGGGCAGCGCCGGAGCCCGCAGCCGGGCGGCAGAGCCGGAGAGCGGCCGGCGGCGGCGAGCCTGGGGTAAGGAGCGGGCAGGGGCCGCCGGGCTGCGGGGTAGCCCTGGGGCGAACGCCGCCCTGGGCCGCTCCGGGGACGTCTGTTCTGCTGCCGGGGAAGGGGTGCGGTCCCCCGGGTGCCCCGGCTCCGTCCGCCGGCCCCCGAGGGCGAGCGGGGCGGGAGGGGAGGCGGCCGGGCCGGGCAGGGCTGAGCCGCTTTGGCTCGGGGGTGCTGGGATCTTGTTTTTCCCCAAAGACGGTAGGGCCTTGGCGACGAGGAGGGGCTTGCAGGGCAATGGTGCTAAAGGGGGCCTCAGGAGAGCAGCGTGGAAGGGTACGGGGCATGTTTTGGTGGGATTGTTTTGTTTGTGTGGTTTGTTTGCTCGTGTGTGTTTTGGTGTTTCAGGGTTGGTTGGTTGGGGTTTTTTTTCCCCCTGGGGTTTCTGTGGGGTGGGGTGGATACTGAGGCAGATGGTCTGGATAAGCACCCCTTGCTGATAGGGCTGCTGTGCTCATAACGTCCTTGCTCTGTGTTCAGCAGGATGGTTTCCATCGTTCTCGAGGTGACCTGCAGCCTTCTTGCCTGGCTGTTTCTGTACGTCTGCTTCTGCTACTGGAACCAGCACCGTTCCTACGAGTGGAGCTGTCGCTTGGTCACCCTGCTGCATGGGGCGATCGTCACCTGCCTCTCGGGTTACGTTGCTCTCTCGGATGGCCCCTGGCCTCTGACCCATGCAGGTATGTTTGGAGTCTTACCCTGACGCATGTCCTTGTCATGCAGTGTGGACACCTCTGGTTGCAGGTGGAGTGGAGGGCTGATTGCTCTTATTATCTATTCTTCTATGTGTATGTTTTTGGGGCATGTTTGGGGCAGAATTTTGTCTAACTCCCTTGCTTCTTCTCCAGCCCTTACCACTTCTTACTGTTAATCTTTTTTTTGTTTTATCCATGTACACATTGAAAGTTTTCAGGTTGGCAGCTTGAGTTTATTGCAGCATTAGGTGTAGCAATGTGTTGAAAACAGACTTAAGTGCTGTTCACATCTTTAAGGGTGTAGTAACTCCTGGCATTTGGCTGTGGAGTTTTGTTTGCTGTTTTCTATCATTAAATCTCAAATAGTTCTGCTGATGGGGGTCAGGCTTTCCATCCCTGCTTTCTAAAAGGGTGATGAGAAAAAGAGAAACAGAAGTGTGGCAGGATGGGATGGCCTGCCTGGGTCTGCAGAACCAGACATCCAAGCTTCCAGCCTGGCACTTGGCCCATAGGATAAGGCTGGAAACTAAGGAGGAAAGAGGTATACACACAACCTGTATTGCTCCATATTGTAGAAGAATATCTGAAGACCCCAGGCTTATGTGCATCTTTCGTTTCAGGTTCACCAAACACATCTCTTCAGATCCATGTGCTGTCCCTGACCTTGGGTTACTTTATCTTTGACCTGGGCTGGTGCCTGTATTTCCAGACAGAGGGGGACCTAATGCTGTTGCATCACACGCTGAGCATCTGCGGCATGATCATGGTGCTGGGGCTCGGGAAGTCTGCTACAGAAGTCAATGCTGTTGTATTTGTTAGCGAGATCACCAACCCACTGCTCCAGACCCGCTGGTTTCTGCGGGAAATGGGGCGTTACCACACTTTGCTGGGAGAGGTGGTGGATTTCTTCTTTGTGTTCCTCTTCCTGGTGCTGCGAATCGTGGGAGGAGCTTTGATCATGTATGCGATGGTGACATCCCCTGGTCCCAGCTGGCTCCTCAAGGCTGGGGGCCTGGCCATGTACATTGTATCTTTGGGGTTCATGGTTGAAATCTGCCACTTTGTCAGGAGGAAAATGTTGAAAAAATATCGTTCCTGGACAAGCCTGAGGAGTGTGAATGCACCTGTGAAAACTAATGGGCACTTAACAGCTCATTAACAGGTTGTGGATGACAGTCCCTTGGGCTAGGGTCCTGGCTACTGAAGCCTATTCCTGTGAGAAGAACTCCTAAAAGCGATGTGGAATTGACTTTCTGGTTCTGGTCTGCTATGCCCGGAGGAGATGGATTGGCGCTAGGAACACAGGAAAGCTGACAGAAGAGGGGTTTGAGTGGAAATATGAGGAACCTGGAATGTCTACTGAACTCTGATTCCCTGACTCTCCAGCAATGGTACCGTCTCAAGTAGGGTGGCAATGCCAGACCTATTTAGTCTGCAACCAGTAATGGCACAGTCTGTATGTTCTGTAGTCATTTTGGAGGTAGAAATATTTTAGTCCAGAGCCAGAAAAATCAAATCTGAAAAATCCCATCTCCTGCCAGTGTGACTGGGTAGGGGTGTGACCGACCAAAGATTGACTGAGCCTTACTCTCCCTTAATCCTGGAGTTGGACACCGCGCTTGACTAAGTACTTGGATGAAAGCCTCTGAAGAAGATTCAAGTGTTTGCAGAGGTATAGTGGAGTTGTCCTTTAAGTGTGTGAAGTGATGGTACTTGAGGTGAGGCAGTGTTTTACCTCATTGTTTTTAATGATACATTTCTTTTTTTTTTTTTATTTTTTAAAAATACTTGCATTCAAGCAGATACTGACCTTAGAGCAGTGTGACTTCACTGCGATTGAGTCAGGCCCTTGCAAACAAGAGTCAAGAATTAGACTTGTGCCAATAAACTCCATAAGCAGGTGTTCACCTAACCTTGGACTGCTTTAAAAATCAGGCTTTTTGTGGGTGAGGGATGATAGAGAAGAGCCCTCTCTGGATGCTCTTTCTGTTCTGGGGTTGGCTCATTTACATGCCACTTTAAGCTGAATGCATGGCTAACAAGTCTAATAAGTGACTGTATTTTCAGGGGTGACAGTAATGTTTAGGCAGATCTCAGTGTAACATCCGCTCCATACCAGCGGGTCTCAGAGTATGGACCAGTTCCCTTGTTTTCTTTACCTCTCAGAATCGTGTTCTGACATTTTCCCCTGGGGTTTTAATGTGAATTTCCCTCTGTTGAAGGCTGCAGTTCAGATTTACTCTCCCATAAAAGCCTCGCTTACAGCTGAGGAACAAATGGCCTTGTGTTGCCCTCAGGCTTAGCAAGGCTGGTTGCCTTTCCTTCCTGCTTTCAAAGACCTTGTTTAGAAGAGCTTCTGCATGATCCCCTGAAGCAGCCTGTGTGGCTCTTGCTCAGGTGAGGTGTCACCCCTGCTGCAGAGGTGGAGGAATAGTGGGAATACAGCTGCCGTGGGGCTGCAGCCTCACTAGCTCCTCCGTGCCTCTTATCTCACTAACGGTGGCACTGTGCAGTGCAGATATCTGCCTTGGCTGGGGGTTAAACAAGGTGTATGGAGAGATTAAAAAATGACATGAAATAACCTAACTTTTGACATGCCCTCTGAATGCATTGCAGCTGTGAATCCAGGCAAGTTAGCAGGCTGATATGTTTAGAAAAACAGGAGCCTTGTGCTCCTGATACCTTGCCAGCGTGGCTCTGGGGGCCTGGCCTCAGGAGGTGTGAACTCTTGCCGGAGTCACTGTGCTCTTCTGAAAACTCCTATGAGTGATGAGACTTCTAATAAAGTTATGTTCTCTTTTTAAAAAGAAACAATTGCTGTAATGTTCTTTTGTTCTGGGTCTTAAGGAGGCAACTGAAGTTAATGCCGAGGAAAACAGGCTTGAGGGTAGCCGAAGCATGCTAAGGCTAGTAGTCACTGGCAGAGCTGTGGCTCGTGCAGTTCAGGAAGGAGCGAGCTGGTGGGGAAACAAGCCCTGTGCTCTGGAGCTCAGGCTTGAGGTGTGAAGGATAGATGCGGGTCAGCTGAAGCTCAATTTGTGACTAATGTACCCATAACCTGCCTTGCCAATGAGTCACAGGCAATATCGCAGGGAACTTAAGAATGGGCCATTAAACTGAAGTGTTTGTTCTTGATGGACGCAAGGTCACAGGGTAACTTAAATTCTGGTCGTAGCCTACATCCCAGGTTGCCCTTTTTCTCTGCAGCACCAATGCCTCTCTTGCTGCATTTTATCCTAGGAATGACCAATTCAGAAGGCTTGGGTTACAAGGTGGTTTGTCTACACTAGCTTTGAAGAAGCAGTTGAAAGCATGAGAACATCTTTGGTGTTATGAGATGTCCTAAGCCACTGCTGAGTGGCTGTTTCCAGCTGAGGACCTGCTACTGCTGGGCCAGGACCCTGCTGTCTGGAGTGGAGGTGGGCCTGGCCTTGGCTTCCAACAAGAAAACTCTCTTCCTTCAGCTGAGGGTCAGTAGCTCAGTGCACCCAGCTTGCTTGCATGCAAAACAGAGCTGAGGGTAGTTACCCTGTGAGATTTGAAGCAAAGTAAGTGCGCTCAGGTGGTCATGCACCATGTCTCATCTAAGGATAGTTTTAGTGTTAAACCCTCTAATGTGATGCTAGAAAAGCATCTGGCTCCACCCTCAGTATCCCATTTGATTTCTTATTTGCTAACATTTCAAATAATGTGACTTTTAATACAGGTGCCTGATTTTTAGCTGTTCAATATCCTTGAGGGCTTTTACAGTCACAAAAAGTGAGCGTCAGTCTTGGCGTATCGCTGAGGAAGGCTATTGGACTCGTGTGTATTTCCAGTTCTTGTACATTTCCAGTTAATTTTTGGCCAAGAAGTTTCCCAGTGTTGGGAAGCTAATATGTTCTGTGACCCCCCAGTGTTGTAAGCGCCTGTTGGAATAGGTACAGAAGGAAGACAAGAAGCAAGAATGTACCGCTGAGGGAGGGGGGTAGCGATACTAAACCGGGTAGCAGTGTGCAAAGCTGTTTGCAGAGGTTCCTGTCCTGAGCTGTTTTGCTGAGTGCTATTCATCTGCAGGCAAAATGAGCCAGTGCAACTCAGCCTGCCTATTTAAATAGCTGACTCTGCACAAAGCAAACAAGGAAATTAGTGTATAAGCTGCACCTAACTTCTGGTACAATCCACTGGGAGATGATTTGACTTGCCACCTTGCGTCTCACTAGACACAAATTTTGCACGTTGTATGATCTAGAACAAAACCCCCCACAATTCCTTCTCTGTATTCTACCTCGGGCATTAAATGGTCCTTGCCTTGTTAGGACTTTTGGAGTGCCTTTCTGTGACCATCTCTGTTGTTCTTTTTGGCAGCTCTGTTTCTGTGGTATGCGTCAACATTAGCCCTATAGCTCCCTGTCTGTCAACACTGTTCTGTGCCCTGAGCTAAGTATTGTGACAGCTCCATCTCAGTTGTTATTGAGGCTATGGGAGGGGGCCTGGTCCAGCAAAGGTGGAGGAAAGCAAGATGAGACCTAAGATTTGTCAGAGGAGCAAATGCACTATTAATGCTAACGAGGATGTCATGCTGACATAGCTGAAGGATGAGCATCTTGTAGCAATAGGAACCTGTGCCTGGCCTGAACTGGAAAAGTAAGATAGATATCCAGTTGAAAACAGGCTTGTTAACAAGTGCTGTAAGAGGCAGGACAAGCCACTCCCACCATCTGTATTTCAAAAGGTAAAACTTGACAGCGTGAAGGAAAAAAAAAACACTTATTTCTGGGTGTGAGGGATTGTTTTGATTGCAACTTAGAAAAGGAGTAAGTGTGTTGGTTGGAGGGACGTTATTGTAAGCTACTTGCATAAGCCCTGGATTTTGCTACTCAGTGGATGTAAATGAAGTGAGGAGAGAAAAGATGTGGTTTAGCACTGAATGCTTATAGTCAGAAGAAATTGCTAGGCTTTGTAACTGCTGCATAAGCACTGGATGAGAGGGTACGTTCGGGGCAGGGCTGCGTGCTTTCCCAGCCTGCTGAGGCTGCGCGCTCTGCGCCGTGCCTGGGTGATAAACCCCGTGGGGTACGATACCTTGAAGCTGGTGCTATATTGACACGGTTTTGCAAGTTCTGGAGGAGAGTCGTTTCACGTCAGGTGCTGCCTGGGTGCGAGTAAAGCAAGCCCAGGTCCGCCTGCGGCCGCGCCTGTTATCTCTGGGAGGCGTGAGAGGATTGAAGCGGGTCGTGGGTGCGTGGCACTGATTTCCTGTGCCCCCAGGCTACCGCAGTGCTCTGTCTGTGCGTGTGCCCGGTGGCAACGCGGCCCGCCTCTTCTTCCGTGAGCAACAACCTGTTGGGTACCCACCCGAGGTCCCCGCCGCCAGGCAGAGAGGGCTGCAAACCCGCGAGTTGGAGCGCTGCGGGCCAGCCCCGAGGCCCCCCGCCTCCCGGCTGGCTTTAGGAGGGATGCGCGGCGGGGCCGCAAAGGCCGGCGGGCCGAGGCGGGGCAGGAGCGGGGCAGCGGGGCCTCCCCTGCCGTCCCTCCTCCCCGCCAGCAGGTGCCCCTCGGCCGCCGCCGCTTCCTCTTCCCGGGCGGCGGAGGCGCGGCGCCGGGCCGGCCCCAGCAGCCGCGTCCCTGCAGGTGGGTACGCGGGGCCGGCGGGGCTGCGGGGGGCGCTGGGGGGGCGCGGGGCTGGTGCGGCGCCGGGCCGCTGGGGAGGGGGCGGCCGCGTCCCGCAGGGGAGGGCCGCTGGCCGCGGGCGGGCCCGGGTCGGCCGGGCGGGCTGCGTCCCTGCTTCGGGCACGGTGTTCGGGCTCGCCGGGCTCCTCCATTTTCTCATTTGCACAAAAAAAAAAAAAAAGGGAAATAACGGCGCTTTGCTGGGGGTGCCCATCTAGTTTTTAAGCTCTTTCGGGGAGAGCTGTTCTGGACTAGGTTCTTAGGCACATGTAATTATTGTAGGGCCTGCTTTTATTCATGACCCCATTGCTACTGGTGGTACAAATGATTATACTTACTGATTTTTTTTTTTAAAGGGTATTGCCCTTTCCAGTGTGTGGGGACCGGTGTAATTCACAGGTGCAATATATATTGTATATGCTAATGGAAAATGTTGACCTTTGACGTGCAATTGAAAGGTAGCCCCCATCTTTCTTTCCAGGGAATGGAGAAGCATCTTTTTCACGAATAGATGTAGAAAACACTCTAAAATGTTTACAAGGCCATTCCTCTTCCTTCTACCGGGCTTCTCCAGCTGGTCAGTCCCTTTGTCACATCAGAATTCTTCCCGCCTTATCTGCCCTGACTCTAAACGCATACGGACCTCAAGTACCAGGGATGTCAATGGAAACACCTGGTCAGAGCAGTTAATCACATCCTTACTTCATGTTCCCGAGGCCCATTATACCGTAATGGTTTTGTTTACCCAGCCTCCTAAGTCATTCCTGGTAATACTTGCAACAGGCCAAACAGGAGGGTTGGGCACTGCGGCTCTGACTCCTCGTCACGTGTAGTCCTTTCGGTGTTCCCCAGCCCTGGGTGTGAATCCTGCGCGCTGGTCAGCAGGTACCAGCAGGACCAGTGGTGCTTTTGCTGTTGCACACCTGGAAACTCACGTATCCCAGAGTGTGACTCAACTTCTTTTGATGCGCTGCCCTGAATGCTCAGGAGTAATGAGACTCATCTTATATTGCGTGGAAAGGTATTATAAATATGTAGATATTAGGGATTACGTATTTGAGGGGTTTTAGCAACAAGAGGAGTGACCTCCACAGATGTTTACGCACTGTAATTTTGTTCTGGCAGTATGTCTTTTGCTTGTTTGAGAGATTCTGTATTGCAGGGTGAGTGAGGGAAGCTGTATGAAAGAAATAAATACTGTTGAAAAAAGTCTTTATGGGCGTAGCTTCTAACCCTTTTGTATCAAAAAGATTTGGAGGTCTCGGTGCCAGAAAAAATGAAATGAAGTCTGCAGTTAGGAGAGCTAAGTGTTTTTCACCTTGTCTCACTCCTCTCAAACCGCAGAGGAGGGAGCATCCAGCGCCTTGGCCAGGGGAGGTGTGGGGCAGGGCGGGGGGCACTGGTGGAGTGCAGCCAGGGGTAGGAGAGGGACTGGCTGTGTCAGTGCTTAGTGGCTCCCGAAGGTGGTGGGCCGCTTTATCTGATCACCATTTGCTGGGGGATGCTTTGTTCTAATCTGAGCTTTGTCCTCACGTGCTTACAAAGAAGCTTGAACTATGTGTTGTTCCACTGGACGTTTTCCTTGGGAGGACAAGAGGATTTTACAGCTGTTTTTTCCCAGACTGTCCTGGAAATGTGTTAGTGCTAGAAGGTTAAAATTCAGTAGCAGGAGGAGATGGCAATGCCTTTGTGTTTCTCTTGACCTATTTGCAGTTGGTGTCATTGCACTGGGAAGATTATCAGTGGACCTAGCAAGAGACTGTGTGGTTTTTGGGTTTTCTTGGTTTTTTGTTTCAGGAGAGGAGGAACCAAGCTAGCAAACAGCATGACAGGATGAGTAGGTCAGGTGAGGCAACACAAACAGACCAGTCAAATGCATATATATGGATAGGGAACTAAAATGAAGGGGCAGGCGTAGCTCTGGATCAAAGCCTTATTGCTGGATGTGGTGCTCCTCAGCCTGTCCCTCAGGCAGTGCAGATGAGCAGTAACATATCCCAGCAGATCCTGCATCGTAGACTGGTTGGGGAAGTCCTTTGAGGTGCTTTACCGAGTCTTGGTATGTTTTCTGTTCAACCAGGCTAGGAACTCACTGCCTTACAAGGTCATTGCTTTCAGTGTGTCTTCCCACAGCTGAGGTGACACTGGTGGGGGACTGCAGTTAGGGTTCCTCTGCAGAAAAAAATCGTCAGGAGCAAGCAACACCATCAGCAAACAGCACTGTGCAGTCAGTGCTGGGATGGTTACGGGTGAAATGCTGCAGTGGGTTGTGCTAACACTGCCGAAGCTAGACCTTCTGATGCATTTTGTCTTTGTGTTCCTGTGACAGGATGCTGTTCGCCCTGCCTCTGCGGGTAGCCTGCAGTCTGCTTGCCTGGCTCGCTCTCTACGCTTGGTTCTGCCATCGCTACAAGCACCGGAATTATGAATGGAGCTGCAGGCTGGTCACGCTGACCCATGGCATCCTTGCTACCTGTCTCTCTGCTTACATCGGCTTTATTGATGGTCCCTGGCCTTTGAGTCACCCAGGTAAGTAATGAAAGTTGTGGTCCCAAGTCCTCCAATGGGTGGACGAAAGTGGGGTTCTCTTACCACCTCAGTATCCATCCCACTTGAGGAGTGATGATTGTAATGATATCTGAGCTGCTTTGTGATGGAAAGTAGTAGGGAAATGGAGAGACTGGTACTGTATTTTGCTAGTGTAATGGCCCTCCCCAGCTGCAGTCTGTCAGAGTGTGTGATCACGTTGTGTGGCCATTACGCGCGTGCAGCTGTTAGACTAACAACTATAGTATTGTGACTTGTCTGACTTCTCCAGCTGAGCTGTGATCAGTACAAGCTAATACCAGCCTGCCAGTGCTGAAGGTGAATACCCCTTCCTTGTCTCAGATCCTGCCTGCTTGTTGCCTCCGTGCTTTAAAGCTCTGTCTGGTGTCTTTATCTTTCAGGATCACCAAACACAACTCTTCAGGTACACGTGCTGTGCCTTAGCTTGGGCTACTTCCTCTTCGACCTTTGTTGGTGTGTGTACTTCCAGACGGAGGGTGCCCTGATGCTGGCCCACCATCTGGTGAGCATCTTGGGCATCACGGCATCGTTGGCACTCGGGGAGTCAGCTGCGGAGGTCAATGCTGTCATCTTTGGCAGCGAGATCACTAACCCGCTGCTGCAGGCCCGCTGGTTCCTGAAGGAGATGGGGTGTTACCACAGTTTCACAGGTGATGTGGTGGATTTCTTCTTCGTGGTCCTCTTCACTGGGGTTCGGATTGGAGTGGGGGCCTGGCTGATGTACTGTGAGCTTGCTTCTCCCAAACCCAGGTGGTACATTAAGCTGGGGGGCGTCATCATGTACGCTGTCTCCTGGGTTTTCATGGTCAGCATCTGTCGCTTCGCTAGGAGGAAGAGCATGAAGAAGTACCACGCTTGGAGGAGTCGGAGGAGTGATGAGTTATACTTGAAAACTAATGGACATCTGAAAAACCACTGACTGGATGCTGAGTAAAGACTTCGTCGAGTTCATGGTCTGGCAAGAAGGGGATCATGCCTGAAATGCCACTGTCGGGAGAGGAGCCAACACACGTTAGCAATTCCGGAGCCAAATTTATCCCTGGCATACGTCCATTGAAATCCATGGAGCTATGCCATGGATTCATTGGGTCTGCAGTGTTTGGCCTGGCAGAGGCTGGCTCAGTGTGTACGTAAGCATGCACTAAATGATACGAGTGAAAGAAGGGCTAATTTTACAGATTAAACATAACTAGTCCAGCAGTGCAGGTGTAAATAGGAATGTTAGTAGCTAACTCCTTCAGCACTGGTAGAATCTTGGAAGAGAGGAGAAAATAACGCTAGATCTTCATGTTCAGTGTCCTGTACAGTCTAGACAGCTAGAGTGACTCTTCATACTGTTAGGAAGAAGCATGTTCTAGTGTTCCGTCAGAGTTGGGATTCCTGGCTCTTCCACCAACGCGTTATGTGACCTTGGGCAAGTCACGTAACTGTAACTCTGTGCCTAATTTCCCCATCTGTGAATTGGGGGTGATGGAGCTGATCCATCTGTGTTATGCACTTTCAGATCTTTACTTGAGAGGTGCTATATAAATGCAAAATGATGGTTGTTATCTGCACTTTGTTCATTATCCCTGCGTTTCCTTTGGGAGAAACGGTTTTGGTGGTTGAGCTAGAGTGTGACTCTAGAAAGAACAGTGTTTTAGGTAGGCTGTTGTTTCCTACCCTTTCTAATTCCTTTTAATAACTTATTTAATAACATATTGATAACTTATTTTTCAGTAGTGTCCAGAAGCTCTAATCAGCACTGGCACCTTGCAGGACTGGGTGCTCTGTGAATACACCCAAAGACACAGCCCCCCGATGTGAAACGCTCTTCTGACTTTTTCCCTCTTCTTCATCCCTGACTGTTAAAACTTCGCCCACCACCTCCAAATACCGCTTTTAGCTCCTTGAGTGACCAACACTCTGTGTTACGAGAAGCCCCATCAGGACTTGGCCAGTAAGTGGTTTTCTGTCTGATAGACCAAACCCCGATTTGTCTGCAGAATGGCAAAATTCCCTCTGCTGTGCTTATTGACCGAAATGCAGGCGTAGCGTGGAGCCAGCCTGAGACCAAACAGCATGCCTTGAGATTGTCAGAGAAATACCCTCCCCAAGCTGTAAGTAACTTTTAAAAATAAGAACGGTAAATGCAGGGTGTTTTGCTGCAGCAATCTGCAAACAATCTGTACTTGCCGTTTTTGGCAATCTAAAGGGAACTGGGGCCAGAACCTGATTTGTGGTGAAGGCCATGTATTTCTGTTGCCCCTGAAAGTGCCATCCCAGATTCAGATCAGTGCATCTGAACCCAGTCTGCCACAGTGTGTGGGGATAGTGGGGTACAGTAGGTGAATTTCTGGAAGCTCTGTGGAAAAATGATTGAAAATCACTTGAAACTAGCATTGATGTTTTTCCCCAGGACCATAAATATCAGTTTTGACAAGAGTGTTTCCTCAGATCCAAACTGGGATTTCTGGTTGAAAAGTGGCCAACATGCATCTTCAAAACTTGATGGCTAAGGTGGAAAAGCTGCCCAGCTTTAAATCTGTCCTCTGCCCTGTTCAGGCCAGAGACCTTGGCTCTCCTGCATCTGAATTGATGCCTTGACTCCTGGGCTTTGAATTCACTTGCGTCTCCCTGATTGGATCTGGGTCACTTTATAAAAGTGAGCATTTGTAGGGTGAGAGAGATTTATTTTACAGCCTAATAATTAAAGAACTGAGAAGCACAGAATCTGGCCTTTTTTAAGCAAAAAAGTGCACCTGATTGAGTGAAAAAATAACTGTTACTTATCTGGTCCCATTTGTGGGGAAAAAATGTCCCCCAGCTGGCAGCTTCTGGTGTTTATTTCGCTACATGTTCTTAAGCGCTGTTCCTTTGTCATTGCTGTCGTTACTATGATCATTTATTTTGAGCCTCAGCACCAGGCCTCCAGTGCAGCTCAGGTGCCAGTTCCGCTGTGAGCCTTGCCTGTTGCAGCCAAAGACCTGAAGAGCCCAAAGCACTTCAGATTAGCAGAGCCAACTGACGGGTGAGCTGGTCCTGAAAAGGAAACTTGACGCATTTAGCACAGTGCAGTGATAGGACTATTGAGCCTTGAAGGGAGACAAGAAGGGCTAGTTGGGGCTTGCTGGTTCTTTCCGAGCTCTGCTGCTGCTGTCGGGCATGTCAAGGAGCCTTTTTGCCTCAGCTTACCCACTTTGTTAAGTGGGTACAGTATTACCTACCTCGTGGGGTGTTTTCATTTGTTAACACTAAGCCACCTTTGATGAATGCTTGGTGGTCTGTGTCAAGCTGTGCTGTATAAAGGGAAAATGCTGTTGCTTTGAGTGAAGCACTTCTCACTATGACCCATCATCAGTATTTTGTCACCTGAACATGGCACTTCCCAGCATCTGGCTTGCCTCACAAAGGCAGGGGTCCAAGGTGTTTTGCAGTGGTGCTTACGGGTAGGAGTCGAAAGGAGTAAGCTAGGCACGCGCATAAAGATCAGCTGTGCTGCTTCTTGTTCAGGTGGGTTCCCAAGTTGAAGAAAGGATGTCTGGTGGGTTTTCCCTAGTAAGGATTGCGGTAAATCTGGAGCCAGAAGAGTTTCAGCAGCCGGCCTGAAGAAATGTAGGTGAAAACAGCCTGTTCATTTCTCAGTGCAGCTGTTGACTTGCCCACCAAGAAGAGTTTCCCGAGCAGTCCTGATGATTTGGACTCTGACCTCTGCTGAGCTTTGGTGTGCAGCTTAATGCATGGTTACAGCCCTTCTGTGGGGCTGTACAGCCCATACCTGCCCAAGTGAATAAGGGTGTCAGTGACTGCAGGTATCTATGAAACACCTTGTGGGAAGATGTTTTGAAAGACAATGCACTTAATGGCTGAGTGGTTCCCTTCTTTGAACTGGGGAGAAACTTGGTTGGAAGAAGTAGAGCACTGTGATCAATGTTGAGGCTTTAGAAGTTAAACAAGGGCACCAGGAAACAACAAAGCAGTTAGGAATGGCGTTATTAGGTAGAGCTAGCAACGATGCCTCAGAGCAAGGCCTCGTAGTCTGTCTAGTGGGCTCCAGCATAGAGTCACAGACCCAGAAGTACTGCTTTCAAGCTGTGGAGCACATGGTGGGACCTGTCCTCAGGCTAGTCCATGGTGGCTAGAGCAAATTGTAAAAGGAAACTGCAGAACTAGTGTGAAATAATAACTTGTGTTTGAATTACTGTGTAATAGCAACTAATGTTCCACCAGTGAATGGTGTAGATGCTTTGTATTATGTTTTATAAAATAAAGATTATTTAATTGTATGAGGAATTTGTTTTCTCTCTCTTTGGATGCCGTTCTTAAATTGTATTGTGTATTGCTGGATGAGTTGGCATTGCCAGTGTAAATGAACAAAAAGTGGTGGTCGGTGGGTGCTTTTTAGGGACTGACCCAACAACTTGTACAGCTTTCACCATTATTGCTTCTTAGACATGTTAACAGGCAGAGAAACCACTCTTCTTTGCAAGGTTGTCGTGAGGAGTGCTTAGTAGTTTGGTGTTTGCTAATAGATGCTTTCAGGTTGTTGAATGGCTGAACAGGGTGCATTTCTTCCATAGCATCTGTTCCCAGGCCTTTCATGCACCTATCCTCAGGCAACTCACGAAACAAAAATGTTCCCTTTGTTTTCCATGCTCTATATGCTAAAGGAGAAAGTTCTGCGTTTCCACACCATGAACCATGAGCTCTTCTCATTCATAAACTAAACATTGCTGCCTAGGAATTGCTTCGTTGGAAAGTCTGATAGGAAGAGAGTATGTTTTAGCGTTATTTAATGTTGCCTTGTGTGGGGGTACTTGCAGCTGTAGAGATGAGCTAAAGTCAGCACTGTGCAAAGGTGCAGCTTTCATCTGGGGTCTGAGTGGTGCTAGTCTGTCTCTCCACCTGCCTGCTGTGCTGTTACTGCTTGCGTACTGGGGAGCTGTCTTCATTCAGAGCCAGAGAGAAACTGCAGGGCTGTGCAGCTGCTGGGAGCTGTGTATATCACGTTCTGTTCACGCCCCAAAGCTCCCTGGGCGGGACGGACTGTGCCACATAATCTGCTGCGGGAGACGGGAGCTGCCAGGAGGATGCTGTGCAGGGCTCAGGTCTGTGTGCACAGGGGCTGCTTTTGTCCTCGATGCAACAGCTTAGCACTGGGAAGGCCACCAACACAACAGCTTTGTCAAGTGATTTAGAAAGTTGTGCGCTCCTTTGAAAAGCTCTGCTTTGAAGGATCCTCCTAAAATAAGAGAGGAAAACATTTCTTTCAGTGATGCTTTCAGTGATTGCAGTAAGAGACCTAGGCACCAAGAAGCATTTCTGTGAACCAGCACTGTACAGACCCAGAACCAAAGAAAGGCCCTGCCCTGCATGGCCTGCACCAGCAGCTCTGAAACTGTGTGTAGCCAAGCCACGCTCAGGAAAGACGTGAATGTAGTGTTCTGTGTGTTGTGGTGGTAGAGAATAGCTATCTGCCTTGCTTATGGTCACAGCATTTTACCAGAGGTCCAGCATGCCAAAAGTCTGTTTTCTATAAATAGTTAGGCCAGTTTAGTTGTTTGGATGTAACCCTTAAATCTACCTCAAAATCCTCCAGCACTGGGGAGCAGCTGTGTAGTGTTGAGCCCTCTAGAGATGCTGGCCTGTTTATACTCTACAGGCAGCCCAGCTGCATGATGAAGGGGTCTCAGGGCCTGCAATAATTTATCCTGGGAGTTTCTTTAACCTCTGAGGTAGTCCAGAAGCAGAAGAGAAAGTACAGCAGCGTTCTAAAGCTTTGCTTTAGCACTGCAAGCATCTTCCAAGTTTCATGTCTTGAGGAATGCCACACCAGAATCTAGCCTTAAGTGAATGGGCAAATGTGCCTTGACTGTGAAGAGAGAAATCTGCCCCCCTCTCCCCCACTAATTTATTTAATTTTTTTGTCTTCCCATTATTTCTTTTAAAGCCATTCCTTCCCTGCTGCCTGCCTTTTGCTTCTAAAGCTGGCCCTGCGGTTGAGCTTTATAAAATTAACCTCCTCTTTCAGTCCGCTGCCCTCTTTTTCTAACTGAACTCCTTATTTGTATTTGAAGAAATTGCGATTTTGTGATATTCAAGGCTGTATTCCCTTGCAACAGTAGTCCAAGCACTGATGTAAAAGCATAGCATTTTAAGCCTTTGGAGTCTGTATTAGACTAATAGCAGTGCTGTCAGCAGGTCTGTTTCTTGGACAAAAAAATATGAGAGAATGTTTTAAGCTTCATGGAAGTCATGGGTACGTTCCTGATACTTCCAGACTTTGTATAGCTTGGCTGGAAGTAAAATAACACGTCTGCTGCCATTTCCAAAGAAATCAAATTTCAGAGACCGCGAGAGAATCAGGCAGCATTAGCCTTGTGTTGCATAAGCAGTTTCTGGGCAAGGAGCAACTCTTTTTTTGGTTATACCAATATACCAGCACTTTTCTCGTTCCAAGTCAGCTTCAATATGTGCTCTAGTAAATCGGTGTAAGAGAAGGTGTTAGCTTTTGCTGGGTTTGCCCCGTTTCCCTCAAGTTGCAGGGGGAGTTTGGCAGCTGATAAGTTGGCAACAAAAGAGATCTTTAGAAAATGACTTTAAGAAGGAACTGAACAGATCCAGGGGTATGGAAAAGCTTTTGCAAAGTAAGAGAGGTTTACCAGTAGTTCATTTCATAGGGAAAGGAGAAAGCGTCAGTTTCTGTGGCTTCTCAAATGTTCCAAGGTGCGGGTTTTCAGTAATGCTTGTATTGCGTTGCTGTTTGAATTGTATATTGTGTCAGGAGGTTAAGATCTGTTCAGCGTAACTGATAATCCTCAAATGTGATGAGATATAATGTTATTCTCCATCTCTTTAGATTTTACCCTAATAACAAATACCTTTTTTTACTTTCCCCCCCTCCAATCAGAGGACGTTGATTCTAGCAGAGAGCAAGAAGGAAACTCATGACAAAACGTACAGCAGCTTCATCTGTCCTTACAGAGGTCGCTGCTTTAATTATGCTGATATGGAGAGAAAGCTTAGTGCTATGAAAATGCTTACTGCAATGTGGATTATCCAGGTTTAGGAACTGTAATAAGCTGTCATGGTAGAAGCTCTGATAGGTTAGGCTATCTGTGCTTCAACAAAGTCAGCAGAGTATTGCATTTGTGTCCAAGTGACTTAAAAACATAGACTGGCCCTGTATGCATTTCCAGTGAACTGGATGCAGAATGGCTTTAGGTAGCAAATCACGTGCTTATTTTAAGGTATGAGATGGTAAAAGGCTTTGAAATTGCATAGCCGTGTGGAGCACAGCACAAATTCATGGGGTTTTTTTCAGATTAGAGTTGCATCCAGGCAGCCGTTAGCGGCCATCGATCAGTCGTATCAGTTTCTGAAGCAGGCTGCATCCACATCGCAGTGAAGCTGGTTAGCATCAGCCCAGCACCTGGCTGGAAAATTCAGTGGATGGGCAAGGAGATAGGCACACGTCTGGATTTGATTCAGGGTATCGTTACTATCTTCAACTCTCTCAAAAGTAGAATCTCAGCAAATAATGGAATCCCACACACATTCTCAGCTGGCTCAGAAGAATCTCATGCCAGCGCAGTTCCCTGGGATCAAAGGATGCTGAACTAAGCAGCAGCCATTAGTGCTTAGGTGAGTTTGGATTGAATTGCAGGGTACTACAAAAAATCAGTAAGGCAGGAAGTTTAAGTTAGGCTAAACTTGAGAGCAGAGCCAGGATTACCCCAGTCCTGACACAAGGTCAAGGTCCTATCGGTTCTTCAGGAGTCACAAATTCATATGCATGTTTGGGAAATGAGCCGTCTTCTCTGTTAGCCTTGGGAATCATTTCCCCTGTGCCTTTCCTCTCCAGCTGTGCAGGGCATAAAGGTTGGCTGTTGCCTTCCAAAAGCCGCTGGCTTTTTTTTTGCCAGAACAGCAGCTGGCATAGCAAATTATGGTAAGTTTAACAGTACAAAATACTGGTGCATTCTGTCACTGGTTTTACAGTGATTACTTGTAAATAGCAAAAGTTAGAAGACTCTTTGTCCGTTTAATTTTTATGACAGAGGTCAGTGAAACTCGGCTAATAGCCCATCACGTCTGACTTGCAGCACGCAGTTTTGCAAAGCTGTCTGTTCTTTACTTGAGGTCTGCAGGAGATCCATTGCACTCCCAGGTTAGTTGCTGTAATGGTTGACTACCCTATCTGAAATGTTGTGAAGGGAGATTTTCCTGAAAGAAAAATGATTACATTCACTGTTTGCTCATGCTTAAAATTTGAAGTATACCAGCCATCAGAGGCAAGGCAGCGTGATAAATCTGGCATCAGGGTGAAAAAAAAAAAAAAAAAAAAGTATCAGCTTTTGCTGATTTTGTTTTTGCTGAGCCCATAGCGGTGCAAGCCCTGGCCGGACCGCCGCATCTGAGCCCTTGGGTGGTGAGAGTGCAGCCAGCAGAGCCCCCCGAAGCTCCCCGCTCTCACCCCGCTTTGAAATGCCCGTTTGAAGGAGCAGGACCTGGCTGGTGCCCGGCCCGCCCGGGGCGTTGGGGACGGAGCCGCCTTGCAGGGATTTGCCAGCAGATGGCAACGGCTCCCCAGTGAGCTTCGGGTGCGAGGCTGGGAACCTGGGTCCTTGCAAAAAGAACCTCAGGGAAACCTTTCCCTATAAGCCTGCTTTTCCAGGAGCCCTGTATAAGGCACCTCCAAGGATCTGTCCTTTTTTGTGCCATCCTTTAAGGCACAGTAAGAAGTTATCCTTCGTTGGACGCAACCTTCTTCGCTTCAGGGTCCTTACTTGAGCGGCTTAGCTCTGCTCTGGGCTGTAAAAATAAACGGTTGGGGACATTGGTGCTTTGCCCTGGAGACGTGGACTGAAGAGGTTAATGCGCAGTTTCTACTTCTAGCATCTATGCCTGAATGACAGTACTCTCTGTAAATTCAGGCTAAGTGAGGACTTTATAGCTACCAAAAAAAAAAAAATCTGTTTTAATTGGTACTGCACAGTGTAATTGCTTATTGATTTCCCCACCCCTGGCCCTGGATTTCACACTGTAAAACTGCCCAGGCAGCAGAAGTATCATAAATAAGCATCTATATTAACATAAGTATGCAATCCGCTCCCACCAAAGAAATCATTTGCAGAAAAGAGAAGCAGGCAGTTATGGTTTCAGAGTCTACTTTTGAATTGTTTTATTAGTGCTTTTTCTTTTTATTTGTTGCATTAAACATTGAAATGTGAATGCAGCCCATTAAGAGCAAGCGTTAATCTACTGAACTGTGTGGCATAAGGGTTTTATGCTTCTGTTTTGTCATTGGTGTAGTTTTGTGTGATGCTGCTTTTGGCGATACTGAGCAAATTTTTGGCAAATGTTAATCACTGTCACTCCGCTGAATTTTACATCAATTTACTGCTGCAGGGGATAACTTTCTCATTCCTATATATATATATTTAGGATTTCCTCCAGCTAATTGTTATTGTCATTACGTTGTCATGCACAATAAAATATAATTAAAGTAATAAAAAACCATCGAGGCCTAATATGCAAATGCTGGGCCTGCCATGAAACAGAAGGTCTCCCAGGAGCCTTCCTCTCTCAAGGCACAGTACCTCATGTTCCCTAAGTTAAAGGCAGGGAGGCGTGTATTGCAGAGAAGATGCAACAGAGAGATATATAACAAATATAGATAGAGGTATTCAGTCACTCCGTTACCACTGACCGATGTATTGCATACAGCTGCAGAATGAGAGGCGGTTGTGGCTGTATCTCCTATACTCCCCCCACCTTTTTTTTTTTTTCCCAAGCCTCTGTCTTCCTCAAAAGGAAACCAAAAGAGGAAGTATACATGTCCTGCATACATATGTCAAGTATCATGTAGAAAATTATTTCATCCCACGCTTCCCCTCTTTGCACTGAACTTCTTCAAAACAACAAATTCTTCAGACTTTCAGACAGTCTCCTGGCTTCCTGATTCATGCTCACTTCGCTCCATGGAGGAAAAAGCTACGTGTTGTAGAGCGGCAGGGTCCCGAGTATAGCTTCAAGCAAGGTACGGTCCTGTGTGCTTAATGACATACCTGGTCCTGAGTTTCCAGAAGCCTGTTTTCCAGACTCTTTCCAAGTCCAGTGTCCTGGCTTTGAAGAAGTATATCAAGGTAAGATTAATTAGAGGGAAGAAGGATGGTGTCCTATATGATTGGCATTAGCTAACAAGACTATTTGGGTCTGTTGGCATCTGGTAGGAAAGACTGATGTTCCACAAGCTCCTCTGCGCCGGGAGGCCAGGTGTTAATGCCCACCCTCCCTGGCAGCGGGGCCGTCCTGCTGTCCGTTCCCCTTCTGTGGTGCTCGTCAGCTTTAATGCCTGGCAACATGAGGCGCGTGGAAGGTTCCTGAACCTGTAGTATGTAGATGTTATTCCTAGGTGATTGAGAACAAGAGTGCCTGGCTGGAATCTTATTTATCCCCTTGCGTTGGCAATGAGATTTTGGGAGTAGGTAGTGTACCTACAGCACGGCTTCTGATCTGTCACGGTTTGCTTCATGCTGTTTGTGCAGCGTCAGAAACAGGCTCTGCTGTTCAAACGCGTGTGGAGTTGAGACAGGCGCTTCTCCCGACAGCCGTGCTGTGCGTGGCGTGAACGGCAGGGAGTTACAGCAACCTACCAGCAAGGATGCGATTCTGTTGAGAGCTGGGAGAGGAGAGGGGAATCCACACGTGTTGAAATCTGCATGTCCAAATATTCTGCATTTACTAGGTATGGTAATATGCAGTCTGTTGCTCACCTTTTCCTATTGGAGGGAGTTTTTTTGCATTAAGGGGAGCAGGAACAGGGCCTCGGCCGCAGCCATTCTGGAAGGCCGAGGTATGCGCAGGGAGGGATCAGTTCTCGCTCTGATCTCAGGTTTTTGTTGACCTTCACCCGTGAGAAAAATTCCTAATGAAACGCGTTGTGGAGACGCAGGGCACGCCAGCTGCGATACGGGGCTACGAAAGGAGTGTGAAGGGAGCGAACAGCGCAGCTGGTGACTGTCCGAGGCTCCGGAGCTGCACAGCTCCTCGCACCTTAGTATTTTAGTTCGCTGTTTATTTCCTTTCTGTTGTAAGTTTCTCCGGTGCCCCGTTTTCCCCGCCGCAGGCCGGCGGACGGGGCCCGGAGGCCCCCTGCCCCTCGGAGCCTGTCACAAGCCGGAGCCGAGGAGCCGGCGGGGAGGAGGGCGGCGGGCGGGATGGGAAATGGAGAGGGAAACCTCTCCGGCGGCGCTGCGGCCGGGCGAAGGAGGAGCGACCGTTAGCGGTGGTGGGGAGAGGAGGAAGCACCCCGCCGGCCTGGAAATGGCCGAGGCTGCGCCGGCAGGGCCCGGTGAGTGCGGGGCGGCGCGCCCCGGGCCCGCTGGGGGCCCCGGAGCAGGCGGCCGGCGGGGCTGACGCGTGCCCGCCGGGGCCCCCCGGGCGGCGGGGCTCGGCCCGGAGGGAAGGGGCTGGGTGAGGAGCAGCCCCTGCACCGGCGGGGACGGGAACGGCCGGCAGCGGCCAGGCGGAAACCCGGGGAGGGGGGCGGGCGGGCGGGCGGCGGCGGAAGGATACGGCAGAGGGGCGGGGGCGGGCGCGCGGCGGCCCGGAGGTACAAGCCCCCCCGGAGGCGCAGGGGAGGGGCGAGCGCGGAGGCGGAGGCGGCCCGGCCCGGCCCGGCTCGGCTCGGCGCAGGCTCCGCCGGGACGCGCCGCTCCCGCCTCGCAGCAGCGCAGCTGGGCCGGAACCGGGCCGGCAGGAGCCGAGCGGCGGCAGCAGGAGCGGGCCGCGCCGCCAGCGCTCGCCGCGGGACTTTGCCCCCGAACCGGGCCGGGACCGAGGCTGCGCGCAGGCCGAGACCCGCCGGCCCAGCGGGCCGCTCTAGCTCGGGCCGAGGCGGGACAGGCGGAGCGGCGGGGCATGGACCCGCGGGCCTAAAGGCGGCGGCGGCGGCGGGGCGGCCGCCCTTCCCGACCCCCCTGCGGGCGAGCCGGCGGGCGGGGGGTCGGGGCGGGCCGGCAGCGGGACATGGGCCCCGGCGCGGCGGCGGCCCTCAGGACACCGGCAGCCGGCGGGGCGCGCCGCCCGCCCCCCGCGGCCCAGAGGCCGTAAACAGCGGCGGGGAGGGGGGACCCCGCGGCGGGCGGGCACCCCCTCCTGCCGGCAGCCGGGCGGGGAGGTGGGCCTGCGGCCTGGGGAGCCCCGCCAGCAGCCGGCCCCGCCAGCAGCCGGCCCCGCTCCGCCGCGCCCCAGGTTTTCCCGGCCGGCCTGCCGCCTGCGCGGACCCGGGGGTTCCCCTCCGCACCGAAACTCCGGACCGGGGAGGATTGGCTGCTTCGGAAGGTTTCCTTTCTCGGCAGGCGTTGCTTTTCCCCTCTTCCTTGCGGCTAAGGGAAGTATCGAGGGGAACAGCTGCTTTTATTTTATTTTTCTCTTTGTTTTTGCTGGAGTTTTTCTCGAACATCCCCCACACCCCACTTCCGTGGTCTGGATATTCTGGGTGACTGCAAGAAGAGTTTTGGAGTTGTTTTGGAATATTTTTTTTTTTTTTTCCCCTGGCCCTTGAACTGAATTTGTCCTCTGTGCATGCCTCTTCTGGAGCAGGGCTGGATCCTGAACCTCGGTGCATGTGGGGGGCAAAGCCTCGTTAATATTCCTGCAGTAATAGTAAAATGTAAATTGGATAATACGACTTCTTGCCAAAGGCTCCAATGAGTGGCACACAGTCCACAATCACGGACAGGTCAGTATAAAATGAGATTCCTTGTTTTTTGGTTTTGTTTTGGTTTTTTTTTTTTCCTTTTCTGAAGTCTAGGCTCTTCCCAGAGCTCGTTACTTTGCATTCTGACTTCGGTGACAGCGTGACAGACGGGATCAGAAAAGCGGGATTAAATCTGAGTTTCTGGGAATCAGTACGTACCTGGGGTGGCTGACTGTCAGGGCAAGTAGGCTAACTTTGAAACTGGAGTATTTCAAGTCCATCTGCTTTCAAGCCTGCCAGGCTGACTTTGTAAGAACCAGGGATTGTAATTCAGCTTCCAGGATGGGTTGGTGCTGGGAGGAACACCAAAAAGAACTGTTCCTGTGAGAAGTTAAAGCAGGAAAAGTGACAAGAGTTTAGGGTACAGCTCGAGTCTGAACTCAAAAACCGCGTAGAGGATGCACTTGCGTCTCGTTCGATTAAACGTTGCAGCCTTCCACAGAGAGGTCACTTTAGGTGAGGGCAGGAAGGGTAGTTGATGAGCAGGAATGTCTGCTGGTGTCTACACTACCTTCGCAGTAATCTGTTCCTTGCTTTAGATACCTGCTCAGGCCTCTGGGCTTCTCTGCAGGTGCTGCCATGTGCATTTCATTAGAAGTCTGGGATTCTCTCACTTGTACTGGGATACTTCAGAGGCAGGGGAAAAAATGTATTTTCTGTTGTGAGGAAAAAAATCAAGTGGGAAACCTCTTGCATGCTTTTGAGACAGAAGTATGGAATGAGTGTCTTCAGGTTTTTTTGACGAGAGGAAAAGATACCTTTTTTGACACTTGTAAGCTGAAAAAACTTCTCTTTCATTAAGCTTTTTATTATATTCTCCTTTATTGTGTGTATTTGATGGTTAAGGTGTGAACGTGTGTGACAGCGGCCTCACTGCTTAGGCTTTTCATGACTGATTCAAGCACTTCTGGCACAGGAGAGAAACCAGCGCTGGGACAGAGGGATGATGCTTTTGGGTGCCTGAGATCACCTTTTAGACTCCAGGTGTGGGCAGGAAGAAGAGCGACCGTAGTTCTCGCTTATACTTAGGCCTTTTCATGACTCCACAGGTCTTAACAGACAGTGCAGTGCCTGAATAGTGTGAAAGGCTCTAGTACAGCTCGGAATCACGTATAATCTGTGTTTATGACTGTGCTGTTCATAGACTACAAGGTCTTTGAAATGAATTGTGTAGTATGTTTGTACTAGCAGAAAAGGTGGCAAAAAAAGACTCTTAACTTTTTTTTCTCTTTTTGCGGTGCATGTGCATGAGATATTCTTGAGTTACAGGACATTTTTCTTCTGTACCGGACAAGACAGTGGCAGTAAAAAGAAGGTGAGGTTTCAGTGGGTTTGTGAGAATTTTGTTACATATTTAAGAGCCTAGGTCTTACGGCAGGTTGCAAGATATCAAAAGGAACAACAGGATTTTCATACCAAGAAGCAGTTGAGTGATGCATGGGAAGGAAAAAAATGAGGACAGGGAATTCAATTTGCTTGTTAGTAAAACAAAATACTTTCCATTATTGAATTGGAACAGCCAAATTGAAAATGTGGCAGAGACAAAAATGTCTCATTTCCTTTTGCTTTCAGTCACGTCAAGAGGATGTTTCTGTTTGGTGTTCCATTAAGTTCTGGTTCAAAAGACTTTTAATGTCAGGTAAGGAGCTGCCTCCACAACCCTGGCAGTGAGAGCTTTCTGGCCGTGGTGTTGTGTGATGGTTGGGGGAATGCGGAGAAGCAGGGCCTGGTCTTGCCACTGCTCTTCACCTCTGCCCGAAGGAACCCCAGCTCTGGGGATGCGAAGGGAATTCGGTCGTCGTGACCCATTTATTCCCCGGCTGAACCTTTCAGCAGAGTGCCGGATGAGGTGGGGGGGGTGTTCTCATCGTGTGGACTTCTGCTTACTAGTGTCGGGAGCGAGGCTGCTCCATGCTATCTACAGCATTGCGCAGGATCTGGAGGGGGCTGGTTTTCGGTCACTGTTGTTCTAGCAGTACGTTGGTGAAAAGCTTCCTTTCCCATTATGCCCAGGAAGCCTCTGTATCGCCTCTTTAAATCCGGCTCTTAAGCTCGGAACGTAAAGCAGGTGCAATATAAATAAACTTGATGCTTCTAGTGTCATTAGATCTGCATGGTATAAATCGTATGACATGTTAAATTCTCTCAGTATTTATCGGTGACCTTCCGTGGTGGGATTGGGTTGGGAACTGCCTTAAAACAGAAAAACCCAGCTTGCCTCTGTGCCAAATGGTATTATGAATATAATAGGGTAGCATGGGCCTGCATTTTTCTCCACATTAGCTTTACATATTTGCATTTTACATATGTATAGCAGCTTAAATCCCTGTTACAGACAGCAAATATTTCCTTCTGTATCCCTTCAGTTTAAGATGGCAATCATACCGTGTGTTTTGATAGCTGTTTGACGTTTCCCTTGCCCGGGTTGCACTTGTCCCATTCTTTACGTGTTTTTATGTCTTCCACATTCTTGTTGATGATGTCATGTATGGCATTAAAGTATATGTAAATTAGAAGGCATGTATGAATGGCCATTTCTGGTGCTGTTCTGTAGCCAGTATGATAAATGATTTTTCTCATGAAGCCCCCTCCTCCCCCCCCCCTTTTTTTTTCTTATAACTTTTTCATCTTTTTGCCAAGAAAGTTCAATGGATTTTAGTGTCTGAGGCTATGCTGAAATACAGTCATGCCAGCTCACATCTCATGTGTCTGGGATAACTTTCTCTTTTGGTCCCAACCTTAACCCAGTTAATTTTGATAATAGTTACGCTGCATCCCTGAGTTGGATTCTGTTACCCAGCTGGCTCACAAAGCAACGTTGCTTTCTTGCGTGTTTTTCCTCCAGCGTCTTAAGACTTCAGGGAAGTGAGTGCCTGGGGGAATGGGGAATACCAGGTATTAAACGAAAAGACATAACAGACGTTAAGACTTCGGAGAGTGTAAGGACTGTTCAGCAAAGTTACGGAAGAAGCACCTGAGACGTGCCATTCCCGGTCAGCTACACAGCATTTGGAGAAACCTGTAAAGGGCGCTAGCAGAAAAAACATTGTCTTGTAATGTAGTACTTGAGATTTAGAAATACATAAGCAAAAGGTGGTCCAGGATAGCCGTGGTGCCCTGCATGGCCTCTGATGGTATGAGAGAGTCAGAACTTTAAGCAGTGACATTTACTTCCCCTTCTTTCTTTCTTTCAGGGTGTTCTTTTACTTTGTCAGCTGCTTCTTTTCATAATCCTGTTGCCCAGTGGACCATATCAAACAATTCATCTTCAGCCTTATTGCTTTGCCACTTTATGTTTGTAAACATTTACACCCTCTTAATTTAATCCTCTCTTAGCTGTGCTGTATTTGTTCAGACGCCTCCTAAGGTGGCATTTATCTTGCTTAACTTAATAAGGCTTTGAGGTAGACATCTCTATCTGAGCTGTTCGTCTAGATTGCCTTTATAGTTAGTGGAAGAAAATAGGCACATCCAGGGGACCATTTCTTATCTTAAAGCAGGTATCTAAAATTGGTCAGGTGAATGACAGAATGCCCGCTTGCTTTCATCCAGCTCTGGATTTAGGTGAGGTTTGCTATACCTTTTAGCCTGAAAATTTATATTTTTTTTTGTTCCAAAAATTCCTATGTAGTTACTAGTGCCACATTGGATTTTTGTTGCTGGATGCTGTTTTAGGCTGTCAGTGTGAGGATTTTGGAAGGGGGGGGATGGGAGCACAGGGACCATTCAAGGCTAGCTTTGGGACTCACTCTGGCTAGTGAATGGCTGGGGAGGGTGTGTTTTCCTGTTACTTCTGTGAGGCTGCATGTGAGCGTGCCCGCATTCGCTCACTTCAGAGCTCCTCTGTCCCAGACGCGCTTGGGCAGCCGGCTGGCTTTGGGCGTTGCTCTGTTCTGCCGTTTGAGGCAGGCGACACATGGCTGAGCGAGATAAGGGTTTTATTCTTTGCAAGGACGTACTGGGGCTGGGATGAAATTCGGCCATTTGCAGGCTCTGGTTGGCTACTAAAGGATGATCAGAACTCTGCTGTATCCTGTTATGACACTAAAGAAACATTTGTATGCGATTAATTTTTATTTTTTTTTTTTTTTTTTTTTGTCTCATAGTTAACTGTATTTCTCTTCTGTAACCATTCCAGACACGCTGCAGAGTTGAGCAACTGCACGGCTACGGAACTTGCTTTATGTTTCTCTCTGTTTATTAAAGCACAATAAAAGAATGGAGGCTCCTGCTGCTTTCGCAGTACCTTGTTGAGGAACTGATGACTCTTCCTATGTAGTTGCTTGCAAATGAGTTTTATTTATAACAGTGCTGTAGTTTCTGTTGCTATGATTGGAAAATAGGAGAGGCAGAATTTACACATAATTACTCTTGAGAGGTTTTAATTGCCGATTTGCTTCTGACTTGGTACTAAAATAGATCCTAATTGTTTCTTATCTGCTTAGATGCACTTTCCCTGTCTTTGGCTGTTTGTTAAGTCCCCGTAGTAACTGGGACTCCTTTAACTGTATGGTGGGGAAAAGGGGTTTTATTTTTTCCAGCAGAATAAGGGTAAGAAATTCGTAGAAAGTGACACTTTAGTGCTATTGAGTAGCTAGATGTTATTATCATGCATTTATTTAATTAGTAGAGTTTGTGAGATCTAATATTTATGGAAAGCTGCAGCACAATGTCTGTTTCTATGGACTAAAAAATGTAATAGTCATCGAGGCGAGTCGTCGTGTGCTTTCCATCGTTGTGCCTTCACCGTGTTTGCAAATTAGTAGTTGACAGTCTGTGCATAAATTAATTTTTTTATTTTGCTTTTACTGAAGCTGTCAGAAGAGAGTACTGTCTGTGAAGTTTACTATTGGCTAGGAAGCAAATGCTACCAGTTCATGCTGCATAGTTTATTAGGGTTTTTACCGGAGACAGAAGTTGAGGTGAGCTTGATTTTCTAGTTTTGAATAGAGCTGTGGGCGTCATGATTATTTGGGTGGAGGCAGGAATGATATTTCATCTGTTAGCCCAATTGTATAATTCTCCCTGTGCATATAACTCCTATTATGGCATTTATTAGTGTTTCAGATAGATAGATTAGGAATGGCATGGCGATGTAGGCTACTTCAGATTTAGACTTCTAAAAATCATGTCCAGATTCACAGGAATCAGGGCGCGATGCATTTAGCAGCAAAAAAATACTCATTGGAGTTGATTATGGAAAGCCCAGAAGGTATGAGGGATTGCATGAAAAGTCTGGAGAAATGGTCTGGTGATAATCTGAGCTCTTCAGATACCATTCCTGTCAAAGTGATATCCATAGGGACGTAGGTAAACATGAAACATATAAACCCTGCTGCAAGATCGAGCGGCCTCTTTGACTTTTCCAGCCTGATATAGTCTGTTCTACAGAGAACTCTGACTGACTTACCATGGCAGTGTTTGAGTGCTGGTAGTGTGTTGATACAACTCATGACTGTCATGTATGGGTTGTCCTTCTCCGTGTTGCACCCCTCCCCTTTCCTCCCCTGGAATGTTGTTTGCATATCGGAGTGCTTTAAGATCACTATTCTGTTTTGTTAATGCCTGCTGCTGTCCTGTGTAGAGATGCTTGAGAAGAAACATGCATCTTACCCTTGGAGCAGAAGTTGCTGAGGTCACTGGTGAGCTTTGTGGGTGTTCATTCGTGATCTTCTCAGACCGATCTTTATAAAACCGACTTCTGTATTGATGAGCATGATCCATATAGGAGAAGAGTTTCTTGGTCCTTGAGGGTGGCAGCATTGACTACAGCCTTCCTACTGGAAGGCAAAGTAGTCTTCTGGTTACTCGCAGAACTATTCTGTGTCGTATTGTACAAGTAGCAATTTAGGCATTGAAGATTATTTGGCGGTCCATCTGAAGGTAGTATAGAGCATTAATGTGTTTGCCTGGGGAAAGCGGTGCAGACACCTGTACCAGTTATTTTACATATTTCATGACTATATCCCAAGATCTTTTGATTATTTCAAGAAGTGGGGTCTCCTAGTAATTTGTGCCTTAAGCATTTGGTGTGAATCCTGTTCAGTGAGTAGCTTCAGTGCCTGCTTCTGTTTCCCTGCTTTCCCAAGAAGCCTTGGAATATAATCAGCACGATTTTTTACATTAACTGATTTTTTTTTCCCATTTTTTCCACAGCGTTCTAGGTAGCATTGTTTGCCTCTCATGGTTACAACCATCAACCCCCACCCTGGCCAGCCCAGTGCTATAGCTTGTAGTTATGCAAAGTGTCTCCAAGAGGGACAGTGTTTGCCTTGGTCTGGAGACTGAATTCTCCACTTAAACCTCTGGCTGGTCCTTCTGGGTCACCGGCGAAGTATGTTGGCTGCGCTGCTTGAAAGATAAGCTTAGACTCTTGCTTTCAAGGCTCTATCCTTCAGGTTTCTCATTGAATACCTCTTCCTTCCCTCTGAAAATTAGCAGTAGGGGACTTACTAATGAATCCCATTTGTATTATCCTTGGGTTTCTAGACTGCGTGATCTGAGATGCTAATAAAAATGCTTCTTGTAGCGTTCCTAAGGCTCTGCAAATATTCCTCTGCCTAAGCACTCTCCCTTTGTTCGCTTTAGTCCTGATATTTTATCTACTTTGAGATAACTCGATCTTTCTTGTGTAAGAGATGTCAATAGCACTAAGAGAAAATAGACTTGAATGCATACTTTCTGGTAGGTGATGCTGCGTTCTGTGGCCCTGTTCTGGATAATTACTAGGTTTAAAGAATAGGAGTGTTAGTTCATGTCTCAGCTTGCTTAAACTAAGGGTCAGGAGCCTGGATGTAGATGAAGTCTTAATGTCAGAAGAGAGGGCTCAAAATAAGGACAGGGGAAGCAGTAGGAAAGTAATTAGTAAAATGAAAAGGGGTGTAAAACCTGCGGTGTTTGATTAAGAATGTACAAGGGATAAAATACAAGGCAGGATACAGACAAAATAGGAACAGCACACTTAGGAAAAAGACAGGAAGAAACAAGGTTTACTCATTTTTCTTTTAAAAGAAAACATTTAAAAATAAATATATTAAAAATGACAGGAAAAAGCAGTGTCCTTATGTTTAAAATGTAAGCATAAGTATAAATAGTAAAAACAAAACAAACAGTGTTCAGACTGTGACATTCACAAATTGTCTACTAAAGATCACTTACGCTTTGTTATTACTCTGCATCCTTTCCTTGAGTATTTTCAGTATTGTGTCTGTTTGACTTCTAAGACCAATGGGCAGGAACCCTTTCTTGTGTAGTCACAGCATTTAGCAAAATTTGATGGTAAATAAGAAACGTTGCTGTTTACATCTGTTGGCAAATGTTTAAATGTTATCTATGTGGCTATTTTAAGCTTTGTTTTGACAACACTGAAACTTCTGGGCTCTGATGTCAGCTGGTAAGGTACTTTGTTAAATTGCTCTGGCACTGGGAAAGCAAATGAATGGTGTCTTTCCTGAGGCTGAAAAGATCCTAAGGCATAGCACGTGAGTTCCTGTACTTGAAGTAATTTGGTTGTAGTCTGTCTGGATCATTGTCCTATTAGTTACTTGTCGAATGTCCTGCTGAAGATAGGCAGTGTCCCTTGCAGGACTGGCATGCTAACAGTGTGTGCTGTTCTGGAGGTGGCACTTGGGTCTCAGTTCATTTAAGGGTTCAGAAAAACTAAACCTTTTATGATCAGGGAACAGGGCTATGTAAAAGGTGGACTGAACTGTGTGAATTGAGGAAAAGGGCCTCTTTTGGTGGTTATAAAGAAGTTGCGGTGTTGATGGTAGAAACCTAAGGGAGAATCCCCAGGTTACGGGAGTTCTTTGTTGCTCTCAGTTGGCCCAAGAAATGTGTATGCAAGGGCGAGACTCGAGCTGGTTTCGGTCTGCTCCTAAGCTCTTGAAATATGTATTGGAAGTCTTCAGAGATACTGGTGGAAATCTTAATTTTATCCAAGTGCTGTTCCTCCTTGAAACCGTGAGTAGCAGCACAACTATTCTTGTTTACGTGAGAAGCTGATGTTGAATTTATTTGCAGACTGTGAATCCTGGTTTGTGGTATCACAGGCAATCATTTTACCAAGAGCTTGGGTGACTTCCCGAGATGAACCAGTAACTATGAAGAGTTAGATACTCTTTTATGGAGTCCTGAGTGAGCTGTAGTGCTGGAAGGGGGTTGGAAAGCTTAGGTGGCACCTGAGTTGACCTGAGCAAGCATTTCCCAGTCTGGAGGAAAAGACCCCTCTGTTTAATAAAGCACTAGACTGGTCCGAGACAGGTACAGGATTCTGAGTCCACCGCTCCCATAAACATGCAAGCTTCAACCTGCAGGGTTACCTAAAGCATCTGATGGCTGCTTGAAAGTCTTCTTGCCCTGTTATGATAGTGGCTGTTAGTGTAGCTTATTGGCAACACATCAGACGAGGCGTCTCCTCTCAGTACTGCTGTGGCACAGCGGCACCATTGCATGCTTCTGTTGTGCCCAGATGCAAAAGAATATTCTGATGAGTAGGGACTGAGATCAAAGCTGCCAGAAAAGCGTTGGAAAAAGGGGAAGAGAAGAGAATTGAAGGAGGGAAGCTATAATGAGCGAGGAGAAAAAGGAAATAGGAAAAAGCTGCAATGTAAGACATGGGAAAGTCAATAGGAAATGAGTGAGAGGGAGAGAAATGGGAGAGGTGATGGCAGCTGCCAGATAGGAGAGAGGTTTCCTGTCTGCCAGTGCATTTTGAAGGCACACGTCAGCCATAAAGGACTAAGACCTGCTGGTGTAAGGCAAAAAACCCTGACAAGCCAGGGCTACAACTGTTTTGAGTTTTCTGTGGAGGACTGAAGATGTGTGTTTGGTGTCTGGGAGTACCTGTCTATTTCTCGAGGAGGCTGTGCGGTTTGGGACCAGAAAACTCTTTCAGCCGTTGTAATGCCTTCTAAAATGTTGCTCTGGTTTGAGTGACAGCAAGTCCCATGTGACAGTATTCGAACCATGATGATAATACTTCCTGCTCTTTTGTGAAGTGGCTTTCAAACTTGGTGCTTGCGAGTAAGAAAATAATGCGGTTTTCTGGTCTCTGTTGATAGCGTATTTCTTTCTGCCTTCTGAAAAATTATGATTATCTGATGTCCCAAATTAGGCAGTGACTTCAGCCAAAAGCCTTCAGCTGTTCTTCTCGGATCGTTTCTGGTTTTAAGAGAGTGATTTTTCCCTGCTGCTGCAGTCTGCTGTGTAGCCATCTAGCCTGACTTAGGTAGGCAGCATCGTAACAACTTTGGAAAAAATATTCGGGGGCAACTGTAATAGAAGGGGATGAATTTATGTGGTGTGAACTCCATAAATGTAAAGGTGGCGGGGAATGATGGTTTATCAGAAATACTTGTGTCAAGGATAAAAGTTCTTAGGTTAGAGATCTCATAATGACGAACTGCAGCTCTCAAGTTGGCAATTTGTTCTTGCTGTCTGTTGAGAGACACAAAATGATAGGTTGTGGTTTGCCCTGCGTAGTCCCTGCGGTTTCAGTAGCGGAAGTGGTTCATGTGGGTGCAGATCCGATCTTAGCAAACCAACAAGCTCAATCGTTTTGGCTGGCGGAGGTGGTATGGGGATACTGCAGCGAGAGCTGCCTGCAATTGTTGTGGGATTTTCTTTGTTGTAAGGATGCGTTCAAGTCTGTAGGGCACTGGTAAAACAAATACCTTTGTCGCAGACTTCTTCTCTACCCTTGAGTTAGAACCTTCAGCAGTAAAAAAAAAAAAATATCTTGTAAGAGTTGGGAAATGGGTACATGATCTAAAAGAACTTTGCTCTGTATCTGGCCTAGTTGCTTCAGTGGTGGGTGCCTTGGTGTATGAGTTTGATAATACTTACTCGATGGTTGGTAAGTATAATGTTGCCAAGTACTGCAGCCTTTTGAGGAGTATTGAAAGCCCCAAGTTTTACACTCAGATACATCAGGTCTGTGAAGTTATGTAAAATGTTCAGCCCACTCACATTATGGAAATTTTTGTGAGAATAAAACCCTGTAATACTTGGCGGGGGAGGCGGGGAGAAGGCAAGCATACTTTTCTGTTCTTCCAGCGTGGAAAGATGTAGGAATGTTGGTGATAGCTTTAAACGCTAGAGTGTTGTTTACTTTGGATGTTAACCAGTGCAACTTCAGCTCTATGTATTGCGTAGCAAACCTTGACCTCCCCTCCCTTTTCCTTTTAGTAGACGACTTACCAAGTTTTGCACTCATCAGAGAGACATTAACTATGTTTTTTGGTGCCTGCACCTGTTCACCCGTGCTTTTGACTTCCCCCCCCATACGTGGGGTATCTGGCTGTGCTCTGTCCCTAGTAATCCAGATGTGCAGTCCCTGGTTTAGGCCGGAAAAACACTTCTTTCCTGGTGGTGTGAAACAGACTTGCCCGGTTGCGAGATACAGTAATGCTACCTGGCGGGTGCCAGGCGAAGGGAAAGAGTCGCTGTGTGCTGATCGCAGCTTGTTTTGACAGTTAGCACCAGCCTTACCGGAGGAGGCTGGCTCTCTCCGCAGAGCTCCTGGGTCACATGTGAAGCAGAAGCAGATAATTAAGCTTAGCTGCAAGGGGGAGAGGAAACAGCCTTGCAACAGGTTCGAGTTTTGGGCAGCCTGCAAATCTAAATGCTCTTGCTGGAATTCAGCCGGATGGAGAGAACCTGCCCCTTTCCCCCTCCCTTTTGTTTTTCTTTTCTTATTTTTTTTTATCATCATGGCTCTGCAGCTACTGGGAGGCAGCTTCACTCAGCCTGCTTGCTTACCGCAATGACAAGAACATCACAGTAGCTCGGAGTGTGCTGAAAATCTTGCTCCATCTGTTGCTCTTCATATATGGAGAAAATGGCTCCTTCAGATCTATAACATGCTTCTTGGAATATTGATGGGTTTTGATCAGTTGTTGGATCAGCAAATGGCTTCAGAAACTTGCTGAAGTTTACTCTGCCAAAATGAGTTGTTCCCACTGCTTTTATTGGGAAGTGGGAATATATTTTCCCAAAAATAAGTGTTCATTTAGAGTGTATGTAGGGATTTAGGGTTTTGTTTTGGTTTTGATGGAATGTCTTTTAGATCAGAACTGCAATTGACCCCAAAAGAGCATTTCAACAGCTAGGTAAAGAGGAAAAAAATAACAAAGAACATACAAATAATGGGTTTGGGGTTGGTTTTTTTTTTGTTTATTTAAAAAAAAGATTTGTAATTGGTTGTGAGGACAGGCACAAAGGGACTCTGGACACTTCAAACAAGGACTGTTCTGTTCAGGGACCTTGTTTATTTAAATCCCAATGTGAAATCTCTTCATCTTCTTCTCAAAGTTGTATTTGGATCAGTTTGCTGTAGTAGTAAATTTGAAATACAATGATGAGCTGTATGGCAATGAGAAGCCTGCTCAAATATCTGGGACCCAAAAATGGAAAGCTTGTTTCCTGCGGGATTTTAAGAAATACTTTCTCGGTCGTGCTCAGGCTAGGAGCATTCCTGAAGGTGGTCGCATGCTCTGCGAATCCACGAGCGCTGCATCCTCCCTTTGTCTCTGTTACCTCTCCAGCTGCGTGCTCACTGGATATAGATGTCAGGCTGCATGAATCTGGCACAGGAATAACAGATCTGTGGGGCAGCCCTTTGTCAGTGACAAATACTTTGGCTGTCACCGTGGCCCCAGGATCTGTTTCTCAATGGCAGTCAACCCAATTCAGTTGCATGATAATGTGCAGGAAGAAATGCCCAGTAGCAAATGAATTTTGTCGTGTAAGATTGCGAGCCGCCTCTGTTCTCCCCCTCCTCGCTCTTTTCCATCACGTGAAGATGTTTGCTTTGGATTAAAGCACTTCTTTTGGCATCCTGGTGTTTTCCATGCTGCAGTGGGTCTGATTACATATATTCCATTTCAGAACCCTGGGCAGAAAATACCTTGGGAGAAATTGCCTTACTGCGGGCTGTTCACAAATGTAAAGAAAACTGTATTTCCCTTACTGATTTAATGCACCGAGTACTGATGTTTTGCTGGTGACCAGTGCTTAATTTTTATGTTTGCAAGTTTCTTGCATATGTGGTTACTTAAGCTCAGCCATTGGTTATGGTGATAACAGAACATTTTGTTAAATCCTGTAAGGATGTTTGACTGTGGACAACTGCTGATGGGTAGTGAACACGGTCAGTTAATACAGTTTAGCGGGAATTGGAGAGGGAGGTCTGTATATTGGCATTTGGAGCATGCTTTCATACGACATTGAGGGACTTGTGGTTTCGTGCAAGCATAGATGACTTTCAGATCTAGCTGATAAGAAGAAGCATATTCAAGTTTCTGTAGGTAAGCTGCTGCATGCTCTGCTTAAATGGAAATGATAGTACTTAATTTTGTATATTTGATGATCAAATATTATCTGAAAAGCAGCTGCAATGACTGTCTTAAAATTTGCCAGGTTTTAGCACTATTGCCCCTCCAGAGGCTACAGCAGGAAGCGTCTCGTGTGGCTGCAGCAGTACTCAGCTGGTGAGCAAATATTAAAAAATTCAGATGAATCAGCTACCAGGCCCCACTAAAGTGCTGGCCTGCCTCTTCGAGGAAATGTACCGTCGTAATTATACTGGTATAACGAGCTACGTGAATGCTCTTGCTTTGGAATTTCAAAGTAAGAGGCAGATGCGCTGTTGTAGTTACAATGGTAAAGCTTTCTGGCAAGATCGAAAATCTTCTTTTTCTCTCTGCCCATCTCCTGACCCCTTGCATGGCTTCAGTGGTGTGCTTTAGGCATGATGATTGCTGTGAAGGGGGAGATGGAGAGCCCTGGAAAAGGCTGTTGATTATGCATTGGCTTGAGGGCAGAGAAGAAATTGTCAATAGGACAGACTCTGAAATGAAATTAATTCTAGGGGAGATAAACTGGTATTTGGCTCGTAGACAATGTCTGGAAACACTGCGAACTCCAAATATCGGTGGTTGTATGTTCCTTGTCGCACTGAAGCGATGAGAGAATGAAAGTACGTTCCAGTGCATTAAAGAAATGGATTTCTGCATTTTCAGAGGCTGGGGCTGTGAATACAGGTATTGCTACCTTGCATTTTGGTGTTTGTTGGTTTTTTGTTTTGGTTTGTTTTTTTTTCACTGCTTTTAGAATTGGGGAGTGTAAGGCTACAGATGTGGAATACGGTAATGATGAAGCCGGTGCTGACTTGCTTATGGGGTCAACATTTTGATGCAGTTCATGTCCTTTAATTTTTTTATATTTATTGTACTGTAAAGCTGGGCGGGATGACATGTAACGGTGAGTTGAGAACAACTTGCAGAATCCTTTGGAAAGAATAAGTCGAGCTCCCCCGCCCAGTTCTCGATATATAGTGAGCAGTTGGTAGAGTTTTTTTAGGCCTGAAAGTATTTATTGCTGAAAATTTCCAGCTCTGGAGTGTACCATAACAAGGTGTTGAGTACTGAAACCATGTTATTGGTCTTGTGTTTTTATCTCTTTGAATTATGACACAATTTTAGCAACTATGTTCAGCAGTTTGCTATGAGTGAAGTAGATTTTGTCTTAGAAAGTGGAGTATCCCTGTTCTCATTTATCTCTCTTTTCAAATTGTCAACTATACAATAATTACTTGTCTCTCTTTAGTTTAGTAGGCTGTTTTGGCATTGGTTCAGGTTTGAATTTAGTGACTGGCGTAAATATCATATTTTGGAGCTGTTTTGGTTTTTTCTTGTTTGTTTGTTTGTTTGTTTTCCATAGCAGGCTTACTGGAATCGGTTGAACTTAATTCAATGACAGGATAAGCAAAAATTTGTTTAGATAGGCTGTTCTGAAATGTTTAATGCCGTCTAAAATTGTTCATGGTAAAAGATCAAGGAAGGAAACAGTATGACCTTTTAAATGAAGCTCCATATATCCCATTTTCCTATGCCAGAAGTCAACCCAGACAATGAGAGACTGAAAGAATTAGGGTTCCCTTTCATAAGGGATCTTTCACTTTTTCATTTTACAGATAGGTATTTTTTTGGTCGCGGTACAGATTTAGCAGACTTTACAGCTGTCTTTTGATCAGTTTCCATATATGTACCAGAACTTTCTTATTTGAATTACTGTCTGTAGAAAATTGTCCAGTAGCATGTTGTGTGTCGCAGTAGAAAATGGTGAGTCCTTCTGTAATTTTTTCTTTGGTTAGCAGGTTCTTCACTTCAGTAATATCTATTATTAGTAAATGCTTGCAATTAACAATTGTGCTTAAAGTTTTAATGACTTCAGTGCTTTCTTTTTTGAAGATGATTTTTTTAAGCACTGCGTTTTGTTTAGGGTTAATGCAGTCATGCCTTAAAAACAGTCAGATGTGGTTCGGCCTTGTAATGATTGACTCTGTAAAGTAGGTTGCCAGTCTAATCCTGACTTGTGCTGATACCTGCTTTTCAGTCAGCTGGCTGGAGCCCAGAAGGTGGGTTTTGTTCAGAGCAGAGCTAGAGGATCTGTACGGTGAATCATTCAGCGAGGTGCATGGTAAATTGGATTCTATCTCAAGCAATAGAGAGCTGTTACATTTTCTTATTCTCTACCCCTGCTTTTGTATTTTCCCACCCAATTTCTCTCATGTCTAAATCATCCTTGCTTTTTCCTTTGTAAGTAGAGCTTCACGGCACATTTGATTTGATCTCCTCTTGTTTCTTCTATGCCAGTTTTTAATTTGAATTTTGCCTGGCATTCTACAGATGCTGTCCCTTGAGTTTCACATAGTAACTGCTGAAGCTGTGTCCACCAATGTACTTAGAAAGTTGGGGGTATTTCTTAGGGGGTTCTCGTCTGGTATCTGGGATCCTAACAGCATTCGGATCACTCTCATAGAGCAAAATGCCTTGAAACCTGAAAGCTTGCAGGTCTTTTGGCTTACTTGGATGTGCATTGCTAGCACTCAGTTTAACTTTCCTTCCCAAATACGCTGTATATGCCAAGTATCTGTGACTTGGTTTCTGTACCTCACAGGGTGCCACGCAGACTTTTAAAAAAGGAATTATTGTACTGATTTAAGATAGGATGGCAGAGTACTGGTCAAATAATCTGGATAGTATTTCTACTTCAGCAATTGTTGATCTACTTTTTTACTGCAAAAATAATTTCCTGTTTCTGTACCTTGGTTTCCTATTTTTCAAACTAAGTTCCAGTAATTTAAGGCATGTTTCTAAGGAGGTGAAATAATGAAGGGTTTGTATCTATGAAACAGTGGTTTTGTAAAATTACTACTTTATCTGACGTAAGCTCTCCTTAAATTGTCTATTCTGACTTGCAGAAATTCCTAAGAGGAAGCTTCTGTATCTTTAGCTTCCACTGCCTATTATGTAATGTAACATACTTCGGATACTCAAATGAAATATTAACTCATTTGTTCATCAAGTTGTCTTCTGTTTTCCATAAAGCATGCCCAAAGTAGCCAAACAGAAGATTTCTTAGTTGTACGCTGCTTGTGAGTTGTTGATATTTCAGGCCAATAAAAGTTTATGAACGAACACGATCTGTGCTGTGAAGGCAGAGAGGCTGAACTCACCCTCTCCGCGTGTGTCGAGTCCGCGCAGTCCTGCCCGTGGCAGGAAGGAATGGGCTGTAGGCGATGGAGCAAGTGTGTGGGTAACAGCTGCAGGTCGGGCAACGTTTGTGTGCTGCTCCTGCTGTCAGAAACTGCGTTGAAAGATCAGTGTCAGTTCTGTAAAGATAGAAGGTTAAACACCAAGATGTGTCTAAAGCAAAAATAAAATGTATGTGACCTGAAAATAAGGCAGCATCGGCATAGACCAAAAAAAAGGTATAGTTTATAGTTCTTCTGGTGACAAGAAAGAAGAGCCGTTGTGAATGAATTACGAGAGTTCTGACATTTTTTCTTTTTGGGGGGAGGGGAAAAAAAAAAAAGATATTTGCCATACTTTACTAAAGTGAAATTCAATGTCTCTAACATCTTTGACTTCTCAGTAGGTGTCTACATTCTAAATAGTGGCCCACTATTTTTGTACTTGAAAACACTCAGATGTTTCTCAGATGTGTCTAAAAGATGCGGGTCATGTAGTGGACTCTCTGTTCTTGCAGTATCTTGTTGAAATATTCTGATTTCTTGCACGTCTTCTTGTCTGTACTTTTACATTTACACACTCTCTCTCTCAAAAAAAAGCATAGTGGCCTTTTGCTAGTTCCTGTTTGTTTAAGATGCATGGGATGGATTTTGTTGCTTTATATAAAAGAAAAAGGAGAAATTAACATCCGGAGCCTACTGAATGAAAGGGAGAGAATGAGGATCGGTGCTCATAACATATGGGTCTATAAAGTATTTAGATGCTCTGAGGGGGGAACTGGACAGCCCTTCTGCCTATTATTCTTGATTTTAGGGGCTAAGGAAGCACATTGGCAAGCTTTTCGTATATTGATGCGATATGTTGTAATGCTGGGGATTCATTGATCAAAAATGCATGTATGCATCTATCCCGTATCCTGATAGTATCTGAACTAAATCCTTTTTCAAGAACAGATTTCTTTGTCCGTGTCTCTTTGAACTTCCCCAGAATTGTGGGCGAGGTCCAGCCTCTTCAGCTAAGCTGCAAACAGGACGCTTAGCGCGCGGTGTGGTGAGGCCTTAGGTTTTGCTGTAGAAAACCAGCAGTGGTAGTGATCGGCAGAGCTCTTCTTGCTGCTCCATGGATTTTTTTCACAGGGGCGTGGACTCCGTTCCTTGGGGACCACTTCGCTTCCGCCGTACGGAGCCCTGGGAAGCTGTTCTTTTCCCATGCCTGGCTCCTTATTGGGGTAAAGGTCTGTGAATGCTGCATAAATATTTACCATATCCCAGCCTAACCAGCTGAGAGCTGCTAATACTGTTACTGAACGAGGAGGAGAGCAACTGACGTTGCTTGCAGGGTGTGTGGTTTGTGTATGCGCAAGAAGTAAAGCGTTCCTTCATCAACAGAGCCCGTAAGGGAGGCAGTAGGGACCAACATTGCAGTTACTTGAGAAAGAATGATGGAACAAAGAGATTTGAAAATTTTGGAAAGTGAAACCTGAAATATGCAGGCTTGTAACTTGTAGTGTGATGCTTCAGAAGCACTTATTTAACTTAATTGTCTTATGTTTTATTACACTTTTTCTAAAAGGACAAAGAAATGTGGCTAAATGAGGAGGAGTTATCTACTTATTCTTTTACCATCTTTCCTATGTTCTTAGGAGAGATTTCTTTTTTAATGATGTGGAAAGTGGCATCTCTTTTCTATGTTTTCTTTCCTTATCCTCCTTTCCTGCTGTTGCCTAGGACTGTAGAAATCCCTGTAGATCTAAAATAGTGATACTACCTTTACAGTCCTAGCCATCTCTTAGCTATCTCTAATTTCTTCTAAAAACCTGGTTGCACCAGGCTCTTTCTCGCCTTTTTTCAGTCAAAGATTTTTTTTTTTTTCCCTCCAGATTGTTTTCTTCTTATGTCCTGTGGCTGAGAGAGTACCGAGGGAAGGAAATCTGGGAAATCGGAGTAGGAAGCAAGATATAAGCTTCCATTCCTGAATCTTTCTTGTTTTTACACTGTTTCCTGGCAGCTGCATTGGTTTGTACTTGAAAGGAATGCATTGTGTTGCTTTTTCTCAAAAGCTGTAGATAAAATATAAATAAAAATTACAAGTTTATTATGTGCATAAGCAAAAAACTGCAGCCAACAGTTAAGTCTTACATGACTGGTGTATGTAGTTCTGCAGTGATCATACTGGATAATAATCCTGTTAAAAATCAGTTATTCTTATGCCCCTCCCCATTGTAAGAAAAGAGGACTTTGTCTCAAGTTGTGATGCATGCTACCTTTGCGATATTTGGAGTCTGGACGTAATAGCCTTCCAAAGGTGGCTGGTGCTTTAGAAAGCAATGTTCTTTCGGAAGTTCAGTATTTCAGGAAAGAAGCAATCTACAGGACTGGCCCAGTTTACTTACACCACTCTCTTCTATATTGTTTTTGCAGTGTAAAAGAAATCTTAGAGCAAGAAATGAACAAATTCAATGTTGGGCTCAAGAGTTCATTCTCATAATAGTTTTCCAAAAGTGCTGTTGCTGCGCCCTGTGCTTAAATCCTTTTTCTACTTGATACCTTTCCTGATAGACTGAAATTTCATTTGGATTTTTCAAAGTGGTTTTGACTTCATTTAATGAAGAGGAGGCTGCAATATCTATTTCTGAAGCCTTTAAGATTGTTTCATGGTACAAATGCATTTCTTTTCCCAAGTGTTGATGCCAGTAAGAGTTTTTATGTTTAAGGGGATTGAAAATGTCCCTTCTGAGGTAAAGGGATAACACAGCCTTGAAGCGCATTCCTGTTGTATCCCTCCATTTGTTCACTGAATGGTTTCAAATTAAATATTTTTATTTAAATATTTTACATGCAAATTTCAAAAAGCAAGCACTCTGCTCAGAGGAATTTGAGTTTTGCAAGGATATAATAAGTAATGCTCTACAGTGTTGTACATATTTGTTCTTACGATTGTAAAGCAACTTACAAATCTTAAACTTGTGATATTTCCTTGCAGTAGGGTAATATGTAGTTTTATTGAAGGGTAAACTGAGGCACGCAGCTGGGGAATGTGAATTTCTGTGGAGGGGAGCAGATCTGGTTCTGACCATCCGTTGCAAGCTCTGCTTGTTGGAGTGCGTTGTTTGGACTGCTGCAGTTGGTAAAAGTACTCTGTGCAATGAAGGAAATGGGAAACAGCAATGTTTCTAGCAAAATGTAGTTTAGTTAAGTAAGGCATATTGGTCTGCTCACATTGTATCATCTGTGTTTCACTTAATGATGGGGAGCATTAGGGGGAAGAATTAGGAAATACTTGATTTTAAAATGTAATCCAGGTTTAAAGATATCTGTTTTGACACCCTCTTTATGCCTTAGCAATGGCTGTTTGGTGCATGTGATTGTCACTCAAGTATGAATAAACTGGATATGAAGCTCTGCTTTGGGATTTCCAATGACTTTTCCCTTGCTTCCTTAACTCTCTGTGATTTCATGTTTGCTTAAAAAAACGTACTGTTAATTTTTTATTCCCCCCCCCCGCCCCATGCTTCGGGTCACATACTAGGACCCTGAAAGGAAGGGGTGCTAGCCAGTGAGTATCTGAGCAGCTGGCTATGTACTGGGGTTTTTGCTTTCCTCCAGTTACCATTTTCTTTTTGAGAGCTGACATTTTCTTTTCTGATTTCTGAAATTCCTAGAAAATGAGGAGCTGGGCAAATGTTTCAAAATATGAACCAATGAAATACAGCTTACTACTATTTAGAAAATGATAATGCATGCCACTGGAAAAGATAGAAGCATGGAAAATACAAGCTCTGGCTGGGAAATTATTGCATGCTTAGAACCATGGGGCAGAGAGATGTAGGGGCAGGAGTTGATTTCTTTGGCTTCCTGTCTGCTGTGTAATTGTAGCCTTGATGCAGTTGTGGCTTGGAGATTATATTTGGTACCAGCATGCTTTGGACTGGGCAGCACAGAAGCTGTGGTGAGTGTAGTCTAAAAAATTTGGTCATGATAACTGAGGAAATGCAAAAGAAAGTAAGTACTACGAATATATTAAGTGGTTTGCTGCAGTTTCATCTTTTTAATAGGCCCCATGATTTGGGAAAAAAGTGGAATTTAATTAGGAATGGTAATTCAAATCACCAAAAATTATTTCGATTGAGTTAGATGGTTTTATGGCAAAGGCTAAAGTAGAGATCTTGCTTTCTCTCTCATCCTGCTGTATGCGGCGGCTTGGATGCTTGTTAAGGGAGAGCCAGGCATCGCACTGCCTGGGGCATGGTTAGAGCCCTGGGAAGATTTACATTAATCAAACACAAACAGACAGTGTAGCGTGAAGAAATTTCTATCCCGCTAGCAGTGCTCACAAACTTAATTAGGTTATTGGGGCGGAAAAAGAAAACAGCCCCTTCACCCTCCAATCCTTCGTCCCCAGGGCTTGACCAGTCATATAAGCTATAAGAGCAGTAAGCTCATTGCCCCCTTGTTTTGACCTCCCCGTTTTTTCCCTGGATGACAGAAAGAGGCATGCTTTCGTTCTCGCCCTCTTTCCTGCCCTCTTCTCTTCTAAAACAATACAGAAGCTCTGTTTTTCTGAGACTGTGTGCTTTTCAGGTGCCACGGTGGTCGGGTGTTTTCAAAATGCCTGAAAACAAAATACATTACGTGGCACAGTGTGAGCCTGTAAAAAGCTGAAAGTGGATTGAAGGAAAAATCTCGCTGCCCTAAGCCTTTGTTCATGTGCCTCATGTGATGCAGTTTCTTTGATCAATGATCTGATTCAATGACATGCATGCACATATATATATGTGTGTATATAGACGTGTATGTGCATAGGTACATATACATAAATACATAGATACGTACGTTCTGAATGTATTGTATATACATAAATACATACATAGGTATATATTGTTCTGTCCCTCAGGACAGGTGGAAATGCTAAATTTTAAAGTCCTAGCGCTCTCCTGCTTTCTCGTTGCCTGCAGTCTCTGTGGGATGTACGTGGATGCTGTTCTCTCTGTGTCCATTAGCAGTGCAGCGTAGGGCCACAGCTGATGGTGGTTGGGAGGAGGTGGGAGCGAAGAGGTGGAGTTTCTTCCCTTCCCTCAAGTGGTCAGTGAAACAATCAGGCAGATGCCTCTCAAGGATATCGGATAAGCGTAAAAAAACCAGAAAGCTTCCAAGAGGGATAGCTGCACTCCTCGGAGGGGACTTGGTCTCAGCATACTCCCCCTGGAAATGGGCCTTTGGGATCTGCCTGTTCAGCTGACTTTGTCTTGTGAAACAGGTAATATCTGAGAGTCTTTGTTCCTATTCTGTGATATATGAATGTACTGAAAGATGAGGAAATAGCTTCCTTGAATGCAGAGGAGAGAGAAAGAATTTTTCCTTTAATATCTGTTGGAAAAAGGGTGGGAGGGAGGAGGTTTTTCTCTTTTAGGGTTTGGGTTGTTTTTTCTTTTTTTTACTCTTTTAATAGCTGCTGTGTGAACCTTAGTTAATCTTTTGTGTTTTCATTGTGAAAATGGCCAATTAAATATGCTTTCTGTGAAAATCTCTGCCTCAGAGTATCAGCTCAAGAACAAAGGTTTTGACAGCTAGGAAAGATGCCTCAGATGTAGACGCTGGCAGCACTACCTTACCATTTCCCAGTGCTGAATTACATAGCAACATGTTAGCAGAACCTTCTCACCGGCTTTTGCGGTCCAAGTGAATGTGATTTTTGATAAGCTGATATTTTATGCGTGTTGATGTTAAATTAGCTATTGGTGTTTAAGAAACCATCTTTGAGTGTTTTGGGTGGGTTTTTTCTGAATACCGTTTTCACTGATCTTTTCCTTTTTTTTTTTATTATTTATTTTATTGTAAAGTGTTCTAAATATTAAGCAAGTTGCATCAGTAAAGGATAGTCACAATGATGGTCTGGACAGTGCTGTTGGTGCAGAATGGAGACAGTGTTAATACAGTGACAGCCATCACCATTGAGAGACACCTCCATTTGCAATAGTTTCTGCTAATGTATGGGTATGAGGATTTCATGTAGAAGGGCTGTGAGATGCTAATCACTGGGGGGATTTGGTTTTTACATATATACATACATATGTGTGTATGTATATGTAAAAAGCCTTTTTTTTTTTTTTTTTTTTTTTTTGAGTGGATATGCTGTAAAGTGGTTATTTCCCTTTGTGGACAGATGCTTGTTTTCCAGGAAGGCAGCACTGTAGGTGGCTCTGACATGAAGAGGTAACTGTCAAAAATACTGAGTGACAATCTACAAGTTATTGCAAGCTCTGCTCTCGCCAAAGTCAGTGAGAGTTGGCAGTTCTCAGCATTGTGCCCATAGGAGGAGGAGGTACCAAGAACTGGTGTAAGTGAAGAGGGTGGGGAAACAACTTAAAACTGGTATTGATATTTCTGATAGCTTGGTTATCTCTATACTGCTGCTACATGTCTTGAGGAATTTTGCTGCCATCACCTCTTAGCAGCTGGCAGGTTTCCTGAGTAAAAATGTTTTTTCTTTTCTTGTGTTTTTATTTATTTTAAGAGACCCAAGAGGAAAACACTAATACAAACATATTCAGAGGCCTATTAATAGCAGTGTATTTGACTCACATGCTGTTCTCAGGATATCGAGCCATTTTACAAGTACCGTGGCTTTGCTACTGTTTTTTTTCTCTTCCATTTTACAGTAGAAGAAATGGGGCTTGATGTTGCTGTGAAATCCTGATCCTGTGTTCCGCTCCAGTCCTTTACAGTTGGTCTTTCTGGATTTATCCTGTAGTTTAGATGAAGGGGAAGATGAAATGCAAAGGAGCAAAGCATGCCACAAATACCTGTGTAAATTTTTTCACTTCTCATTCAGTGTATGCTATGTGCATCTTTTGTCTTGTGTTTTATAGGTGAGACCTGTGTTTCAGGGGAGAAATAATAGCTTTGTGTATCACGGAAGTCTCTATTTTTCTTAGGCCGTGTAAATAACTATGATAGCTTTAACTTTAGTATGTAGCGTTGCTAATCTCTTTATAGTTAAGTTTACATCACGTTTTTTCTTTTTTGTAAATTCTGACAAACTCAGATGTACGGTTGAGAAACTTTCCAGGGATACTTTTAAAATATGAGTTAATGCTAGGATAGAAACCGTCTTGGGAAGTGTTGAAGCAAGTAAGGTGAAATGCTCAATTAGTTGCATATTTTTAATTTAGTCTCAGATAGTTTAGATTTCTATTGCCCTTGGTGTTTGCATCTACATGAGTAAAACTTCACCAGCAAAATTAGCTGGATTGGAAGCTGTGAAGGACTAAGAGCTAATAATATACTCTACAGGTTAAGCAACAATGTGGTAATGATTTCTTGGTCCTCTCTGTGCTACAGCTTTCGTTTGTAAAATTGTGTATCCAATTTTTCCTTGGTGTAAATTAGGCCACTGGGAGCACTTTGCCTTTGGGTAGTTTAAGACATATTAGCTGTAAATTAGTTTATTGCAGCTGGCAAATATTTAGAAGCTTTGCAAAGGTCATAAGGGTGGATGTTGTCTGCACATCCCATGGAGAATGGGTGTAGTTTGACCAAAGGTTCACGACTGGGTGGGAGAAGGAAAGGCAGGGCTGAAAATACTTTTGGGTTGAGTGTCTGCTTAGCTTTGAACTGATAAATTCCTAGTTATGATGAGCAGGCAAGTCTTGGGTTTGAAGTGCTGGCATTTATGTTTCTAGACCAGTAAATGCGCATTAACCTTTAAAACAAGCTAACAAGAGAATTGCAGGAAAAATTAAATTAAGACAAGGTGCCTTTCTTGGTGCTAAGTATTTTAGTCATGCTGACCTTATTTATCATAGTAGTAACTTAATGAAATTTTGCGTTGGGCAGTATGCCAGACAAACTGATAATACCTTTTGAATATATAAATCCACCGGTGAAGGTGTTGCTGAGCTATGTACTTCTGCTAATGTTTTCAAATTGTAGTAACAACTTTATCAGGGTAAATCTCCAGTGAAATACTAAGTCAGACATGAGTTCCTAACGCTGAGGAGCAGAACAACAACTTAGCCTTGTTGGTTCTTTAAAACACCTTTTGAAAGACATGTTGGAGGAATAGTAAATGTCTTAATGTGGATAATTCTTACTGATATCCAGCACCCGAGCTACATTTATTTGTTAGAAGCTATAGAGGTGTGGTGTTCCTGTGCCAGGCAACTGCACTCACTTACTCACCAGAAATGTGAACCCTGGGCCAAATATTCAAATGTGGCTCTGAACCTTGTACATATATTTGCAAAACTTAAAGCTGGATAATTGGAGTTAGTGTTACGGTATTTTGAAAGCTACATTTCCAGTTGTATTACGTGCACTGTGTTTTTTCTCCTCCCTTTCTAATTGCTGTCTTTTGCTGTTTTTAAGAACTGTTTCCACGCTAGTCTCGTTGCTGGTTCATAACAACCACAAGCTAGGTATGGCATTAATAAGGAACTAGGCCGTGTGCCTAATGAAATGCAAAAACTGCTTGACACGCTGGGGCAACACGAGCGATCTCCAAGCCCTTATGCGTGCGCCGGGTGAAAGCAAATCCCGTGGCAGTTGATGGCTTTAGGTTTCTGTGGTTGGTTTAGGAAAATAAAATTGTCTGGCGCGGCACTCTTGTTCCTTTGTCTCTTGCTTTGATATTTGTGTGCATCTAACTAGAAAGCTTTTCCAGATGCCATGTAGGAGGAGTGGTGGTAGGGAGGCGGGGAGTAGGGCTGCTTCCATTGAGCCAGTTCTGTATTGCAATTATTGGCAAGCAAAGCAAACATTTCATTTCCCCGTAATTAGCTCCAGTTTAGGGAGGCAGGTTAATTTTGACTGCCACGCCCTGTCTGCGCAAGAAACCTTGTTGCTTTATTTGATTCTTTCATAGAGGAGCACTCTGGGCAAAGGGATTTAAAATGATTTTCAGAAAAGAAAACTGGAGAAAAGAATCAGAACACACATGTTCTGCACTCTCTTTTTTTTTTTCCCCCTCAAAGAGCTGAGGCTCAGGTTGCCAAGATGATATGAAAGTGTGGAGAAAAGGGCTATTTTGGAGCTCCTCTAGTATGGCCAAACCGTGCATATTTCAGCTGCTTTTCCTTGCTTCAGGGAAGCTTGAGCTCTCTATGCCTGGGAATATTTGTCTATAGCCTACTTAAAAATAAATAAGCGCGAAAACTGGGTCATAACTTGTGAAATCATAAGGCTTGACCTTTCTCCTGTACCTGGTCAATTCTGTTAAGTGGGTCATGCAATAAAGGCTTGCAGCAAAAGCACAAATCGTGGACATTTCTTCTCTGCAGTGCACTAGAGCTTTGCTTAAATTTTTGTTCTGATAACATTTTCTGAAGGTCCTTTTAAAAAAATACTTGGCCTTTTTCAGTATTTCTGGTGTTTAATTAGTTTAATTTTTTCCATTTCAAAGATATCAATTTTTCTTTCCCAGAGGTGGAAACTGATGGATTTAGTAACTTGTAACCAGTCAAGTTGGGAAACCAGTAGGAGATCACCTGTGATTTGGCAACCTTTGTTCTTCATCGGTTTCTGAACAGTTTATTCCTCTCTGAACTACGTTCTGTGGGCAAACCGCATCCCTATTGCTCGAATCTTGCTTTTAGGCTGAATCTAAAAGCAGCATTAGGGAAACATGAGCAACTTGGTTTATTTATGTTCTCTTCCACTGCCCCCCTCCCCAGTTTTAGTTTGTTTGTCTGCTGCTGCCCCGTTGTAGAGATATTAAACAATAGGTGTCCTTGTCTTAAAAGGCTGTAACTTCAGGCCCTGTAGATGGAAAGCTGATGCTTCTGAGCCTTGGAAGTCAGTCAGGAGTGGAAGAACAGTACTGGCTGCTGAAAATGTCTCTGTCCCCTCCCCTTTGTAGAGTTTCTGCAGGGACTAAGAGTTCTTGCAGGGTCCTGGCTTCAGCAGCAGAGCAGCACAAAGGCCACATTGAGAATAGCTGCTGGGGAAGCCCTCCTTCCTTGCCTGCCCTGTAAATGCAGTTCTTTCTCCATGAAAAGCCCTGACATCAGCTCTTGGAAAAATCCAAGTGCTTGTGTCATGGAAAATAGCTGAGGCACTTGCTTGGGTTGGGACTGAATGACTGAACTGTGGATGAAACTTCTCTAGAGATGGCTTTTCTTCTACCCTTTCCAAATGTTACTGTTCATAGAGAAATACAAACCCTTCCCATCTGAAAGTTTTACAGCAAAAGGGTGCTAAGGAGAGAACTACAGTTGGCTACAGTATATTCTAAGTACCCTGCTTGTCATTTTTTTCTTTTTTTTTTCTTTTTTTTTTTTTTTTTAAACTTAACAGACACGGTTGCAAGCTCTTCTAGAGCTGGTCACATCTATCTGCAAAGGAGTATTTCCCAGAGGGAGCAATGTTCATTTGGATGGATGTGCTACCTGTATCATCAGCAAATTCCATGCACCTCCTTGTGTGGAGGCAAAATCTCCCTGTTTTTGTAGGGCATTTTATGAAGAAGACTTATCTTTGCATTCTGTTTTTCTTTCATCTTTTTAAACTGATTTTTTTTTTCCCTCTTTTCTTTTTCCCTTCTCGTGCTGCCACCTTCTCTTCACCCCTCTTGACAAAGCCCTCACCTGGAATAAATCTCCAGTTAACCACAAGAATGAAAACTATGTAGATATAGATATTTTTTTTTAAAAGCTCAAAGAGGGAACATCCCTGTCATGGACAGGTGCCCTCACTAGCACCAGTGGAATGCTCTTTTCTTGTAGAAATACCTTTCTCTTGGAGTCCTGACCTTCTCTTCTTAAAGGCCATCAGAAACGTGCTAGCTTTCCAGACTTGTGAAAAGGCATAATTTTTTTCCTTGATTTTTATCAGATTTATCTTAACCTAGTTTCCATTAAGTGCTTAACTCAGCGCTTTTGGTTGCCATAGCGCTGGTCCCTTCCGTTGATCCTTATACTGATCCATCAAGAAGTATGTTGATGGGGTATATTGGCTACTCTGCATTTTCTAACCTAAAAGGAAAGTTAAATGGTATATTCTATTTATGTATAGAAACACTGGTGGGCCGGAAAAACAATATAATGTTGACTGAGTTGGAGGTATTCACTGGTGCTTTATTGGGGCAAATCCAACACGGAAGTTGCTGGGAATGTTTAGAAGGTGGAGAGCTGTGCGGAGTCAAAATGAGAAGATATTTGCTATATGGGCTCTCCAGTCGCTTCACTAAGCTTCCTATGTTCCTTCTCAGAAGGCCTGTTCACGAAGCTGCCAGTAATCTAAAGCTAATAATGCCACGAACAATTCTTCCATGAGTCATTGCATCAGCTGTGGTTGCTGCCTTGGACTCCTACAAAAATAACATGGAAACTTTTATTGCCTAGCTCGGTTTCGCCTCCTTGTGCACTTGCTACAAGTTCGTAAGATCTGTGCGTAGGCTCTGACAGCTCCCAGGAATCCACGCCGTTTGGGTCCCTTCCTCAGCCTGGCTCTTTCTCTGCACCTTGCGTTACAATCTGTTGTCATCGGTATGCAGTGGGGTTGTTTTTGAGGAAGAAAACTCTCTAGTTTCCTGGGCTTATGTGCTTTGATATGGGGAAAAGATGACGCCGCAAAATACTGCTCTTTAAGTGGGTTAATGCTAAGGTAAATAGACTTGATGTTTTGAATCAGTGTTGTCCACAGAATAGCTGATGTGGTTGCAGCTGTAGTTTGTGGGCAGTACAGTGAAATGGCAGACTTCTGCCTGCGTTTTTTCTTGGTTGCTAATAGTTGCCCACTTGCTGCATCTGTGTTTCTCTCTATCCGCCTGTCATTTGCTATCTCATCAGTTCCTTTTACTCACCCACTGTCCTATACAGAACGTGTCTACCCCTTTTTGTTGTGACAGAAGACTGCCTTTGCTCTATATTAAGGTCACGTTGGTACTGCTTTTGTTCAGGTCATGTCAGCACTCTCCCATAATACCTTTCTCAGGGCTTTTAAGCCCAGCAAAAAAACTGTCCTGGTGGATATCTACATCTGCAAACTGGAAAAACAGACTTACTTTGTTGTTATTGTTTCTTCCCATCTCTTTCAAGATGAAATTCTGGGAAATATCTGCAGAATGGCACTTAAAACATCCATGCTTAGTGTATTTTCAAGGCACTTACTTAAACCTACTAGATTTAGACAGAAAATGTAGCCTTTTTCTGACTACTGTCAGTGCAGGTTAAATCAGGGTGTTGAAAATGAAGCTTAATAGGTACCGAAGGAGTTGTATGCACTAGATGAACTCGAAATAGAAATGAAATTGTTCAGTGATTTTTTTTTTTTTTTTTTTTTTTTTTTAACTGTCACCCAAGAACAGACTTCAGTTCTTCCAATTACAGGATCTGTTTGGGTATGTGTGAGCAAGAGGAGAGTACAATCCAGCTCAGCCTTCCAGCAGCATAGCTGCCAGTTATACAACTTGTTTTGTCACCAAAATCCATGGAGGTGCTGCTGGCAAAAGGCCTCTCATTGACTAATTACTTGGTGAAAACGTCCTGAAGTAGGATGATGTCACTTTAAATAGCCATGGTTTAGGGTGGGGGGGGGGGCAGACTGAACTTTGAGTTAACCTTTGGTTTTCGTCTTCTCTTTCTAAATATGTGAAAAAGATGAATGAGTGAACCTGTAATATTTCTCATGTCTCCTGAGTGTGGGGTGGTCAGGTGTGTTTGCTGCTTTTCTTTCAGAGTTCTGTAAGAGGGTTTGTCTGTAACAAGCAACGTCTTATTTAAATGAAACTAGTAAAGCAATGAACAAGCTTCTATTGCAAGTGTTCATCTCCTAATTAAAGATTAGTTCTGTCAAGCAAGCAGTTTTTAGCTGTTCTCTTTTGTATGGGTTTCACAATATTTCTTACTCATCTCGGCACAAGTTGTAGTAATTTATACTTGCATCGTGCAAACACACACAAGCTTAATTTCAGGCATGTGAGTAGTCCTGTTGAAGTAAATGGAACTAAAGTTAGGCACATGAATAAATATTTCCAAGGTTGGGGCCCTTGTCTGAATCTAAATATTTTTGTCTTTGATCAGTTTTTGAGATAGCAGATACTTGAATTCTGGTAATATTTTAGTATGGGAGGGAAAAAACTCCAACGTGGTTATCTGAATGCTGTGCTATTTATGGTCAGCTATATTTTCAACCTCCCGGACTAGAATGGAATGCTTTGTACTGTTAGAAGCTGGGAATCCCTCCTCACTCTGGTGTGTTTTGACACATCAGGTCTTAAAACTATCTTTTTCTGCCTTGGCTTTAAGGGAGTCGTTAGGCGCTGGTCCAGTACTGAGTGGTGCATGCATGTGTGAGCTGACTTGGAGAAGTATAATTTGTAATCCACAGTGTTACTAGTTGTAGGTGTCTCTTTCTCACTTGGCTTTATGGTAAATAGATTTTCCTAATGCAGCGTGACTAACAAGACCATACTTTTAGTAATTCGATGCATTTGAATTACTTAAATTATTTGACCCAGTATTTTAAAAACAAAATGTGACTTGGCTTTTAATTGTTCCTGGTATTTGGGAGAGTGGAACAACTTGTTTGAAAATGTGCTGATGTTCATCAGTTATCAGACAAAATGTCTACAGGGTTTTATTGTGTAGCCTGAACTTGCCAGCTAGATTTGGAATTAAGTCTCCAGCTGTTAACCGCACCCTGCTGTGCATTCAGCTTGCATGGTGTTTACAGTAGTAGGTGAAATACATTTTATATGTTATATACAGTACTGGATGCTATAACACAGTGAGGGGAGTTTCAGTACTACTTCCAAACTTAATAAAAGTGAAGATAAGTTGCACGGAAATACAAATAGTTGTTGCATAAACTCATGGGAGCTCTTCTGTGTTCTTTGATTATACTCCATTTATCCACTTATACTCTGCTTTCTGCTGTGGTATACAAGTGACACAGTGCTTGGGAACTGAAGAACGTCTTCAGCAAATGAAGAAATGCTAGGTGCTGTTCAGGTAGGAAACTGGGAAAAGAAAAAAAACTTCTATACTGAGTGCTCCGCACAGCCTGGCTAGCAAGGACGTTAAATCACAGTTGTAGTCTTAGCTCAGCCGACTCTTCCATCTCTAATTTCTGTGATTTCATAACTCAGTGGCCTGGAACGATTTCAGGTCTCGGGGGGCTGGGGAGCTTCACCTCCAGCCTGGCAGGACGAAGCCCACCCCCTTCCTACTCCGTTGGTTTTACGGAATACCTCTAAAGTAAAGCTAATGCAGGAGGGGGCCTGGAGCTCCCTCAGCCTCACCGCCTCTAGCGAACGTGCTGCGTGTGCCCGAAAGGCTTCGCTGTGATGGTGACCTGCTGCCTGCCCCGCTTCCCCACCATGTCCCTCCCTCCCTCCCCGCTTTGGAGGAGAAAGAAACGGAGGAAGCTGGCGGGTGGTCAAGGGGCTCCAGAGCTTCTGGGAGCGGCTCCTGGCGTGCCCCACAGCCGCGCCCCACAGCCGTGCCCCACAGCCGCACGGACGCGGGGGACGGAGCCCAAGGGGAGCGAGCGCTGTGCTCGTGCCATCCCGGGCCTGGGCTCGGGCATCTCTTCCCGTGGGCATCGGTGTGGTGGGGATTCTTCGGAGCTAGCCGGCTCCTTGCGAGTCCTGACCATTTGTACTGAAGTGCTGTGCCTACAACTGTTAGTGCAGTTACGGCCTCCGACTAGGAAGCTGTGGGATTGTGGCCCTCGCTCAGAGGGACTTCTATGCTCACCGTTAATGTCAAAGCACAGAAAAAATTCCTGATGATTTCAGTTCGCTTTATATACAAAAAAAGTAGGGCTCTCTTTCTAAATAATTAATGTCAATGATCTACGTATAATAAGTAGCAAGGTTTTATGCAACCTTCTAGACCTCTAAGAACAGTTGCACTTCATCCTTGAACAGATAATAAATAGTTCTGAACCAACCAAAATGGTACAACAGTGAACCAACTTTATTTTGTTCATAAATGGTTTCTTTTGCTGCATAAGCCTGGAGTCCTGGGTGCCTGATAAGAAACACTATGGGATAAAGGTTTTCAGTTAAATGCTTCATTAAAATATTTGTTAGTAGTGTTAGCTGAAAAGTTCAAGTGCACTAAATAACAAATGTGGTATAATTCATCTTATGCATCTTTTCCTGCCTTTGGAGGGACGATAGATTCTTTCCCTGGAGTCCCTCACCTCCTTTTCTGCTTTGCAATGAAACACTTGATTACTGCTGCATCTCTTTACCCTACAGTGTTCAGACAGGGTTAGGTTGGCCTGAGATGACTTTTGTTTTCTTTGCTTTGGGCTTCAGGTTGTCTGTCGTGCATGAAGTAGTTCTTTACTGGCCAAAATTTGTAAATGGGAGGACTGAATGCTGAAGAGATCTGGCTTTGCAGGTAGAGCAGACTGAGGAGAGGGTTGATTAGTTACATGTTTCTTATTTGAATCGGAGTGGATTTCCCAGATTTCTGAGGTGCAAATAGTGTTTTTGGGGGGGAGGAGGAAAGAGGGCTACCACTTCTTGTGGAGTCTGTATGCAACCTTTTTTCTTCAATTAATTAACTTCTGTGCTGCTTTACCTGTAGGTTCCTAAGGCTTATGCAATTGAAGGCCCTATCTATTCCCTTAATTTTGAAGCCGTTGTTGTATTTCAACTAAATTTGATGCTGTTATCTAAAAGATGGCAAGTGTCTTGGTGTGTATAATTATTTTCAGTAATAGACAACGTTTTAATTTCACTTGCCTAATGTGTCATCAGGTGTTCGTTTCAGAGTTGCTGTATTAGTGCATGCTCGCATAGGGGATTGGCATGTGTGAGCTGGCCAGCGTTTTGGGTGTCTACGCATTTAATGGAATACTATTATTCAAAGGGAGGGATTAAGTTGAGTACTTCTGCTGTGTATCCAGTTATGTTTTTCAGGTAATGGGGAGGGAGTTACTGTAGCTGTAAGACTGTGCTATTTCTGGCTGGGCCACTGTATGTGTAGTTATCGAGGAAAAGAGAATAAGTGACAAGGTGCCTCTCCTTTGGAGAAAGTTTCTTAAAATGCGAGGTGTGCATTTTGGGCAGTCTTCTTGGCAGTGCTCAAGGAATCTGTTGTTGTAATGCTCCGAAATGCTCTTGAGGAATGGTTTGATTCTGCGTGTTGGACCAGTTTGGTTGGATAGGGTCATTGCTCGACTCCGTTGCGCCTGAGTTTGGAGATGGTGTCCTTGGGACTATCCTGCACTGATGTTGTCTTTTTCTAACGCAGGCTTACCTTGAGACTATTGATCTTTACCAAATAGATCTGTTTTAACTAAGCTAAGCTACCAGGGGGGTAAAAAAAAAAAAAAAAAAAAAAAAGAGTCATTTAATGCCCTGTTAACTTTTGTGGTATTAGATTTCTTTTTACTTGAATCTCTTTTCTGCCTCTCTGTAACTCTCACCTCATTACTTCTTGGAAAACCTGTATAAATAGGAGAAGCTGAATGCAATAAGGATAACTATTGTGTAGATGGGGGAAATTATTAGCTATAATAATTGTAGATATCTTCATTTAGAACAAAAGGTGACTTATCTATTCTTTTCTTATTCATATGCACGCAGCTCTAAATGTTTGTATTGCTTTCTAGCCGAAGGATCTAAAAAGATTTAACAAGTAGGAATGGAGCTAAACTTCTGAAAAGTTCTGAGAAAAAAAATAGTTCTGCTTTATGAAAGTAGGAGTTGGTGCCTTTAAGCTGGATGGCATACACCTTGCTCTGTCATTTTTCTGGGGTAATTCAAGGGAAAAAAATCCTGGTTTCATAAGTCCCACATCTTTTCCTTGCTTAAAAAATGCGTATACACTTATTCCTCTCTTTAACTGTGGGTTTGTGTTGCCTGTTTTATCTGTATGTCCCAGTAATAATACTTGGAATAGTTAATATAATTTCAACTTAACTTTACTCTGTTATGCTTGTCTCAAAGATGGCAAGTTCATACAGTTTCATGAAAACACGTAGCGATCTTGTTAGAAGGAGATGTCAGGATGAGCTCCTGTATTACTAGATACCGCAGCACCCACAGAGGAGGGAGATACCTGGAATGTCTCGGCTGTAGGAGATTTTTCAGAGTTTGGACCTCCATTAGGTACTAGGTACTCAGTCCATCAGCAGGACAAAAAAATCAAGCTACATTAACTTCTGGTGTATTGAACTACTTGTTACGAGAAGATGATTCATGAGCTACTATACTAGGAATGAAAGACCTACTAGATGCTGGATTTGAGAGCACAGATTCTGCTTCTGTTCTTTGTTCTGTTTGAAACCTTAAGCATATTGATAGTAATTCTTTACCTAGTTGAATCCACTGTAAATGGACTAATAATTGGCTGAAGTAGACGAACAAAAAAGACTTGTTCTCTTGTGAAGGCATTACAGAAGTGTAAAATAACTGCATTTAAGCATTAGTGTTGATATCAAACATAATATTGAGAAACAACAAAAGTTCATTAAACTTATGTTCTTTCTTCTTTTCAGGTTTCCTCTCAAAAAACCTACAAGGTGAGTTACTGAAGTTTGACTATTTAGCTGGATTGCAAATTATAATACAGCATTTTTAAAGGAGGAATGCTTTTTTAAAAGGAAAAAAAAAATATGTACAACCACAGATAGCAATGCCCATTAGAGATGTGAGGAAATTGATATCCAGATCGGGACAGGGTGCCGAAAATATAGTTGGTCGTGTACTTAAAGTGCATGGCATAGTGTTACCATTTGCATTTCTGTTACGTACACTGGTGGGTCATGTTACCTGAGATTTGAGACGGTCAGAGAAAGTGACGCTATGTTGGTGTATGCTGTACAGGCGCTTCCCTTGGGAGGGGAGCATTCTAAATATTTAATTTTTGCATACACAGATATTTAAGGTTTGCTGGGAGAGGAGGCAGAGTTAAGATTTCAGGAGTTTTTTCAGTTTTATGTAACTTACGTTTATTTTGCTTTCAAAATAAAACATGGCCTGGTGTTGAATGATAAAGAGAATGCACTTGCTGTTACTAATTTCAAAGGTTAATGAGACTGTTTCTAGAACCTTGGATACGCTCCCAAAGATTCTGAGAGAGATCATTTTTCCACTTGAATTCAGTCTGGGAATAAATTTTTTAGTTGAAGTTAATGCGGACAGTTTTACCTAAATTCCTTGTTAGCAAACAGAACTAGCTAAGGTTATTTCCAAGAGCCTCGCCAGTTAGGCAGTGCTTCTGTGGTGCGGTAGTCAGGATCCTCTGCTTTGGTTTGACACAGGCACGGCAGCATTCTGAGCAGAGAGTCTCCAGCTGACAAGAAACAGAAGGTTGAACGCTGCAGCAGTACGCACGACTTTGATCCGACAGGTAAAGTCCTAAAACTTCACAGGTGAAAATCTAGACTCCAATTTGAGAAGTACTGGGGATCAGAATAAAAATGATTTAAATGTGTCAACAAATGTGGTTTTCAGAGTGTTGTTCTGCGATTGCAAAGCCTTTTTGAAGCATGAGGGCATTGAAATGAATATGGGCTTGCTTTTAAACACGCTCATCTACAAAACAGCTGTTAACTGTGCAAGAATAAACCTAGATTAGTGGTATCAGTGAATAATTATAACAACTTCCTCTTTCAGAAAAGTCAGTCTGAAATTTCAGCAGGCAAATACTGTAATTAGTTGTGAGTAGTTCTTTTGCCTGTTTTAGTCGAAGTGTGAAATTGGAGATGATAGAGGCTCGACTAGGGCTGGTATTCCTTGTTGGGGTTTTTTTTGAGCCTTAGTGGATTTTGATCCATCTCTGTCAGTTGTAAAGTGAATTTGTACTTTCCAACATGATATATTTTAAGATAAACATCTATTTTTAAAGGATATGCTATCCTATTTTTTAACCTTCCAGAAGGTTAGATCTGGGTCAACTTGGTAAGCCTGCCCGGTGCTGTCTTGGAAATGAGGATGCGTGCAGGGATTCTTCATTCTCTCTCTGAAACACTAACCCAGTGACTACTGTCTGTGTTCATGAAATGCATGACAGGCTCTTGTCTGAGCCTCCTGGCCCCATGCAATGTGCGTTTTTCATGTCTGTGCATTCTGCTGTTTAGCCCAGTCTTTCCCCTGGGGCTTGTGGAAGAGATGAGAGTTGAATGTAAAGGTGGTAGAACTTGTAGAATGTGTTTTTGCACAAGACATTTGAAGCTGATGTTTATAAACCGTCCTGTTCGTAAATGCTTTCTGCCACTAGCTGCATGACTCCTTCCAGGTGTGCACAAAATAAATTAAAATGGGCTTTTAATGTCTGTTTAAAAAAAAAAAAAAAAAATCCTGTAAGGGCGAAAACCTGAATTTGTGCTTGTCTTCTTTTCCCTTGTCCTTGGGAATAGGTAATGTAAAATTATTTCAGGTTGGGGGAGGTCTCAGGCTGTGAGCCTGTTTTGTAGAAGGAATTTGTTTTCTTCAGAAGCAAACTTCAGGAATCCTCTGATCTTAATTTGATGACAAAGTAATTGCCATTTTGAGAGCTGTTACCTGGCACCACTGTTAAGATGCGTGTTCATCTGATAGATGAACTCTGTACTGTAGCCTTCATAAAATCCCTTTCTTTTTAAGGGGTCAATTCAGAATGCTGAACTACTATGCATATGTCAATTACTTACTCTGGAGATAAACGTTATCAGAGTTTCTGTGCTTGGACTGGTTTTTATCCAGAATGCTTTCTGTAGTTCATTGCGGAGAACTTCTCTTATTGTGTCTTAGATTCTATAATATATTCTTTGTGGTGTTACCTGTGTCTTCATGCTTGTATTATTCACCCCTTATTCCAAGTGTTTCACCTATGTTTTGTTCACATCTTATTTGTGTTTTGCACGATTTAACCTAATAAATCAGTCTGTGTTTTCATGAAGTTTTTTTTCTCATGTTTGGTCTCCATATTTTCTATATCTCTCTCTCCTTTTCTCCTGCTCTCGTGCAGATAGCTCCTCCAAGAAGACAAAGTCTAGTTCGGAGGAGAGTAGATCCGAGACGTATGGTAAGCTAAAGCAGCTGCTGCAGCCTTGCACCTTTGCAGTCTGCTCCATGCTTTCTGTCTGTGCACCCAAGGCTTTTATCCTTTACACGAACCGCATGGTTGGCTCTGCAGCAGGGAGTGGGAAACCGGGTTTAAATGTTGCTTCAGTGTATCAGCTTGTAGTTTTTGTAGCGGCTGGAAACTAACCCGTACCTGGCAAGCATAGGCTGTCACCTGGATTCTTCTGTTATCTATTGATAGTTGGGAAAAGTTGCTGGGGCTGCTTTTCTGGGAGATTCTGTGCCACTGAGTATTTTTGGCATTTTATGAGGACACAGCTCATGCTGGACTCCAGAAGAATTCTTGTGGTTGTAGAGAAGTCTGTGTCTTGCTCTAACTGTGGAGGTTAATCTGGATGAGCCAGCAATTCATATTTTGTATTATTTGTAGAGGATCTCACGTCAGTTCCTTTTCGTGTTTCATAGAAGTGGAAAAATGTATCTGTAAATAATTTCAAAAAATGTGAGAATATGAACTTCATCATTCTCCTTCTGAAGAGGGAGTAACTTCTCTGGCAGTCCTTTATTGTTGTGTATTACGGCTGTGTTGTGGGCTTGTAGACTGGAACAAATTGGCATATAACAGTTTGGGACAGGCCTAGCCCCACACACCATTATGTTGTCAGCACACTATGACAGGCGCTGTTGGAAAGAATGTCTACCAAATAGGGCCTGTTTGCTCCTCTTCCTCCTTTAGCTTACATCAGATATGTCAGTCTTCGGGCTGTGACACACTCTCCATCCTACCTTTGTGTTAACGACTTGTTGAATTTCCAATCTCTAAAGAGATTTGCACTCATATCTTGGGAACTAAAAGGTAATACGTTTTCACAAGTTGGCGGGTGGTCTTTTAGACCCTAACAGCTTCTTAAGACCTTTGGATCTAGGCTGAATCTGGCCAGTATGGCTACATTTCATGTTTCAAAGTATGCACGTCCAGCTCCCTTGAGACTCCAGCCATGGGTTGCCTTTCTTTTCCTTTCTGTTTTTGGTTTTGGTTTTTTTTTCCTTGATACTTACGGTCTGTGATACTTTCTGATTTTTGTCTGTATAGAAAATTGCTTGCTGCGTAACCTGCGGTGGGCTTTTGGACAGGTGCAATGACTCTCCCTGTATCAGCTTTATCATTCCATTAGAATAAAACTGCCAGGTGTTAATGGCTGTGATCCAGCTTCTTAAACTACCGATGTAATATGAAATGATGGTGTCATAGCTCTGGTTGTCAGGAACATTAAAAGCAAAAAAAAAAAAAACCCAAACCCAAAAAAAACAACCCTGAAGAGTTCCTTCTAAACCAACATAGGCATGTTAGCAAAACCCTTTAGTTGGTGCAGTTTAGGGAGGTGTGATCTGTTCCTTCTGTGAAAATGAGATCTCTTAACTTTCCCTGGAATTTTGAATCACACACTTTTTTTCTTTTTTTTCTTTTTTTTTTTTTTTAAAAAAAAAAGAAAAGTAACATGACAGTCATGTTCCTCAGGGTGTGAGACTATTCCTCAGAAACTGTAAACAGGTTTTGAGAGTGCCTTGATTTGCTTCAGTAGAGCTGGAAACCTGTCTTAGGGAGACGTGGCTTGCTGCAGCTTGTATGTCTTCCTCCCATGCTCAGAGAGAATGAACAGGGAAATGGCCTGCTTGAAAAGCGTGTATTTTGGGAGGATGCTTCTAATGAGCTTGTGTTGAAGCCTTGCCAGGTAGATGCTGGTTAGTGACAGCACAGTCAGGTTGACTAGGTCCCTACATCTTGACCCTGCATTAATTTTTGCCTAACGCTGCTTACCCATAATGTTCTGGAGGTGCTGTCAAACTATTGTAGGTTAATTACAGGAAACATTTGGTATGCTTGATGGAATGTATCTGTGTTTATACTTCTCCCTCAGTCTGTACAGTGTCCTGGTTTTTCATGTATGGCAGAAAGAAACATGACTTCCTAACGTAAGCCTTTACTTCCCCCAAAGCTTCCTGCAGATGCTCTCCCCATCTCCAGTATCTATGGGAGCAGTTTCCACTCATCCTTCCTTTCCAGTGGCCTTTGCTGTGTTGGACCTTGCCCTGCCTTTTGTCTCTCCCCGCTACTTTTCCCAGGTTCTGTGGTATGTGTAGAGAGGTCTGCTGTTTGCTTTGAATGGGACCAAACTATTTAAAAACCTACAAGTAGAAATACTGTACTGATATTTTTCTCGCTGGTGACTGGATGTTAGCTGGCTGTTTCTTTGGCTAGCCATTGGAAAGTGAATAATAGAAAAGTCTTGAATGACAAGAGGAAAAGGAGGGTGTGGCTTTTGTGTGTGTGTTTGTTCTTACCTCTTGAAATTCTTAATTAAGGAGCAAGAGACCGGAATTTCTTGAAGTACATGAGTGGCTTCTGGGTGGCAGAGTGGTTAGGTAGGGAAATTGTTCTGATATACAGAAGTTGATTTATGGTGACATGAAACTTAGAGTGCAATATTTTCTTCCGTAAAGCCAACCACCTCGTATCTGTGTATTCAAGAAAATTTAGATGATCAGGAGTTTGAGTGTAGTTTCAGATATGCTGTACCTTACTAATTAGTGCCATAACCTCCCACAATACTTGATACCTGTTTCTCAAAGTAGAATTCTTGTCTCTTAAATGAACTTAAAATTGAAATTAGCTTTCATGGTGGCAGGTGAGATATCAGTTACTCTTCCTTTTTCCCCATGACTTGGTTGCTCTCCCAAGATATCTTCCTTTTTATTTAGTGATGATCAGGTTTTGCCCCAAGTATTAGGCTAGATCATATACATACTCTTTCACATATTATCTCCAAGTTTGGGACAGGTTTTTAAATCTTTTTGTTCTGAAACCCCAGGTTTTACCCCTGTTGAGATGTTTTAAAATCGAACTCATTCTTTCTGTTTTATTTCTTGCAGTTCTTGTCAGCCTTGTGTCTTTATGTCGTGGCCACCATTTTTCCAGAGTCTTGAAAGGACTCTTGGGAGCCCCCCATCACTACCCTTATAATAGCCAGCAGCGGCTGGGAGTGCAAGGGGCACTGGACCACAGGGGTTGAATGTGTCGTTGCCATGGGAGCAGATAGTCCTATTTATCATGGTTGAAATACATGGCTCTTTTTGCTAGAAAGGTTACCAAGCCTCGTTTTATGAAGGATATTCAGTGCCATTGTTGTTAACAGTTTTATCAAGACACTGTACACTGCACTAATTTCAAACAATATAATTTTGCTCAGACTTTACGTCTTCTGTTACCAGGTTAGTGGAAGAATCTGAAGAATGCTGCTAATATGGCATTTGGTATGAGGATCACGGTAATAACTAGAACTAAGTGAAATTCAGAATTTCATCCTAGGAGAAATTTTCTTTATAAAAGCTGATAGTTTTATTTATTTTGTGGAGCAGAGCTTCTGAAAGTATTTTATAGAAATAAAGCTTCCCAAATGAAGCGAAACATTTGGACATTCTCAAAACCCCAAGGAGTTTGTTTTTGTTTGTTGAATGATTCATCTCAAATCGCGATGTTAAATTGCATTTTCCCATTGTGGCCTCATGCCTCCAGGGAGGCTATAGTTCACAAGTCTCCTCCCATGCCATGTCACACACAGTTTGATCAGAGGAAAAGCTACGTTGTGTTATGGGAGATGTAATTCATGTCTCCATTCTCTCTAGCGAGTCAGGTTTTTAGAAGGAATCCCTGCTCTATTTGTTCTGCACTGCTAGGGAAATGAAATTTACTATTTTATTCAATAACTTCCAAATATTTAGGATCTGTAGAAGAAAAGAAGGTAAATGATCTCTTTACCAGAGAAGCTCTTGGACGATCGAAATGTATCTGGCAAAACTGTTTGAGACAATGACTTTTACCATGATGTGTCCGTGACCTTGAGAAGTTCGGACTTTACCCTTCCCTGTTCTCCAAAAGGCAGACGTGTAACGGGGCTGGAGAACTGAGCCACGGTGTCATAGAGTGAATAGTGCCACCTATTGAAGAGTTGATCGTCTTAGCCTTTCTTGCAATTCATTTTTTTCGGAGACTGGTAATTTCTAACTGCTTTCATTTCTAATATTAAACCTCTTTAAGTACAGCACATGGCTAGCTGCTTTACTGTACTTTTGGCTTGAGGCTATACCAATGAGTTTGAGAAATTGTAATATGCATGAGGATGAAAAAGGATTTTTAAGATTTATTTTTTTTCTCCACAGAATTTTGTGAATCCACTCAAGATAGGAGCATGTAGTCTGATTTTGTGTACTTAAAGCATAGTTGCAGGGATATCTCCTTATATCGTGCCATCAAGATAGTGAAAGCGAATGTGGAAATAAGATTATTATTGATTTGATTTTGAGTACTATCAATGATGGGTTCTGTTGACCTTGTGATCTTTACTAAGCTTCAGCTGGAAAAAGTGAAATATCATGGTGCGATATTTCAGAATGAATGACTCATGATTTCCATCCAGGGAATGCTAAGAATTGGAACATGAAAGCAAAAAAGGTGAATGAAAAGCTGATTGCCACTTGCTAACATGGACTCTTCAGTGTTGCCCCAAACTCATAGACTTTAATTAAAGTGGGTGAAGTTGGTTTAGTTAGTAATTTAACGTCAGAGTTCCTGTATGTACTTGTGATATCCAGGTGGGACAGTAACAGCTATTGAAAACTTTACATTGGGCTCTCGGTGGTTTGTGGCTTTCCTTTCAGTCCATTCCAGAGTGTCTAATGAGATGTTCAAGGTACAAGACGTGGGTTATGAAAACATGGCTGCTCTGGTCTTAAAGTTCCACCACTAAGCAGATTTCAAATTGAATGTATTTAACTTAAAGAACAAAAGTGAGCAAATAACAGATTCGAGGGGTTTCTTTGCTAATTTTTCCTCGCAGCAGAGTAAAAGAGAGCACTTGACGATTACTCTTTTTAGTCTACCTGGTTCAGACAGGGAGTGCTATCAAAGCTGATCTAGTTTGGCAGGTAATAGCATTATCTTCATAAAACTTCCAGATAACTTTGTAAAAATCACTATAAAGCTGCTGTGTATCTCCGTCAAGCACGGTATCTCTCAGCTGGCTTACCTAGACCTCGTTCCAGCCTTTTATATTGTGTTAGGAGAAGGATTAAGTGCCTGCTTCTTGTCTAAAGGGAACAAATACAGGGAAAAAGCAATTATGGATTCGGGTTCGAGTTGTCCTAATCTCAGTTGCCTCCCCATTCTAAAACTAAAAGGTGGTCTTGGGTGAAATTGAGACTTGTAGTGTGAAACAGTTTAACTTGATTATTCTTGGAACCTAAATTATACTCTGTATGGTCAGTTTGTGTTGCATCTCGGACTGCATTGCCTCTGCTTTGGCATCAGGTTCATTCAAGGAGGAAACTTATGAGTAGATCCAAGGGTTATTAGTTACGGAAAAGAAAGAAATTCAGTGAAAGTGCAACGAGTCTGCAGAGCTATACTGTGCCTTTAAACAAGGACAGTTCTTATGAGTCAAAGGATTAGTTAGTGTCTTATAAAATCTGTATATCTGGCAGCAGGTTTTAAAACGAGCTGTTTTTATGAAATAGCATATGTTCTCTTTCCCACACCCCACCCTGGGGCATCATTCTTGTGAAGTGAGACTTAAAGAAGCTTGGTCATATAGAGAAATGGGAGGTGCAAAAGGGAGAGGCATGTTCTTTCACTTAACCATATAAAGAGGGTGTGAAAGGTGGTGGGTTTTTTCCTCTTGTCTGCTTTCACCTTGCATCCATTCCATCAACTTACTGCAGATTGCTATGTATAGCATAATTTGCTTGTACTTTATTGGCGGGGGGAGTTACTGGGATATGATACTGTGACCAGACTGCTGCAGAAGTGCTGGAATGCAACCTTTTCCACTACTCCCACACCCATTTTTCATATGTGCCACACTTGAGGGGAACAGGGCTGACTGGGCAGACAGTGTTTTCACTTGAGGCTCCTCATTTCCATTAGGAGTTGCTCCAGAGAAGTGAAAGGAGCTGTAGTGGTGTGAGAGTAATTTAAGACATGGGTATGACTCCACACTCGTACAATTAATTCCTTAAAAATTATTCCAGAAAAGACAGTCTTGCTGGGACAGCATCTTCACAATTCCCTTCGCTCCCTCTGTACTAAACAAAACTGCTACAATTTTGGTATCTGATTGTGGAGAACTCTTAATTCTTTCTCAAGATGCTGGTGCAAGAGTTTTGCCTGATGTGGCTTTAGAAACGAAGACGCAAAGCAAGCTGTTAGAAAGAAGGGTGATGTTTAGCAGCTAGTGTTTTCTGCTGTGTAAGTGAAAGAACATCCTTGAAGCATTTTGCAGAGTTCCTAAAGTCACTTTTCAAGATAAGGGCTCCATTGTGGTAGGCTCTTTGCAGATGCTCCTAGGAAAGTGCTCTGCAACAATATGCCAGGACTCGCTTTGTTTTGGTTTGGTTTTCCCTTATTTCAATTTCAAGTAAACAATAGAAATACACAACATTTCACCTTTTCAAAATGCTACACCTACTAAGTATATTTATCTCTGCAACAGTATTTATGTTCACATTACACTGAGTAATCCTGACACTGGGAAACAAAACAAGTTGCCTTTGACATCACACAGCAAGTTAAAGGAGGAGCAGATTCAAGCTCTCCTCTCCTGGGATTTTGGCCCTGTACTTCAGTAGCTCAGTGGGAAGGAAGCATGGTCTTGATTTCAGAAGTCTTGTTCAGTGTAGTAAGTGTGGCTTGTACTTCTTTACTGCTGCTGTTCTGGTTCTGTGCGATATTCTCATCTAGAACAGAAGGTGCCCCGAGATGAGATTTTTGCTGAGAATTGGGAGAACTTCTCCTGATCAATAAATCTGTTTTAGTCCAAGCTGCTGATTTTCGCCTGAGCGATTTGTGACTTCTTTTTTAGAGTCGCTTGTGAAAGTTATTTGGTGTTTTTGGTGGTGTACTGGCACATGACAGCCCTCTGCCATACTTTGAGGAACTATTAATACAGACAAAGGGAGATTGTGCTCAGTGGTTAGTGTACATAGCTGCTCTTCTTTAAAAGCTGCTTTTACCTCAAGTTGTGTCTGATGTGCCAGAGCTGTCTGCATCTCCGCTGTTGTCTCTCTCTGTTTTGTGTAACTGAAGCAATAAGCTTGACCTGTCTTGACATTCCTATCTGTTTCTGGACTGATGCCCTGTTTCTGTCTCTCATATATTTTCCCCTCTGTTGTGTTGTACCAGTTTCTTTCAGTGCTCTGTGATTATCTAGGAGGATAAGGTTTTGGACTGATGCCTAGCTTGTGTCTCTTTGTATTTCTCTCCTCTTTCTTCTGGCCTTTCCCCACCTTTCTTATGCAGGTCTTGTTCAACGGTGTGTTGTTATCCAACGGGATGAAAACGGATTTGGGCTGACAGTCAGCGGAGACAATCCAGTCTTCGTGCAGTCCGTCAAAGAAGGTAAGCAGACTTACTAAATGTGAGCAGCCTAGAAGGTTTTCATGTGAATCAGAGAAACATGTGCGTGAGCTGGAGGAGAAGACTCCAAATGCCGTCCTCACGGGTGGGATGGCTGTACCTTTGGAACAGATGTGCAAGGACAAAGAGCGTTGCACTGTTGGGATGCAGTGAATCGCCTCCTCAGCGTCTGATGTATTTGGAAACTGACCTCTTACATCTAAGAGGAAGTAAATGACTCCTTGAAATGTGGTGGTTGATGTATCCACTGCAAAATGAGAACAGAACTGCTCTAGTCTAGATAGTCAAGAGATTTTAATCTGACAGAGACAGAGGAAGCTTGGGCAAGTGTGGGAAGTAGCTTTGCGTGGAACTACAGAAGTGCTTAAACCATTTTTGCTTTGAATGTTTCTACTGAAATTGGAACTAAATGGTTTCTTGCCTCTCTAGATGGAGCAGCCATGCGGGCTGGAGTGCAAACAGGTGATAGAATTATCAAGGTAAGGGCATTCAAATCATCAGAAGAATGGATCCTTTGTAATAAATGAGCTCTTTCCTTGAAAGAATGTCATTGATATGTCTACTGTGATGTTTGCATTTGCCTGTGGGATAGAGGAATGGTCTAAGTTTCTGTGTTCTGGGGATACCAGAGCAGTAACCACAGAAAGCCCACTGCTGAATGTTAGTTTTGTTGTGGAGATCACTCTCATTTCAGAACTTTATGGACGAGTTCGGCATCCTACAGGGTTCAAGTATCACACATACAATTAAAACAGAAGCGGCAGGGGAAAGAAGAAACAGAAAGTTGTTAATAATTACCTGTAAATAAACAGTTGTCTTGGATTATTTTTTTCTCCTAACTACCCCCAGACCAGTGTTCTCTTTTGGTCCCAAACAACTAAGAAATCAAGTCAGGAACTAAAAAGACTATCTAAACAATTGCTGCAAAACGATGGTTGTGCTACAGCAGCTACTGACACAGATAGAGCTGGGATTTCAACTAGGCATTTAAATTGATTAATTAAATTAGCTACCCTATTTTTTTTTTGCCTAGTCAGAGGTGGATTGCTTTTTGTTGGTTAGTTGGTTGGTTTTCATTGGTGTGTATAATTTTCTTTTGCAGAGCTCTGCTCACCAAGATAAACTGTTAAAAGGATAAAATGTTTATCTGTTAGTGCCTTGAAAGACATAGTAATGGAGATGGGGGGACAAAAAAAAAGAAATTGTTCCTCATTCTATATGCTTATTGTGTAGTGTGTGGGTACCTTTGATTGGAAATCAGCAGTTAAACTCTGTTAACTTTCTCTTCCTCCCTACCCCCAGGTGAATGGCACTCTTGTAACACACTCAAACCATTTGGAGGTGGTAAAGCTGATCAAGTGTAAGTAAAGACAGGTTACTATTTTTGTCACTGTGCTCCTTGAAAGCATGGAAGGCATAATTTTAAAGGACCAATGACCGATTCAGCTATCAAGTGACAAGGATGAGGTCTAACCATGCCCCATGCTGAGAGATAAAGGGTGTATATGAAACGGTGAAGTGAAATTGGGGTAATTTTGACATCTTGGACTTGAGCTGATACATGCTCTGCAGTTTCTCCTTAGCTTGATGTTCAAAGTTACCATCAAACCTTGCCTATATGTCTTCCCATCTTTTGACTCCACCTTAAATACCATAGCTATTCAGGCACTCTTAATGTAGATTACTGTATGATGCTTGCAAAGTACTGGTGTTTCTAAAGGAATTGCATTCTTGGTTGATTTTCTTGCACAAGGAAGAAGGTGGTAGTGGTTCCTTCCACCCCAGCACAGTTTATTTTGTGGCATGAGCATACGTATACTGTAAATGCAACCTGGTAAATGTAACCTGATAGACTAGAAATTGGGTTGCGTGCTTTTATTAAGGATGATTATCATGGAAGTTTTTTGATTACCTGAGATTTAAACAGAGATCTCTGAAACAGAGCTGACAGTGCTTGCAGGTTTTCTGGTTTCAAGAACGAACAGGTGGAGAATGGTCTGAGTCTAGTCTCTAGAGCGAAATGGCAATCGGAGAAACAGCAACCACAGAAATCTGCAAGTGTGTCTGAAATGTGAATTGTTCTTGTTCTCCCTGCAGCGGGTTCCTATGTAGCTCTCACTGTTCAGGGGCGCCCACCGGGGTCGCCCCAAATTCCGTTAGCTGATTCTGAAGTGGATCTGGCAGCATTTGGGCATATGTCTCCCATCATGTCATCTCCCCATTCGCCTGGCACATCAGGAAATGCAGAAAGGATTACTAGCCCAGTGCTTATGGGGGTAAGATTTAAAGCTCTCTTTCCAAAGAACCAATGTAGCAGTGGAAGAAATGTAGTCATATATTTTTTTCTTCAATTGTTTTGTGCTTCTTGCACAAATCACAAATTGGAATTGGAATATTTATCCTGCTACCTAGTGGGTATTTAATCACATGGGGAAAAACATTTTGCAAGTAAAAATATCCAGTCCTATCTAAGATAATACAAAGACAGTTGAGAGGTTATTCACAGGTTGTCTTTGAGATATACTGCAATTTGCATGATGTGAGTTTATACATTGTCTGGTCCGAGCCAGTCATGCTGTAACTTCTATTAAAAAGTGGATTGTAAGGTGTGCAGACATGTGGCAAAAAAGAGTAGGGAAAGCAAATAAGCAAATGCTTCTGGTCTGCCTGTTTTTGTTTTGTTTTGTTTTGGTTTTTTTTTTTAAATGTTCATAGCTATGTTCAAAAGTAGGAAAGAATGCATAGGATAGGATTTAGAAACTTGAATTGCTTCCTGTAGGGCTTTTCATCTACTTCCTAAACATGGGCTCTGGAAAGTAGGCATATCCATTTTCCTTATATTCCCAGCTCCACCAAAAAAACCTGACTCTTAATCTCTCCATATTTTCTAGGAGGAGAATAATATTGTCCACAACCAGAAGGTGGAGATTCTGAGAAAGATGCTACAGAAAGAGCAGGAGCGGCTGCAGGTACTGGAGTTGCACGAGTTTGAGAGAGGTGGAGGAAAGTATGGTGCAAATGCAAAGATCGGTTGTTGAATCACTACTTAATAGCATCTTTAACATTCCCTTGCATAGCTTGTGTTTCAGCTTAGCTTTTCTGTATACCGGCCTAACACCAGAGATTTAATCGCTCTTAGTGATCAGCTCTTGAGTTTTTAATCCTTGACAGAGTAAGAAAAAAATTGTGGGAGCTTTCTTAAGTGGAAATGCACATATCCGTCAATCTGCTCTAATCCTTGGGGAAGTAAACATCTTTGATTCTTACTGAGAGAGAGTGCCATTTCTCACTAGGAGCTACAGTTAGCACAGTACTCTGTGGTGGTGCTGAGTTATTGTGCCTTCAGCTGTACATTCAATATGGTTGTGATTTTCAGTAAAACTCTAGAATGCAGTTATTTTTACATGGCACAGGAGAGAGAGATGAGAGCTTATAAAATGGACATACTGTGGCATCTACTTGGTGGGTGTGAGGATGTGCTGTTTATTATTTAAAATGTGTAAATGGAATGAAGATAAGTAGTAGGTTGTAGTTCTGAGCTTTGATATTGAGGAGATACTGAGTGAAAGCTCATCAAATTATTTTTCAGTCTCTGCAAGAAGACTATAGCCGATCACCCACCACACGACTGCTCAAAGAGATACAGGAAACGAAGAAACACATTCCTCAGCTGCAAGAGCAGTTGTCCAAAGCCACAGGCTGTACTCAGGTAACAGAATGTGTCAGGCTTTTCTATGGTATGTTCCGGGTGAAAATTTGGGGGGATGATGGTGTTCTGGGCAAGCAGGAGTTCCCTGCCATGCTCTTCTCTGCTTGTACAGGCAAGTTGCACCCTCTAGAGTTTGAGATTTGTAATTAGGCTTGCAGAGGCTGTCAGGCAATACAGTGCAATGTCAGTCTATGAAGTAAACTTAACAATGGACTTCCAAACCATCTGTAGAAAAACTGCTTTTAAAACAGTAAGTGTTTAAAAGTGTTTAAAGTATTTAACTATGATGTGTTTATTAGTCTTTCTGTCAGTACAACTTAAAATAAACCTGTGAAGCCATTCTTACACTGGGGAATGAATAACTGGAAGTTTAAAACAGCTTTGCTGTAGCTGATACTATTTTTCCCCTTTTTCCTCTGCCTATAATGTTATAAGTCTTGAAAACTTGGTGTGATTTTTCTGTTGTTTTCTCTTAGAAAAGCATTGCAGCCTTTTCTGTCTACATGAAGAAAGTTTTTTATAAATAATGTGAACTAACCAGGTTTTGAAACAGCTAATATTTAATGATTGTCTCTTATAATATTGTACTTGCTCTGTGCTGTCTCCCCACCCACTTTATCTTTTTAGGATGGAGTCTTGTCCTCCAGGTCTGTGACAGAATCGCTGCGCATCAGTGAAGTGGAGGCAGAGAGCGGGGATTGTGTGAGCAAACTGGATTACGGTGGTGACAGCCCCTCCCGACCAAACAGCGACATTGCTGATGTGAGTCTTGAACAGCTCTGTGACTTTGCTTCTATACCTTTCAAATTTGGTTTTCTTGTGCAGATTTTTTATGTTTGTGTTGTCCTGTGTATCATACATGTATACTCTGTCTCAGTAACACTGTGTATTACTAGAATAGGCTTCTCACTACACGCCAAAAATATTTCCCTGAGGAAAGCATACTATATTGGTCTTCCATAGGGACTGGGAAAGAAATAGTGTGGGTTTAGGGTTTTTATCCAGGATTAGATTTTCCTGGCACAATCCCTGTAACCAGACCAAGAAAGATGGATGCCAGCATCTTTCTCAGAATTCAGAGATGCAATTAGAGCATCTTTTAAGAGTATGGTAATGTTCCAATTGCGGTAGCTGTGACTCAGATCCAGTCAGTGGGCAAGTTGCCATGAAAGTGGGGAAGAGCCTTACTTCTACCAAATAAGCTTCAATTATTACCAACAGTAAAGGCTCTTAGTCTGTTCACTCATTAGTTATCAATCTGTGTGCTCGTATGGTCTCCCTATTGGAGTGCCTTAGCACCTAATCCTTAATTAAGTCACTATCTGATTAGTGCAGAGGAATTGAGACACTGTACGTGGGTTTTGGCCTGAGTTTGTTATTTAACTTAAGGATGTGGGAGCTAAATTTGTACTAGCAGTTGGAAGTGAAAGGAAGGTGGGTCAGATATACATCCAAAATGTGAATATACATGACTATTTTAAAACATTCCTCCTCCAACTCCAAATCTGACTAGCTATCACTCATGTTTGTATCTAATAAATGCCAAACAAAATTCATACCCGTTGTCTTAATAAACTTAATCCTGTCAGTATTGTGGATGGTATTTGATCATTGGAGGTGATTGACACACCAAACATTCAAGCTTTTCAATCCAAAGTGACCCTGAGAAACTTAAGGATTGGGGGCAATAGAAACCTGTTGAAGTTTAACCAGAAGTCCGGAGTTCTACAGCTGGGGTGAAATACAGAGAAATACATGAAATACATGCATCAATATAGGCTGGAAACCAACAGGCTGAGTAGTAGCCTAGCTGAAAGGAGCTGGGTGTTACTGTGGACACACTGAGGACGAGCTGACAGCACATGCTTTTTGCAAATAAAGCCAAGTGTCTACTGGGCTACGTGAGAAACAGGATTGCCATCAGGCGCAGGGAAGTTTCCAGCCCCTTCTGCTGGGCACTGGTGAGACTACATCTGGAATACGGAGCCCTTTGCTGGGAGCCCCCTCTTCAGAGGGGATGTGGAGAAAAGGGCTTAGTCATAGAGCTAGCAACATGGGTACTGCATAAACTGTCAGAAGAGGTGGAGAGAGCAGAGAGAAAGCTATGGACAGGTGCACTAGTAGCTTTTACAGCTCTGCTGTTATCCAGTGTTACTAGCTTTCTTACCGAAACTCCTTCTGCATTCGGTTGGTTTTTGGTTTTTATGGAAACTCTGCATGTGGGTCATGCATTTTAGTTTGGCTGTTCATACCTCAGCTGTTTAATGGCTCACTCTGTGAGAAAGGAGAAGTTTTGGCTGTTGTGGCTGAAAAACTTGTTGTGCAGTTCTCATTTTCCTTGATTTGCTGGTACTTACCAGAACTGAACTTCCTGCTTTCCCAGAGTCCTCGCAGTGGCTTGAAGGAGCGGATTTATCCAGATGAGAGCCCAGAAAAGACTGAGGTTCAAGATACTGTGAGTACAAAACATAAAGTGCACAACAGCATCTCCTGTAATGGGCCCATTAAAACCTCGCTGTTTTTCCCCTGCTTTCTAGATGGAGCATGCGTAAACTTTGCTTTAGAAAATAAAATGCAATTAAAATTGTGCAGGGGGAGTTAATTAGCTGAGTAAATGTTTATGGAGCTTAAGAGCAGGCTCATTTAGAGATGAGAAGTACATAATAAGCAGTAAAACAGCTGGACCTAAAATAGGTAGAGCAGTTGTACATATCTTATTCCTTGAGTCCAGCAGTAAATGAAACAGTCTTTTCTTTAGGATATTTAGTCATTACGAGGCTGGCATTATCAGAGATGGCGTCAAGAGCAGGTAAAAGTGGAACATAGCAGAAAGTGCAGACCTATCTGAACATATTATTTTCTTCCTTAGGATGACTTCTAAAGTATTTTTCCCCTCGTCTGCTTGACTTTCCAGAGTCATATTGCTCCATTTGTACTAAGATGTCATTTGTCATATGCCACATGCTTAGTGTGCTCTTGTCTGTAGATAATGCGGTTCATTTTGAATCATCTGATTTAATGTTTCTGAATGCTTGCACCTTGGGAGAAGCATTCGTAAGGGGATCTCACAACTGCAAACTTGGACAAGGTTGAGTAAAGACACATGGGTTTCCATTGAGTTTTGAGAAGGAGAACAAAAATTATAGTAGTATCTCTAACTTGGTAAAGAAGGCTTACTGTGTCAAGAGAGTAATAGCACTGTACATTTTTCTTCTCTTCCCTTGCTCCCCACTCACCCCAGGATTCCCAGTCCAGTGTTGGAAGTCCTTTATCCCGAGTGGGGCCTCAGATCATTGGAGCAGAGGATGACGACTTCGACACTGAACAGGAGCAGGTGGGAATGACTTTTAGCCTCAGCCACCCCTTTTTCCCCTCGGCCAGGATTTTGTTCCTCTGTGCCTAAACAGCAAGTGCTCCATAACTTGTTTTTATTGAGTAGTTCTTGTGTGGTGAATTAAGAACTAGAGAATATGATTCCTGTTATGGTTAATATTGCCAAATAAAAACATTTGGGGAGTTTATGACAATACGCCATCTTTGAGTCTTCCTTCTCATAACTTTAAGCTTTCTAGAAATTAATTTGCCTTATTTAATTTTCTTCTGCTTATTTAGTTTCTATTAAGTTCTGCATTATTGTCACAGCAGTATAGCTGCTGTGGCTTTTGACATATTTATTCTGAGTTATTTTAGCTGTCCTTTGCTCTAATTTATATTTCATTATATCATACTTAGTGTTCAGGAGAGTACTTAAAGGAAGTGTTCCTATTGTAAGCTCTTTCTGGGATGTTAGAACGGCATTGCGAAGGTTCTGGAATTGGTCAGTTTTTATTTTAATTAAACAAATGAGGAGCTAAGCTGTTGGAAGAAAGCTGCTTGGTTTTTCTCACAGTAGCTTTCTTTAATAATTCAGATAGTTTCCATGTATCTCTACAGATTAATGGACAATGCAGCTGTTTCCAAAACATTGAGCTCCTGAAATCTCGCCCAGCTCACCTGGCTGTTCTTCTGCATCATGTGGTGTCCCAGTTCGACCCTGCAGCGTTGGTAAGATGTTCTGGAATTGTTTCCCTGGCCCAAATTGGTAGTCTTAACCAGAGTGTATCAGGATCTCCTTGTTCTTGGGTAGCGTTGTCAGTGACGTGGCTGGACCAGCAAGGAGAGAAATGCAGATCCTGTGCAGGCATGAGAGTATTTCAGAGAAATGAAAAGAAACACAGAGAACTCTTCCCCCTTACGTTAGCTGTTTACAAATAAGTATTTAGCTCTTGAAAGCATTTTATTCCACCCTAAGGTGGTGGGATTAGTTGTCTACAGGGAAGATCTGTTTTCTCTCTCTCTCCCTCTCTCCCTCCCCCCTGCCCCCGATTACCAGGGCAGCCTAGCTGAGGTTACCAGAGCAATTTAGATGGCTGAAGGTAGCTAGGAAGAGTTTCAGTCCAGCAATGCTGAATTCCTTGAAATATTTGAAAGAAAACTTGGAGTTAGTGGTGTTAGAAGAGTTCTCATGGTATCGCTTAATTTCTTCCCCTGTTGTTTCCCACAGTTGTGCTACCTTTACACAGACTTGTACAAGCAGACCAACTCCAAAGAGACTCGGCGTGTCTTCCTTGAGTTTTACCAGTTCTTCTTGGACCGAGCTGCAGTAAGTTTCAGTCCTTTCTCTCATTTTCAAGCATATCTGGCAAGTTGACTTCTACCTTTCTCTACTCTCCTGAACTGGAAAAAACTAAGGAGTTATTTAAGTCCTCCAAAAGAAAAAGTTTTTTGTTGAAATGTTACCAGTGAATATGGCAAAATGGTGTATAGCCTCAGATGCTTGGTAACTCAGTAAATCATGGGGAATGCATTGTCTGAGAGGAGAAATAAATTTGTGATCTATAAGCAAGTTCTAGCTGTTATACATTGCCTTTCAATTAATAATTGCTGCATATATTGATGTGGCTGTTGCAAGGATTGGGAAATGTTATGTATCTGTTGGAAAGCCTGAGAAACTTCACTGTCGTGAATTGGGCTACCAGATAGCGTAGCAGAGGCTAGTACTACATGTTTAGATGAGATAATCCTTGTGTGTATATATATATACTATATATATTCAGGATGGGAATCTTCCCCTTAATACCTTTAGGTGTTCAGGTTCTATGATTTTGGCTTTTGTGCGGATTTTCTTGTATGTTTTGTACTGTGTGTTGTATTGGGGTGGTGTTTGTTGTGTATGTCCTCCCAGTCTTTCTTTTCTTTTGCAGAATCTAAAGGTTCCAGTTCCAGATGAAATCTCCTTAGAACTAGGTAGGGTGCTCTTGCCTCGGGTATCTATTTCTGCAGTTTCTACTGTCTGAGGTAGTCCAAGCAAGTTCCTGAAATGCACTTGGGATTACTTCAAACATAGTGTGTCATGTGTTACAGGGAGAGACAAACAAATACTTACTGTGCTTCTTGGGGAGGGCATAATGCGTGCTGTGATACACGTGTAAGTGGTGGGAAGCATTGGCCACGTTGGCATGTACATTTTTTAGTATGATAGTGGATGTGACCAAAGCTGCTTACACTTAATGCACCGGAGTTCGTATTATCAGCAAGTGAAAGGCAAAAGGGTACTCTTGGATGGGTTTAAGGCATATATGTGAGTGACTTTATTCTAAGGTGGAGAGGACTGTTCTCAAAAGAATAATCTATCAACTTTTCTCTTCTGACTTACAGATAGAAGGCGGCCAGAACTCCTTCCTGAAGAGCTTCATCGCCAGTTTATACAAACTATGCAAGATAAAGTCTGTCCAGAAGTTCAAAGGAATCTGGAAGATTTCAGGTAACAACAGTTGTCTGTGTAGTTTTCATTTAATTCATGCCTGCCCTCGGTCAACTTGTCCAATACAGGGGAAGTTGAAACTTGAGGGACGTAGTAATTCATCTTGGACTGAATAGGAAGATACCACTGGAGAGGGCCTCCAGGGTCACCCTGTGACCAATCCTTGAATGTTTTTGGACATTGTGTTGCAAGTAATAAATTGCAAGATCCACTTTAGAGGTTGGATTCTTCATTCCTTAAAGCTATTTGAGGCAATTTCAGAATATTGTTACTTAGATGATGTTATATAAATCCTTCTTACTAATTGTGTTTATAATCAGCTTGAATCTTCTTCGGGGGTTTTGGTTTGGTTTGTTGTTTTTTTTTTGTTTTTTTTTTTTTTTTTTTCTTCCCTGTCCTTTTTTCCTTTCCTCTCCCCTTTGGGCACCAAATAATCCACTTTAGAAAGCTCATGGGCATATTGTAGAATTTGGTAATTAATATGCCCTTTCATATGGAGTCATAAGAGCTCTGTGCCAATGTGAGACATTAGACCAAGACAAGTGTTCAGTAATGGACTTCTTCATACCTAAAAATGTCTAAATTCCAGTATATGCTTCAAATATCAGCCTGGGATGCTGCAAAAAGAGTAACTACTCTTTCTTGACCCTTGCAATGGCTGCCTCTTGATAAATATCATACAACTTTATCCCTCTGAAGGCTATCTTAGCTATGTTTTACAGTGAGTGCAAATGTTGTGGAGAAATGTTATGACTTCTCCATTTTCATACAGAAACCAATAATGAAACCTGTTTGACACTGTGAATGTCAAGAGGTTGCTTTTCCTTGTTACAGGCCAGTATTCAGTTTCAAGTGATGCTTCCCTCTCCCCATTTTTCAGGCAGAAACGTAGTATGGGATTGACCCTGGCAGAAGGAGAGCTAACCAAGCTGGATGCAGAAAGAGTTCGTGACCGGAATGCAGTGGAGAAGGAAAGAGCATGTGCAGAACAGATTATTGCTAAAATTGAGGAAGTGTTGTGAGTAACAGCAAGTATAATTGTGGGGGTAAAAAAGGTTGTACCTAAGCTAACAACAGCAGAGCAAAGGAATTAGGAACTAGAAGCAATTTGGCATGATTACGTTTATATTGCTCCCCCTGTTTGCTGTCAACATGTGTTTGAGTAATGATAGCCAAAAGTAAGCTAACCATTAGGTGAAGTCCATATGTGTTTTCAAGGAGGCTACTGTTCAAATAGCAGAGGAAATGCTTCCATTGTCGCCTTGTGCATTATTAGATCAGAGTCCTTTTTTTGGGTTGTAGAAACCTATAGCTTCACAGCCCATTTTTTCTTTTAATGTGAGCTGAATCCAATTTTCCCAGCTGAATCTTCATTTTTGTTTACCCCGCCCCAGGACTTCTAACATTCTAAAGGACACTTTGAACACAACTGCTGATGCTCTGGGTGGATGTGACTGGGTGTTAATTGGTTTTTGAGTTTCTTTTTTAAATTCTTTCTTGTTTTTAGGATGACATCTCAGCCTTTGGAAGAAGACAAGAGGTAATGGAAGTTGTGTGGGCTGTCTGTGATGCAAAAACCCCACTGCTGGCTGTGTTCTGCTGAGCAGAACAAGGCAGCCCTCTGCTGGCTGTAGCCACAAATTTTCCAATGCCCCTGGCATTTGAATTCAGAGCATCAACCTCTTGCTCTCAGCCTCTTCTTATTCTGAAGTTTGTTGCCTTTGTTTCAGATCTGAAAAAGTTACTGTTGCTGAGAGTTCATGTTTCTTTTGGTTTTGTTTTGTAGCTGTTTCAATCTGGTCTAACATTTATTTTCTGTATGTGCCTTGCCTTGTTCAGTTTGTATGTATACAACCATCTGGGTAGCTTTTACTATACTATTTACAGCAACCATACCTTTTACTGTTACTTATTTTTACTATAACTCAAAACTATAATGTGACTTCAAATATATCTTTAGTATATCTTTTTAGGACCTTCTGTATAATTCTCAAAATTTGATTTTTACCTCCTAGGCTGGTATGCCTTTTATATACTCCATCTTTTGTTTACAAGAGGACAAATTCTGATATTGGCTGAGTCTTTCCCATTGTCTGTGATAGTTTATTTCATATTAAAAAAAAAAAAAGATGCCAAGTTCTTTTATTGAGAAATTAACCATTTTTAGATTAGATTCTTTGCATTTTCATTTTTCGTTTTCTTGACAAAATATATTTTCACCAATACATTTCTCCTTATCCTCCATCTTCTTCTTTTTATATATACTTGGCAGTTCCACAATGCAGTATGTGATTCTTACTTACATGAAACACCTGGGAGTCAAAGTTAAAGAACCTCGGAACCTGGAGCAGAAGCGTGGTCGTATCGGTTTCTTGCCAAAGATCAAGGTAGTAGTGTTATGGCCAGAGTGCATTTGTTTAAAGCTGCCCAGCATGGGTGCTTCGTTAGAATTCAAAATCTACTTTTGCGTGACACATTAGAAGTTGGTATGATTTTACAGTCTTCATTGCTCCATCAAAAGGATCTGGGATTGCCGCGCTGCATAGAAAACCTAACAGTTGAAATTGGGTTCTACATATGTTTTCAGACATGTGGATTAGATATAAGTTGCCTTCTTTCTTCCTTTATCTGTATGCCTGAATTCTAACTGCTTGTTTTTCTTAGTTCTAGCCTTATTAAAACTTTAGGTGAACAGTGTTTCATATAATACAATCGTGAATCACTTGAGGATCTCATTAAGGCTAATCAAGCTGTTGGCCTGTATACTTTAGTTTTCTTCTTGAGAAAATTGCCCAAAACCTCATGCTTCATGATGCAGGAAAGCTACTCTTCCTGCCACCCACACTTTCCTAGTTATATAATGAATTTTTCCCCCAAAACCCCATCTCTGTGGGTGTATTCAGTCGTCTCCCACAGTATGGGGGTGTATGTGGTCACAGTAGCTACTTACTTACTTTCATTAGCGTTCCAGCTTCCTTTGAAACATTAAGATTGTTTTATGAGCAGTTCTGCACTGACAGTGTGAAAAGGTTAGATCAAGCGTTGGCAGCCTTTCTGAAGTGGTAAGATAAGTTGTATTTCTCTCTCCCAGATTAGAGTCTCTGTGCTTGTGAAGGTTTGGAGTCACAAGATGATGTGCCTTAGAGAAACAAGGTGCTACTGGTCGCTGTAAATTGGTCTCTTACCCTAGAGAGGAAAGTGGTTTCTAGCTCCTGCTAAGTTAAAAACAGGGTGTGTGAGTTTTTGCTTATAACAGATGCGTCTCTTGGGATGCTGTGGCTCCCTGCTGCTAACCCTGTTACGCACCACTCGTAGTCTGTCTGTAGGCTGTCTTTGCCTCTGATGCTGCAGGATATTGACCTCTCAATAACTTGTTAGAAATAAAATTCTCTCGTACCAAACTCCTGCAGTTTTAAAGAGTTAGTCAATATCTCTGTAAATAACTGGATGTGAAGAAACGAGTGATCTATTTGCTTTTCTTTGTTGTATATTAACTGCAGCAAAGTATCAAGAAAGAGAAAGAAGGAGAGGAAAAAGGAAAGAGAAGGGGCTTTCCTAATATTCTGGGCCCACCAAGGAGACCGAGTCGACATGATAGCAGCGCAAGTATGTCAGACAAGGAAATATATGTTCCCTAACTATTAGTCTGAAAGCCAGATAAAGTCTCTGCTGTCTTTTAAAAATCCACACTAAGAAAACTCAGTAAACTTTGTTTTTAAAACGTGTTTTTGAAGACACACAAACCTAATTTTGTCCCGAAATGCTTCCTCTCTTTATTGCTGAAAACAGCTAAAAGCTCTTTCAGCAATATAATGGCTCTGTGTTTGTTTAGTTGGCAGAGCCATGGAAATGCAGAAGCCCCGCCATCCAAAGCACTTACCTACAGTGTCTTCTGTTAGCCCCGAGCCACCAGATTCTAGCAAGTTGCGCCAGAGCGGGTCCTCCAGTGATGGAACAGATGCGCCATACCCACCTGCCAACCCAATGTCTCCTTTGGCGATGGGTCCCTTTTCCTCTCCAGAGGGAAGCAAGGACAATGAAACAGGTAGGATGACACTAGCAAAGAGGAATGATTAAAGATTGTGTTATGAACGGGATATGCAACGCACAGTTCTGGTGCAACAAACTTGACAAATTAGGAGATGTTTTTATATCATTAGACAAGATCTTCCTCAGTGCGTAGTCATCTTTTCTGACTTAGTCTCTGGTTCAAATTAGCAAATCTTATCATCGCCAGAAATTGTTGTCAGGTGGGTTCTATCACTGTGGCATTGGATCATCTAACAGGTAAAAAAAAAAAACGGTCTCAGGTACTTGCTTTTGTAAGCAAAAGTCAGTGTCATCTGGAAAAATTTGTCACTGAGGTTGTTCTTACCAACCTAGGAATTCAGTTCCTCCAGATCTAAGCTGAAATGAGGCTGTGAATCAAGAGGCTATGAAGAGGCTGTGAAGTTCTCTAATGTAGTCTAATTTGGTAGAGTTCTTGACATTTCGTACTCATTCTCTGTTTAGGTTTGAAGCAGACTGGAGAAGCTCCGCCTGCTAATGACTGTATGGATGGCACACCCCGCACACCTAATAATACCTTTGAATTCCCATCTCCTTTGGAAAACTTGCTGGAGGAGGAGGGAGAATCAGAGAGGTAACTATGGTGCCCTGGTCGCTTGAGCCTTGGAAGAGAGTTGATGTGACGATGGTTGTTGAAGCTGAGTCTATAATATAAACTATTAGTGACATCATTTGTATCTACCTTACTGGTAGAAGTAGGAAATGCTGCTCTGTGTCTGCTACTATGGTAGTACTAGAAAACTATATATCGGGGGGGTGAGGCTGACAGATGGACAAAATGTTCTAGTTAGGAGGTTAGGCCTTTACTCTGAAGTTATGCCGAATGTCTGAGTGGGGTGAAATTCTTGCATAAGCTTCCCTAATAATTCCTTTCGTTCTTTGCAGAATGGTTGACATGGGAACACCAAAGCCTTTTCGCAAGTGAGTACGCTTATGAATGTTTGAACTTCACTGAATTTATTGAGATTTTAATAGGTTATAAAGTAGAATGTAGTAGTGTTCGTTGTTCTGAGCCAGTACAATTGTCCGCATGATCTTTACTTTTCTTAAATAACGCATATATGAAATGAGACACTGGCATCTGTATATAGTACAGGTGGAGTGAACCATATGCAGATAAGCCCTTTGATCTGTGAGTGAAGTGTAGTGATTGTTGTGTCTGCTGATTTGAATTGATGGGTTAGGGAGTTGAGATTTCCACGTTTTCTTTTTAAATCTGTGTGTTGCTGCTAGCTCTGTATCTGCAGATAGATGGAGGAAAGAAATTGTAACATGCCCTTTCACCGACTTAAAATAATTTGCTTGAAGTGAAATATCATCTGTATCAGTAAAAGGAGGGTTATGGAAATACTGTAAGAACAGATGTTCACTCTTACTTGTTCTGTAAAGGGCAAAATTAGGAAATATGTCTATAGGTTCAGACATCTAACAGCCTCCAGCGGTTATGGAGAGCAAATTCATAATGATATATATGCTTAAGATTTTCTCCTCTTTCTTCCTTACATCCGTGCTTAAAATGGGAAGTATCTGATGTCTTTTTTCATATTAGGATGGACAGTGTTGGTTTCACAGATGTACAAAGTGAAGATGAGCTATATGATTTTGATGTGGACATGGACCCTCCCAACTGGCAGCAACTTGTGAGCCGAGAAGTGTTGTTGGGCCTGAAACCCTATGAAATCAAGCGCCAAGAAGTGATTAATGGTGAGATGGATATTTTTTCCTAGCTCATCTAGCACAAAGTTGAAACTTGTCCTCTGGAGCTCTGAAGTTGTTAAAATTTAAAACTAGGTCTTTCTTCACTGATTCGCTCAAAGTAGCAGCCATCTATTACTTCTGGTTTGCAGAGTTTGTGTGTGTGAAATTTGTACTTGTTATTGAAAAGTATCCTGAGATGAGACTGATACAGTCCTTAGAGGAGAAATAAAAAATGTTAAGTGGTTTGACACTGAAAGGCCAGTTTGCAGTATCATGTTCTGTAAAAGAAAGCAAGAGCCAGTGTCTAGACTGTTGGAAAGCACATGATGCAAATGGAAAGCTACTACCAAACTTCATCTTCAAAGCTTCATCTCAATTTCAGGTCTTGCAGTCCTGCAGAACATTCTGTGTGGCTGTATGAGCTGCTAAGAGCTGGCTGTTTGTTTGGGTTAAGTTATGGGTCACGAATCAATAGGCTTCTCTGTTCTTTCAAACATGGAAGTATAGCAGAGTATGGCTCCATTCTGGAGCAAGCTGGAATGTGGGCCAGCAAGGGAAGCATCGGTGAAGGAGACTTTTGTTTCTGACTTCTGTTTGCTTCGCCTTTGGATCCACATTGCCACACCTTTTAAATAGGTAGTTAAAATCCTGCTTTTCCCTCTCTCTCTTCAGAGTTGTTTTACACTGAGAGAGCTCATGTCCGCACGCTGAAAGTTCTGCATAATGTCTTCTACCAGCGTGTCACCCGGGAAGGGATCCTGAACACCAGTGACAAACGGAAAATCTTTTCCAATCTGGAGGATATCCTTGGGCTTCATGGTAAGAGCTGCTGAGGTGCCTTTCAGCTTTGTAGCCTCAACTGGAATTCTGGATACAAATATCTGAAAAATTTAAGCAAGCGACCCTGAATCAAGAGGCAATTTTGTACGACACTTCAAATGAAAAAGAATACTACAGCTGTTCTTCCTTTCACACATGGTTCTTCCATTTGTGATTTACAAACATATTTTGATAAAGAATGCATGTGTCCAGTGTTTCAGATAGAATCATGGAATGCTTTGGGATACTTGCTTTTTTCTTATCTGTGTACACAGACTCTCTTGTGCTGATTCACGCTTTGATAAAAGGAGCAATGCTTTGATGAATGGTCTTTATGGGTCAACATTCAAAAGGTTACAACTGTTGTTGAAGAGAATATGAAAACAAATCTGAAAAGATTTGCAGGTGGTTTTGAAGGGTGGCCCTTTCTAATTGTTTAGAGAAAGGACTGTTCAGAATCAGAATTTCAGCTCTGCCACTGAATAATCAGTTGTATAATTTTATGCAGGTGGCTTCAAGTGTGTTCTACATTATTCCTATGTTTTTAAAAAGGCAGTGATATTGAGCCTCAGAAAAGGCTGGAAAGGTTCTTAGGGGTCATTTGAAGACAGGTGAGACAGAAGTGCAAAGGAGTTATGTAACATTTTCTTAGATATTCTGCTAAATTTATTATGCTGCAGGACACTTTTCATTTTTTTTAATTTAATTGAAATTATTGCAAATCTAGCCTTTTCCTGGAATATCTTTTATTTCAAAATAAATGCTGAAAATTAAGCAAACAATTTGAGCAGTATTAATAAAATTTCCTTTCTTTTTTTTTTTTTAAAGTTGCATTGAACGAGCAGATGAAAGCTGTCCGAAAAAGGAATGAGACTTCCGTTATTGGCCAAATTGGGGAAGACTTGCTTTCCTGGGTAAAATCCTTTTTTGCTTTCTTGTACTTGAAAATAATGTTTCATAGAATGGCAGTCAGAGCCAGAGGTTAGTGAAGGTAATTCCCAGCTAATAGGAACTGAAGGTCTTAGACTTGGTGTTTCTATGGAGCCAACACAGAACTAGAGAACGAGGGTTGAAGGAAAGCAGGAAGAACTCATAGGATTTTCATTTGGCTAGAGATAAGAGTAATTTAAGGAAGAAAAAAATAATTTCCCTATGATGTGTGGGTAGAGTAGAAAGGTGTTTTGGAGACATAAAGATGAGAGTAGGATTTTGAAAAATGTAATAGCACAATTTATTTCAGTAACACTGAAATAGAAGTCTTATGTTGCCTGTGGTGCAGTTAAAAGAGTTAAACATACTGGTTTCCAATCCTAGAACTTACATAGCTGAACCTTTTCAAATTTATAGCACTGTTGCAGGCTTCCTTTCTGAGATCCAAGTGACAGGAGCAGGAGTGATGTAGATTCTTTAAAATAAATTCTCTCTTGGGAATCTCCTATTTTGTTGTTTGTTTTCAAGCCTACTTAATTTAGGATTGAAGATTGATCTGCTTATTCTTTTCAGCTCTTCATGCAGAAGTCTCTTGTGGTGTTTTGGTTTGGTTTGTTTTTTTTTTTTTTTTTTTAATATCCCACTGTTTGTCTAGTATTCCAGAAAAAAAGGACGAAAACGAAAATCAGATGTGGCTGGTAAAGAAACACCTCCAACCCTTTCAGTTCTCCTGTGTATTACGAAAAAGCAAGAAAATACTCGCTAGAGCAAGCTAGACCTTAAGCTAATAGTTATATGCCCTTGTGTAGTGTTCTGGCTAAGTGGCTAAAACAAAAAACCACAGGATCTCATTCTCCAGAGTGAGTATTTTCAGCAGTTACTACACTGCATCACAGACTGGGTAGCAGGAATGGGAAGAGTTGCAGTTGCAGTAACAGATTAACCATCTGTCATCTGCAGCACATTTCTCAGCCCTGCTCATGGCTATCATTTCCCCTAGCCGGGTTTTTTTTTAATACTTCTGTTAAGGAAATAAGATGTTGTGTTATATTCTGGTGTTTAAGCATGGGTATCCCAGAGAAACAAGGTGACATTGGGTCTTGGCTTTGCTGACCAAGAGTCTGGTAAATAATTCCTTCTCATTCATGTGATTGCAGTTTTTTCTGCTCTCCTTATGGCTGACAGTGGAGACGTGGCACTGTGTTCTCCCTCTCAATCAGCAGTGCATTTATGGAAAATATTGGATATGCTAGGGCTGGAGACAGGAGAACCGTAGAGTTGGTGGTGCAAAGGGATTCCTCAGTAGACTGGGAAGACAAGGCCGTAAAAACAGGATGGAAATTACTTCTCGTATTTTGCCAGTAATCCCTTTCTTCCCTGGTGAGACCAGTTCTGCTATGTGGCTATATGTCTGTTGAAAGTGGCACACGCTGAATTTGAGTTTATCTAAATTTGGCTTTCTTGGCTTTCTGGCACAGTTTAGTGGACCAGCAGAGGAGAAGCTGAAACATGCAACTGCCACGTTCTGCAGTAACCAGCCCTTTGCTCTAGAGGTCATCAAGTCACGCCAGAAGAAGGACTCTCGCTTCCAGACTTTTGTGCAGGTGAATTTTATGCAAGGGTTTGAGCTGCCTGAGGATGTGGCTGGTGGCCAGCATAGCATAACAAATGGCTGTAGATAAAGTTGTTATAATTAATGACATCTTGTCTAACATTGTCTTCAGATTGGGATAATTTCCAATACTGTATTTATCTCTGCTAATCGTTTCTGGAGGGAGGAGCCTTTAATTGTGGGGAACACAGAATGTCCTGATAGCCTGCAGGAAAGCACATGCTGTCCCAGGCTGGAGATGGCATCTCACTTGAGGTTTCCCAAGGATGAGTACTTCTGTGGGGAAAACTGCTTATAGTAGTGCAATTTTGATGCATGCCACGGGCAGAAGACAGATGATATATACCTATTCTGCCTGCCAGGAAAGGGGCTTGAATACATGTGGCATTTGGAGGAGAGAACATTATCTTCATTACCACAGGCTGGGAAGAACTCCAGTAATACAAGGGTTGAGCTTATATTGAAAAATGTACTGTAGTTTTGCTATAGCATAAAAGGCTAAACTGATGTCTTCCCTGTCTGGCGGTGACTGAGATGGATTGGAGATGGTACCAGGCCTCTGTGAAGCAATGAGGGGAGGAAGCTGCTGCTTTTGTGATGAGGCTTTCCTATATGTAATTGCAAATGGAGAGGGGATGTGTTGTCTGAATGATAGATCTTGGCATTTCTTGTCTTGTATTTAATTACTGGAAAGTGAAGTAATAGACGTTTAGGTGATAAATAGATGTTACACGTTCAGGTAATTATAGTCTTAATAAAAATGACAAATGTAGTTATTGTGCTGTTTAATTTTAGGATGCTGAGAGTAATCCACTGTGTCGCCGGTTGCAACTGAAAGATATCATTCCCAAAGAGATGCAGAGGTTGACTAAGTACCCCCTTCTGCTGGATAACATAGCTAAGTACACAGGTAAAGCCTTTCCACTGCGGTTTGTGCATGCATCTCGGCAGGTTTTCTAGGCAAACGTGATTTCAAAGCATGTGTTGAAGAACGGTTCAATTTTATGGGTCACCATCTGTTTTCATTGTGACCCCGCTGCTGCCTTCCACACAGGAGGGCAGGTTAAAACAAATAATAATAATAAAAAAAACCCCAGTTTTTGTTTCTAAATCAAATTTGTTTTCCTTCTTAGGAAAAAAAAAAAGGACATTCAGTGCAAAATAAATGAATGACAGTCTGCATTAGGTTGCAGTGTGTAGAGTGCAATGTAATGGTTTTAAAAAGTTAGGGGAGGGGAATGTTAAAGTTTTGAAGATAAACCAAACGACCCTGCTTACGAAAGTTACTGGCAAAATTACTTGATTTGCTATTAGTTTTTGAAGAAGGCAACCAGGAACTCTTGACTGTCTCCTCTCCACCCTCCAGTTCCTAGCCTGTTTCTTAGTTTTACACTGACTATTACTGTTATTAACGGCTTTTAATGATTATGACAACCAAACAGAAGTGAAGAAAATATTTTCTCTGCACCCTCTATATTTCTGATTGCATAAGAGTATGTGATAATGTTTAATAGCTGGAATTACATTCAGAAGAAAAAGAAACAGAGGAAAGAGAGTGGGTATCGTGTAACTCTTCCTTATTATATGCTCTTAGCAACCAAAACTTCAGGAACGTACTGAGAAGCAAGTTGCATCTGTGCTATTGTTTTCAATAGTTATTAGCATGTCTGCTCTTTCTGTAATTTCTAGATATATTTAACTCCTTCCTATAATCGTGAAGAAGGAAATAACTAGAAAGAATTTAGTCACTAAAGATGATACTCTATTTGTTTCAATAAATTGGTTTTCAATAATAAATGTGCTCTGATTAAACATCTTTTTTCTTGCATTCAGGACATTAAGATAGCTAAATCAAACTATTAAGAGAAAACACATTTAAGTGAATTCCAATTTCCATGTAGATGCATTTGAGGGAGAAAAAAACCTAAGATCTTCAATAACAGAAATTCCTAATCGTCCATTACTAACGTAAAAATGTGAAGAATCTAATAAAAACCTATCAAGTTATGCCACTGCTTAAACAAGCCTGGATAGGCATAGGGCATATTTCTGAGCAAGGAAGAAAAAAAGAAAAGTATTATAGAATGTAAGCAAAAAGCATGTTGTGTTAAGGTTCATGGCAAATCAACATATTTCTTTAAGAAGAGAACAAAAAGCAGGTAATACAGAGCAAATTGATATTTTTTTTTTTAAAGTCAAGGTTTTCCTGTTATCGACCAAGGATGGTTGGTGTTTTGTTTGTTTGGGGTTTTTTTTGTTTGTTTGGGGTTTTTTTTGTTTGTTTGGGTTTTTTTTGTTTGTTTGGGGTTTTTTTTTGTTTGTTTGGGGTTTTTTTGTTTGTTTTTGTTTGTTTGTTTTTAATCAATCCTCAGTACTATTTGTTCAAAATTCCCAATATCTGGGAAAAATGTGTGCTTGAGAGTGCAATCTGACCTACACCCCTAAGTCTGATATAAACAAGCTTCATATAAAAATCAATGTAATGTCAACTAAGAATTTGAAGGAGATTGAACTTGGAAAGAAATACTTTCCTACACAATAGACACCAACAGAATCTTAATCTTCCTCATTTGTTGAATCTCTAAAGCACCACAGAACATTTTCATGTTCTTGCAGAGAGTGGAGTTTAGCTAGGATGTGTTACACTGAAAGATATTTCCAGCATAACAGGCAAAAATATGGTTAATAATACCACAAAATGCCTTTTCAGGTTTACTAGCGGATACCTGCTGCAGTGTAATTTCATTACTCATAAAAAACACACTGCATTTACAAGTTCATTCTAATCGTAATTAGGAAACCTCCATTATCCTTGAGGTACTTGTTTATTTGCCTGTTAACTAGATTCTTAATGTGGCTTGTGGTAGTGAGAATTGATGGGGTTCACCTGTGTCTATCTGCCTATGACCAAGTGACATTGGCTGGAAAGATAACTCTTGTTTGCTCTTGCTGTAATACAAGACTGGTTTTTATAATCAGGCTGCATGAATGTAGCCAGAGATACTTTTTTCCTAAGCTGTTAAAGTAAATACAGGCTATCTGGATGGAAAAAGTTACTATGTAAGACGTTTTTTTGATATTTTGTGTTATGTTTCTTTGTCTGTTTCTCTCTCTTCCAAAATAAATAAATAGAAAGGATCGTGAGAAATGCAGAAGCCAGTATTCAGTTGCTGAATCCTGGGACATTGGCTAGCTGGCTGTGTGTGATCTTAAAGATCTACCCCGAGACTCTCTTTGTACCACAGGAGTTATTAAACTTCTCTAAATTTCTTTGAATACTTCTCAGATTGATGTTTGTGGAGTGAATGGTTTTCACAAGCCCCTCAAAAAAGGGAGAGTAACAACTGCTGTGCTGTGTACGGTGATCATCAGAAGCCAGCGTATTGTGCGGGGCAGAATGAATTCTGTCCTGTCACAAATCTACTTTTGTCTTTTCACCTTTGAAATGCAGTGCTGCTTCTGTTGATAGGCTATTCTGAGGATTTAAGCTCTCTTTCTCAAATATGAGGTCAGCAAACTGCACTAGATTTCTGACTTCTTCAACCTTTATTGGAAAGCATTATTACATTTCCATTTTCTCTTGCAGAACTGCCTGAAGAGAAAGAGAAAGTGAAGAAAGCAGCAGATCATTGTCGTCAGATCCTTAACCACGTGAACCAGGCTGTCAAGGAGTCTGAGAACAAGCAGGTAGGAGATGAACAGAGTGAGCATTGGGGATTGGGGAGAAGAGAGTTGCAGGACAGCAAGCTGTTTAAAACACCTAGAGTCTCTCTACTAGTGACTTTATATTGTGCTTAAAGATGTTTTGCGGCACAAGTATTCCTGTAAGAGGAGGAATCCTGAGCATTTGGGAATGTGAAGTATTCATGACTGCCTGCACTCTGACGCTGGTGAGTTTCGCTAATCAAAGTGACCATCTTCCTTGCGTTTCCTGCAGCATTTGGAAGATTATCAGCGTCGTCTCGACCTGTCCTACTTGAAGCAGTCTGAGGATCCCATGATGGATGAGTTCAGGGTGAGTGACAACATTGAAGCAATCTCTATGTAAATCATGATTGCAACCCTGTTGTTCAGTTTGTGGCTCTTTCTCCTACAGTCTTCTGATGTACAATCAAATGATCTTTGGAGATTAATATTTGTATACAAAATTAAAACCACTAGTCTCAGAAATTTGAGTTTTGCTACCGTCCTGAAGCTCTCTGTGGATGTGACAACTTGCACATAGAAGTGTTGATGAAGCTTCTAAGTTCTGTGAAACAAATTGTAATGGTCTGCAAGTTAATGCACTTCTGTATCACATGAGAGCGAGCTGGTGGATGATAAGTCTTATTACGGATATAGATTTCACATGATCACGTCTTAGCTGTGCTCTTGGAACTGGGGAGGTCTCAGAGAGCCATGAGGTGTAACAATGCAGTTGGCTTTAAAAGAAGAGCTTGTACACAGGCTGATTTGTATAGGAGATCCACAGGTATAGCCAAATGAAAAAAGTCCGGTGCTAAAAGTACTGCGTTTCAGGGCCCTGTAAATTCTTGCAGTTACATTAGTGAAGCTGGTTACTTTCTGTCAGCATCCTTGGAGCAGGACTAATTTCATGACATTTTCATGTTTCAAGTGAATAGGCACTTGCAACTTGAAACAAATCTTTTCTTTTCTCTTTCACACATATTCCAAATAGTTTCTACACAAGGACTCCTCTCCCTTCCCCTCTGCACCTTTTCCTCGTGATTTGGTACTTCATTCCTAGTTCTTGATTTTTGCTACTGTCTATTCCTATGGCTTCTATAGATTCTCTGTTGTTTATTTATCACTCCCCTATCTTCTCCAAAGTCAGTGTGTATCCAAAGAAATTTTTATATGAGGGCTCCTCTATAAAACTGTGTCATGTATCCTTCCACAAATAAACTTGCAAGCATTTAGTTAGGAAATGAAGAACTTACTGGCAGTTATGAAATCTTGCTGTCATTGATTGTAGACTCTCCGACTTGGAAGAAATGACTTGTGAAAATTGTCACTTCTACTGCCTGCGGATCTAAATGTCAGAAGCACTGAAATGACTGAAGAATCCATTGACATTATAAAGTCCATCAGATCATTGGAATGATTTGTATATCAGTATGTCATTTGTAGGCACACTTGACTTGCAAATCAAGTGCTGAAGTATTAACCAGTTGTAATACTAGAATTGCAAACTTTATATGGGATAGTGGAAAAAATCCTCCTAAAAATCAGATGACATCCTAATGCCTTAGTAGCTTGACTTAGTATGAAAACTCTACCCTGTGACCCCAGCATCTGCAAAAGAGCAGTGAATGAGGAAGAGTGATAACAAACACCTCTCACAAGATTTTGGTTCGCAAGCATACCCTACTCCTGCTCCACATCTTTTTTTCCAGACTGAGTTTAGCTGCTCTCTCCAAACTGGAGTACCTGTTCTAGCCTTCCCTCTGACATTCCCATGCTTTACCATTACTTGCTTCCACAGAAATTTCATAGTGCTACTTTTTTTCTTTCCCCTGTTGACAGAACTTGGATCTAACGAAGAGAAAAATGCTTCATGAAGGACCTCTAATTTGGAAGGTTAATCGTGACAAAACTATCGGTGAGTCCTATTCCATCAATTGAATTAAAGTTGGGTTTGTGTGTGTTTGCTGAGAAGGAGAGAAGGAAAGCATTTCTGCGGTTTCCAGTTATGATTCTTACTGCCACCTATAATAATGGCTGTGTGCTTCTCAGAGCTGATTAAATCATTCTTGTCTATTCTGAAATGTGCTGGAGTGTCATTAAGGCCATGCAGGGACACAGCAGTCAGTCATGAGATGATCCAATTCCATCTGTAGCTTTCTGCTGTAGTTTTGATGAGGAAGATTTGCAAGCTTTGCCTAGAATGGCATAGCACTGATTACTGCCTCTGCATGAGTAATCAAAAATGCAGCCTTTTTCTTTCTGCAGGGGTGTGATATAAAACTATGACTCTTTAACTCATTCTGTGTTCTTTTGCACTCTGTGCAGATCTCTACACTCTGCTTCTGGAGGACATTCTGGTGCTGTTGCAGAAACAAGATGATAAACTGGTACTGAAGTGTCACAGTAAAATCTTGGCATCGACAGCTGATAGTAAACACACCTTCAGTCCTATCATCAAGTTGAACACTGTTCTGGTTCGTCAGGTGGCAACAGGTCAGTGTAACCAATTGAGAAAGCAAAAGAGGAAGGCAAAAATGAAGATTAGATCAGTTGAGGTTAGATGTTTCTGTCTCGAGCTCCAGAGTAGAACATGGAAAAATGCGTAGGCTTAATTCTTGGTTGTCCAACATCTTGCTTTGTATGTATGAGCTGTTTAACTTCTTTGCATCAGTAATAGGCATGTCTTGAGTTTTAAATAGACTTCTAAATTAAAGTACTCTGATTGTATTAGAGATGAAAGGTACTCTAGAAATTATTAGGAGGGAAAAGAGGAGAAATAAATCTTTTTCAAAATGGTTTGGGTGGTAATGGCTCTTTTCTTTCGGGATGGGAAAGATCGATGTTTGTATATTATAGCATTGGAGGATTATCTCATGAACTCTTCTTTCATTGCTTCTGGTTGGGGTTATGCCCAGTTCTAGGAATTTTCAGAAAGCTATGTGGGACAAGGCATCTAGTTAAATTCTTCCCTCCTTGTGTTGCTTCAGATAACAAAGCTTTCTTCGTCATCTCCATGTCAGAAAATGGCGCTCATATTTATGAACTGGTGGCACAGACTGTTTCAGAAAAGAATGTGTAAGTAATTGGTTCAGCTCCATCTGCTGCTTGATTTGTTGTACTTCAGAGATCTTTTACATCTGCTTGCCTGTAGTGACTGTGCAGGTGTCCATGAATTACCTGAGTTCCTTCTCTAAGCTTAGCTGAAAACATAGCTATGTTGGTCTATGTTAGGAAGTATCCAAGGATAGTCTCTCCCAACTTATAAAAAGCAGGGGGAGGGTGTATACACATAGGTTAGTGAGCATATGTGTGTGTATATACTCACACACATATGTATTAAAAAAACACCCCATATTTACACTCAGTGCTTCTGTTGTTGTTGTTGCTTGCTGACTGGCTCACTCCAACCCCTTTTCTGACCTCAAAAATGCTTTTCTTTACCCTTGCAATTCTGGTCTTACGTGACTGCCTTCGAGATAAGTAACTGAAATAATCCTGCATCTTCATGCAGAACCAGTTAGCCTTGCAGACTTTGATACTAGCATCATAAGCTCCCCAATGCATGAATTTGATTCCCTAGCTAAACACTTTTTTCCTCTTTGGTAGAAATGCTTTTCTTCTAAAGTATAAGCAGGGCATAGATTTATTCATGTGATACATAGCAGCTGTTCTAGTGTGTCATATATGAAACTCTTCAGTAATATGTGGCATGTTACTTAATGCTTTTGTATATATTTATATATGAAATAACTGCCTCGCCTGACAACTCCTGCTAAGGTCCTGTCATTCATTTCCTTCTGCTGAAGAGTATCCTGGTGAGGTGAGCACTATGCTGCGGCTTGGCTATATTCACTTGTGGCTGCAAGGTATTACTGAGGAATTGAATGTAACAGAATTAAAAAAAAAAAAAAAAAAATCCGTTGATAAGAAAAGCAGTAATAATAATAGCTGGATTTAAGAGGTGTTAAAGAGAGAAGTATTCATTATGCTTCACGTCTTGCATGTTTTTATTTGATGTTTCTACTGCAGATGGCAGGACCTTATAGCTCAGATGGCAGGGACTGTAAAAATGGGGAATACCAGAAGAGTGATTCCATTGCCACAATCAGGACCTGGCGAGTAAGTAAAAGTAGCTGGAGGAAGAAGGGCTGGTTTTTCTTTTTCCAGTACCCGTTCTTCTGCTCAAAGATTGCCAGTCAAAGCATGGATTCTCATGGAGCAATTCAGATATATGTGACTAAAAGAATGTGCTCGTTCTTTCCTCCCTGCAGAGAAGAGCGTGAAGAAGAGGAGCAGCAGAAGCTCAAAGAGCAGCATGACATTCCTGCCAGTAGCCTACAAAGTCCAGGTAAAACAGTGGTCCAGGTGAATGGCATCAGTAGATTTGCTACATGGAGTGCAAATGTGCCAAGCCATATTCCTGTGGCTTGGAGATCTTGTGGTCACTTTGACATTTCTCTGGAAAGGAATGATTTCTTTACGAGTCATGTAGAGAAGTGATACTGAACCTCTTGGAAACGTACCTTTTACTACTTCCATCTGTTTTATGAATTGATGGGAAAGATTCTTTTTTCCCCTGGAAAGAATTGGCCTTTTACCAAGCCTGTGCTCAAGGACTGTATTTTTTAGTGTTTTCAGAGATTTCTGTGTGAAGCAGAATTTTCTGTAGTTTATCATCATATTTGACACAGTTGATTAACTTGAATGTATGTTTTCTGTTTACTAGATAAGGATTTGGGCCTCGAATCTCCCTTAATACTGAACGCTCAGTCATCTTCGCCCATCATGTCTGAAAAGTCCAAGGTAGAAAGTCTTCTTGTGTCAGAAACACAGTTTGATAAAGTGCAGCAGGCAGACCTGACACTTAAAGATTCTTCTGCATGCTATGAACACACAACCACCAGTTTACCTTCGGTATCAGAAGGGCAGTGGGCATTGGATGCATTAAGGAACTGTAAGTATCTGTGGACAGTGGCTGGTGGGATGTGATTTGGAGATGGAAATTGTTAGGTCAACCATCTAAATAAATGAGCTAAAATAAAATCTAAAGCCCATTTCTATTAAATATCAATTCTCTCTGTGCTGTAGATCGCAGCATAGCAAAACAAAATGGATCTGACAGCAAGGAATTCTAAGTTCTGAATTCATATGCTGGCCCTTTCTTTGGCTTTAGGCATCTCATTGTTTTTCTGTGGTTTTCCCATGTATAAAATGATGGTGGTAATGAATTACTATTTTCTGTACATGAAGTGCTTCGATGACAAAATTATGTTGCAGAACTTTGTGCGGTGCTGTACAGTGCCATTGCTAGTCAATAGTTTTTTAAAAGACAATGCAGTTAGCCTGTGGACTTAATTTCATAGCACTGGAGCAGAATAGGAGAGATTGCATGAGTTGCAGAATATGATTTTGCATAATTTTTTGTAAAATCCTGCAAACAATATTGGATATATGTGAGCTTGACAAAGTCTAGATTCAGATTTTCAGAGGACTTAGGAGGTGGTTGGATATAATTATATCAACACTTGTGTGTGTTGAAAAGAAATTTTCCTGATGGACAGGTTATTCTGTAAAATTGTTTATAGAAGATTTTTAATCACTTCCTCTGTTCTCTGGTATACCTCCTTTCAGAGGAAGAATGCAGGGCTATGCAACCTACTTGATCGGATCTAGCAGTGCAATTCCTAAATATAACTTCCTAAAATTTGAATGAATTCATTAATCCGTGTATCTCTTCTTGGCAACTCTGAAAGGGACACAAAGTCCCTCAATTGTACTTGGAGGGAATAGTCTGTATTGCTTCTCTGTGGGTCATTTGCCTTTACCAAAATGCAGAGCATTCATATCCTTGGCCTGAGTTCCTGCTTCCATCCCTCTATACAAGTAATGACAGTTCTCTGCAATTTAATAGTTTATCTTGGATCTTTTGATCCATTTATGCTTCCTTTTTATAGGATTCAAAGTCCTTTTCTAATTCTGAATGTTCAATACAAATGAACATGTGTACAAATGTTCTTGGTACTTGTTTTCAGAGACCACTGATAAGATAATCTTAGTCTGCAGGGTGTGTGAAGGTAGTATTAGTGACCTAGCACCTTATGACTGTTCAGACTTAAAAGAGCAGCCCTCTAACAGCAGCAGTGGGTCACTGGCATTTTTACAAGAGCCTTCCACTTAGATGAGTGACTGCTCTGTTGTATGAAATCATAGCTTATCTTGGGTGTTACATGAGCATTATATGGTGAGAATGAACAGTGTTCTTATGTGCTTGACAGTATCATATTTTTGTTTTGAACAATGTGTCCTTATTATGAAGTGCTTGGTTGGGATAATTTGAGAGCTAAAGGAATGTGGGTTGAAGTTCAAACAAGCATAAATTTGCATGAAATTTTAGGGAAAATGTGTCTTCAGTTTTTTTGATCTGTCATTTCAGAGTTGAGTGAAATATTCTCAATATGCTGGTTTCTCAGGTGGGAGTCCCCTATTATGGCCATAGTTTTTAGTTCCTTTGAGGGCCTGGGTAAAACCTAGGCACTCACCTACACTCCAGCTCGCTTGCTGGATAATTTCAGTAGGTGATTTCTCTGTTTTTCCATAAGCAAGGCGGAACTTGCACTGACATGGTTGCTCTTGCTTATAAGGTAAAATGTGGAGTAAGGCTTCAGACCTTATATATTTATTTTTATCCCTGTTTTTCCTACCAAGAGCAATGAGAGGGCTGGCTGCTATGAGACATGCCTTTTTGAAAAGGTGGCATTTATGTCTAGTTTAATCACTGTTAGGGAGGTTATGGTCTGTGAAGCCTTGCGAACGTTATCTCTACTTGCAGTGGGCTTGCTGAAACAATTGTTGGTACAGCAGCTTGGCTTCTCTGAGAAGGGGACCCTTGAAGACCGGCAGCGCTTTCCCAGGTTTAGGACCGTTTCTCAAGAAGCCCAAACGGAGAGTGGAAGTGAGCCTGGACTACAGCACTCTGACAACAACAAATTTCACCAGCCTGGAACAGACAGAACACTTCCGAGAACCGGAACTAATGAGTCCACAGCTAGTTATGGCCTCCGGACTTCAGCTGAATCGCCAGCTTCAGGGGATGCCACGCAGCTGATAGGGAGAGACCCCAGATCAAGTAGTAACTTAGCAATAGACCGCATGAGTATGAATCTGGAGATCTCAACCACAGAGCTGGAAGGGGTGGGTGCTGATGACAGTGGGGAGCATTTTTTTGATGCTCGAGAAGCTCACAGTGATGAAAATCCATCTGAAAGTGAACTAATGGAAAGGAAGGAGGAAGAAGATGTGCAAATACGGATCTCAGGTGAGCCTATTTCATTCACTCGTTACATGATAGTCTGTCCAGATTCAGTATTAGAGACTTGAGTTTAGTTTTAAATAGAAGATACTAAAGAAAATATGTTTTCCTCTCTTGCTTATGTGGTATAGGACATTTAAAGTTAACTGTCAGTTCTTGACAGTCATTTTAGCCCTGAAAAGGGCTGTACAAACATGTACCTAATGAATTCTCTATTTTGTGAAAGCAGAAGCTGAAATACTGTGGGGTTAATACACTGTGACAGCCTGTAATTACAGAGGCACGGGCACAATGCAAGCTCTTGATTGCGGTTGCCACTGGACCACTTTATCTCTTCAGCTGACTGTTGGGACCTGTAGGGAAAACGTTTTCCCTGAAGGCAAAGCACTTCCTTAATCTGGACACACAGAGCCCCCATGACTCATGCTATTTTGTAGATACTGTGTTGGCTTCTCCTGATCAAGCTTCAGAAAAGAAACTACAGTTTAGCTTTGCATTGTTAATAGTCTCCTGTGCCCTTACCCCAGTCTGAAGCTCTTAAAACCTTATTATTTTTGTTATTTCTATTATTACTGCATGTGCTATATTTGGCAGTTACCTGAACACCCTCTCAAAGTATATCTATTCTAGCCTTCAAGAAGGTTGTAGAGCTGTTAACTCAGCAGAAAACTAGCTCTAAGACAGCAGCTGTGAGCATTTGCATGGGACTTTGCACGCTTTGTGTTTGGAAAGTCCTGTGATTTTGATCAGCCAACATGGTGACACTGAACTAAATTTAGCACACAAGTTGAGGTTTATCTCATGTGCATGTTGTAGTGGAGGTAGCTACTAGTAGGTAGATTCTATATGGCTATTAGTCTTGAAATCTCTTATCCATAAATATGCTATTATTTAGAAATTGGATTCTGTCAATGTGAATAAGCTGGTTTGTGACTGTCTGAATGCTGCCTTCCAACTACCTATTGAAAATCATTTTTCTTTCCCTGAATTACTGAGACATTTTAAATTATTAAAACTGCACCAACAGCTTGAAGCATCTAATTTCTTTGTCACCACTTACGCTGTTTACTTTCTTAACTGTGTAGGAACATCAAAATTAGATTGACCTGGTTTTAGTCAATTCTGACTCCACAAGCTAGCTTTGCTGTAATACTGTAGAGAAATTATTTAATATAATCCTATTGCTAGGTGCAGGTTGTGAAAGCATTTCTATCTAGAATTGCTTTATGTTTTAATGTATCATTAGCAAGCTAAATTTTAAAGCTAACCTGTCTAAAAGCATCCTCAGTACTGTAGCTGGTTAGTGGAGGTGAGAAATCTAGCAGTCTGATTTGTCGGGTACCATTAGTGTAAGTGCAGGATTTTCAGACATTACAATAGAAACACAGATTTTGGAAAAAGAGGAAGGTAGGTGATTAGCTCATCTAATCATGTAATTCTCAAACTGCAGTCCGAAAACCAGCCATGATCTCTGAAGCCCAATTCAGAACCAAGCTAGTCTGGTCTGATATGATCACTATTCTGTGTAGTGTTCATAAATGCTTTTTCTTAACCATTTTAAAATGTCTCAGGAGATGGGCCTCTCGCCACTTATCTTTCTTAAAGTCTGCTTAAACTGTCTACAGTTCAGTGGTTCTTGGTGATTACTGAGCTGGAGGTGTTAGTAAAAAGCTGTTCTCTTAACAGGAAATTATTTGATCCTTGATGGATATGGAACAGTGCAGGAGAGCTCCACAGATGAGGAGGTAACGTCTCTAGTTCTCCAGTGCACTGCAGGTGGCCGCACCTCTTTGGACTCTGCACAGCAGCAGCCACTTTCCCCACGGGACACCCAGTCCGATGGAGGAAGCTCCCCGTTTGCTGAAGAGATGATGGCCTCACGCTGGGGGGGAGTGGAAGAGTCCTGCTCATTTGTAGCAAGCCCTCACTTCTCTATAGAGTCACGTGTGCAGATGATGCAGTATATTCAGAAGATAGAGGATGACCTTGAAAAGTTAAAGGTGTGCTATGTTTCTGTTTGCAGTATCAAGGTTTTCATATTCCTTCAGTTTTGTTTTAGAGAGGAGCTTGAAAATAATTTTGAGAGGGAAGAAAGGCAGCCATGCCTTTTTTTGTCTTTGGTTCTTACCTCTGAAAGCTTTTTAAAGCAGAAACGTGGTGCTGTTTTGCTTGCATTGAGTTGTGGGTTACAAGAAGCAAATAGTCCTGCTAGAGCTAGTGAGTACCTATATTGCTTTGCTTTGAATTTGGAGAGATTCCTGAGGGATAAGACAAAACTGATGCAAGTCTGCAACAATGGAGTTTTGAAGGGGCCACTGACCTGAGGAATATGAATTCCTGACATAAAAAGACTTATCAAATCTGTTGCATACTGCTACTAATGTCAAATGAAGGTGCAAAGTTGCAGTAGACCAATAATGAGGTTTTTAGCCTCACTATATCCAAAATGATTTTTTGTATGTGATGGCGATTCTCTATCTATAATAGCCATTGCTGTGGAAGGTTTATAGCATCTTGATGTATGATGCATACTAACATGTTAAGTCAGTAGCCAGCCTTTAATTTAACGGAAGTCTGGAAAGAAAGTGGAATAATGCATGCAAATGGAAGGCCTGATAAAGATGCTGATAAAGGAGATCTGTTGTGGGTCACTGTAGTGACATGGGTGATCCAGTCCACTCAAATGCAGTGAAACTTCTCTTTTTCCCCTTTGAAGCCCTCTTTGTTCGTTTGGTCAATAGAGAAAGAGCCACTTGAGTTTGGGGGGGTTTTGTTTGTTTTTTTAGGAGGTTGAGGAAGACTACACCATTCTCCGACGCCAAGGGCTGGCTGGATCAGCCTCCACGGGAGAGCACTCAGGTACGCAACCAGACTGTCTGTAATTGGTAGCATATAGCATGTTGGCTTCAGACATTAAACAAAGAGCACAAAGTCAATTATTAATGTTTCACCCACACATAAAAAAGGTTTCGCCTACTTCAGCAGCTCTCGCAGGGCTGAGACCATGCTGATTCCAAGAAAGGTCAGTTGAATCCATTGAGACTCACATGTGCAGAGGAGCTTGTTCCTTCCTCTGAAAAGGTTGTTTGCAAGCTGTCTCACCCCTACCTGCCAAAAACTTACATCTCAGGATGTACAACTTCTCTTTCAAAGAAGGCTAGATTGATATAAAGTCCCAAAGGAAGATTTTTGAATGTGTAAAATGAGTACAATCTGTCTTTTCTTTCTCTGGGATGTCTCCGATGCTGTGTAAAGTGGTTGCCATGGGTGCCTTTAAATTGGCCTTAGGCATCCTAGAGATGTAATTGCTGGAAATACTAACAAAGGTCTTGAGGTTAAATGGGTGTGTTGTCTCTCACATAACACGCTTTCTCTGCTAGTACTAGTGTTCAGAAATGTTAGGCATTCATCTCTCATTGCACCCTCTCTCTCTCACCACCCTTTTTTTCTTTTTATTTCCCCCCCCCCCCCTTCAGACAAAAGCTAGTCATGTTTTCAGGAGTGGCTGAAGATTGGAGGAAGAGTATCAGGACACAGCACCCGCTGTCTTCCTTGTGGACTCTGAGACAAGAGGGTTTGGACCACCCAAACGTGAACCATACTCCAGCAAAGTGGGCATGGGGTGCTTTTCCTGTGGGTCACCTGCACTATCTTGTCAGTGAGGGAGTCTATTCTATTCTGCTCCTCTCCTTGCTACCAGAAATTCATTTTTCAGAACAGAAAAACCAAACCAAATGTACAGAGCTTTGGGTGTAGGATATAAAAATGTATTTAGACATTTAAAAAAAAAAAAATCAATGTATTTATTTGACTTCATTCCGTGTATCAAAAGCACATTTTAATTTTTTAATCTGCTTTTTTGTTCTATTTTAATTGGGTAGTGACAGTTCTAGCCCTCTGCATATAGTACACCCTGCCTGCCACCGCTCCTGAACCAGAAGTCAGGTCTGAGGGGAGGGGGTGTGCTTATGTGCAAGTGTATCTTTACTTCCCTGGACTGGACTCTGCACTCCCTGCTGGCAATCAAACTGCCATGCGAAGAGCTACTTATGAAGGTGTTAGGACGACTTGTGGCTGGAACTATCTGTATTCAACAATTGCATGGGAACTGCTCGTGTCACCACATGTGTAACAAGAATTTTCCGTGCACTGAATAGCCAGGCACTTGAGATGGGCAAATTTTCTTTTTTCCCCTCTCCCGTTAGAGGTCTCCTTTGTTGACATGCAAGATTAGACTGGGAGAGGAGAAAGGTTTAATTTTTTTCTTGACTTTGTTGGCTTTGATTATTGTCTCCTTTGTAAAGTGATAAAAATGCTTGGACCTGCAGCACTTTTGTAACTCTTCTCTGGATCAAAAAGAAAAAATGCAAACCCAGAAGTCTTTCAAAGATGTGGGGCAGATCTGCCCCTGATTCACTACTGAATGAATAAGGGCTGCCATTTGAGTTAGCCACAGGTACTGCTGATTATAGGGCCAGTAAATTTTAGTACCTGAAAGTATGTCTTGCTGAGGGCTTGGGATGGGTTTTGGGGTTTTTTTGGGGGGTGGGATTGGGTTGTTTTTTGTTTTGTTTGGGTTTTTTGATTTTTTTTTTTTTTAAACTGATTTGTGCCAATGTATTCTCACTGAAACAGAGATGTGCAAAACAAAGAAGGCTGAAACAGCTCTTTAGTACTTCCTTAGGCCTGTGCTAAGGGGTTTTGCTGTTGGAATTCCTTCCAGTCTGAGAACAAGATGGTAACTGTCAGGCTACCAGCAGAGCTAACACTGGACAGCCTAAGCTGGCTGTGCCTCTGCTCTGGAGTTGCTCCTAGGACAGGCACTTCTTGCTTGGCATATGGCGGTTTGAGCTGTCCCCGGCGTCACAGACACCGTGAATACAACTGCTAGCGGGAAGTGTGTAAGGCAGTCTTTTTTGCACCCTCTTCCCAAGTTTTAAACTATTTAATGAACCCAAGCTGAACAGCACGCCAAAGCTGTAAATCCCATTAATGCGTCAGAACTGCTATAGCATTGTTTGCGTCACTGCGCGCATCGCGAAGTGCTGAGAATCTGTCTTTGGTCAGCATAAAGATCGTACTCCCTGCTCCTTTAAAACAAACGGTTTTTCTTTAGCTCCTGGCAAGAAATCAGATCTAACCTTTGTCTATTCACATAGGAAAAAAAAAAAAAAAAAAATTTTTTGTTCTTCCCCTTAGAAATATGCAAGGGATAAATTCGTGTAAAGATTGACAGAGGTTGAGCAGGGATGATTTTGGGCCTGATGTGACAGTTGGAGCCCTGAGCCCTTATAGAGTAGGGATGAGTTTCTCTTGTTTTAAGAGCCAATTGCACAAAGTATCATTTTTCACCAGCGGAGCGTTACACTGCCAACACAAGCCAAAGTGCTCTCTTCCAGGCTGGCAGGAGCTTCCTCTTCCTTGGGACCCACTAAGGCCTGTCCTGTTGCACCTGTATGAGTATACTGTCAGTATTAGCCGAGCACTTCCATTCTTAGTGGGTGGGATCTCCCCTCCTCACCCTCAGCCATATGGTTCCTTTGGTTATAAACATCTAGACTTCCTCTGATAAGCCCCCAAACTAGAATGCTGCCTCATGCTGATGTGGCATCCTTTACCCGATCCTGCCAGAAAGAGAACTGGGCTATAGCCAAACTTGGTGTTTAAGGCCCTTTTCGCCTTAAATAAAAGAACCCTTGTTCTCCCCTGAACTCCCCTTCATCAGTTGGCATGATGCTTGCCTGAGTCTACACACTCCAGAAACAGGAGCATTTATTATGGCCTTAGCTGTCTGAAAGCTTTCCAGCAGGCTTCCATGGTTGATTGAAAATTACCACTGAACTCTATTAAATAGAGAGAGCTTAGCCTGGCGTTTCAAGAGTATGCTGGAAGACCAGCAAAGATGGGACCTGTGAAGGCCTGGTTGCTTAATACTCTTTCCTTGGAACTGAAAACAAAATCCTTGGTTCTCTGGTTTTCTCCAAGTTGCATGAATTTCAAGGTTCGTGGTGAGCAACATAGTGCACGAGAAGCATATAGCTGTTCCGATGGGGGAGCAATCTGCCCATGCTGCCTCTGCCTTTTTCACCTTTGCATAAGCATTTTGTAGCATCATCCACGACTATGTTGTTTCATCTCTAATAGATGTAGCAGCAGTGACAAAGCTGGGAATGCAGAGTATTTATGTTGCCAGGTCATCCTTACATTCCTGCCTCCAGAGCTGCTGGAGTGAAATTTTCCCCACCATCCCCTAATGCTACCTTGGACACAACCCACTGGGAGGTCAGGTGCAATTCTGTCCCTGTCACCTCTCAGAAAGGATCAGGGGAAACAGCCCGACTTTGTGCCAGGCAAATGATGGCAGAGAAGCCTTTGTGCTAGATGAAATAGTCTCCAGAGCAGGAGATTGCAGAGAGCTTTAAGGAAAGTTAGAGAAGACCAACCCATTTGAACCCAGTTTTATGGGCAATATAAATAACACACTGTGCTCTGTCCTGTTTGTTTCTTGTTTCAGCTGGCCTTCTTATGCTGCATTGATCATCCTCACAAATAGGGCATTACTCCTCTAGAAAAAGAATGGTGGGGTCAGGGATCCGTTATCTTCCGAGAGCAGTAACGTGAAATAATGGGGGATTCCTTTTTCTTCTCTAGCACATCTGCCGTATGGCAGACCTCAGGCCATCTCGCTGTGTGAAAGGAGCTGGAACTCAAATGCACTATTCAGGATTCTCATTTTTCCCCCCCCCTTTAAGCCATAAGATTACCCTTTTTTAAATTCTGGTTTCCAGTATAAGGAAGCGTTTTAATTTGCCTCTGGCTGGTGATGGATTGATTGTATGTTCCCTTGTTCAGACTGGATAGCAGAGCAGGACGATGTTCTCTGGTTTTTTGCCCCAGCCCCTCCTCCCCAATGTTGGTTTTTTTATTTTTTCTTCCCCAAATACAAGATGAGCAAGGGTTTCTTATCTTGGAAACAAAGATGTAGTATAGCAACCGTTCTTTTAAATCCTTCTGAGAAGTGATTTTTCTTCTGCTGTTATGGGATATAGTTCAGGGATGAGCAAAAAAGTCAGATGGGTACTTCCTAGAAAGGGGATTTTCCTTCTCCTGTAGAAGCATAGAAGAACAAATGCTAAGCCGGTGTTTGATCGCTCTGGTTTCTTGAACATACCTTGTCTGTAGGGAGGGGAGATTTCTTTAACATCCTGTAGGTGGGATCAGAAAGAAGGATGAAGAATATAAGCCTCAAGAGCTAAGAAGTCTAGATGGTTTTGGTCAGCTTTCAGACAGCACTATGTCTATTTCCAGTGTTTTCATAAAACTTAGAAATTCTGATTTACAGATACTGTCCCTGTTATTAGAAGAGGGGTCTGATGCTTCAGCAGGTGACCCTGGATTATAGTCTCAGTGCTTGATGGTATCTGGTATTGTTTTCTCCCTCCACTCCCCAAAGAAATCCCTTAATTCCCTTCCCCTCCCCCAAAGGTGCCAACTGACAAGCAGATGTACTGCAAAAGGGATACTGCAGCCAAAACACTGCTGTTTTATTTTGAATTAAGTCTTGTGGAGCTCTCTTCATACTAGAATATTTTTATTTTCTTTGTACAACAAACAATCATGTACTCTTAACAGAGATTTACTTTAAAGAGAAGAAAAAAATCTGGAAGTATTCTTTAAAAAATACACAAAAATCTTTATTAATAATCCTGTATTTTTACTGATCATGTTTGAATGTCTAAAAAGACTTTATTGTTCTAATTATCCAGATGTATGTTTGTAAAATAGCTCTTTTATGACTTAGCTGATAAGGTTGTATGTTTCTGGAATTAAATATTGGTCACTTAAAAAAAAAAAAAATCTGTTTTCAGGATCTGGGAAATAGAAAATTTAAGCGTTTCAAATATCATTAAATAAGCTTAAAGGAAGTAAGTTTTGTCTGCTGGATTTTTTGGGGGTTGTTTTGCTTTAATTGCCTGGAGCGTTTGGCAGGACACACTGTCTTGATCGGCAAAGGAAGCTTTCATTTGGTACAAATGACCTTTCAGAATCTGTTGTTGCTGTTGCAAATGTGGGACCTCCAATTCTCCCCGTTAACACAATTCTTATTGATCAGTCGCTCTCCCTTGAGGAGAGAGCGAGAGCCTCCTGCCAGCGGCAGGGGAGATGCCCTCCGGTGCCGAGCTCTCCCGTGGGCACTGCCTCTGCCCAGCTGAGCGGCAAAGGGAGCAGAACTGCTGCTTTCGTTGTCTGGTCGAGGTAAAAGGGTCCTGTGGCTCCAAACACTGACTGGTTCCCCTCCTGCTGTGCTGTCTCCTGCTAGTTTCAGAGGAAATGTTTTGGCGACTTGACCAGCTTTGGTTCGAGTTGATGAGTTCACTCTCACCATCCGTATCTCATCCCCATCCTAACCTCGTGAATAAACAGTGCAAGAAATGGATGTTTCTGGACTTGGCAGTCTCTGCTCAAAGAGCTGCTTCTCGCAATGTATCTCATTTTGTCTGTCTTCTCCAAAGGTCTGCGCCCTTTAAAAAAAAAAAAATCTATTGAATCTCGAGAGATTTTAATCAAGTCTTAAAAACTCTGACATTGAAGGCACTGTACTCAGACTTTCACAGATGCTTAAGTACCTTGACCAAATTTCTGCTGGTCAGAGCGAGTTAGTGAATATCTAGGCTTTTTCTAAAGTCAAATGTGTCTCCTGAAAGAGCTGAAGTTCCAGATCGGTAAGTAATCGATGCTTCCGCGCCCATCGCATTCTGGACTGGTCCTTCTTTGCTTTGTGTTGGTCTCCGCAGCAGTCTTAAATAAAGGCTATAATCTAACAGGGTGTCTGCCTGTGGTGTATAATCTAAGGAGTATCGTGCTAAACCAGGGCAAAAGAAAGCTCACAAAATAAAATAACCGCAGAAGAGTTCTTTTTTGGGAGCTGCCTTTTAAAGGCTGGCAGCGGTTGGGTTCCTTGCCAAATGCAATCTTTATTGTACAGGGAAGAATGTCCCTGTCTTCCTTTTAGTGTTGACCAGTAAGGAGGAATTAGCACAAAACATCAACTACAAGAAAACAAAGAAATCTGCCGCTTGATCTAAGCCGAGAATGACGCTTCAGGACGTTCCCCAGGGTAAGCGATGCCTTGGTTGTGTTTTGCACAGCTCCTAGTGCACCTGTGGCCGTTCTCTTCGTTTCTGCAATTGCCAGATGTGATTTGGAAGTGGAATTTTGCCCTTTGTAGTGAATTTCCTACGCGGGTGCTACACCCACTATTGCATACACTGGAATGCTTTTTGTTCGCTGATATTTCACTCTTTGTGTCACTAACAGCAATTTAATGAACGCATTAAAAAGTCCAACGTAGCTGTCACCATTTCATGCTTCGGCTCATCTGATCATCTTTGACAATTAAATCTGCGCAGTGAGTTTCGCTTTGTATTTCAAGTCAGTTTTGTGTTCCCCTGCTCCAGCACTTTACCTGCTGTAGGGGTTGCTTTTCAGTTTCTAGCATTGCAGTTTTAAATCCAACCAGAACCATTATCCAAGGAAATTAAATAAGTTGATTTTGTTAACTTATAAGTTTATTCTTATTTTTAAAACGGATCTGTTTTGACAGTTAGGAACTGTCAGTGTGTAGCCTTTCAACATGATGCTAAGCTTGAAAATTCTTATCGTTTAAGTCTTGCTGGACTAATTTTTCCCCTGAAGCGTAACGGCAAGTGTTTGCCGTTCAACTGAAAGGCTGCAGCTTTATATCAAATGTTAGCCAGAGTCCATTGGGCTAAAATGATAGTTTGCTTATGTTCTGTAAAGTGAATCTTCTTCCTTACATATGTCTTTTCGTTTTAAAATTTATACCTTTGAAGAAGTTCGGTTTCTTCCAGCAAGTTCTTTTTGAGACTGCCTTCTCTGGAGTGTTCACAAAGACGGTATGTATGTGTGAAGTGATGTGTGCAGCAGAACAAGACACTTGTTTTTCCTCTCTAGGCTGCTCTGTTTTACCAAATTAGAGTTTCTAGAAGATAAAACTTCACCCTTGTGCCTGGCAGCCCTCGCCTCCCCTTTACAAGGTGCGGGATAGCGTGCCTATGGGGACAGTCACATAACAGAAGCTATGTTATGCTGCTTTGTGTATGAGTGCATGGGAGCACTTGAGGCTTTTCATTTCCATTCTTTTGCCAGATATTTTTCCCTCCACTAGGATCAAATAGAAGTTTGAAAGAGAAGTGCAATTGAAACTTGCTGTGGAGGGAACTTGCAAATTTTTTAATAGGGAACATCTGTGCTAAGAGTTTTGTGCCAAGGCCTCTGTTTTGTTGTATTATCTGCAGAGGATGCTTTACATGAATCATTGAATCATAGAATCCTTTAGGTTGGAAAAGACCTTTAAGATCATCAAGTCCAACCGTTAACCCAGCGCTGCCAAGCCCACCACTAAACCGTGTCCCTAAGCACCACTGCTCCCTGGCTTTGAAATACCTCCAGGGATGGGGACTCAACCCCTGCCCTGGGCAGCCTGGGCCAGGCCCTGACAGCCCTTTCAGTAAAGAAATTTTTCCCAATACCCAACCCAACCCTGCCCTGGCGCAGCTTGAGGCCGTTCCCTCTTGTCCCATCGCTTGTTCCTGGGGAGAAGAGACCGACCCCCCCGGCTCCAGCCTCCTTTCAGGCTGTTGCAGAGAGCGATGAGGGCTCCCCTCAGCCTCCTCTTCTCCAGGCTGAGCCCCCCCAGCTCCCCCAGCCGCTCCTCCCCACGCCTGCAGCGGTGCCTGGGGTTGCTGTGCCCCCAGGGCAGGACCCGGCCCTGAGCCTTGCTGCCCCTCACCCCGGGGCCTGGGCCCATCGCCCCGGCCTGGCCAGGGCCCTCTGCAGGGCCTCCTGCCCTCCGGCAGATCAACGCTCCCGCCCATGTCCCTGTCATTTAGTGATATTCCTATCTTGAGCTTTCGACTTCTCTGGAAAGTGATGCACTCACATTTCTGAGAGACAAGCTGATAAAAATAAATGAATAAAATACAGAAAACAAACTAAATCAGGTATATTTCTGAATGTTGAGAGTCCTCTTTTTTCTTTTTTTTTTCCTTACTGCAGTATGCATGTGAAGCTCCTTGAGAGATTACTTTATTATAATTGGTAATCTGAGCTCTATTATGCTTTCCTAATGATGCTGTTTGTGTTTTGCCTATTTAAATGTTATTTTATATATTCCCTTTACTGCACTGCTGTAAATAAATGATTCAAAATAAACAGCTCAGATTTTGCATTGTGTCTGGGACTTGATGATCTTAAAATCTTTTCCAGCCTAAACAATTCTATGATTCTCCTGCAGCCTATGCCCTTGAATCCCAGCTGAGGATGGAGAACTGTACTGTACCTTTTAGGGCTCTTTCACATCCACAATCATGGAATTAATCTCTCTTTGCTGCCTGCCACAGATAGGGAAGGAAGACATAAGAGAGGATTCAGAGTCTTATTTCAGATGGGTTTGTGTAGTTTCTGGGTTATGTTATTTGAAGTATCGTGGTCATGCAGCTTCCAGAAATGTTGGAGTGTTTGGTAATACTTGTCGGTGAATATATCTTACGTGGCAATGCCTGACGGTTCCAGCTGGGACTGAGGACTTGACTGTGCTACAAACTTTACAAGACCAATTTCTGGGCCAGAGAGCTTTGGAGTCTAAGTGACGTTGCAGCGTGTTTTGGGATCCTGAGATGCAAGCGGTGCTAACTTTGTAATGCATCTCCCGTGCCACTCCCCTCGCAGGGTTTTTTTGTGAAGCGTCTCTCCTAGCCTTTGCCTAGGTCTGGGGGTATTCACCTAGAGGTATTCGGCACTGTTGCTCGCACACCCAGTGATTCCAGGGTCTTTTTGAGCAATTAGGATGGCAGTTCCATCCACCCACCACCACCGCCCCAAATGGCAAAAGATGACTATTTATTCTATTTTGTTCCAGGAAGCATCTTTTGGCAAGGGTGGCCTTGGTATTTGCTGAAGGCTGTCTGTAAATTACCCTTTCTTTTTATCAACTAGTCAGTGGGTTTTAGAATATTGTTGTTGTCGTTTTTCTTCTCCCACAGTATTTATGAAGGTTGGCATAAAATGGAAGTTGTCCGTTCCTTGGCCTGTATTCTTTGCCACTTGGCTTGAGTACTCTGAGGGTAGATTTATTACCAGAGAAATGGACACAGGCAGGGCACAGGTCTCACAAAGTGAAAGCTTGGGTGTGTTTGCTTTAAGTGTGATCCAACATTTAGACGGTAAGTACATGAGCGTAATGCTACAGTGTGGGATTGATATCTAGCGTATGTCTGTGTTAAGGTGTTAGCTTAACAAATCTTCAAAACTTTTTAGACAGCTGTGATTTAAAAAGGAGGTCAGGATTGCTTCTGAAGGAGAGGCTTAGGCAGCCAAAAGTTTTGATACAACTTTCAGCTCTGTACTGAAAAGCTCGGAGCAGTGCTGCCCGGAAAGCACGAGATGCAACGAAGTAGGAAAATACAGCCGCTACTGCGCGAGAGACTGCAGAGCCGTTCTGCAGAGCTGGAAGTGTTGCAGACTGGTTCCCAGCCCCATTAACTGACTTGACCACTTCTTGGAAAACAGTTCTGGGAGAAGTGTGTTCCTTGCTTGAGATGACTGTGCAGATCCCTCCTGCATTTCTCCGTATCACAAACCAAAAAACCGGCAGGGCTTCCTTCTTAGTCAGTGAGCATCTATTTCTCCCCTTCCTTCTCATCAGATGGGAGTTTACATCTGCAAATCATCAGCTGGGCTTTTGGCAGAATAAAATGCCCAAAATATCTCCGCTGCTTTCTTGCAGCAGTTTGTTTGCTTCCAGATGTCTGCAGCTTATTCAGTGTGAAGTATTTTCCCTGATCAATATTTTAGCCTTCTTGTTGATATTTACTCAGTGCTGCTGAATAAACTGTATTAAGTGGAGCTCCATGGATGGGAGAGTAAATCTACATTTCTATCAGCTCTCTGGAGGTTTTGCAATAATTCGTATTATCTGAGGTTATTGTCATACTAGGATATTAATGAGCACATCTTCCTTCCTCCTGCCTCTTGAAGCTTCAATTCAGGTCCCACTTCTGGTGCTAAAACAACATCTCGCTTCTGAATTAGCATGGAAAGGAGAAAGCTTTGTGTTGGCCTCTTGTCAGCTCCAGTTTGAAAGAACACTTTCTCTTTAGTTTTACAAAGATGTGTTTGATATAAGACCATCTGTTTCCCTTTGACCTTTGTGATGAGAAGGAGATTAAACCCTTCTCTGTGGGTCTTCGTTACCTTTTTAAATCCTGCTGGAGGCTTCTGCTCCTCCTGATTCTGCTCTCTCCTTTTAAAACTCTGAAGTCTAATTAGACAACACGGAGCAGAACAGATGCCCTCCCAAGTTCTGGTGTTTGTTTACTATTCAACACAAGAACTTGATTATAGAACTGCCTGTTCTGGGTTCTGCTGTGCGTGCCCTTCACCTAGTGTTTCAACTCCAAATACTGACTTTCTTTTAGCTTTTTTTTTTTTTTGGTAACTTCTGTCCTGGAAGAAACAGGTTCACAATATTTTGAAAGCCCCTCTGACCCATTCATCATCATCATTTTAGTGGATGCATGCAGCAGAAGTCAAATAGCCTCAATTGTATCTTATATTGAACTCATCTTTTTTCCTCTGCAATTTCTTTATTCCGCTATAATAAAACTACCCCTGTCACTGCTGAGCTATTGCTCATCTGTCTCTCTCTATAAGATGGGCTCTGCATCTGGTCCGGAGTTGGCAAAAAGAAAATGCTTATGTGAGGTAGGACAGTATCAGTCCACCTTAGAAACAAACAAACAAAAAACCCCAAAAAGTGTTTCTTCCATGCTGCTAATGCTGTTGCAGGTAGCAGCTGCAGCCCCCCTGGAAAGGCAGTGACTGTGGGTGTCCCCCGTCAGTCCCATACGTAGGAGAGCTCGTAGCACCTTAGCCAGTATTAGCCAAGGAGCAGGGAAAGGCTCCCGTCTTGGCTTCTCTTTCTTCTCAGGAAACCCAGTCCTCCGATGGCACGTGGTCCGGCGCCAACGTCCGCATCTGAAGCGTGTGCTGGGATGGGCACCTTGCTCCAGCTGCTCCGCTGGGACTCTGCCCTGCACTTGGAATATGCTTAAGAGGCTTGGGGGTTGGATTCTCAGCAGATCTAAGTCTTTCTGTTTAGGTGACCGTGCTGATGCACACCATCCTAGGCCTTTGTCTTCTCTGTTTTACTTTCTTAACTCTCTATAGAAGGATTAGTGCTGGAAAATATCATGCGTTGTGCCGATGAGAAAAATCAGAGCGGGATGCTCAGAAAAGCATTCGCTGGCTCGAGACAGCTTGGTACGTGGACTGGCCGACCCGGAGAGACAGGTGCGTCCTGGGCATTTACCGTTCCTTCAGAAACCGGAGAGGTAAAAGGTGGCTCTGCATCGCTGAATGCTATTTCCCTGAAGCCCAGAGGCTTTATAAATTGGTGGACATTTAAGGGCAGAGTAATTTGCCCCAGTTCAGGGCTGGAGTTCCCCGAATCCATTGCAAGGATGGGGAAGGCGCAAGGCTCTTCCCGGGTCCGGGGGGTGAGTCAGTCCGTGTCAGGGCCCAGAGCAGCTACACCAGCATCTCCTCCTCTCTGGGCTGTGTCCTCAGTCCTCGGACCAACCTGCTGATGAGATCTCTGAAGTCAGCTTCATTCTTCATTACTCCCTTTTCGTAATTATTTCACACCTGAAAGTCTCTTAATCTTTTCTTTTCACCGCATTTCAGAGAGAGGTGGGTTTTGTGGTGGGTTTTTTTTTGGGGTGTTTTTTTCTTGCCTTGCTTTTTAAATGACTGCTTTTATTTTTCCTTGGTGTGTGAATGGAATACATACAGCAGAAAACATCCTTTGATGGCAGTAATTACAAGGAAGAGGACATCAAAAAGCAGGGAAAACTAAGATGCAAGTGAAGATAAATACTTTGCAAATAATCAGTCCAATATTTATTATTGTCTGAAGAGGACAGATCTTGTGAAAACAGGGCAGTGACTAAAGGTGGTGTGGGTTTAGTTCTGAGATGTGCTGCGCAAGCCTGTGTGACCTTCCTGAAATCGTGTCATGGCTCCAGCCCTGTTTCCCATCTCTAAAATGGCAAGGCACCGCGCCTGCTTTTTTGAACCTTATTTAAATGCTCTGATCTTCTCGGTTTGTCTCCCTGTGTGTACAGCACCCGAGAGGGTATGTAATCAATCTCTTTTAGAAATGTTAGGCACTAACGATAGATAGGTATGTATATATTTATGAGATTAAAGGGTAGTTAATGGAATGGGTTGCTTTCAAAATTGGGGATAAGCAGAAGTGTAAGGATGGAGGCTGTTAATAGGTAAGATATGGCCCAGAAAGAACCCGAGACCAAGTGACTCAGCTTTAGGTTGGAGCCTAACAGTGCTAGCCGGGAGTTTCAGTGAACGGGGGCATATCACTGCATTTCAAGCGAAAACGATCACTGTGATTGCAGAAGGAGCCGTCGCAGGTCAGTAATGCCAGTGTGGTAGCAGGGCCTCCACATCTCTGGGAAAGAGGCCGGTAAGGCAAGTCCTCTCTCGCCCGGAGTGCCTGGGAAATCTGCATCCCTGGCTGCAGAACAATAAACCACCGACATGCCGCTGGTAGCCTCCACATTTCTTATTTCGTGTAGCCTGGATCCTGCAACCACATGTGCACCTCTTGCATTTTACTGCCGTGAGCGGTCTGGCAGGGGCACATCCCAGCCCAGAGAAAAGCTTTGGACCTTCGTGTGCATTGGGGGGGAGGGAGATATACAACACAGGGTGTGGGCCAGCCTCTTCAGATGGGAGTACTAGTTACTCCCCCAAATTTTGCATCAGGATCGCAGATGCCGTTTCTGACTTTAGCTCTTTTAAATTCACACACATTTTCTTTTGCATAAAAAAGAAAGCAAACAAACTGTTCCACAAAATGTTCCTTATTTATCTAACTCATCCTACTAACTTCTTCGAGCCATCTAAATATATATATATAATTAGATGGGCTTTTTTATGTAACTACCACAAGATACTTACTCCGCTAACCGGTTCCTTCAAAGCTGTTCTTATCTATAAAATTATCTAATTTGGACACGTTCTATTACCAATAGAAAGTTGTTACGAATCTCGAAGAAAAAATTTGGCACATATATAATAGATTTATTTTTTTATATTTCAATCAAATGAGAAATCTTTCCTTTTGCAATGTCTTTTATCCTCAGAAATCTCTCAGTACTTCATGCATTCGACTGACTCTTTTTTTACAGTGGTACTGTTATTTACTCTTCTGCTAAAATATAGCCACCTATGAAGATAAATGTAGCAGTTGTTTAAGTGATTCACGACTCAACTTCACGTCAATTTGAGATCAGAGCCCCTCTTAGTGCAACTGAGAGGGAAAAGATAATTTAATTGCTTAGCTATATAAGATGCCATGAGGTAAGCAGTGTGATTACTGATGGTGGCTATTTCCCCCAGATGTATGGATCTGTAGACATTAGATTATTCCATGGAACAAACAGCCTGTTGTTTGTGAAAATAGGGGCAAACTGATCCATATGCATCACTGCAGGCTTTCTTATACCCTGCATGGACACAGCTGGTAAAGCTGCTGCTGGGGAAAGCATGTTTTGGTCTGGATTGAGCTGGACCTGCAATAGTACAACTGTTGTTTTGAGCTCCTGTTTTGGACAATTAACTCGTTTTCTAAGACCATCTGATTTCCCCCCCTGTGCCTTGCTGACCTTAGGGAGAAGGTGCTTCCAGGGCTGCCTGGTGCAGCGGGGACCAGTGCTTGGCCCTGAACACCCCGGAGGGTCCTTTGAGCCCCCGGGACAGGCGCTGCCTCTCCGGCTTTCTGAAGTATCAGTGTCTCCCCCCCGTCTTTCTGTGCCCCTGAGTGTAAGTGGGATCCCAAACCCTCTGTAATCTTTGGATTTATAGTCTTACAACAACAATAGTTCCTTCCACAAACAGGATTTTCTAGGTCATCAAACTCCCTTGCTTTTGCAGGCAACTGTGTCAGATAACCTCATTCATAAAATGACCAAACTATTTTAAAACTAGTTGGATGGCTTCCCTCCCCCTCCTCTCCCCCCACATGCTTTGTATCAGATAGCAGTTTCGAAGCCTTTCTCGTATGCTTAGAATCCTTTTTCTTTCCAAACCAAACCAGATCTATTTGCAGACAGTTTCTACCCCACTTGTTCCCTTGCTGAATTATCTCAAGCACAAAGATCCCAAAAGGTTTTAAATAAAACACAACTGTCTCAGAAACTGGAGAGAGCAAATGAAGTTGGAAATAATTGGAATCCAGCTATCTTTGCTCAAACTTAATGGTAAGACTTGCAGCAGGAGAGCCTGAGCTTTTCAAGAGCAGGGGAGGAGGAAAGGGAGCAGGACTGAGCTCAGCCATGCTGTCCTTCACTCTGTCTTGCAAGACTCGTGGGACGGGACCAGCCCTGATGATGTGGTGAGGGAAGGTGCCCTTACGTTGGGCTGGGGGTTTGCCCATCACAGGTGAGGTGAAAGGGAGGCTTCACACTGGCCATCTGGGCAGCAGGGCCAGGCAGCACATCTGCCTTCTGCTTTCCAGGCCCCTGGAGACCACAGACAACTATCTGGATGGCCGTCTTCTCTGGATTGCTTTCTTTACGGTAGCTCTCACCAGCTGTTGGCTGACAAGGGTGCCCTAACTTTTGTGCTTCTGCACTGATTTGTACCATGCCAGAGGATGGCTCATGGAGACTTTGAGGCGAAGGCCTTGCATTAGCTTTCCAGGTCTTAAGTTACCTTCTGTGAGTACACCAACAAGGCTGAGGCTCCAATAATTGCACGAAGCACTTAGTGCTATGGAGAGATATACCTGAACTGTACAAAAGATGTCCAAAAGAAAGCAGTGTGGTTGCACAAGCGAACCCCTGCAAAGGCAGGAGAGGGCAGGAGCGGTGAGCAGGATGCAGCGTCCGGCTGGATTGTGCCTGCGAGGGGCGTACGGCGGAAGCCCTGCCTGGCCCGGGTGTGCGCCGTGCTGAGGTGAGAGGTGGGCTCTGTCTAGGTCCTGCTCTGCAGCCTGCACAGAGGCGGCTCTCGGTCCCGAAGGAATCCCAGCTCTGTCAGCCAGCCTCTGCGTGGTCCCGTCCCCAGACCCCCACTGCCACCGGCTCTGCCCGTCCTCAGACATGAGCAGAAAGCACTGCTCCGTGCAGCACTGAGCTGCGGCCCAGACAGTTGTGAATCTGGACCTCGAGGGCCAAAACCATAAATTAAAAGCAATTGCAGCCCAGACGTAGGGAAATGCTCTTCTATTCTGAGAATAATAAATGCTTGGAATGGCCTGTTGGGCAGGGTCACTGGTGCAAAGGCACAGGGATCATTCACAAAGCAATTGACTTGTAGCTGTTGTCCTAAGGGAAATGATGTGTAAAAGGGATGAGCTCAAAGCACCCTGTGCCTGTTACCTATGTACCTTATGAGTAATTTGTCTCTGAAGCAGAGGCGTTTTTTTTTTTTTTCTCTCCTGTGAAGCTCGTTCTTTTCCTCCAGCTTATTTCTTCTCAGCAGGAGGGGAAGATGAATTTCTGTCAAATAACAGTTCATTGCTCCTAATGCAAGAGTCCAGTTAATTGATGGTTTAAAAGCTTTGCTTTTCTCGCTATTACAAACAAACAAACAAACAAACAAACAGGAAAAAAACCCTGCAGTGGAGCAGAGCAGGCTGGAGCATTACAGCCTCCAGGGACACTGCTTAGGGAGCTGACCGTCTGGTGCTGCATTTCCCAGCCTTGCACTACAGGACAGGTCCTGACTGTCCCATTCCTGCCAGTTTCCCAGCGCTAGGTGATGTCTCCTGCCCAGCACCCATTACTGTTCAGGGCACAAAGAGGAGATTAACATTTAATATGAAGATTATTAGGAGCTGTGGGCAAAAGTATCTCACCCTGTGTCCTTCTCAGGCAGTGTAGAAGGAGAGGACACATGGGGAGAGTCAGGGCCCTGGCTAATAGCAGGGAATCCCAAAGCAGTTAAGGATTGGGGATGCGTGCGGAGAAGGCAGAGCCTTTTGAGAAATCGGTTATCCCTCCCAGGAGTGCTCAGTCTGGGCTTAGGAAAACCGATGGCTTTCAGAAGCAATAGTTCCAGTGCCCCGCTGCTCCATGCCATCCCTCCATCCCCACTCCCCTGCCATTCCTGCATCCCAGCTCCCTGCGCTCCCCCATCCTCCCTTCTGCCCTCCCTCCCTCCCTCCCCAGTCTCCTGCCATTCCGCCATCCTTCCCCTCTCCATTCTCCAGCCCCTGCCTTCCCTCCATCCCCTGCATCCCTCCACCCTGCCCCTTTCCTCCCTCCATCCCCGACCCCCTGCCCTCCCTCCATCCCCAGTCCCCTGCATCCCAGCTTCCTCCCTCCCGGCCCTCTGCTCTCCCCCATCCTCGCCTCTGCCCTCCCTCCATCCTGCCCCCAGCCCCTGCCCTCCCTTCATCCCCGCATCCCGCCCCGCCGCCGCCCCGCAGGCCCGCGGGGGGGCCCCCGCAGCCCCTTCCCGCGGCGCCGTGCCCCGCCAGCCGCCCCCCGCCCCCTGCAGTTCCCCCGCTCGCCGCCGGGGGCCGCCGCCGCCGCCGGAGCGGGGCCGGAGCAGCCGCGGGCAGAGCCGCGCCGCCCAGCCCAGGTAGGAGCCGCCCGGGGGCCGCCGCGGGGAGGGGGTCCCCGCGTCCCGCCGGGGGGGGGGGGGTCGGGGGCAGCGTCCCCCCGGGCCGCACCGCTCCCCGGGGGCGGGAGCGCCGGCCGCCGTCCCCCCGCGGGATGCGCGCCCCGGCCGCGGCTCCGCCGCCCGCCCCGGCCCCCCGGGGAGAGCCGCTCGCCCGCCCGCCGCTGCTGCGGGGCCGGGAGACGCTCGGAGCCCCGAGCAGCCTCAGGCCCCGGGAGCGAGGTGCGAACCGGAGCCGAAATCTGGCAGCCTCTCGATGGTTGCCGGCAGCAGTCATCCCCGTCCGCCCGGTCGTACGGCGGCACTTGCTAAAGGACTTTCCTACCAGCCCTTTGGGGGGCTGTTGGTGGCCGCAGTATTTTTAGCGTAGCAAGAGTTGCAAGGTGCTGTGCTCCAGCTTTCCGGAGAGCTGAAGTTCAAAGAGTGCGGGGAGGGGGGGACTCTGTATGGCTACAACTCCCATGGATGACCTGGGAACGATTCCCGGGATGTCTCCGGTCTGTGGAAGTGCGTGGTGGACATCTGTGCTGGAGAACAGGAGCAGGGCTGGCTGGAATGGATGCTCCCCGTGTACTTGCGTGTTGCTGTATTCACAGCCTGCGTGCTACAGTCGTAAGCAGTGAGGAAGATGCTCTTTAACAGATATTTTTCTCAGGCTTTGGATTGGAAAGAAAAGGTTCATTGTTCTGGAGTGCATTTCAGTGGAGTTGTGCTTGTGAATAATTTGTCTTAGAATATATGAGGTACTCATTGTATGCGCAGATGTGCAGGTTTGGTGCTGACACAGACTCTCGTTTAATGAACAAGCAGTGTTGATTCTGGGCAGCGGGGGGAAACTCCATGCAGAAACCTCTTCCTAGGCCCAACTTTATTCGGTGTTATTTACGCACGAACTCTGGCATAGCCTGCAGCTCTGACTGGGAGCTCTGCATAGGTGAGAGATGCTGCAACTCCTGTTCAGATCCCATCATCTGTTCAGATCTCATCATCGTTCTCTCCCAGCCTGGTAGGCTTGAGACCGCAAGGTTGCGACCCTCAGGAAAGTTAACCTAACATACATGAGGTTTGCTTTGTCTCCCACATGTGCCTCCTTTGTGGCGAGGTGCTGCTTGCTGGAGGATCCAGAGCTGCGCCCTGCCTCCCTGGGGGCCTTCTGCTAGCGGGAGATGCTGGGGAGCGGCTGGCTCTGCCACCGCATCCTGGGCAGCGTTCCTGCCGGAGCGCTGGCGGGCACCGGCTGCCCCACGCCGCGGCAGCAGGAGATTCCCCTGCTTGTCCCCGGCAGGAACCGGTCCCTTTGTCTCTTTGAGGCGAGACAGCCTTTTCTCCGAGAAGACGTTCAGCAGCCACATCCCGGCGAGATGTGACTGCTGCAGTTAGCCAAGAGCAGAGCCTTCCCGGCTTCCCTGGGCAGGGAGCTGGGGTCTACGGCAACGGAGAGCGAGCGAGTGTCCCCATGGAGTCGCTGGCGCTCCTGTAGAGCTGCCGGCAGCAGCCAGCGGCTGCTTGTGCGACCGGTGCCTGGGTGTTAGGACGTGTGTGCTTGCAGGTAGGAGGTGGATGTTAACTGTACTCGGTGCTTTTCTGCTATGGCTTGCTTTAGTCTTCATTTCACATAGGGGTAGAAGCGTGCTCTCTGAAAGCAATCTGCAGTGAGGCCCCCCACCGTGCCGAGGCATTTTTAAAGTGTCTTGATGCAAGTCTGCTTTCGTATTTATGCATATTAGGCTGTGTATTTGAAGGGAACCATCTGGGTAGAGAAATAGATGGTAAGCAGCTGAACCTTTCCCTGTTGGTTTCCATTTCAGGGTTGGGCCTGATTAGCAAAGCCAGAAGTTGGGAAAGTTGCTGTGTGGCTCTTTCTCATTTGCAGGTGCTTCTTCCCCACGGCTGACATGAATTAGTGCCCTGAGTAGAGAAACCTGTGCCTGGGATGTGGGGAAGAGGGAGCTGACAGGCTGCGCTGAGCAGAGTGTCAGCACAGCAAACCAGAACGCTCTTTTTTCTTCTTTAAATGGCCATTTCTCTTGACCCTTTGTGGGCTGGCTCCTGTGGGGACGGTGCCTCTGCCCTGGGTGGTGGGAACAGGGTGCCTGAGGAAGGTGAACCCTGAAATGAAGGGCTGTGGGTGGGGGCAGGCCAGGGTGGCTCCCAGCGCCCTGCCTGGGGGAGTGGGAAGGGGATAGGGCAAGGCTGATACCTCCTTGAGAAGAGTCACCTGTGAAAGGCTGGCTCTAAATGGGGGGTTCAGAGCTGCTGCCTGCAGCTCTGAGAGAGACACAGAGACGGTGCTGCTGCTGCCTGCAAGTTTCTTGCTGGAGATTTCTTTTGCAAGCTGTGCAAGGAAAATAAGCCAAGGAGTCATGTGGGCTGGCAAAGGCCTAAATACCCAGATGCCAAGGAGCATGCAGCAATCTCTGGGTGAATGGCAAATGATTTGAGGGAGCTGGTCTTCAGAGAGCTCATCAAAGGAACGGCAAGGCAGGTATGTGCAGTGCTGCCTCCAAACTATCTATTCTGAAAGCTGAAGTGTGTCAGGAAATCCCATCTCCGCTGTTGTGTGCGCACGCTTACGCTGATTTCTTTGCTTGATGGTAAAGCAACGAGTGAACTTAAAACTCAGCCAGGACTTGGGGAAGAGCCTCAGCTAGATACTAGCTGATTGCACGAGTTCTGGTGGGAAAGCATCTGGCTGCAATGTAGGATCTCTGCTTTCTGCTACAGCAGCTGCTTTGACCGTGGTGTTTTAGATTCTTCTTTCTCTGGGAGAAGCAGCTGGTTCTGCGTGTGCGATAGGGCCAGAGGAGACCCAGGAAAGGCCCTGGGCCCCTTTGGCTGCAAGAGAAGCTGTGTGTTTTTACTGGGTGTGCAAGCAGAGCAGGGGATGCTTGAGGGTGGATGGGAAACGTGTTCCTGCATGGGTGGGTGGAAGGATGGGCTTTCGTGTCAGTGGTGGAAGAGGAAGGAGGGAAAAGCAGGGTCGAAGGAAGCAGGGGAGGAGCACGGGGTGATAGAAATGATAAAGGACCGGGAAGGAGCAGATGCATGCTTAGAATCGGGTATTGCTGAGCCATATAGACAGAGGAGAACTCCCTTGTCCAAGAAACTTCATTTTCTTTGAAGATGGTTTAAGCTTTATTCTGTATTCAGTCGGGACTAAGTATGTGCAAATGGTCAGTGTCTTGCCCTTTTTAAAGCCTTGCTGATGTGCCTGGGTTGTGCATATCGATTCTCTCTGGCTTTGGGGGGAGATCTTCATGTGCAGCACTTGTTAGGGTCAGAATTTATTTCTTTTTCATGCCTTTTAGGCAGGCAGGCAGCAAGACAAAAGTTTCTGCAAGTCTTCTCAGAAATGTTTTCTGCTCTAGGCAAGAGGCTTCCAAGGCAGCGTATACAAGGCTGAGGTATCTGCTAATACAAGGAACCTCTTGCTGTGTGTGGATAGGAAGAACACACTGAAATTGTGGTCTAACAAGATAAGAACAGTTTGAAGGGTGTCTCTTGGACTTGAGGGAATGATACAGAGAAATCAATGGGATATTAGAGACTTCATGATGAAAGCTTCATACAGGAATGGAAAACTTAGCTTTCAGCTTTGTACAGAAAAGAGCCTGTGGTACTACTGCAGAGCCATTGCTGTGCACGGGAGACTACAAACTCCATTTTGTCTGGCCGTACCCTCTCAGGGGAACTGTTAACACTGTTGTGGGTTCTCTGACAAGAAAAATGGGGACTTGGCAAGATAAAAGAAGTTGTAGAACCTGTGAGGAGGTAATGGAGTGGTTTTAAAGACCCCCATAATAACTTTTCATCTCATCTGTGGGACGTGGCTTGGAAGGACAGTTTGTGGTGTTAATATAACAGTGCTTTTCGTGGTATTTGTTCTGGTGCCTGTGGAAGACTGAGCATGCTACAGTAGATGGGGGTGGCTGTGGCAGTTACTTTTAATGAAGGTGGAGGAAAACATAGTGAGGACCAGCTTGAACAGGGTCATTTCCATGTTGGTTAACAGTGAGCAGCTGATGGGTAGAACAGAACTGGCAAGCTTCGAGCAGTTCAAAATCTATAAAGGCACTAAAACCAGAAAAGTTTCTTGTACCTTAAAATGCTCAACTAGTGTCAATAGGAGCTAATGTAAATAAAGAAGTGAGCGTGGGACTCCTTGGGTACTTTTCAGCCATACGTCTGCAGGTACCTTACAAGAGAGATGAGGAAGGAGGCTTAGCTGTGATTTACGCAGCTCTCTCGACACCAGCTTCTCTCTATGGCTATGCCAAATGAGGTGAGCTGAACACAGGACCTGTCAGCTGTAATGTTGTCCTCTGCTTTGTTTGCTTATTGCTCTGTCTCTGTGGGAGACCTTGCTGGGGCTGGGAAAAGTCTCCTCGTGTTGCTGGGTGTAGTGTGGCATAAGCAGCGCTATGTAGGTGGTGTCTAACGCGGCTAAGTAACTGTAGGATGCTGAAATGCCTCCAAGGGCAGCAGTAGTGAATGGAGGCTCCCTGAGCCCCAGGAGGTATGAGGAGCTGTGGCTGGGGGAAAACGGGAGGCGCTTCCCTGCACCAGGACATGGAGGAAATCCCCACTTGCAGGAAATTAGCAATGATTGAACTGTTTAAAGAGGAAGTAATGGACCAAAGGAAGAAACCTGGGTGTTGTAAATCAGTAGGACTGGGGATGGTTCATCCGAGGGCCCTGAAGTAAATAAGGTGTGAAATAGCAGCAGGTGTTAACATGAAAGGGACAGCTCTTCCTCTTTGCTGGGAAGTTTCCAAGGCGGGAACCCAGGCGCTCAAAGGGAACTGCCAGGTACAACAGGCGTGGTTTTGCCACATGTTGTGGTTTAACACCAGCTGGCAACTAAGCCCCACCCAGCCGCTCGCTCACCCCTCCCGGTGGGATGGGGGAGAGAATCAGAAGGATAAAAGTGAGAAAACTTGTGCCTTGAGATAAAGGCAGTTTAATAGGTAAACAAAAACATCTCTGTATTAGCAACGCTATTTCCAGCACAAATCCAAAACATAGCCCCATACTAGCTACTATGAAGAAAATTAACTCTATCCCAGCCAAAACCAGCACACCACGTGATGCCTTTACAGAAATCAAACCTGAGGAAGAGCTAGGCTATTGGGCAGGTGAGTTTTGCTTCTGTTGTGTGCCAGCTCGGAGGGCCTAATTATCACTCAACTATTTGGTTGGGTCTAACCTTGGGGGTCAAATCGCCATAGTGTATATGAAGAGGATGGGTGTGCAGTAGGGAAACCTACCTTCCTAATGCTGCTTGCAGTTCGGAAGGCTAATAAAATGGGAACTGAAAATGTACCAATGGACCTAATTTATTTGGATTTTTAATTAGATCCACCCAAAAGAGACTGTTTTAGGAAATAAATAGCAGAATGTGGGCAATAAACAGCTGTAGGGTAAGGGGCAGAGTTTGGTGCCGGCTTTCCTAGTTAAGCTGTAGAAAATAGAAGTGTAAGGGAGGAGTGCTGATGGGAGCATAGATAGGTGATTATGTGAAGGTTCCTCACACTGAGGCTAGGTTTATTTATTACCTTTAATGATTTGGAGGTGGAAATGGGTCAGAGCTGGGTTACAGAGAGCACGCGTGCCAACAAAAAGGGTTTGCTTTTGCTGCTAAACATTCGGAAGAATTAAGAGACAAGGCTGCTGGATTTGAGCGTGGCAGTGGTTTGGCCTGTGTAGCAGCAGCCAGGGTGTAACTCAGACTTGAGCGTTACAAGCATGTGAAAAGGGAAAAAACTGAGTGAATCTTTTTTGAATGATGTAGCCAGCAGTGCTTCTGTGGACTCTACCAGGAGAATGTGTAGGGGCGTGAAGTGGTACGTGCGGTTTGTGTGTGTGGCTTACAAGGCCCAGTGGCTGTGTGGGCACGCTGCGGGTGAAGGGGAGCCCCAGGAGATGCTCTGGTCTGGCAAACAGTGCTCTCCATCTCGGGCACTGTGGGGAGCAGGGGCTCCGTGGGGAGCGGTGTCTGCAGTGACATAGCGGTGACAGTCAGCTCTTCCCAAAGCTTCTCACGTCAGACCAGGGATTTGTTGCTGCTGGGCCCGGGGTGCTGCTCTGGCTGGAGCAGGGGCTGTGGGCATCCGGACTGTGCCGGCATCCAGCTGGACTGGCTGGCTTTAAAATGAATCGAGGGGAACTTTGCTGAGTCCTGGTGAGCTCCTCCTTGCCCGTCTAGTGGGGCCTTCCCCCAGACAGATACCATTTTGCTGATTTATCAGGGAAGAAGGAGCCAAGATAAAAGCTGTCCATCTACATGGGTGATTCCCTACCCAGATCCACAGTGCCTCTTACCCAGAGACTTGGGAAGTGTTTACAGTGTTTGAAGGGGAGTGTTACTGTGAAGTGTCTGAAGTGCAGTTTTTGAAGAGGCTGTGGTCTCACAGTGGTGGGAGGGAGATGAGAGAGCCCAGAGGGTTTGTGTTTCTGCTTGATTGCAAATCCCTGAGCCAGGTCTCAGTCAGGTGGCAGGGTAACAGTATTTATTCTGACCATCCTTTGCATGGAAGTGGCTGCATAACGCAATACCCAAGCCATGTCTCAACTGAGCACCCGGTGAGCCATCCAGCATAAGGGGATTTTCATCTCTGCTGAGATCTCCTGGCTTCAAAGTCTGCAGAATTTATTTGCATCCTTCATGAGGGAGAGAGCCAGGCATACGTTTTTTCCTTAGTCTCTCTGTTCCTCCCTCCCTTCCCCGCTCGCTTTTCAGTTTGTTTATTTGGTTAGCTCAGCATCAGCACAATGATGTGGAAATAAAGCAAAGGAGCTTCGTCTTGGCCTTGTTGCATTTGCATAAATGAGAGAAATAGATCATACTGGCGATCCCTAGCTCGGCTACAGTTCATGGAAATTCTTCTGTGACCTTATAAACCCTGCTTTGCAAGGGTTTATAATGAGTCTGCAAAAATTCATTCTGGGCACAAACAAGTCATCTGAGGTCTTACACCCTGTGAGCGCAAAGTAATAATAATACTGATTTCCCACCCACTCAGGCATGTGCTCAGATCCTTAAAGATTTTGCTATTTTTAAAAAGCAGGTTTTTTCTTTCTGGGACTGCCATAATGTGTGTGTGTGTGTCGGGGGGGAGGAGGATGACTGGTGGCGAACAGCTCTTTCTGTGCAGCGTAACGCCAGTTCCCCTGCATCGCCTGCCGTGGGAGAGTCACTCTGGGTCCTTCCCGTGGCTCTAGCTGAAGCGCTTTACGTCATTAACGTTGCAGACTGATGAACTGTGTGATCGCACCTCAGCTGTTTCAGCAGAAAATCTGCTCTTTCTACATGATCGTGGCTCTGCACCCTTCTCTTCCCTTCCTACACGGACATCTGAATCTGATATCAAAGATAGTCTGAGCCTGATCAGGAGGGGATGGATTGTTAAAAATCCCTGCAACATTTTGTTCAGCCTTAACATTTTTTTTTTAACTTTTTGCTGAAAACCAGAGTGGTTTTGGTTCAATGACAGAAGTTGACGTTTTTCTGAAGAATGCGTTGCATTTTGATGCTGAGGGGTTTTTTAATGGCTCTCTGGCCCTGCTCAGAGACAGAGGGATTGCAAGGCTGGTTGTCACTGATGTTTCAGTCTGTAGTGGGATTCCTGTTGGGCATCAGCCCCGTGCTTTCTCTTTGTAGGCTATGATGAAGCAGCAAATTGCTGTGTCTGCTAGAGTTGCTCTTAATGTGGCTCGTCTCGGGTGAAGTGGCAAGGCTGGGAAGTAACCGAGCCATGGGCAGAGCCTGGCTGCAAACACGCTAGCGCAGTGTAGTACTGCTAGTACGCAGTTCATTGAAACCAGTGCTGATCTGCAAACTGTTACATGTGCCAAATCTGCTTTTTTCACCCAAAAGGTTGATCAAAATATATTTTACTCTACCCATACTTGTTGTTTGCCCTTGCTCTTTTCTTGTTTGGTCTCTGCTTGTTTTCCATTTTTGCTCCACCTTGTGTGTGATCTGGTAACATCTGGTGTTAAAAGATTGTATGTGTGCATGGACAGCTTTGAAAGCAGGCTATCACGTCTCTTTTTAGACTGAAAAATGTTTGGGGCAGAGACTGTGCTAACGTTCACAGAGCATCTGGTCCTCTCCAGGTCCAATTCATCACTGTCTTGCAGTTTGCATTATTGTTCACACCAAGGGAAAGTGGGTGTGAAGCTGGAATAATAATGTTTCACATGTGCTTTGCATTGGTTTTGATAGCCAACAGCATTTTATCCTATCAGAAAAGACATAAAGAAATCGGGTAGTTGGAAGCTGAAAACACAGTCTACAAATAACATGTTAATTATGCTTACTGAGAAAATGACCGCTGTGCTCGATCCTATATCAATGGCAGATTGAAAATCAAGACGGGATTTTTGGATTCTAACTTAAGGGTTCAAATCATCACGCAGGAATTAGTGGGTGAGGGCCTGTGTCAAGCAGCAGCAGGGCTTAGCGCGATGGTTCCTCAACCTTCTCATGCTGTGCAGATCTTCCAGACGTAACTCCGGCATGGCTGGGCAACAGTGGTATTTTCCTGAGCCTGCAGAGAGCCCTGAACAATATCTCTGTAGCATAATATGCTCTGCTCATTTAGAAAGGGGTTGGTGGGAATACTAGTCATTAAATGTTAGATGTCCATGTTGTAGTTTCTTTAATGAAACCTAATGGCGTAAACATAGAAAGCATTTAATGCTACAGGGTATATCTGAAGTTTTTGTGTTTGGGCAACAGGGTCTTTTGGTATTATGGTAGTTGGACTTCCCAAGGGTCTTTAAGGAGACATGTTTTCAGTGATTTGGACTGACATGCCTTTTGTTCTGTTCCTGCTGAGTGTTAAATAAGATTTAAGTCTCCTCAGTCACTATTTAGTTATTGTGTTGGCTGTGATGTTCTTCAAATGCAAACAAAACTGTCTGGATGTTTGTTTATGCAACAGATCATTAGAAAGTCTGTAGGAAAAAAAATGTTCTGGTCTGTTAGATAATTAATCTGCATTTTAAGAATTGTCTAAAGACATATTTGCAAGCTAGTCCATTGAGCTGCTGCTCATCTAGTCAATAATCCCTATATTTAATAGTCCCTAAGAATGTATTTCCATAATGTGCTGTGAACAGTTGAGAAATCTGCATCTTTTTTGTCTTAAGATGTCAGTGCTTGCACATTTACTGTGACAAATTTTTTTCTGACTATTGGTGAAAAATCCAGGCACATTAGCTTCCAACTGGTAGGGCTGGGGATAGGGAGAGCGAAGGCTTCTTAAAGCAAACCCCTGGGTCCACGTCCCTTCAAACGCTGGATGAGTTTGCAATTTCCATCTGGCGTCAGATGCCAGTGTTGTGGCGCGAGCCTGCAATGTGCTGGCAGTGTTGCCCAAAATGCACCTCATGGCTGGCAGGGATGGAGAGAGGGGCTTTTCTGGCTCTCGAAGGCCCCGGCTCCTTGTCCCGTGGGTGTCAGAGAAGCAGGAGTATGTCTCTGGAAGGAGGATCTGAGGTACGTCTTGAGCTACACCTGAACCAGCGCTGTGTTGTAGGGGTAGCTCTGCTGGAAGGGGTGTGAAATGCTGTAGTCCTTGTGTGGTAGATTTATTCTGGCAGGAGCCTGGAACGCAGATATACTGGCACTGCTTGTCTTTGACTGATGGAGCTTGTTTGGCTCCTGGGAGCTGGCTTTACTGCAGTAGCACAAAGCGTGGCTCGGGACCTGCGGCTGTGTCTGGGCAATGAATGCCCTGTTTCTGCCTGGGATCCTGACAGCAGGCAGGTTCACTCATGGATGGTGGAGCAGGCTCTGGTTTTGGGGTGTCTGCAGTATAACCAGCTACCTGTCTCATCTGAGCCAAGGTAACCCATGTTCCCGTACTGTGACAAATGTGAGGGTTTGACAAAGGGTGTGAAGTTTAGTCAAGTTATCTTGCATTTATAGTGGAAAAAGGGTAAATGTACAGACAGCTCTTGCAGCATGGCTGGCATGTGATAACTTACTAATCCACATTAACGAGAGCAGGGAGTAAAACCCACACTTCGAGACGGGAACCCCTGGAGGTTGCCACGTCAAGGTGAGAAGCTGGAGCTTAATTTCATTATCTTATCAATAACTAGCTGGTCTTGTGCTGTGTTGTGAATTCTCAGGAGTGTTAATGCTATCTTTGGCTGTCTAAGCAAAGAAATAATGAATACGAGTAGGAAAAGCATTGTGTGCAGTCATGGTATCTATACCTTAAAAATAATGTTGGCAAACTGGTGAGAGATAAGAGCTACAAGGATGATGTGAGGTCTGTAAAGCATGCTGGAGAGAGAGACTGAAGCTCAATCTGTTTCTTTTAACAGAGAGAAGGTAAAGGGTGATTTTTGTCTGTAAGTACTTAACCAGGGCAAGAGACTTCTGCTAGCCAAGGGTACAAAGGCAGGACATGGTTCTGTGGCTGGATACTCAACTAGATAAATTCAGATGAGAAAAAGGCGTGTTTTATTTTTGTACGGCTTTATATTTAAGCACAGGAGCAAATTACCCAGGACTTGGTACATTTGCTGTTTTTAAATTGAAATGATACATCTTGCAGAGTTCCTTTAGGTCAGCTGCAGTCTGTGGAGGCTTGGTGTGGGAAAACTCAGCTTGAGTCAGTAACAAGTAAAACAAGATTTTCAAAATGGTCATTATTGTCCTTCAAATCTTTCAGTTATGTCATGAATCTCTCTCTCTCTTTTTTTTTTTTTTTTTTTTTTTCTCCTTCTCTCTCTTTTTTTTGGGGGGAGCAAAATCCAGCAGGGCTTTGGGCTGTAGTTTAGAAGGGATGGGGTTGGTGACAGCTGAGCTAGGTCTTGGCCAGAAGCTCAGGCCATAATAACACAGTGCTGGGGGTCCCAGTATGTGCTAAACTGTCGCCCTTGCTGAGTTTTTGTTTGTGAGGACAACTCCTTTGTTTGAACAACAATTAAAGAATCCCCCCTTCCCACTGCTGTTAGGACAGGAACAGGCAGCGTAAGCTTTTTCCAGAAACTGCCCTGCTTCTACTGTGACTTTACAGCTGAGACTTGAAATGGCTTGGCCAGAATTGCTCCCTATGGAGGGCAGAAGGTGGCCAGAAATCTGCAGTTACCACTGTAGGGCACTGGGGATGAATGGAGCCGTATAGTTACTGTATGAGGCAGGGAAGTTCTGTTCCTTTGGACAATGATGCAGAGCAGAGTCCCAGAGTTTCCTGTGCGCTTAACTTCAGTACAGTTCTTTCACCCCTGGATTGCCTGTCTTCCTTCCCTGACGGACTTCTCCAGCAAGCTTCCTCCCTCTTCCCCTGCCCTTCCCCTGGTTTTCTTCCATTGAGAAGGCTGGTGTTCGGACATGCTCAGGGTGGCTGAAGGCATTCTGCTTTCATCAGACCCACTTTCCTCTTACTCTTCCACACCAACCTTCGAATCCTCCAGCGTGTGCCTGCACAGAAACAAAGGATGCTGCAACCACAAATCCCTTATGCCACCACCCGAGACTTGTTCAGCAAACTCAGGGAGAGATTAAGAGGCATCATTACCGTTCAGTCGATGGCTGGCATGTTAATTAGGGCACACGGTATGCTCAGGAAGGTTACTTTCACCTAATACCTAGCTCCTCACCAACTTTAAAGCTGCAAAACAAGGCAGAAGTGGAAAAGGAGCAATAGCAAGAAAAATGCAGTGACACGTTGCACCTTGGAACAAAGTACGTTTCACAAGTGATTGTGGCAGGGGGGTGGCCGAGTCTGTGTCTCCAGGCTGTTGAGCCAGTGCCCTCTTGTAGGACTGTGCTGCCTCTCCCTTCCAGATGGAAGGCCTCGCCAGGTGGTCACCCTGCAGCCTTGTCTTGTCTCCTTCCACCCCTTTGACTCAGCTCTTCGCAGAATCGAAGGGTATGTCCTTTCAAATGGTGGCATCTGAATTTTGTTCTCTCAATGTTTGATGTTGATGCATTGAAGAAAATTAAATTAGGGTTGTATCAGTACGAGGGAGAGATTACCATTTGCAAAAACACGTTTTGCTTAAGTTAGTAATATTGTAACTGTTAATTGAGTGTTCATTGATTGTCTGTCACTACCTTGATGTAATCTGTTATTCTCCTCTCAGGCGGATGGCCTACCACTGATTAAATAGTATAGCTGCTCTTGCACCACTTAACTGTCTTGACTGTTCATTTTTTCTCCCCCAGCAATTCCATTTTACCAGCGGTATAATTAGCATCATCTCCTCCTCTTTGGAGTGATCTCAGCCTGCATGCCATCCTTGTTCTCTCCCAAGTACCTTTAATGCACCTAATACTTCAGGGTTTTTAAGTGGCCTGAGACAAGAATTTAAGCAGGGGATGCATTTGAACTCAGTCCAAGAGCTGTATTCTGTGTCGATTTAGGGTCCGAGTTTCCCCAGAAATTGCTTCATTCATTAGAGGTTCTTTGTTGCTGGAGGTTCAATTATGGAAGTGAATAGCGTTTTGTGAGAATGGGGAGGGGGGGAAGAAAAACCAAAACCTAGCTCTCTTATGGTGTCTTTCATGTAAATGGCTCCATAGTCAGGTAATCACGGACAAGTCGTGCGGGGTAACTGGTACGTAGCAATGAGACTATGCATGTGTTTATGTAATGCTTTTCACTGAAAACTTGTCAAAGCCTTTTCTGGTGCTTCAGGGAAGCTCCTCAGGCTCCCTGGGGAGTTTGCGAGTGTACAGGTGCGCAAAGGTTCCTGTGCAGGATACGCACGCTGGTAAGCAAAGGCAAGGGCTGATGCGGCAGCTTGGCTGAGCCCTTGCGCAGCACGTCGGCAGCAGGGCCAGGCAGATGCAGCAGGCAGGAGGGCAGGAGAGTTTGACATAGCACCTGGATCCACAAGTCCTTCAGTCCTCAGAGTACTTCTGTAACACAAGACCAGGAGCTGGCAGCCCATTCCAGTAATCCCCTGCACTAAATGATGCTCTTCTTCTGTATCCACTGTGTGATCCAATGTGTCTGAAGTAATTGCATTTTTTCTCAAAGAATGGCATAACATGGTGTGGTTTTGCATATTCAATTATTTCTTCTCTGCCAGATTTTGCAGGAAATCTTTAAGATTTGCAGCGGGCTTTCCTGAAGCCATGGGCTGGTCTTTAAGATCTTTCTGCTATGTGTTTGGTGGGCTTGAGCACTTTTGAAAGATCAATTAACCCTAGGTGAGAGACTATGATTTAACATTTATACAGGGAGGGGGAAATTAATATTCTTTCTGCCATGCTGAGTATGTTTAAACTTCTGCTTTCAGCTTGTCTGACTTGGAATATCTTCTAACTAGTACAAATGATAGAATAATTTATTTTAGATGATGAGTTATGAGAATATTGCTCGTACACCCAGAATAAGACATTTTCAATCACATCTTCGTTGCATTGGTAAGAAAAAAAAAATGATTTTTGTATCTTGACATGTTTATCCTTTGGAAACTGAGTCAATTATCATATTGTATAAGAATTCACTCTATATCTCTTAGATCTCTGGGAATACCATCATGTCAAGACGAAAATCCCGCAGGGTATATTCCAGCTGTTATAAAGCTGGGAGGATAGCACAAGTTAAGAGATATCTACAAGGGGCATTCAGGAATAGGAAAATGACTTAATAGAGGTGTGGTGTTAAGACATGTAAGTTAGAACCCATTAAGTTCTATGGAAAAGTTTCGTGGAGAAGCAAATTTGTCCTCAAATACTTTTTTTTGGTTTAGCCTACTTTAATTTCATGAGTATAGCCATGCAGAAATCTTAGAGGGAGTGGGGATTACCTGGCCAGCCTCTCTGCCGATTTATTATTGCACTATTAATGCCAGCCCCCCTGATAGCAGTGATGGCTCTGGCCACCGTGGGCTGCTGGGGACTTTGTCGAAGGCTCTGAGCAAAGGATGGTTTGCTGCTGGGTGGTCCTGAGAGTCCCTGTGTGCTCTCTGATTGCTCTCCCTCCCTTTCCAGCTCCAAAGTTGGGGTGCAGGTGACCTCCCAGCTTGCAGGGTGTCAGGGCTGGCAGAGCTTTCCCGATGTGTCTGAGAGTGATACTATGGAGTGGCTCTGTGCATCCTGCTGACATCTTCTTTCAACCATTCTGCAGACACAAGCAAGGAAAGGGGACTCCTTACAGGACCATAGGCTCCTAAATCCCTTGTCACAGTGATGTTTCTTCAGCTTCTCTTTCCATTGCACTGAGCTTTTGGCTTCCTCTTCATGATCTTCCTCTAGAGGCTGCAGGGCAGGGAGAGATGCTGGAAAATGATGCAAAGTGACTGTTCAAGTCGGGCATTCACTTCACTGTCTTTTCACTGTTGCAAACATGATGAACTTGGTCAGCCCAAATTATTGATTGGTGTCCTCTGAGAACAGGCCTTGTATGAGGTTACCTGGACTGCAGAATGTGAGTGCTGCTACTTCCCAAAAAGGCCCTGAAAAAGCAGATCAGCTTAGAAACAAGCAATGAATTCAGCCTTGTTCATCTTTCATGCCCAGGATGTATTCTGGTGCCCATCTCTGCCTTGCTCCATGGTTACGTCCCGACGCCAGCCTCATTTCCGAAAGTGCCGTGGCAGGAGGGTGCAAGGGGCCAGGCTGTGCCAGGGCCGTGCCTGCACTGGGCTCAGGTGGACTGGGTTGGTAGCATGGGGAAGGCAGATATGGCAGTGTGTGTGCATGGCGAGCTTGGCAAGACTGGGAAGAAACCTGTGGCAGGGAGGTTAAAGCTTTAAAGAGTAAACAGTGCCATCTTTTTTTTTTATTATTTTATTTTTATTATTAATTTCACTTATTCACTTTCTGGTGGTGTGCAGCTTTAAACTTTTCTTCAGGGCCACAAGAACCAGAAACTTGCTTTCCATCAGCCTGTTAAGGTGGAGATTCTCTTGCAAATCTTGAGCTGGGGATCCGGGGCTTTTAGCAATAATACCAGAAGTCATGAGCTGAATGATCAAATCAGCTTTGGCTTAAAGCTCTTTATAGCCCTTAGCTGAGGTAATTGATGGAATTTGTGTGTTGCTAGCAGTGGTCTGCAGGCTTCATCTTGCTGCAAATTACAGCAGTCTGGGTTGTTCTCCTCTCTGTGCTGGTAGATTTGCTGGTTGTTTGGTAGATGGCACTGTACTGGAAAGTCTCTTCTCGCGTCTCTCAGCGTGCAAAGCACGGACAAGACTGTGCTCATGGAATGTGGCAGATAAAGATGGGTCGATGCTACAGGAGGTAGAAATGCTGTTCTGAAAGTACAACCCAAAGCAGTTTTCTCCTTGACTGTATGTTGAGCAAATTTCCAGTCACAGCAACAAAAATATCTGAGTCCCATTTGCAGACACTGGTGTTAATACAGTGCAGCTGATACGCTCCATTTGCTTGCATAAATGCAGCTTTTAAAGCTGTCACATATGCTAGATAGAGCCACTACCCCTCACCTGCTTCTTCTTGGAATGGCAATGTTTAGAAGGGATTCCCAAGACGATGGAGACGACGGTTGTATCTATGCGTTTGTGCATATGTCAGGACTAGAAAACCACCATTTCCAAGCTGGTGTGTATAGCGACACTTCAGATGAAATGCTCAAAATGCAGTTATACAGATGGAATTTTTGAGCTATATACCTTGGCTCAAGCACTCCTGTTTCTGTAGCTTTGTTTATGTGGACGTTTTGTGCTGGCTTTTGATTTTTCCATTATTGAGGTTGTTATGTTTTTATAGTGTTGCATTACTCATTAGTTCCCTTTATTCCTTTCAAGGTTGCCAGCCATGACTAATGAAGAGTTTTGCTGCAGCCCTTTTATGGAGTGGAGATTCAGGCTGGGTTAAGGAGAATCCTTTTCTTTTCCTTTCCCACCACCAAAATTTGATCCTGAAGAGTTGGTGCTTTCAGTGGGAAGCTGCAAGCTGAGAAGTTGTGACTCCTTTCTTTGCCCACAGCCAGCCCAAGAGGGAATGATTCAGAAGTGCTGGTGTGGTGTCTCCAGTTTGGATGTGGCACGCTGCGGGCTGGTCTTTCCAGTCAGACTAGTGCATCCCTTGTTATGTCCTGGGAGTCCCTATCCGAGTGAGAGCTGTGTTTTATGGGACCATTAGGACTCATGATGAATGGCAGGGGTTTGAGAAAACGTGCTGCCTTTTCCTGGAGCAATGGCAAGAGGATTTCTAGTTCATTTTATTTCCATTACTGAGGTGTTTGTGTTTTAATGAAGAGTTCCAATCTGGTGAAGAAATTAGTCTCTTTCTTGGTGAAGGGATGAACTTTTGTTCAAGTGAAAATCTGAAGCATTGAATCTGTCAGCAACTGACCTGGCTTTGCAATGTGGGGGTCATTATCTCCCAAGCTATTGCCTTTGGGATGCCTGTGGTGTCACTGCATGTTCTCCCTGCTCCCATCATAGCTGATAACCTATTTGGGATCATTTAATGCAAACACTATTGGTGTTTTCTGTTTAGCAGTGGCCACAGTCATGAGTACTGGCCCTGAACGTTTTGGCAAGGTCAAATGCAGGAACATACACCTGTGTTGGGGACAGTTGAGTTATTTCTGCTTCACTGCTGAGCTGATGCCAGGATTTTTATCTTTCTCTGCCTCTTTTATGCAAGGCTTTGTCTTCCACACTGAGAAGCTCAGCAGATGACCTGGAGTCTGTTATGCCATCTGTCTGGGTCACATCCCCATGCCCCCAACTCTTGCTGGTTGAACTGATGCTTTCTTGGCACCATGTATTTCAGAAGTCAGTCAGCCCTGGGAATGATCCTGGGGAAAGGAATAGGATGTGAGCAACAAAAAAGAGGTGGGAAGTTAACCATACTTTAAATATGAATAATTCTCCCCTGCTCCTAAAACACAGCTGCTTTGTCTGGACAGCTCTGCCTTGCCTGTCATGGGGATATTGTTTCTGCAGGAAACCCCTCTTGGTCTGATGGGAGCACTGGAGTAAAGGTATTTCCCAGTGACCCAGAATTGCAACCTATTGAGCTGGTTGAGCAGAAAGAAAGTGGCAGCAGCTGTTTTTTTGCTGGAGGTGGTGTGCCTTCAGATGACAGAGTAGAACATTTTGTACTAGAGGTACCTAGAACAGTAGGCCCTGGACTAAAATTTGGGCATTTTCTCCCAGTTGGAAGACATTGAATTTATGATGGAGACAGCGGAGAAGGAGAAAAAGATAGACTTGTTTGCTCAGCGTTGATGCCTGTGGGCTGGGGAAGGCTAGCAAGCAGAAGACACAGGGGTGTGAATGTGGCTGGTGCCACAGCACTGGTCACTGTGCAGAGCTGCAAAAAATGTTCTGCCTTTAGATGAGGAGATTGTCCTTACCCCTTTTCTTCACAAAGGCATTGAAGGAGGATGAAGTGATCTGCCTGGGACAAAATGAAAAAGCCTGGGGCAGAACTGAGAGTTGAACGCGCATCTCCTGATCTGTCAAAATTAGCCCTGCTCGCCCCACAAACCTGCGATGCTAACTCCCAACCCCTGCTGTAAACATGAAGTCACCGCTGTGAAATTAAATTTTTGTGCGTGTTTCTTCTGCCAGCCTTTGGCAAATTTTATTTATTTTTTTTCCTGTACCTCCTTCTGTCTGTGTCACGTATAGCCTGTCTAACAAGAACTGCATAATAGACTTTTAAAGGCCACTTAATGATGCAAACTTAAAAGTGCAGAGAAGGCATGGTGAGACAAAGCAGAGGAGCTTGCACAGGGACAGGGAAGATACCAGGCTCATATCTAATCTCTAAGAGCCTCCTGTAGTGCAGGTGAGTGTAGGAGGGCCCCACGAGAGCAGGTGATAAACTGTGTCTAGGAGGGCTGTGATTACTGCTTTGCATGTGCAGCATGCTCACCCTGGGTGGCCCCATGTGCATCCATTCTGTATTCTGACTTTTTAAACCTTCTTGTAATTAAGAAGCCTGTGGTTGTCACAAGCATCCCAGAGAGCAGGAGCTCTGCTGCTTTTTAAGGCCAAGGCATGCTGATAAATGTGGAGCCAAGTGTCCATTTACAGGACAAAGAAGCTTGGGGGTGGGAAAAAGAAGGAATATCCACAGGTAGGGCTTGGTTGTGTACAAAGGCTAGTTCCTGGGTGTCATTCTGAAAACCTGGATCTAGGTAGAGAAGTGACATCCCAGAAGAAGCTTGCTGGATGGGAATGACCTCCTCAGCAGACTGTAAATGCCTTCTGGCAGCTTGTTGTCTGTCTCACTAGGCTGCTTCATGCACACCAGCTCTAGCAGCCAAATTGAATGACCTGACCCTGAGTGAGATGGGCTACAACAGTACAGGGCTGAGCAAAGCCAGAGTCTCTCTGCATAAAGACTTCAGCTTTGGTGGAGACTGGAAAGATCCCCTTTACGTCTTCGATTTTGCTGTGGCATCAGCTTGGTTAGAGGTAGAGGTCACACATGCGTGGCCAAGCTATGGGAGCCTCTGAACCCTGATGGATGTGCATAAGATCCTAATCTGGTCCTCAGCAAAGAAACCCCTCCCTGCTTCTTGCTCTTTCTCTCCTGTTTGTGCAAGCAGTCCCTGAAGTCCTGATTCAGAAAAGTGCATGAGTGGGTGAGTTCAGGTGCTATGCTTTGAATATCTTTTCTCAACAGGGAAGCTCTTTCAAACTGGGACATGAATCCATGAGCTTTTTTGGGCAGAAGTTGTCCTGTAGCTGTAGACCACTTACAACCAGAGCACTCTGAGCACCAGTGAGGGACTCTGGTTGCATGGGATCCCAGTATGAAGGATTAAATGGTTGGAAAAAACTGAATTCAGTTTTAGAACTTACGAAGTTCAGGTTTGTAATCACTAACACTTGTGGTATGCTTTGGGGTCATGGCATGTTAGGGTTAGGAAGAGCAACTGCTGCAAGTGGATACTGTTTCAGATGGTCTTTCACTCTGCCTTCAGAGAACAATGGAGAGATATATATTCATAAAGGGTATTTTCTTTGTGAGAATTTGGATCTGTATGACCCTATGTCACCTTGCTTAACTGTGAATAATCTGGGATGTGGACAGGTAGCTTTGGACAAGCAGGTGTTACTTAATTTCTATTAAAAGTTTCAAATATGCTTCCTATCCTTAGAAGAAGAAGAAAAAAAAAAAGTGGAAAACAGATTGAGATGACTTTTTTTAATTAAAAGGAAGCTGTTGACTTGTGTACTTGGATGTTCCTGCTGAGGTGACTAGCTTTTGAGTTTTAATTCACTGCACCTTTTTTGTTCACTTTTTTCCAGATTCTCTTACTGAACTTTGCCCTGTGGGTGGAACTAGTGTTAGCCTTGTTAGAGCATCTAAAACCTCTAATTATTGGAGAAATGGCTTTCGGCAGATGAGAATTATCAAGCCAGCTGCCGTGTATGTGTTGGCTTTTTTTTTCCCCTAGGTGTGGATGTATCTACTTAATTTAAACAACAGGGAGCATGTAAGTGTGGCTTGATTGGTGTGCCTGCATTACCTGTCTAGTCTAGCAGAATGAGATGTACCTCTGTGTGTGTATGTTTTCATGTCGTATATCCACTCCTGAACAAGAGAGTTCAGAATTGTTTTGTATTTGGGGTATTGTTGTTTTGCAACCGAAATGAAGTAATGTGGAATTTTTTTAAAAGGCACAGAGTAACATGGAGCCATCGGGAGCAGTTAGCCAGTGCATATGAAAAAGCAGAAGCCCTAATGATGACAGGGAAAAGTTCTTTATGGGATCTGGGAGCAAAAGGCAGGGAACAAATGGATACAGCCTGCAGAGGCACAGGATGGAATTCATCAGGGAAACAGGGCTTGCAAATAATTGCATATGCAGTTGTTAATGTCTCAGGTGATTAGTTAGGGCCTGCTGTCCCATCCTTCTTGGGCAAAGCGCCTGCAAGAAGGAAAAAGAAGGTTACGTGAGCTAAAGAGAGATAAAGAAGCGACACAAAGGGTGTAACAGCATTATAGAGTAGTCTGGAAGAATGAAAAAGAGGAGGAAAGTATTATAATGGAGGCATCTGTCTGGATTCTGGCTATTTGTAGTCAAGCAGTTATTGGTGAGTTGTTTAGTGTATGTGCGTGGAAAGCAAGCCTCTGGCACAGAAAATGGGGAGGACAGTTTGCTGCCTTGTTTTCTTTTCCCATTTGTGTATGAAAGTGATAAGCTTTTGAGTCCTGTGGCCCTTGCAGTGTTGGGCCTAGGAAAGCCAGGCAGGAGAAGGCAGGACTGACTGATTTGGGAGCAATGTTGAGATACTGTCCAAAAGCACGGTGCCTGGTGTCTTCTGCAGGGAGCCGGTGGGTGTCCTCTCTGTCTTTAAAGCATGGCACAGCGATAGTTGCTGGGAGGCTGCTGCAAATGAGCAGGACAAGCTGAATTGCTAGAGCAATCCTATAGGCTTGTGCAAAGGTATCATTAAAACAGAAGAGTGCTGCAGAGAGGTGGCGAGGGCTGCACAAACAGCAAATACAGGAATGTGCGAGTATGTGCTGAGGACTTGTTCTTGCTCCCACTGTGTCCAGTAAGGGAGCTCTGGTGCAGTGGAAAATCCTGTTGCTGATGTGGAGTTGGTGGGGCCCTGCTGAAGCTACAAGCAGCACTGTGCTGGTGGCTGCACCTGAGCGCAGGGGCCACGCAGCCAGCCGAGCCGTGGCACGAGTCGCGTGGTGCAGCTGGGTGCAGGCTGGGTTGTTTGTGTGCCCCTGAAGTTGTAGTGACCTGGTGTGGGATGCTGTGCTGGGGCCCAGAGACAGACAAAGAAATCGCAGGACGTGCTGTAACGTTGCTTGGTGTTATGGGCCAGCCAAGGTTGAGGAGGACCACAGCTCTGCCCTGTGTTGGGGCACAGTGACCTCAACAGTGTTCAGTCAGGGCTGATGGAGAAGGGCAAGGACCACGGGCTGCCTTTGGGTGGCTGGGTACGATGGGGTCAGCAAAGCAGTGTCATTTCTTCACGGATGAGATGCAGACAGTTCCCTTCATCATAAAATGGTTGTTTCGTGGTCTGTGGTGAAATGAAACGATGGCAGAAAGAAGCTGGGTTCTGTGCAGGACCACACTCAAAACTGTCAAAGTCGGCCCTGGCTATGGGGCTGGCGTACAGCCCGGGTCGGCAGAGTCGCATCCCTTTCAGAGCTGAGTGCGTAGAAGGAAGGGGGCACAGAGCTGGATCAACAAGGAAAATCTCCGTGCGTAAGGGAGGAGTTGGGAGCAGAGAGGCTGCTCAGCAATTCTGCTTCAGCAACAGGTGTGAGATTGTGCCCGTCTCATTTGCATTGGGGTTACTCAGAGAGCTTTGCTTCTCTTTCATTTGCTTCCCAGCATGCTCTGATTTTTTCCATCTATTACTTTGTTTAAAAACTAGCTTGTGTTGCCTTGACCCTGATTGGCAGTTGCTAGGTCCCAGCTATCTGGCACGGCACTGCTTTCCTCTCCTGGTTTCCCAAGGCCACAAGCCAGTGTTTCAAAATTGGGAGCTTAAGGCTGAACTCCAACATCTGCAGTTTAAGCACAAAAATAACCCTTCAACTGTTGCATCTCTGAAGGTAATTAGCCTGTCTGAAACAGAAACTGATTCTTTGGGTGCCTGAATCTGAGTACTGGGGTCTGCCTTCTCTGCGGCCAGCGCATAAGGGAAAATCAGGCCAGTGCCTTTAGAGAGTGGCTGTTTCTAACTGTTTCAGTTTTGGTTGCCAGTTTGAGACTCTAATACACAGAGCTCCTATTTGCGCTGTTGCTTTAGCTATGCCATATGCATAGGCTTGGATAGCGATACAATGACAGCAAATTTTTGAGCTGGGCTTGCAGAGGGCAGTTCAAATAAGATGGCCCATCAATTCTGTTCTGTAATGTTTGATTTATTAAAGCATGGGAACCTGCGGCCATCTCGGCACTGAACACATGCCCACAGGAATCAAAGAGAAACAATCTCAAAGAAAGGGAATGAACTCTTCTCAACAGCATAAATTGCAGCAAGAAAAATTGAGGCTGGACATCAGGAAACGTTGTTGAACAGTAAAAATAGTGAAGCACTAAAATAGATTGCTAAGGGAGTTTGCAGAGTATCTGTCACTGGAGATTTTAAAGAATAGATTAGACAAATGGCTTGGAAGGATTGAGCTTGTTGGATAGACAGGAGGACTAACAGAGCTCTTCATTTACTCCCTGTTTCCCACGGTTCCTTCATCAGTGTCATGGCAGCCTGAACTGCCCCAGTGGCGGGCAGGGCAGCGGGTGCGTTTCTCCCTGTGCCTGGCTGAGGCTGTACAGAGAGCGCTTAACTTAACCTCTGCTTGGCACAGTCTGGTTCTGGGGCATACAGACCCCTGGAGGCAGGGGATCGGGGGTTACCTTGCTCTTTCTTAGGCTAGGGGAGGAGCGGCTGGAGAGCTGCCTGGCTGAAAAGGACCCGGGGGTGTTGGTTGACAGCCGCCTGAACATGAGCCAGCAGTGTGCTCAGGTGGCCAAGAAGGCCAATGGCATCCTGGCTTGTATCAGGAATAGTGTGGCCAGCAGGACCGGGGAGGTGATAGTGGCCCTGTACTGGGCACTGGTGAGGCCGCACCTCAAGTACTGTGTTCAGTTTTGGGCCCCTCACTACAAGAAGGACATCGAGGTGCTGGAGCGTGGCCAGAGCAGGGCAACAAAGCTGGTGAAGGGTCTAGAGAACAAGTCTTAGGAGGAGCGGCGGAGGGAGCTGGGGGTGTTTAGTCTGGAGAAGAGGAGGCTGAGGGGAGACCTTATGGCTCTCTGTAGCTGCCTGAAAGGAGGCTGTAGCGAGGTGGGGGTCAGTCTCTTCTCCCCAGTAACAAGGGATGGGACGAGAGGAACCGGCCTCGAGCTGCGCCAGGGGAAGTTTAGGTTGGATATTAGGAAAAACTTCTTCACCGAAAGGGCAGTCAGGCATTGGCTCAGGCTGCCCAGGGAAGGGGTTGAGTCCCCATCCCTGGAGGTATTTAAAAGAAGGGTAGACGTGGTGCTCAAGGACATGGTTTAGTGGTGGGCTTGGCAGTGCTGGGTTAACGGTTGGACTTGATGACCTTAAGGGTCTTTTCCAACCTTAACGATTCTATGATTCTATGATTCTACCTTATTTTTAGCCTTCTGACCACTGAGGAGTCCATGCCAGGTGTCGACAATAATAGATGAGCAGCAACCCTGGGCTACTGCAAACTTAGGTTTAATTCATAGCTCTGCCGGAGACCTCTCATGTAACCTTGGGCAAGTCATATTAAGCTCTTGAACACAGGCCAAATACTAAGCAACAAGTAGAGGCATCCATGTTAGAAACCTGAGATGTTATGTACTTTTACAGTCAATGGATGATTGAGATAGTGGTGATAAAGTGGAAAAGATCTCGACTTGCATCCCATGATTTCTGAGAATAAAAGTAGGGCCAAACTTTACAGTAATAAACTGGATTTTCTCTGCATCAACACTTCTGCACCCCTTCTTGTACACGCCAGGAGTGGTTCTGCTCCCTATGGTGTGTGGTCCTTTCTTTTCAAGCAGGTTTTATGTAAATTGGGATGGGTGTTATATGAAAACGTTATACCTCAAGACTTTCAGGGCCCCTGGAAGGAAACAAAAATACATTTGGAAAATTAAATATTTCTGTCAAGAGCATGATAAATCTTTTGCTGTTTAGGAAGGTGAGAAATTAAAATTGCAAAACAGGCAGCAAGGGAGCAAGTCAGTGTGTGTGGCAGGCTTGGCTGGGTCTCCTGACTTCAGAGAGACTGTGTGAGGGAATCGTCAGAGAGGCAGAGCTTGTTCATATTCAGAGAAGTTTAAGAGCCCTGGTATGGCACGGCTGTGGTCTTCGTTTGCATGTGTAGGATAACAGCAAGCTCTTACCATGCAATGCTGAGCCTGCTTGTGTCTATAGTTATTTGACTGACTTATGAGTGTTTTCCCTTGTCTTTGTAGTGCTATGAGAGTGCTGAGAAGACTGGGGGGCATATATTTCTGTCCTTTCACTGTCTGTTTTATTCCACAAAATCTCTACAACGATAAATTGTGGAGTGAGTTGAGTAGTAGGTTACAGATGAAAAACCAATTTACAAATATATAAGCATGGGGAGAGGGAAAAGAGAGAAATGCATGGGTTGCCTGGTGATCTGCTAAGTGCTGGAGTATACTGTAGAGCTTAAGGATCAGATGTGCAATGGGGTAACTTCTGACTTGTCCTCCCTTTTAAAAGGAAAATCACAGGGTGTTTTATTTGTTCTGGAGAGACTGCCTTCTCTGTCTTAGGGGGCTGTGTTAGCACTCTCAATGTACAAAGCACAAATTATGTCCTCCCTGTCTAAGAAAACCACTTCTGTTCAGCCTTTACTGGTCTATTGGATCCCTAAGGCCAGGTTTTGCTATATAAAGCAGAAGACATCGTTGTGTTTTATTTCAGACTGAAGTACATTCTCAGAGAGATAGCTGACGCATTAACCTGTCAAGCATCCTAACTGTGATTGTGTTCAGTTGTATGTCCAGGCCCTCAAATGGGGGAAAAACTTTGGAAAACCTGGGTTATAATTTCTGGGGCTGCAGTGAGGAGTAAATAGGTGATTTAGTCAGGTCAGAGACTCTGCTCCGAGACGTGAAGCTCTGGCTGGGTCCTAAGGGTGGGCTTGGAGCAGGGTGGCAAATTGGCAGCATGGTATCCCCATTTCATAGGGGTATGCAGTGGCTGGTCCAGAGTCACCTGAGGACATCTCCAGCAGATGCCAGGAGTTGATTCTGCATCTCCAGGGGCCTCTCCCTTTTCCTACTTGGCGGGAGCTTTGGGGGCTGAGCTCACCCCGTGGAGGGGCTGGGGGACCCCTTACCCACCTCCCCAACTCTCTGTGGGGCGGTGGCAAGCAGGGTGCCAGGCAGCAGCCCCTTGCCTCCCCTGAAGCATGGCCCTGGCAGCTCCAGTGCCTCCGTTACTCTGGCAACAAACTGCGATCAGACAGCACCAAGCAGCTGAATTCAGCCCCTTGTTCCAGGAAAAATGCTCTCATTGAAGCCGAGCCGGAGCAAAAGTCTCCTGCCTTCATTCTGCTGAATGACACCGACATCCATTTGTGCACTTACTAGTGCATGTGTGGTGGGGAGCACAGGAGGAGGTGCCCCGCAGAGAGGGAGCAGTGGGCCCAGCTGCATCCTAATCAGGGCCACTGAGTCACTTGCTCGTGCCATGTCGCTGGTATTTGGAGGTGGCCGAGCCCGAGGGGATGCAGAAAGGAGATGAAGGCTGGGGGAGGCGAGAGTGCAAGAGAGCCAACGGATGAACGGAGTGGGGAGATGCTGGGGAAGAGGTAAGAGCAGAGAGACCTGCTGGCAGCACGGGGAACTGTCACAGAGGCAGAGGGCTCGAAGTAAGAGGGAGATGGAAATTCTGCCCTCATCCCGCCAGAATAGTGTCTTGCAAAGCACTTCTCTCTCTCTGCCTGTTTGTCAGCTTACAGCGGTAACAAAGGCGTTTGTGGCACTGGGGATGTGCTGCTTCTCTGGGATCGAGGGAGCTGCCCAGAATGATAATTGGGTCCTTTTTCATTTTGTGGGTTTTTTTTTTGTTGGTTTTTTTTGGTTGTTTTTTTTTTTTTTTTTAAGAAGCTAACAGGGTACTGCACAAAGTAATTAACTGGACAGATGGATACAGCAGAATTTGTAAATGTCGACAGCAACAATAAGGCACTTTTTTTAAAGGCCTTGTGTCAGCAGAAGGGCTCCAAGCTGGGGCTAGATTTCAGGGGAGCAGCTAAAATAAATGAGACTTTAAAAAAAATAATGATCTTGATAGCTGCATATGATGCAGGTGTCTGGTGACGGCTGTAAGGATAGCCAAAAGATGGAGGGGAGAGCAAAAAGGTCAGGATTTCAATATACCTCCTTGCTTGTGTGTATATTTTGTTTTGTCTATGCAGAACATCTCCTCTTTGTGCAGGTAAAGCGGTAGTTTCTCACAAAATGTGTGAGAGGACTGAAAAAACATGGTTGCTGCAGTACCAGATCCAACCAATGTGTTTTTTGGATTGTTACCTGGGACTGTCAGATCTATTTCAAGATGTCTGTAACTGGTGATCAAAATGTTTATTTTGCTCCCTCTGGGTAGAGTTTGGTTAAAGAGGGAAGATGTGTTTCTCTGACACTTGCTAACCAGTCCTTTGAAATGTCCGGGTCTTTCCTGTGCAATGTGTCAGTCTTTTCAGTTCTTGCCATTTGCTGGTTTCTTGTGGCAGTGATCTTCATGGGTTTAATTATGTCTGAGGTGTCCTTCACTTTGTGTTGAAGAAATGCTGGTCACTTCCTACAGCAGTAGCCTCCCAGTTGATGCCCTGTCAACATGATACCAAAGGCACATAAAATACAAAGTGGAGGGCATGGCTGTAGGCAAGGAGCTCGTGAAGTGCTTGCTTGGGCACCTCTGAACCACGCTGCATTCTGCAATTAGTCTGACCTAAACAAGAGTGAAGTACTGGTGTTGATTTGTAACAGGTTATTGGCTCTGTGTTGATGTCTGTCCAGCAAGACTTGGCGGATGTTGTCCTCCAGCATCAGCATCCCAGGAGACATGTTAAAAGTTAGGCGAGAAGCCCATTTTCCCTGACAGCTCAGTGTATATCATAAGAACATCCATCCTCCAGATGAAATATTGTAGACGCAGGGAAAGAAACTTGTTGTAAACGCGTCCTCCCTGTGAATACCGCCGGCAAACAGGTTTTTGGGCTCGTTGGCAGCTCCAGCGCGTTCCCACCTGCCGGCGGTTGTAGCTCTGTCCGTGGTGCTGGGCTCGGCGGGCCTGCCGGTGCCCCGGGAGGACCTTGCCCCAGGCCCGCAGGGAATGGTTTGGGGTTTGTTTGTTTGTTTGTTTTTAGCGGCACAAATGTGTGCCCTCATTAGGGCTGGAATAGTGTGGTTTATGGTATGGGCTTACGGTAAGGTCACAGTAAGCGCAAGGTCGCCGCAAAGATTTTGATGCTGCAACCCAAGGAGAACATCTCCTCAGTCATCTACAGACTCTTCCTTTTCTTTAATTAGCAGGCAGGAATTGGGACAAGTTGTACCAACTGCATAAGTGGGGGCATATGGGGAAAGAAACTGCTAAAAACTGGCATTGTATTAGTGTGGCAAACTTTCTTAAGGAGAGAGGGTGAGTAAAACATGAGAGGCGAGTGGTGTGCGGTGTCTCCTGAATTTGTAACGACCCCTGCCTGGCTGAAACACTCGCTTGCTGGCAGAGGCAATGTAAAGCATTTGACAGATCAAACCCTGTAAGGGAAACAAGGAACAGCGGCAGGGGAACCTTGCCTAAATCATGCTTGGCTAATTAAGTTAACTGTTTTATGGGATTGTGATTAGAGCTTTCAATACATTGATGACAGAAGCACCTTTCCTATGGTTTGTGCTTCTGGTTTCCTTGTAGAGGTACCCTGCTTCCCTGCTTTCCTTCCCCTGAGAATGACTTTTTTTTTTTTTTTTTAAACAAACACATTGCACTGGAAAAGGTTTGGTTTTCAATTTTTTTAATAGAGAAAAAAAAAAAAGTCCTCTCTCTCCCCTGGAAAAAAAAAAAAAAAGATGAAAAAGAGAAGCATCATCATTTCCTGGGTTTGGATGCAACAGCTTGAATTATTGTCAAAGGTTTGTTTTGGTTGTATTTTTTTTCCCTGCCCTGCTGTAGGACTGAAGAACCTTACTCTGATCTGAATCGTATCATCTTCGCTAATTTTGGAGATGAATTGAGAGTTTCTCTTACTTTCCACTTTCGTTAGTTGAAACTGCTGTTGGCAATGAGGAGATGTGTTGGGCTGATGTGCCAGGGATTACATATCCTCTGCAGAAGCAGGGCAGGGTGAGTAACACTAGCATCACCTCTTGTCCTGTCAGAGGATTTTGGCTGGGGTCTTATGGACGGGGGGGCCTCTGCTGGAGTGTGGTCCTCTGCTCTGTTGCTGAGTCTCCACGTGAGCAATGAATTCATCTTTTTCCATGTAAAGCAGCATCTGCCTGCAGACCTGGTTACTACAAGATATATTTGAGTTCAAAGTCTTTCAGATTGGGCATTCACAGGAATAATGGCAGAATCAAAACTGAGAAGAGCAAGTATTATGCAGTCAGGATATATTTTTTTCTTTAAAGAATAGAAATCTTTCTGATGCTGGACATGGAAAAGGCTAGGCATAATTCTTTCTCAGGACAGGTTAATCGGTTTTTCCCTGCAACTTCTTCCAAATCTTCCGGTTTGGTCAGAGACCAGATCTAGGACTGGGCAAGCCAGTGCTCTAATCTTGTGGAGCAGTTTATACATTTTGATGGTGATCTCTTGGCTTCTAGAAACTGAGATCCAGCAAGCTCATGGGCCACTATACTTCATATAAGCAGCTGGCAAAGGAAACAATCTCGAAATCCTTTCCAGCTTTGGTAGCTGTTAAACCAGCTTTACAACAAACTGTGTGTTGTGGATGAATTGTCTCCAATTAGACTAACTGCTTGTTCTCCTTTCATGGGAAAAGCCTCCAGCCATTTCTGGGTGTCTTTGCTGTTAAAAGCAAGATGATGTGAACAGGTGAAGTCCCATTTATCTGAAGGCTTTTTCATAGGCAGAGGGATTGCTGGGAGCACAATACCAGTGTTGCATCCCTTGGATTTTTGTGCTCTGTGCCAAAATGTTTGGGTCACTGATTCATAAGATAAAAGACTCCTGACTTGAACATAATAGCTCTGCTACAAACTGCTTTACTTCATTATGGTTGGGTAATTAATAGATGCTCTTTCAAATCTACTGAAGTTCAGAGCTGTCAGGCGGGGAGCAGGGGTAGGTTGTGAGCCTTTCTGCATAACAGAGGATACAAGCCAAAGCAAAAAACTGTCCACGTTCATGCAGAGGCCAGGCGTGGCTGATCTGGAGGCAGCCTGTGCTTGTGGCACTCCCTTGGTCCTGGCTATTCCAGCATGAGTTGAAACTGGTCTTGGAGCTGAAGGAAGTGTACGTCTGCCCGGGCTCGGCTCCAGAGCGCCTGGAGCAAGGGGAAGGAGACTGGCGGTGTGAGCTTTGGGTTGGAGAAGGGAAGCAGCAGTCAGAGACACGAGCACACGTACGTAGCACCCTTGATGGGCTGCTTCTTGCGTAGTACCGGGCTTTTTCTTGCAGTTCTGCTGATTGCTGCACCTTTTGCCAGTAGTTAATAGATAACAAAGGAATGGAAATAATAATAGGGCAAGGGGTAATGGCTTTAAACTGAAAGAGGGTAGATTTAGATTAGACATAAGGAAGAAATTCTTCACCATGAGGGTGGTGAGGCACTGGAGCAGGTTGCCCAGAGAAGTTGTGGGTGCCTCATCCCTGGAAGTGTTCAGGGCTGGGCTGGATGGGGCTTTGAGCAACTTGGTCTAGTGCAAGGTGTCTCTGCCCATGGCAGGGAGGTTGGAACCAGGTGATTTTTAAGATCCCTTCTAACCCAAACCATTCTATGTTTCTATGATATGATTCTGTGAAATATCCTAAGGAAGATATAGCAAGTCAGTGACAGCATCTGGAATAAACCCGAGTCTGCCCATTGACAACTTTCCTGGGTCAAAATGTGGAGGATGTAGCCCAGTAGCAAAGAAGGACGAGGCTGAGTATCAGCATCCAGGCAGAGGAGAGAGGTTCTGAGCAGTTATTACAGGAAACTTCTTCAAGCCATTACAGTGGGAGGGAAAGCAGTAAAAATTTATATGTAAAAATATACGAATAGTGTAATCAGCTGGAGGATTAGCTCATATTAGCAGGCTAGAAGTACTGCTGTGCCCCTGAATTGAGGCTCTTGCCTTCTAGGTCATGGGAACAATTGCACTGGGGAGAGGAGGCAAATGTGGGTCATGTCCCCACTGCTTGTCAGCCCCCTCCCTCTCTATCTGCTCTGTCAGTTTGTGTGAAATGCAGGGCAGGGATAGCTGCTGACTGAGCATGCTTGGCACCTTCCTCAGAAGGGGCTCTCCTGTCTTACTGTGTTGGAAATGGATATCCCCATCACCCCGTGGTCTTGTCCCTGTGGGCAGGGGAACCTCTTCTGCCTCAGCCTGGGGCTGACCCAGCCAGAGAGCACACGTGACACAGAGGAACCCGAATTATCCCATCTGCCTCCTGCTCTGTGTAGGCTTGAGTAAACCCGTGAGAGTTGGAGGAGGCTCCAAAATGGCAAAAATACATACATGGAAAAATAGTTGCAGTTTTGGAGATGAAAAACAAAAGTCACATTCCTCCTTCTCACGGCCTCTTTCCCCTTCTGTTCTTTTTTTTTCTTTTTTTTTTCCCCCCCTTTGGTAAGAGCTTTTTTTCACCAGTAACCCCTAATAAAGGAGATAGAAACTGAGTGTGTTACTTGAGGGGCTTGTGGGGAAAAATTGGAAACCTCTTGGTGAGGGGGCTGAATTACAAAAATTATCACTTTTTGGAAGAAGGCCATTCTTTTGACAAAAAAACTATTTGAGAAATTCTCCCCGGCTCTAGCTATAATGTGTTTTGGCCACTATCCTGTGTAATCACAGTTCATTATTTCTGAAGCACGGATGCTGCTTCATCTGAAATATTCCTCACGTGAGGAATGATTATGCCTCAGTCAGGCAGCAGCACAGACCTGCTCTCCCCTTCTGACCCTGCTGGCAAGATGCGTTGGCTCCCCTCTACCCTGGGCATCTCAGCTCTGCAGGCCGTCTGGGAACAATCTGATGGCTCGATAAAACACGGAATGCTTTGCCTGGTGGAGATTGGGCTTTGCAAGATTTCAGGGTCACAGAGATGCTATCAAAACCCCATGGTCATACCGCATCGTAGTGTAGCAGAGCATGGGCTGGCCAGAGCAGCATGGCTATTGAGCCTGTGCTTTGAAGCAACACAGAGCTCTGGTCGGACCTGGCTCTGCAACAGAACCAGGTCCACTGTCTTTCCCCATCTTGCTGCCACCTTCCTTCCCTCTCGTATGAAGCTCTGGGAAGATTTCAGAGCCAATCAAAGAGGGGAAAAAAAAAGTTTAAGGCATGTGATTCTGCTCTGTTGCTTTGAAGCAGGAGTGTTCCTGCCTCCCTCCTCTCTCCCCTTTTTCCTGCCATCACCTCCCTCTGTCCCAGAAAGGCCTCCGGCTTCTGCTGTGCTCCTGCCTGTCCACCGGTCCCCCAAACCCGACTGCTGGCACCTCTGCCTGTCTGGCAGCGTGGCTTGCCTGACCTCTGCCTCTGCAGCAGGGCCAGAGCAGAGTGAAGACATAGTTTTCTTTGACTCTTGGTGATGGATTGATTATGCAGTTTAAAGCTCCTTCTATTTCTTCTCCTTGAAGAAATGAGCATTTTGCAAATGTTTGGAAGTGCCAGTGACAGCAGTACAATACTGGTACCGTTCTATTTAGTTGCTTATTCTACCTCTCCTGCCTTCCCCCTCCCCTCAGCCTCCACTCCTCCCTGAACACCTGCCTTTTATCCAATTTAATTTTCACACCTCCTGCTGCTGCTGCTGTGTCCTTGCCAGTTATCTCTGTGGTTCTGCAGTGGGTGTCTCTTTCCTTTATTGGAGCGATTGCCTTGAAGACTTCCATCCCATTCCAAACTGGCTTCCATGAGCCCAGGAGATCTGGTCCCAGAGCTGGCTCTGCTGCAGCTTCCATCTGTCCTGGGGGAAAACACCTCAGATCCCCTCCAAGAGAGTACTAAAGCATAAGGTTAACTTAAAATTTGTGTTGAAGTCATGTTGATTTCAATATAAACAAGTCCCTTCATCGGTTTTGCTGTCTGTGTGTTATCAGTGGAGAGAACGGCAAATTTCTCCTCTGCCTCTGAGGAATGGTCTAGCGGCTGCTGTTGGGTGCAGCTGCTGTCACAAAGGCATCAGTCTGGGTACTGATTACCCTGTTTGGGAAGGAGAAGAAACATTATTGCTAAAACATCTTTAAGAGCTCTCTTTGAAGCTTTGATTGTAAATGTGGGGAGAGTGGTTGGCATGGGTTTTCTACGCATGGGGCGTAGCCATTTCCATTTCAATCACCGTACCTAACAATTCTTCGACATGTGCATCTCTTCTTGATGGCAGTGACCATCTCATAGTCACTTTAGTATGGTTTCATCCTTAAGACACCTGTCTGCTTTTAGTCAGACCTCTCTGTGTATATTCTCCTCCTTGCTCCTGCTAGCCCTGCAGAGACAGCACAGCAGTTGGAGGAGAAGTCATCATCGCTCTGGCTCGGGCATCACCAGAAGTGCTAATGAAGTCTCAGCTGAAAGGCCAGGCAATTGCACTTCTGTATCCCTGAAAACAGAGCCAGATTCTCCTGGGCCCAGTGGCCTCGCAGGCTGCATTTGGCTTGCGTGATCTTTATGACTCATAATGGCCAAAAAGGAAAGGACCCAGCATGAATCTCCAGCTCCTGTCTGAGTTTGCAGGATTGGCAGTTAAGAAGAGGAGAGAGAGAGAGAATGATGTGCTCTTAACAGAGAAATCTGGGCTCATTTGGGCAGAGTAACTAATGTGCCAACAGGGGTGCTTGCTCTACTATCCCATTTTTCAGACTGCTGTTACCTTTTAAACAGGGCTGGGAAGGCAGAGTCTGAACAGCAAGGCCCAGAAGGGCAGCGGGTTGTATACAACCTCATCTAGCGAGGAGCATCCTGGCTGAGGATTTCTGAGCAACTCACTAGGGTAAAAGAAAGGTGCGGAAATCCTTAGCCAGAGGTCAATAACAAACAGGATGCCCCTCACTAGATGAGGGACCTATTCCCTTTCAATTTAGTGTCCAGTGCCACATTAGAGAGGATGCAGTAGCTTGGGTAGGACTCTGCCTTGTCTCCACAGAGGATTTTTCCACAAGGCTAGAAGAAATGGGAGGGAAGTGTTGGCACTGCTCTGTACAAATGTGCAGGACCTCATAACCATTGACCTTGAGGTACAGGTGTAGTACAGAAGAAGGAAAAAGACTCAAAGCATGACAGTTACGTCCATGTATCCCCTTTTAAAATGGATAACTGTATTCCCCAGCTATTTTTCTAAACACTGTTTTTGCTCTGTGTATAATATTTAGCACTTGCATGAAATAATGCGATCTGGCCATCATTTGGAGGTACCATTCTGGAGCAAGGATTTCTAATTTGCTGCTGAGGACACAGTGACATAGAGGGGTGGTGACACCTCCAGGGATGGAGAGGCACCCTGGGTGAGCATCCAGGACTGCTGTCTGTCCAGTCCATTGTCACTGCACTAGTGATCTCTGTCATTGCCTTGCCTTGCCTCTACTGAGATCTGAGCTAGTCATTGCGGCAGGGCGGCTAGCACACACGTGCTGCATGCTACCAGTAACACCAGGACAGTTCCCTACTCAGCCAAAATCTCTGTGTGAATGTGTCTGCAGCCCCATGCTGATTTATTCAATAAGGGATGCAGTCTGAGATGATTATGAGGGACCTTGATCAAAAAGACAGAGGTTATCCTAACTAGGAGGAAGAAAAAATGGCGCCTGCACAGCAGGGCTGTCTGCAGCTGGTAACTTGCCTTACATCTCCAGAGTGCCCTTTCTAACTGAGGAAGCAGGGAAGGGGGAAAATTGCCATCTTCTTGCTAGGATGAAAAGAAAATAAAGTATGAATGGTCATAATTTAGTGGGCTCTTGGGTAAATTTGTATTTCATTCTGATTATTGAGAGCATTCCCTAATTGCAGCAATAAAAAGGAATAGTCCATCTTCTAAATGCAAACGGTAGTGCTGATTGTTATTTAATTAGTTGATTCCAGTGGTCGAGGGGTGAGCTTGGAATTACAATTGCAGCTTGTATTATTTCACTGAGATTGCTGAATTAATTAGAAGAACAATAGGATTCTTCATTGTTGACCTCTTAAGAACTTGTGACAATAACTTTAAAACTGGCGGAATAATAAAAGGCCATAATAGGTTTTTCTCCTGACACATGGAGCACTGCTGAGAGACACGAGAGAACTGTGGACCCCCATCCCCTCTTTCCTCCTCCACTGCCCTTCCCTGTTCTAGAAGATGAGATGCTTACAGTGAAGTTTCTAGCCTTGCTAGGGAGAACATCAGAGTAACGTTGAGGAGAGAAGGAGCAGCTCTGCCACTCCGCAGCCATATGAATAGGTGTGCTTGGAATAGCAATAGCTGCAGTGGGCTCAGCATCAGGTGCCAGAGCAGAGCTTGCCATTGGGATGACATGAGAGAGAGGAGTCCTACAGCATGGGAGGAGGAGCAGTGCTTGCTGGTGTGCAATGCTCACCTTCAATTCATCATGCTTTCTCTCTCCGCCGTGGCTGTGTTGGACCTAGGGAAGGTCAGGCAGGGTCAATACCTGGGTAAGGAAACCTAGTGCAGGAGAGCGATGCTGTGATGGATGGTGCTGGTGCAAGAGGTGACCTGGTTGCTGCGTGACTTTGCTCTGCTTGGCGCGAGGGGGCACAATGCTGCTGAAGCTCCTGTCTGCTGCGGACCAAACTCCCCTGGGCTCGCTAGCTCGACTGCAGTTAGCCAGGCGCGCAGGAGGCACGCTCTGAAGCAGCGTGCCGCGGCATAGTGGTTGCAGTACTTGTGTGAGGTGATTGCGTTAGCGTCTGAGGAGGTTTTCTAATGGGATTTGGAGACCAAACCCTATGTGATAAGACAAGTTCATAAAAAAAATTCCTTTTGCTGCATTTGATGTGCAAGGTTTCCTCTATGATGAGCAGGCAAAAATGTGTGGATGGATCATTCTGGCAAAACCATCAGGAAAGACTAGGTAATTTAAAGTCAAACTTGAGTTGCTGATGTGGGTTAATTCCTAAGTATCATGGAAAAATAGCCCGTGGTATTCATTGTCACACAGTATAATTGAAGCTGAGAGTAGATATTTATGTGGCTTATCAGAGTTTCTACGGAGTTGTAAGTGTAAAAGCATAAATGAATAGAAAGTTATAAATTCCTATGCTTCAGGATATGACCTGACTTCTGCTTAATGAGAGCTGAGCAGAAACTTAACCTCCAGACAAGCTGTCTCTCTTCTGCCTTTGCACTTTCTTCTCAAATATTCAGTGCTGGCTGCTGTCAGACCCTGACAGCCAGACCAAAGAGACCACTAGTCTGTCCCAAGGGAGCCTGGGTCCGTGTTGGGAGGTGTTATGTTCAGCTTAATGATCTGCTGGCCCTCCAGCCCAGGAGCTGCTGCCTTTCAAGGCATCCCACTGTGATGGTTTTGTACAACTGAGGAAAAATGAGAAAAATCACATGCCCCATTCTCATTGCTGTGCTGGTTAAGGATGGTTTGCATCCCTGTCAGTATATTGGTCAAGAAAATAAGGTCTTGCCCTCTCCTGCCATCATCCAGGTGCACTGCCTGGGAATGCAGGCTTGTGGGAAAGTGCATTTCCCTGAGGGCTGCTAATGACCTGCAAAAGCCTATTCCTGAAGTGAAAGCGAAGTCTTTAAGAACTGAGGCAATTTGCAAGTGTGTCCATGAAAGTGATGGGCAAGAGGCATTAAGATTTCCCTCTGAAAATGTTGGGTTTATTGTTTTTTCTCTCTATTTTATTGAAAATGTGTTTCATATAGTGGCCTTTCAGCTGGTTTATTGTAATTGTAGCTGAGTATCTGTGGGGATATTACAGTTTTCAGCAGAAGAAAAACACAAACTAGGTTTTCTCAAAATACATGGGGGGCATTATTATCTTAAAGTAATCATCTTTCCTGACCAAACGTGGCTTCCTCTTTCATGGGTGCTCTGCAGAGAGTTGTTCCTTTCTTGTGTATGTCTTTGTATTGTCAGGATTAATTTTTCAGAGGGAGAAGTCTTCATAAGCTGAGTGTTATCCACTCCTTCCTTTTTAGAGGCATGAGGTTAGTGTGGGTTTTTTTTCTCTCCCCTGTAGAAATACTGTGGCTTGAATCTACTACGTTGCTCACTGTCTTCCCTTCCAGGCCTTGCTACTAACCTCTCTGTTTTCCTCTCTCCTTTTACATCAGTTTTCTGTGTTGATTAGAAGTACTTTGAGGTAGGTTTCTTTCCTCCCTGGTTGCTCATTTGTGGGAATTTGTAGGGCCATCTTAGATGAAGGAGAGCTCGTGAAAGGCTGGTGTGCCCAGAGTAAAGCAGCTGATACAGCTGCAGTGGTCCCTGGGGCCACCTGCCCGGCTGTAGCAGCAGCATCGAGGCTTTTGTGTCCCTCTCTGCTCCCTCAGGGCTGTCTGAGCCGGCAGCGCACGGAGCTGGGAACCCCTCTGCCTGGTCTGTAGGTGCCGAGATGGGCGATGCTGAACAGAGTGAGATGGAAAATGATATGAATGAACAATATGGTAAATATTCAGATATTTACCAGGGCGCTCCTCGGCGAGCATTCATCTTCATCTACTTAACATTGGGCAGAAATGCATCCCCTGCTTTCATGCTCACCTGCCCTTCTTCCCTCTCCAGCCCTTGCATCCCCCTGCCCCTCTTTTTGGCATGGCTTAGCTCTCCTGCTCCCGGCTCATCCCGGGGGCTGAATTTCACCTGCCAGCAAGACCTCTTCACTCTGGCTATGCTTCAGCTGAGCTTTTAGCCAGGCATGAGTAGCTGCCTGTATCTCAGCATAGCCAGGAGCTTAATGAAGGAGAGCTATGCCAGAGAAGGGCCTGAGCCGCCGGGAAATGGGGCAGCATGTGTAGCCCTGGCCCTGGAGACTGCAGCTGCAGCCAGGACATCCTCCCAGTACCCTTGATGTGCAGCAGTGAGCATCCCTGGTGACAGGGGAGGAGGTTGGCTGCTTTTTGGGGTGTGGGAGCTAGGAGGAGGTGAGTCTGTGGGCTGAGGAGGAGGAGGGGATAATATTGGGGGCAGGAATGGGGTAGAAATCTGTGCATGTCCCTGCAGGTATCTTGGGAGGGGAGAGGGAAGGGCTGAGCAATAGCACGACTCTCGGGGAGCCTTTGGGAAGGATGGCACGGAGAGGAGACTGTTCAAGAGCCAGGTGGGTGGGTTTGGGCAGACCTGTGCCTGTCAGGTCTGTCACTTTCTCAATGTCTTGGCAAGCTGCAAAATCTCCTGAGCCTAAACTGTGGTCCAGGAGCTAGGGAGAAAGTGTGGGCCTGTGTGTGTATATATGGGGAGAGGCGGGTGGGCTCGGTGGATGGTTGGTATGAGGCCGTGGCAGTGGGGAGTCCAATGGATAGAGAGAATAAAATTTCCCCCCACCCCACTCCGTTTTTGATGTTTGAGTACTTCAAGCTCTGTTTGATTGCATCAGAAGAAGCTTGTGGCATCGGTTTCTTCTCTTTACTCAAAATTGGTTTGAAGTCCAGGGCAGAATAGTTTGCAGTATCTTCTCTTTGTAGTCTGGTTTCCCCCTTCTCCTGTCCCTTCTTCACTTCTCAACCCATTTTCTCCCCCTAGCTTCTACTTGTACCTGACAAGCAAATGTCTCCTCTCCTTCTCTGCAAGTACCTTTTCTCTCTCCATTCACTGATTTTTCTCTTCAGACTCCAGAACATCTCTAATCTCTCTTCCCGCACTGATAAGTAAAACGAGTTTTTCTTTTCCCCAGCCAGCAACAGCTCAACTTGGACAGGTCTGAAGGGCAGTTTTGGTCGGGCTGTGATTGATGGGGGATCTTTGGGATATTGTGGGCTGTGTTGATATATTTCCCTCTTTCCCCCTCCCCTCCTCTGGGAGTTTGCCACCTGCAGAAGAAAGGGCAACCGAGCTCCATTCCCAGCGTGCAAAGAGCAAGGGGAAGGCGACACCGACCCAACAGGGGCATGGGTGAGATCAGCTTTGCTGGCATTGGTGGTCATGAGGCCATCAGCCAGGAGCTGTGGAGATAAAGAAACCTCAGGGGAGAGTGGGGTGAACGGGAGAGGTGAAGAAAAGAGAGCAGCAAGGAGGAGAAAAAAAAAATGGCACCCTGGAGATCTGGAAAAGAGCCAGAAAGAGCAGTGTACAAAATACCAGGGAACTGACAGTTAATTCACAGTCTCCAGGAGAGAAAAGGGAAAAGAAAAGGGAAAAAATGTCTTTGTTGCCAAGAAGCAAGTGATATGGAAGAGAGTCGATGGTGGTGTGGAAATATGTGGCATCTTCCTGACTCCTGTTTTTTCTCCTCTTTCTACTGCAGTAGTCCTAGGTGTCCTAGTCAGTGCAAATTGCATCTTCCTGAGGATATGAGGGAAACCCTTGTCCAGGACCTCTCCCCTGCCACCACGGGGAGGTTCTAGGTTAGACAAAGATGATGGAAGAAATACAAGAGCTGAAGCTAGACCCTGAACAGGAGGCTGTTTGCAGTTACAGTGCGAAGCTGGGACGTGGGGTATCTGGTTTTGCTACAGATTGGATTTGAAGGGAGTCATCCCCCGCAGTCGCCACCTGCCCATTTCCCTCATCCAGCACTGAGATCATAGCGTGTGCATGTGTACGTGTGGGGAAGTGTGGTTTCTTTTGTCTGTGTCTGCTTCTGCCCCTGAGAGGGACAGCACTTTGCCCTCTGGTCTGGCTTCAAGCTTTGCCTGCTGCCGTTTTCTCCTGCTGCCTTCCTGTACAATAGAGTTTCTGGATTTACTGAGCCTTTGCCAACATACACTCCAGGGTCTGTTCTTCAAGGAACCATTGGGAGTTTGCTTACTTCAGAGCTAAGGTTGACTTTTAACCTGTGCATCGAGCTTGGGTTTTGAGGAATAAAATGGATCTTGTGTATCCAGTGACAGAAAACATCGCCTTCTTCCTGAAGGTGGCATGTGTCCCCAGAAGCAAGAAGCCTAAAGACAAGATGTGCCGAAGGGGAAGAGGAGAGCAACTATAAGAAACACAATTTCTTTGTCCTTTGAATTGAGAGTTCCCTACAGCTCTAAGCTGGAGTTGTTGGAGTGAGCAAGTTGAGGCATATGGTGACACACCTCACATCGTGCTGGTCCCTGCTGTTCCTACCAGGAAAGCATTGCTGGCAATTATAAACAACTGCTCCAGCACTCCCTGCCTCTCCAAAGGCTTCCTGGCAGCTGGATCTCTGTGGTCTCTGCTGCAGGACCAGTGCTCCCTGCTGGAGCAGCACCTGTTCCAGCCTCCCTCTTCCCAGGACCTGCTGCAGAGCTTGCCTGCACAGCCTGTGCAGAACCGCTGCCTGCCTCCTTAGCTCCCCAGCTCTCTGGGACCACCAGCTGCTCTTCTGTTGATATCAACATGTATGACCCTTCAAAGCCAGCATGTCCCCCTGCACTATGATTGCCATTTGCTGAATAATTTACAGATTCTGTATTTTTGGCTTAGATGGAGTGTCCTTTCCTGCAAGAATCCCCAGTTAGCTTAATGTGATGCTTTAAACTGGATGAAGTCGTGGTACGAGGGAGAGACTGGGATGCAGTGGTGATCCAGCTTGCTTAGTGCTAGAATTTGGGAGTTTGAGAGTAGCACAGGGGATGTGTCCAGGTAGCTCATTTGCTGGCCGATCAGCCACTGTCTCCTTTGACAGGAATATAGATGCAATGGTTCTTTTTCACTCTGTCTGAAATTGCTTTGTAATAACAGTAGGAGTTGGAGAGGCATTTTTATTGATTAAACAATTGAGGCTATTTGTCTTTACAAAACCAAAAATATAGAGGTGTCTTTTGCTTCCTACGTACACATTATACTCATTTATTATATGCAGCAGTGTCTGTAATCAAGCTGATGTTTATGATGGACTGGTTTATTACGCTGGATTGAGGTGGTATAATGTGAACTGAAGTGCTAAGGAAACCTGATGTAAATATGCTGAATAACAAGGACTGAAGTTGAGGCAGCCCGTGAAGACAGGGAGGGAGGCCAGGTGCTGGCTTCTTGCAAGAGATGTGTGATGTGAGCGAAGAATTACTTTTGAAATGTCGGCTCCTATGCTTTCTCCCAGCAATGCACCAGTGATTTCTAAGACATTCCTTTGATCAAACACCATTTCAGCTATTGGAAAATTTGTAGCTGCATCTGTCTCTTGACCCTTTCTGCCCATGGTACTGCATGATTGCAGAGTGTCAGTGTTTCTCTAAGGCTAAGGCAGGAGACGTCTGTGGTGTGTGTATGTTTGTGCAGAGGAGGAGCATCTCTGATGCATTCATCTTAGGCTGCTCTGCCTTTGGCACTTTGGTCTTCTTGTTTTGTGGCTTTCTCTGCCCCCCCTGGCTTGGCTTTATCAGTTTCTAGGTGGTACCCGTGATGCACCAGTCCCAGAGCGTTGATATAGATCTCATCTTTTTATTTGTGTGTCTGTACTAGCTCGTGTGTAACTGAGTGCTTGGGAATTATCTTTGACTGCATTTACTCTTACAGATTTTCTTTTTCTTTTTTTTTTTTTTTTCTTCTTTGTTTTTTCCTTTTCTCTTCTCCCCTTCTCCAAGTGGGCACACGAGTGTTTCTCTGCAAACAGGAACATGTGTGTGATGGAGCTTGGATGCCTTTAGGCACATGTGGACTTTCTGAGGTCAGTCACTGAATACGATTTGTGTAACCTTTTGCAGCAGTCAAATGTGAGAGCTCTCTTAGCTGTGTGTTTGACTGAATCCCTAGCTTTGGGCTGGCAAAAGGGGCTTATTTTGGCAGGCCTGCATTGCATTGGCAATAGCAAGTGTCCTTCAGGGGACCGTGTTTCTCCTTGGTTTCACACTTGCAAGCTCCCTTACCTGCTCTCCCAGGCAAGGAAATGCAGTCCAGGAGGGGACCCAGGCCTTACCAAGAGTGAGAGAGTGGGTGTTTTGTCCAGATAGAAGTGAAACAGCTTGAATTTGACTGAATTATTAAGTGATCATTTAAATTTCAGCACTTGATGCTGGGTTGTTTGTTCCAGTTCTGTAGGGCTTCTTTAGGAAGCTGTGGCATACAAATTGGAGAGAAACGGGTTCAGCATGAAATGCCTTTGTAGGTGTGTTTGTTTATGTGGTATCTTAGGTGCACAATATGTCTGTGTATGCCACAGCCACCTTCATCTTGAAGAAGTAGAGGGCTTGGCTGAAAACACTGTGTGTGTGGCACATATGTATGCGTTGCTCTGTTCTCTCTGTGTGATGTGTTGAAAGAATATTGGATGTAAGCCCGGACAGGGACCTTATGAGACACGCAGTCCCTGCAAGCACAGGTACCTGCCTTGGTAAAACTTAGCAAGCACCATCTCAAAGCTACTATTGGTTTTTTTTCCCTTGTTGTTTTTTGGAAGGCTATTCTAGATCCTTGCTTCTCTAATGGATGGGAATGCCTTCAAAATGCCAGCCTAAATTAATTCAGAACTTGCTTAGCCCCATTAGTCTTTGTGTCATTATTATCCTTGGACATAAATAGTCATATAGAGGAGTTGTCCACTGAACTAACCTTGGTCTGTAATTGTGCAGTAATATGTGCATCATAGTAGCATGTGTGTCCAAGCTTACTTGGGTTGGGTTTTGCTTGAGAGTCCATTTCAGCATGAGGTAAAAAAAGTGCCCTTGCCACTTCAGCTTTGCAGGGGATGATTTACATTTCCACAGAGTCCCCCTTCAAAAGAACTTGTCAAACTTTCCCAGGTTAAAATGATAATGAAGAAAAACAAATACAATTGATAAGAAAGAGATATCTTGTGAAAAACGTTCTTTAATGAAAAATGTCCTTTTTGATGTGACAAGCTTGTGTGTTTGTTTGTGAAGTAATATCACAGCTTTCATTTTTGCATGGTTTAAAAACAATCGACTTTGTCATGTCCTAGAAGTGAGGGTAGGAAATTATACCAATAGAAAGAAGCATGTCTGCTGCTTTGGATGGAAGTTGTCTGACCTCTGTCGGAGGGACAGTCAGTCATCCACTTCGCGCACCTGGCTGCAGCTTTTAGACTGAGGCCTAAAAGAAGATGGATGGAAAAATGTCGTCTTCCTAAACCTGAGAATCTTTTTCATTCAAATGCTTTCATCAAACATCTTCAGCAACCAACAGTGTGATCTGGCCCCTAGGGCATGGCAAAAGGTGGCCAAAGTGACCACCAGTCCTGGCTGTGCTATGTTCAGCATGGAGACACTATGACTCCGATGGGTTGGGTTTGGGTTTTTTTGGGGGGAGGAGGGGGGGGGATGTCATGGTTGTATGGGGATTTTGATATAGTTATTTTAACTGTGTATGATTAATGCCAGTATAGGCATTTGCTCAGTAATGGGTGAAAAATGTCCCTTGCCACAACATTGTGAGTACTTTTGTCCTTCAGTTTCTTCTGAGCTGAGCCAGTCCTTGCACTGATTTCCCATCTCTTGTATTCATTTAGCGGGGCACAGGAAAAATAAGATTGTTTAAGTGGAATATGTGTATGTGAGGTTGAGGGCCAGCTATAGGAATCGGCTGGTGGAGGGCTGAGCAGGTGTACCAGCAGTATTTTGTGTGGAAGGGAGAGGCAGAAACTGCCATTTGGCTTTCTATGGTGGCTTGCAGAGATCAGGGCGCTGGCTGCCTTCTTCCTGCAATGGTTTAGGATTCATCGAGTCATCTTTATTCTGCTACGGTGTCCCTTGATTCTAGTCTTGCTATGTCTGCCTTAATTGGGTACTGCAACAGTTATACATGTTAAAATAAATGAACTTTTTACTGCAAAAGGGGAAAAAAAGAAAGACAGATGATCCCTCAGCAACAGCTGTTTGGAGAAAGAATCCCACAGAAGCTGCTTCCTTCACTAATTAGAAATCTGCTTTCCTTTAGGAAGGATAACGTCTACATTCTTGACTCCTGTTCTTGCGTCTAATTACTTCTTGGAGAAGTGAATAAAGACACTCTTTCATATGTTTTACTTAGAGTTGCTGAGGCAGAGAATGTTGGGTGGAAATGTCTTCTGGAGACGGGAAGGAAGAAAATAAAATGAAATAAAGATGTCAGATGGCACTTTGAATTTGAGGAAAGGGAGGTTATGTTTATTCCAGCAAAAGCTGCATGAACACTGGATTAGAAGCAGTGGTAGAGCTGATATGTGGGATCCTCTGGGTCTCTGGGGAGAGGATACTGTTCCTTAGAGAGGACAAATCTCTGACAAACTGGTACTTGCAGAAGATCACATTGAGAGATTGTGGACAGCCAATTGGGTCTGCTGTAAAGCCAGACAGCAAACAGTTCCCCCTGCCCTGCAAATTACAGCTTTCTTGCACAGTGGCTTATCTACGTAATTTAAGTAATTTAAGTAAAAAAGGGCATTTAGCGGGGCACAGGAAAAATAAGATTGTTCAAGTGGAATAAGTGGTTGTTGCAGTCGCTGTGTCCAGCCAGGGGCAATGAGTGATGCTGGACAGAGGAGCCTGTTGCTGTCAGAAGGGATGTAGGACAGAGGTTTAAGGAAGAGCAAGTAAATGTCAAATCTATCTATGCATGGAGTTGGGTTTAGGTTTACAGAGGTGTTACTGAAATCAGGAAATTGCAAGGAGGTTTAAAACAGTTGCTGAAAGGAGCCTGTTGCAGGCTGTGGTGGGTGGCAGTGAAGTGAAGGTGCAGCAGTTCTGCAAAACAGCCGCTGTGGGAGGGGAGGAAGGTGAGTCACGGCGAAGGCACCAGAACCTGCGCGGCGGCGTGCTGCGGGGGGGCTCGCTGCTTCGCCTCGGAACTCAGCCTCCTCCCGTGTAGCTCAAGGTCTGTTCCCAAGGAAGGAAACAAATGGAAATAAGCCCAGATACCTCGATACCTAATTGTCATTGCTTACGGTGGGAACTAACTACGTAAACCACTTTGGAGTTCTGACTTAGTGATTACGAAGCAGATGGGCTCCACGAGTACTGTTTGATATCTGATGAATAGAGCAACTTATTGTCAGAAGTGTTTTGTGATGAATCTACTGAATAAATGCTTAGAAAAATGGAATGTTAAAGCTAAAATTCTAGAAAAGAGTAAATATGCAGTTTGGCATCTTATAAAAAACATGCTTTGATTGTTTTCCATTAAGAAATAGTTTTGTTTTGAAATGTGTTTCATCTTTTTATTAAGGTTATAAATATTGAAATTGGAACAAAGCATTTTAAGCATTTTATTCAACCTGAAACAAACAATTCTGTATTTTCCCCAGTAGCTGATGAGCAGTCTGTGAGGCGCAGGGTGTCTCCTGCGGCTGGAGGGGCTTCCCGGGGGAGGCTGCTTGTGCTGCTTGCCGGTGGAAGAGGCACACGGGGATTTGTTGGCATGCAATGGTGGTGATTTGAGCTAAGCCTCTCTCTGTCTCTGCTGAACTTTTTTAAGCCTTGAGCAGGTGTTAGTTTGCAATCCAGCAATTCAATTACTCTGGGCAATAAATTTCAAGGTAAGTGTTGGAAGCTCCATCACTTGAAGTACCAATGTTTTTCTTTTTGCTCCTAGTCTTCGAGGTAGTATCATCAGCAGTGGAAGTAATGAAGCCTGGTTTCCTATGGATTTCTTTCTCATGGTTGGATTCTTTGATAACTAAATAAGTGCGAGCTTTGACTGAATGCCCCAGCCACGGAAAAAGCTTCAGAAAAGCTGTATTGTGTGCAAATTCTCTAATAAGAAGTGAGCTTGCATTGCATCCTGCCTGTCCATGAGGATGCTGAGAGACTGGCTATTGTCTGTCAGCTATTTTTGTGAAACATTAAGTATTTGAGGGAACTGGCTCTGTCAGATGTGGCTGCAGGAGGCTAGTGGGTTCATTTATGGTTGTGGGAGGCTGATAGCTGCTCAGGGGAGCTTGTTTCCATGGGAAAGCAGGTTAGAAATATAGGTGGTTAAAGAACAATTTGGAAGATGTACCTTTGTTATGACCCTGGTGGAATCCGTGACACCGTTTCTGGACTCTGAGAGGAGGAAGGAGTATTTTTTTTTCCCCTTGGAAGTTGGTTTCCTCTGGGAATGTGTGAATAAATGTGTCCATTAACACAGTGACAAACAGGACTTGGCGTGCAGGGTGGGTAAGCGTGGTGCTTAAATTAAAACTGCTAGTTAACCATGACCAGTGGATGAGATTGAAATGCATCTGTTCTTGTGTTTGGCGAGTACCATGTCTGCAGTTACCAGAGGGCTAGTTAAATGGCATGCAGTATATTAAAAAATGATCCATTTCTCCACTGTAGACGCAATCTTCCTAAAATCACTTTGCCTTTTCAGCGTTAGTCGTTTTCAGGAGTGTGCTTAAACAAAAGCAGTAATGAAAAGTGTATGCGTGTCTGGGCAATAAGAAGGAAGAGGAGTGAAATATGTATTTCATCTCTTGCCTAGGAGCCATACAGACGAGTTCCTGTCTGTGGAACCTGTGGTTTGCCAGATGAATTCCCCCGGCTCTAAAGCTGATGGGATGGTGCTGGCGTTCTCCAGCTTTGATGTTTAGCATCCAATGAAGAAGTAAAAATCGGGGCAAAATCAGTACAGGAGAGCGGAGTGGCAAACCTTTCTGGACAAATAACAAGTGATAAGCTGATAACTGGTAGCCCAGGTATGCAATTAACACAATTGGTTAAATTAACTGATGGCAGAGATCTCCTTTATGTAGAGGTTTGCCTCGAGTCGTTATGCCCTTTTGAAGGCTTGCAGGGAATAGCTGTGGAGGATAGACATCTTCAGAAATTAACAGTGACTTTCAAGCAGAATAGATGATTAATGAGAATTTATTGCTCTTGATGGACAAATGAAGCACCTCCAGTTTTCTTGTGAGTGCTGTTCAGCTTTCTTTTCTCCAGTAAATGATTCAGTTGCTCAAACTTTTCTAGTAACAATTAAAGGTAAAGAGAGGGGAGAGAAGGGAAGAACTGGCCCCTCTCAGCTTGATTTATTATCTAACTCTTTTGTAACAAGATTTCCAGTGTTGTAAAATATTAAATACCTCCTTATATTCAATATCACATTTTGATACATTTCATGCCTCATTTGCTACTGGAGTCAAGGACAACTTCACATTTTTCATGGCACAAGGCCCAGATTTGTCTATTTATTTATTTTTTATTCACTACATTTTTCTTTTTTTTACCTGTATCAATTTGGATTAAATCTTGGCAACCATAGCAACCTATTCCACTGGGTGGTTTCAGGTCTCCAGAACGTGGGAACTTTTTGGCTTGGCTTATCCCCCATAGGCTGCTGTGCAGTAACCATCTATAGAGGATCATGGTTAGTAGGGAATGGGTGAGAGAGGATTTTGTGCTGAATGCTAGACTGAGGCAGGCAGCTCCGTCTGTCACCGGCAGTGTCACTTTGAAACAAAAGGCTATTTTGTTTAACAGCTCATGTGATAGAATGAGGGGGATTAGGTGGAATTTGCTGCCACAGTTAAAGGAAGATGCACGTAACTCCTGTTAATTAGGAAGGGCTCAGTATTTGTCTTTGCCTTGATCTGTGTGGGAGTTTTTTGATTATTGCTTCTCACATTGGGGAACAACAGCTGAATCTTGTTGCCTTCTGTATCGAGTCACCAGTACACAGTGACTCTGCTTCTGCAGGTAGGAATGGCAGCTTGGGATGCGGCAGAGCCAGCGCTGTCTTTGTAATCGGAACATGGGCTCCATCCTATTTCAGTTGTCGGACCTTGAGTGCATCTTTTTAAATTCTTGTCTCAAGCCAAGGAGTTTCTACAGGACTGCTTTAACAGCTGGGCTCTGGAGGCTGAGTGGTGATATGTCTGTGTTGGCTAGGGGTTAGATTTTTTTGGGGAGAGCTCAACTCTCATACACATACCTCGCACTGGTACCTTCACTGAGGCGTCTCATCTCCTTCTTAAGTCAACATAGAGGAATTGGACTGTGTTCTCTCTGGAGGTGATATCTCAGATGTGAGTCATCCTCCTGGGCTCAGAGTGTCTGACTTTCTTTTTACAAAATCCTATTTTTTCTTTCTACTGGCAAGGTGACTCCAGTTTTTTGTCTAAGAAAGTACAGTAAGAGCCATTTGCAAGTAACTGGAGCTCAAGAAGCTCTGCCCAGAAATAAGACAGACGTTTTTGAACAGTGAGAGTAATTAGAAACTGTAATATCTCCCCTAAGGCTTGTGGTCAATTATCCATGAATGGCAACTTTACATTGCGATTGGATGCTTTTCCTGAAAGACATGCTGTAGTTGAAATTGGAATGAGCTCAAGAAGCCCCATGGCTAGTTGTTTTGGAAGGGGGCCTGGACAACCACAGGGGTCCTTGCTGATCTGTAAGTGGGAGCTGGTTTAGCAAAAGAGTCCAGTGTTCACAGATTTTTTCAACAAGATCTTTTGAACTGCTCCAGCTCTGCCGCTGAAGCCGAGTTCCTGAAAGAATGGCCACCAGACATGGAAAAATTTGGCTGGATGGAAAATTTTACAGCTATCCTATTAGTGCTGTTGCTCTTCCGGTTCTCAAGAGTGCACATCTCCTTTCAGAAGTGGTCAGCACCCAGAAACTAAATCCTTTCAAGTTTAAGTGATAACATCTCCTAATGGGCAGGCACTTAGCTGCCTTTAGGGGCAGGTAGTCACCAAGGCATGGCACTCTAAATGAGTGACTTTGAACCTTGGGTCCATTGGCAAAAGAGTCTGTGAAAGATGAGAGTTTCACAACTGATAAACAAACAGATTTTCTCCATAGGAGAGCTTGTATCTGTACTGGAGAACTTCTAAGACATTGGATCAAAAAAACTTCAAAGCCCTTCTTTTTAAATGAAAGTATCCATAGGATTCAGGGTCCTTATTAGTTTAGGGGCTCTTAAAATTCCCACTGGGTGCTTATCTGCCTCTTTCAGTGGCTGATATCCTTTGACAATCTGTCCCAAAGTATGTGAATCACTCCTGAAAATGGAACTTACACTTCTAAATTACCTGGTTGCCTGAAAACACCAGCTATAGCATTGGCTTTTTCTAATAGCCACATCAATTAAAAGCCTTTCTGCATCTTGCCGTCAGCAGGCCTTTGTGTATGGTAGGGAGTGCAGGAGTTTCACCTAGGCTGCTTTTTATGATCCCCATGCTTTGCAAATGAAACAAAATTTAGTGAGGGAACCTGTCTTTGTTCCCGTCCTTCCCATACAGCAAACTAATTGAAAACAACATGAATGTTAATGATGCATTTCGCATTTGGAAGTTAGAGGGGTGATTAATACATTGTACATTGTATATTAACACCTTCTCAGGGGCATAATGAAGACGAAATATATGCTCTGAGACGAGGTTGTTTATTTCGTGGTGTGTTTCCTGTGTTCCACCATCCCTTTTCACATTGAAATACAAGCTTTCCAATCCAGAGGGTTTTGTTTCAAAGCATAATTTTAAATCAATCAATAAACTTTTATGTCTTAATCCTTTTTTCCTTCCCCTTTTGATTGGATAGCTGAAACAAAATGCACAAAGTGAATGGAGATGTGAGGAAGGCAGAGAGAGCAAAGAAAAGCTGTGAGGATGATGTGAAAGGCCATTGATGTGACAGGTTCCTGAAGCTGTCTCCTCTTGATATTGGTGGAAATGATCTGTTATTGGAGAGAAGGCTAGCAAAAGATAACCTGTTAGAGTCCAGGGAAAGCTTTTTTCCCCTCCTCTGCTCCTTGACCGATGGCTATCTCCAGAATCCTTGTAATACTTTTTAAAATTATTGTGATAAATTGCTCTTGTGAAGTCTCTGGCATGGCTGGAGGCTGAAGCTTTAGATTAATCTGTAAGGCAGTTGGATGCACTGAGCACATCCATGTGACAAGCAGAGATCAGTCTCCTCTGTCCCTGGTTGGTACTGGAACGACAACTGCTGTCTTAACTGGGCTGCTGTGACCTGTGACTTCTGGACCACCCGTGCACATACCTCCTTGTGCATGCCCACCTACCCTTCAAAGGCATGTCTCCTCCCAGAGTTAAGCTGGGACTTAGGCACTGTTGCGGCTCAGGGAATTTGGCCCCAGCCTTGCTATCTGACTGTCCCGGCTTCTTGCCTGTGCCACATTTCAATACCTTTTGCTTCCAGGAGGGCTTTAAACAGGGCAGGACTTTCTCTGCGGCGGTGATCACAGGCCAGGTAGCCTGTTTTTGGCACAGTAATGACCAGCGTCAGTGTAGCTGGCACTGAGCACCTGACTTATAACCTGCTTGCAGCTTTGGCGGAGGTTTCAGCTGAGCTGTGGACAAGCGGCGATATCCTGCTCACTCTGCAACTTTGCATTCCAGAAGAGTTCAAAAGTTGCTGAGTTCTCTGATTTTGTTGTAGATGTTTGAATGGGTTTGTAGTTTTGCATGAAAGTTGCAGTTACCGGTGTCCTGCATCTTCCATGCAACTTCTGCTTTCCTTTTCTAAACCAGAATAAGTCTCTTGTTTGTGAAACAAACCTTAGGCACAACAAGCATGGTCAGAAACCAGAAGGAAATTAAGAATGCCAGATATATTGGGACTCGTGTGTTACTTCATATGATAATATAGGTTTGGGGGATTGTTACTTTTAGTGTGATTGTTGTGTAGTGACATTGGAATTGTTTGCTCTGCTTGTGGTTTTGGCTGGGGTCATTTATGACGGAAAGGCATGCGATTTTTTTGTAGTGAAATATGTGTCTAGTTCAGTGCCTAGATGCACTCACATGGAAGTGTGGCATCCGTTGAACTTCTCATGAATCTGCAGGGTCAGTGAAGTTGTAACCTGAGAGAACCTCTTACGCCCTTCAGGTGAGAAGGCAGGACATCGGTGTTGAAGGGCTCGAGTATCAGACGATGCAAGAGAAGTCAGCGGGTCCACAACCATGTGATGGATCAAAAACTTAGCACCAGTTGGCAGCTGAAGCTGTGTCTGAACTCTCTTAGCCCTTCTGGCTAGCCCGGGGAGCAGAGCCTCACAATTCATGCAGATCACTCCAGCCACTCTCCATGAGTAGGCACAGTGTTTACCTCTTCCCGTGGTCTCGTGGACTTCAGGAGGACCACGAACGGTGATGATGGTGACGAGCATCTGCATATTTGCGCCCCTCAGACTGCTGACAGTAATAAGCTCTGGGAAATTACTATTTAGCAAGATCCATCCCTTATACTGTAATATTGTTGTCGTAGGTGGAGGCATGTGGTGGTGGCTGATTATGTAACTCACTCCAGGAAGGGAAGGAGATCACGCGAGCTATAACATGTCTATAATTAAGTACAATGAATGGCTATAAAACAACAAACACTTTTAAATGCCGTTCTTGGCCACAACTGAATTATTTTTCTCCTTTGGCAAAGTCATTAAAGGGGAAGGCGGGGGGGGAGCACGCGTATGTATCAATTCACTCTGTGTGTTTGAAACCTTTTTTTATTATTTTTTGATGAATGAAAATTAAAGTCTGAGAATGGGTAGAAAGTCACGGTGAGAATGGCTGAGCTCCTTCAGGCTGTAGGCAGCATCTTATTAATAGCACCTGGCACTGCTATTCCCACCGGTCTGGCGATAAAGAATCCCAGTTCTGATGTGTTTTTCAAAAGGGGCGGGGGGAGGAATCAACCCATAGTAATTACTACTTTGCAAGTTTGGTATTTATTGACTTTCTGAATGGTGATGAATGGAAATGTGCTTTATTTATTAAAACACGTAAAATGCCTTTTTTTCTTCACAACTTGGCATATTTTTTTCCTGTTCTTGCTACCCCCTAACACTTTTTATCTGCCATGAAGCCATGTGTTTGCATGGAAACAGCTCCATCTCTCTGTGTTTTGTCTGAAATGATAGAAGGCTCAAATTAAGGCCCTTGAGCTTCTTGATGGCATGTTCTACCTGATTTGCTTGGCTTTGTCTCCTTGCCTTAGGGGCAGTATCCTGTGGCTGAGTATATGATCTTAACCTACTGTGGCTTGGCTGTATCTTAAATGGCTTCCTTGTTTGGGTCTAATTAATCTTCCATTAGTAACACAGCCCAAAAGATACAGCTACAGATTTCAGTAGTCGCGTATAGAAAGATCTGAAATTTAGAGCGATGGTACCGAGAAAAACCATGTCATCTTTCAGGATTGTGTAATAGAACAATTTTGTCCTTCTTCTGTAGTTTCCAGGCCAGCTGTGGTAGGAGGCAGGATTTACTGCTTCTCTTCTCTGGCAGGCAGGGTTGTTCCCCCGACCTTCTGCTCTAGCAGACATTCGAACCTGGACATAAATCTGGGGCTATTGCTTCTCCCAGTCATGTTAGTGATCTCATTGCTGCCTTGTGCTTGCTGTTGCATATCCGTCTGTCTGCCTGCCTCTCCTCTTGTGCTCAGATCCCAATTTTTTGGGGGTCATGGGGCTGTGTCCTTGCTTGTGTGGCTTGCAGGGTGCTGGAGGGACACATGAGGGAGTGGGTTATACTTTTACAGTTTGGGCAGCGTATCTGGTGTGTAACCTGATGTGGCCTGAGCAAAACTTGCTGGATCTGGGAACATGGATGAGGGGTAACTGTCTGGGGCTAGTTTACAGTGGACTGGTAAAAGGAGATGGTGCAGGAAACTTGCAGGAGCTGCCAAGACGTGGGTACCATCTATATCCTTGAAATTAATGATTATTTCCTATAAGGGAAACCATTTTAAAGGAGAAGATGTAAGGTCCTGAATTGCTCAGCTGCTCAGGGTCAGAGATTTCCCAGCCATCTTTCTTTGGCACAATTGGCAGGCATCCTTCTCTGCTCTGGAAGTGTCTGTGTTGCGTTGGCCTGGTTGCCAGCTCTCAAAAACCTGTAAGGATTGCTGATGGCATTGCTCAATGATCTTGAGGAGATGAGATGGGATGATCTGATGACTGCACTAGCAGTTCAAGTGTGCTGGAATGGTCAGGCAGGAGCCATAAGTGACTGCTCTTATAACTATTCACGTACGGAAGTTTCTCTTTCACACCTTGATGCAGTAACGCAGAGTAACTCCAAACTGTCATAATCCATAAGCGTGAGTCCTCATGTACAACCTCTTTAGCAGACTGCAAGAGCTGCTTCCAGAACAATAACTCAGGTAATAAGGACTCCCTAGGTTCAGCTTAGTAATAGCTTGTAATGACTCCCAGGGAGTGATTTCAGCCTGCATAATCTCCTAGCTGTACCCACCTTCTACAATAGTGTCTGTGAGGAACCACACCTGTGTCACGAGCAATCTTGTCCCTTGTTGAAAAGCTGAATGCAATGGTGTTGATGGGGAGCAAATGGTGTTGATGGGGAGGCAAAAAAAAGGTACAAATTTTGGGGGGCATTCGGGGAGATGGAGCAGTATTTGGGTTTTGTCGTGGAGTCAGGCACAGCGTGTGGGAAACAGCACTGGGGCAAGGAAGAGGCAAAGGGGACTGGGCTGGCTGACTGAGCAGATAAGGGCACAGACCTGAATGTCATTTTAGAAACCTTGATCAAAAAAATTCAGTCTCGGAGACTGTTAAGACCAGGACGAAGGCTCAGATCAATAGGCTTTGAATGAATTCCTATAAAAAGGAAGAATTTGGTTTTGACTTTGTAGGCACGCTGCAGGAGAATCTAATCCATTTTCCCCAAAGGAGTCGTTACAGCCCTCCTCTCATCAAGATACGCAGAGATTTTAAAACCTGCCAGGTTGTAACGGGGTTGGAAAAGAAAAAAAGGTGGGGAGGAGGCAGAAATTAAACCAGAAATGTTCACAATAAAATGGTGATAGAAATGGAGGTGGACAGGGAAGAAGAGAGCATCTGAATTTAGTCTCAGGAGACCAGTAACTTCCCAGGGTATTTTTGGCTGTTCTCAAGTCTTCTGCCTGTGTGCTGCAAAGGCCTGTGCAGGCTGAAGTCAGTCCAGAGTTGGGGTTTTGGTGTATCTTGGTGTCGAGCCCTGTGATTCCCACCCAGGCAAATTCTTGAGTGCTCCTCACATTTTGAAATAAGAGTTGTCCAAGCCTAAAAGCTAGGCACAGAAGTGAGCTTTCTGATGGCGAGCACATGCCTAAATGTTTTACTGGACCAGGGCCGGCGTGCCTTGCATCTTATTGAATCAAGCTTCTACAAGCTTATGTTCTGCAAGCAAATAGGTTTTCCACCTTCAAGCTGAGCTCTGTGTGTGTGTATATGAGAGAAGCTTACTTTTTTTTATTAATAGCGATATTTCATTTTTCTGTGGTGCTTCTCATCTCTAGCTCCCAAATCTCCTTACAAAGGGGAATATGACCTTGTCAGCATATGCATATGTTGCTGTGCACTCTGAGAAGGAGTTGAAGGCATCTTCTCTCCATGTTGCTGGTAAGGAGTTATTACAAGCAACCTTTGAGTCCATGTAGGGACTTCCAGGCAAGTGTATGGCATAACTGCAAAGGCGTTTTTGAAGCTCATTTGGATAGGTCCATGCAGTACCCAGGCAAGATGACCTAGTAGGAAGTACTTCCTGTTTTATAGAGGGGGAAACAGCAGGAAGAAGAGACAGTGAGTTATTTAAGGATAGGGAACAGGGCAGTTGCAGAGCTAAAAATGGATTTCTGGAGTCCCAATTCAATAGACCAAACTATCACGCTGTGTATGTTATCTTTTACAGGCTCACTAGCAGGCACAAACATGTACCCACCCACACAGTTTTAATCTCAGTTGCTGTGTCAGACATTGCTGATGGGTGAACCCTGAAAACTCCATGAGGCAATTTTAGAGGCATTGCCAAAATTTCCCTGGCTGTTAGTCTAAGAACGTCCGCCCCTTGGGTCTACCAAACTGAGCTGGGAACCCTTGGAGAAGCATCTGTTATTTCTAGTGGCGGATTTCCTGGGAAGCTGATTCCCCCGCAGATTGTTGAGCTGTGATTTTGTCCCTTCCGGTCCCATACAGAGCCAAAAACGGGAATGAAGCCATAAAACTCATGCCTCTTCCCTGTGAGCGTGCAAAAATCTGGGCCACATTTTGATGGGGCATCTAGAGCATGCAGGTGAGACTAGATCCTCTTTGTACTTGCCCAGACCTGCTGAATGCACTGACAATACTTTGATTTTTTTTTTTTTTTTTTTTTCTTTTTCCCTTGGACCTCCTGGACTCCTACAGAGTTCAGGTACTGGGAGGTCCAAAACTGAAAGAAGTTTGCTAGCTACATTTCATGAAATCTTGTCTGTAGTGGTTTTTGTTTGTTTGTTTTAGTGGGAGGATGGGATGTTTCAGGGCTCTCAGTGTTACCTAGTGATCTCGGTTCAATGTCCTGTCCTGATTGTGGACAAATTGTTTTGTCTCTTTGGGTCTCAGTTTTTCCTTCTGCAAAGTGAGGATGGATAATCATACTGAGGGGTTTTGAGGAGCAGCGAGCAGTATGTGAAGCAGGGCTGAGAAGGAGTCCTTACATCTGTTGCCTTCCGACTCTTGCTGGTGGCAAGTATCAGGTTTATTTGGACATGGCTGTTCAGAGAGGGCTACTTAGACTCCTCTCTAAACCCCAGCAAATCTGCTGTGGGATGGCACGCTACTTGACAGCCATTACTGCCAAGCTTTGATACTCTATTTACACATGACAGAAATGAATTGTAGACACAGCGGATGACTAAACAGATTAGTTACCATGTCATTAATTACCTTCATCCCAGCACTGTTCTGGACGATGCTCTGAGGCAGAACAGCGACCTGACAGTACCAGAGCTGTGTTGCCTGTCCTGAGCTGTCAGTGGGAGAATTATTAGAATCGCTTAAACTGGTAAAGCACCGGTGACTGCTTTTGTTTGTTGTGAGAGAGAGTGTCTCTATAGAAGAAAGTTGCCTCGCATACCCCATTTGGTTTGTGCTTACCATGAACTATTGGCATTGTTGGTTTTGGAGTCTGTCCTGCTGTGGAGAAGAATAGGAATGGCTGAGCTGACTGCACCATAGGACAAAAAGCCCTATGAAATTCATTGGAGATGAGGATGTTGTTAAAAGGTGTTATCTTCCCATTTTACTAAATATTTTCTGTGAGTGCTGGCTAAAAACTTACCTGTGAAATGTTAATGGCAGCATCTTCTAGTGAGCACAGCACTGCATTGTGAGGGCTGGGCTCTATTTCAGGTTCCCCTCCTGACTTTAATTTGCTGTGTGGAGCAGGGCTTGTCTTGATTTGGATGACAGGAGCTTAGTATTTAGCGACAAGGATTTTATCTGGTGCCTCAAGGATTTCATTTGGGGTGCTGCTGTAGTTCAAGTAAATGACAAAGTCCAGCTAGGCAGAGGATCAGGGTGTGGGTTTATTGAGGTTGGAGGGAAATGCATTCCAAATGCAACTGGAAAAATACTGCTCCAGGTTTCCAGCCTCCGGGTTATTCCTGGCCAGAGCTAATGATGATATATGAGTCTTACAGAACACTCTTCATCCTGAGACCTCAAAGCCCTTCACTGAAGAGGTCTGCAACATTATTCTCACTAGGTACAGGTGGTAAAATTAATGCATTAAGAGATAAAGTAGTTTAGCCAAGCAGGAGAACTGGGGATGAAATCTTGGTGTCCTGAAACAGTGTCACGCTTTGCCTCATAGGAGCTATTGCCTTTTCCAGCTGTTGGACTTTGCTGATGCTTTGATTACTAAGTCAAGCCCTGCTGTTTTGGAAGGTCAGCAAGCTTATACCTCTTGTTCATGCACACATGCTTGCTTGTCTGTTAGCTTCAGTGGGACCCTATAAAGCGCTCTTAACCCTATCTCCCAGCATCTGCTGTGTGCTTGCAATGACAAAATCAAACACAAGTTTATCATCATCATCTTCCTTCTGCTGAGCAGCTGCTGTGAATACCACATGCCAGTGCTTTAACTCTCATAAATTGCTCACAAAGCCTGGGAAGAGGTGTCACAAATTTTTTAGGGCTTTTTTTCAGGACGTGAGAGCTTCTGCAGCACTCTAAAAAGCCCTGGAAAAGAGCGAGCCCCGTGGCTGTTTTGGGACATGGCCCTGTGCTCCCCATAGGGTCACATCTCTACATGCAGTGATGTCTGGTCCTGTTCTTTGCTAGGAAGTGACTGCAGGCACACAGGCATTCCTTTACTTATTTCTTGCTCTGCGATAATCTGGGATATAATCCTCAGACTAGTATGGTCAAACCAATTTTAAGGACTGAATTATATCAATGTGAGAGTCCAACACACTGGCTGCTCCTGAAATGCATCTATATTCCTTTCTCCCTCTCTGGTTCCTCTCCTAGGGTGCAGAGCAGCCTTTTCTCTGTTCCCTGCCCTGTGGCTCTCAACTATTAACAGTTGAAGCCTGTTTCTTGCAGTTTGTGGGGTTTTTTTCTGGTTCCCCCCCCGCCCCCCTGCATGGATCCTGATAAGCCATTTCACACCAACCCAGATATCAGCCAAGCATGTACCTGGCTCTCTCCCTCCTCTTCGGCTGCAGCTAATGCTGTGCCACCCTCACTCAAGCACATGTGTTAACTGTGGGCAGTTTTCTCATCCCCTAGGCTAGGTTCGCTTCTCGTGGTCCTCTCCTCTGCTGTGTGCTGTGCAGGCTGGCTGTGGGCATCTCATTTGGTTTGATTTGAGCCTTGGTTTCTTTCCTTTATATAACACCACCACTTCTACCCTAGTGCCAGGGTGAATGTTTTTGGCCATGAGGCAGCTGGGTACCCAACATGGAGGGGTGGATCAGCACCAGTGGAAGCAGGACCCTGCAGAAAGCCGAAAAAATCAGGAAACTCCCACTGCATTGGACAGGAGCTCATGCTGCCCTCCTAGCACAGTCCCCTCTGGGAGCAGTCCCTCTGGATCCGCTGTTTTCCTTGGCTTCCCCTCAATTGCCTGGTGCAATTCAAAGGTGTTGGCTCTGCTCCCTCAGCTTCTTCCTCACCCCGGGGAAGAGTTGCGTCTCTCGGCTGTGCAGGCAGTCTGCCACCGCTGCAGAGAGCCCAGGCTGTGTAGGAGGCTGCCTCTTGCCTCTGCCGGAGCGTAGAGCCGGAGGCGCGTGGGAGAGAGCAGGCTCTGCATCCCTCCTTTGCACTCTGTGGCTCCCTGTGTTTAGCGCCGGTGAGCTCACCCTGCCGAGATGTTAACGTGCAGCACACAGATGGCCGGAACAGTTTGGGGAGCAGACTCTCTTCATTTGTGTAAAGGCAAATAGGCTTTGAAGTGACTAAACTGCTACAGCAATAGTGACAGGGGAATTCAGATTTTTTTGGGTTCGTTCTTAGGCTTGGTTCCTTCAGTTGCAGCTAGAGGCTTTGGCACACACGAGGAAACCCTCTGCACGTTTGCGCTTCCCCGGTGGCATCCTGAGCTGCCTCTGACTGCAGCGGCTCCTGCGGTTTTGCTCTGAACTGTGGCATTGTGTCACGGTTTGTCCAACATCTGCTGATAGTCACTTGGAAGGGGATATTGGCTCTCTTTTGGGGAAACTTCTTGTTCATTAAGGAGTTTATCAGTTGAAAAAGTCACTGGGGTGGAAAGAGCTATTTCTGCCCTGTGGAAAATCCCTGCCATTTATTTTGTGAGCTAAAGGTCAACTTGGCAATCTCCCCTATTTAGATAAAATATGAAACCTTCCCTTTTCTGCTGTAAGCCTATGCTTGCGGGACCTCTTTTTCGTATTTCAGCCTGCCTGTAGGAGGGAGCAATGGACTGGGGAGACTCTGGTGCTCTTTAGGTTTCTTGCTAACTTGGAGGCTTTACTCACATGCCTACCGTACGCACACAGATTGCTGCTGCCGACCATGAGCTGATTAAATGCGATGCATCGAAGTTAAAGAGAGCTTGAGATTACCACTGCAGCTGTGATCGGCTGACAGGATGTGCCACAGCCCAAAATTCTAGTCAGGCTAAAATCAAATTAAAGTTTCCCAGCATGATATTTTAGGAGGGGAAAAAAATTAAAAAGAGACAGAAAAAGAAAAACCCAAAACAAAAAGGCACCCCACAGAGTTCATCTGGTGGATAGAGTTACATTAAGCGAATGGAAATTAAAGGCTTTTCATAGAGATCTTCAGTATAATTTGATGGAAGACTTTAATTATTTCAAAGTGCCTAAGAAAAGGAGCTGGGAAAGATTTGGAGGGGGTGAGTTCTCATAAAAATATCTCTCTTCACAAGCGTTTTGAGCTGTTGTTGGGCTGAAAGGCTGCTGTCAGCTCAAAAAGAGGGATTTGAAAATCCTGTGCCCCCCATCCTCCCCAGAGACCAATTCCTGCATGAGTGGCAGTCAGTCTCATAAGAGAAGGCCAGGGAGCTGCGAGGAGGCGGATGAAGGAAGAGCAAAGACTTCAGCGCTGCCAAGCAGCTCTCTTTATCAGCCTTCACAAGGCACGTAGGATGAAGAGGGCTCCTGGCCGTTAACGTGAGGATGGCAGGCTGTGGTTGATTTGGATCTCTCTTGGCGTTTCGGACAGTAGAGCCAGAAAGAGCATCTTCTCCCTGGCACCCCGGGGAGATGGTCCATTGAAGTCATAATGCTAAAGTTGTCACTCATCCAGTTCTTGCTTGGACAGCCCAGGAATTAATGGGTCTTTGTCTAGTCTCCAGGTTGACATAAATTCAAGTATCTGGAGACCAGCCATTCTTTCCCTGGGACTTGGATGCTCTTCTGTCTCCAGTGTGCTCACTTTTAGGCAGAAATGTGGCCACTTCAAGCTCTGAATGCTCAGTGTTTTTGCCGCCTCCTCGTCCACAGACATGCCATTTTGAGATACCCCTCTCCACCTCCATTCACACCTCTCCAGGAGGGTGCCCGATGGTGCTGCAGGAAGCTGCAGGCAGTGTGGGGGCAGGACTGTGCCCCCAGCCATGCGTCTCACCGCTGAGCCAGTGAGCCCTCCCTGTGTGCATAGCCGGTCCTCGCTGAGTTTCTGCTGGGCTAAGACTGGAGGAGGGTGGTCAAGGCTGACAAAGTTGAGATCAAGGAACGGTTTTGTCTGAACAGAGTGGCCTAAGTTAAAATGCCCTGAAGGGCAGAGATTTCAGGTTGCTGCCCAGAGCTGCTCTCACTCCTGCAGATATGTACTGGCGTTCCTGGGCTGTGGTGGAGGACGGCAGTCAGAAATGGCAGTGTTTCAATGAAACTGTGAGTCTTGCCTGATTTGCTACAGCCGAAGGGTTGTGTAGCACCAGGTATTTCCCATTAAACTTCAGGATGCCTTTCCTTGCTATGTCTGTTCTCACCATCCCTTCCGACGGTGCAAGTGGTCCTGATGTTGTTTTGACTGCGTGTGGCTTTGTGGGGGCTGCGTGTGCCCTACCAGAGACTCGCTGTGTCCCCTCTGGCCTGTCAACCTGCATGTCAGATAATAGCACTGCCCTCCTCTGCAGGGATGCTCTGAGGATAAACATGGCCAAGGAAGTTCATAGCAAAGGAGTGGGAAAGTCGTAACTAACTTAGATAAACAGGTGAGATGGGGAGAATGGTGGGATCCATTCCCAGGGACTGCATTATATAGCAGCAGAGGGCAGGTGCTCATTCCTCCTGCCTGTGAGGATGGATGTTTGGCAGATAACCAGCAAAAAGGCCAAGTTGGTATCCATGGGGATGGGAGAAGGGGGATGATGCTCAGTTGCAGGTAGGAGCCAGGGCAAAAAGGACCGGCACACATCTAACTGGCTGCACCAGGCAGAACAGGCAGATGAGCTGCCTCTGTTTTCAGCAGCCTGTTGTCCTGAGTGATTGCTGCTGGGCTTGGGGAGCCATTGAGCTTGCACGGCTCATGGGTGAAATGGTCCCAAAGAGGGAGCCATTCGGATAAATGTCCGCGCCAACTATCTGGAGAAATGAGCTCTGGTTTTAGGAGTCTTGAGTGACTGTGGAGTTGTACAGCCTGCTTGCGAGGAGAGAGCACTGCAACTTCAGAAAGAAGCTTGATCTGAAGGAGTATTGCGTTTGTTCAGCCCTTAATGAGCAGCTCCCTGGAAGTGCTGTCAGGTGAGGTCCTGTAGGGTGGTGTATCTGAGGCGGTTCAGGGGCCAGAGTTAATCCAGCGCTGCAGTAATAGGAAATTATGCACTGTTTATTGCTGAGAAAGTTTTTTTGTTTTCCTTGGTGTGTCAAAGGCTTTCTGCACTGATCGTTCTTTGCTGCGTTTCATCCATAAAGCTTCTCTTGAAGGAAAAGGAGTTTGTGCTGTGCACTTGGCCAGGCTCCTGCACGGTGTCACTGCAGAAGTTTGGGCTGCGCGGTTAACCATTTCTCTCTTCTTGTGTCGGTATCTAACCACCTTCCTCCCACATCACATCTCCTGCGCTCTGCAGGCGCTTGTGCTGACGCACGCTTGCGTCACTGGGTGAAATTAGAGTCCCTCATGAATCCCGTGGGCCCCCGCAGACGACATTCAGATCAGTGGCTGAAATCCAGGTGTGAAATAGCCTTCCTGATGTGCGTGTCATCTCAGCAGAAGGTCTGCTTTGGTAGAATAGCTGTTTGAGCACAGACAGCGGAGTGGTGGATGCAGACAGCTTCCTAAGTGACATGTCTTCAGGGCAGGGACTATTCGTATAACAGGAAGCAACTGAGGTGATGGCAGTTGGTTTTGTTTTTAATTTAAGGGTCTATTTGCACACACCAGGCTGTCCTTGTTCTGTTAATAACAGCATCTGCACACTGGGGTCACCATCTCACTGCACTCTTTGAGGATCTGCTGTTTAAGCAACAGCATTTGTTGGGGGTGGCAGAGAGAAAATGGCCCCCTAATGTTAGTGATTTAACTTCTGGCAAAGCAGGCTGAGAGACGGAGGGGAGGAAGAGCTCAGGCTGGAGGTCTGATGAGTGGCCTTCGTTCACCTTCAAAATGCTCAGTGTTCCCTGTCCCTCTGGGTGTTTGTCCCTCTCCCACCAGCAGTATCTAAGCTACTTTTGAAAAGAAGTAATGTGGAGTTTAGCATTAACAGCTTTTCTTTTGGGGGCAGGAGAAGATGCAGAGGCTGCCAGGCTCCCGTTTGACAGCAGTTAGCAGCAATCAGCTGGGCTGATGGCTACTGGGCAGCTGGAGTAGTTGGAAGCCTGCTGGGCTCAAAACTGGTTCAAAATGAGTTTCACTGAATCACAACTGCTCCAGACTTCCTCTGCTTGGAGTGTATCTGAGCTGAAGTGAATCCCAGAGGGTGGGGGGAGAAAACCCAAGTGGTTCCTGTGAGCTGGGGAGTTAAGGCAGCCTGGCGTACAGTTTATGCCTCGTGGCTGAGTTCAGTAAGCTCTAATTGATGATTTTCCCTACATTTGGGGCATGCATAACATCTTTCCCTTGTGGGTTCCTTGGTGCCTAATGGGAGCTGAGCTAAACGTGTAGTCCTTCCCTCTGTGGAGAAATCTTTCTCTCCTCTCTTAGACTATTATTTCACAAAACTCATAAAACCCGATAGTTTTATGAGTCTGCATCCCCGTGAAACTGGTTGGAAACTGGCCATCATATTCCAGGTTGACTAGGGATGGGCACATCAATGAGTATTGAAAGCACAACTCTCCAAGACTCGCTTTCTCTGGTATGGAGACCAAACCAGAAGAGTCTGGATCAGAAAGAGCAAATTTAGGATGCCAGATGTCTGAGTCCTGTTGGCTCATCTGGCCAGACAGGCTGTGAATTTGGGCTTAAGGACAACAGCTGCATTAGGATATGGTGCTGGATTTTGGATGGATTATAGGTCAAGATGCAAACATTAAAGTTGGGCTAAGGCTGGTTAATGAGGACAATTTATGCTTATAGCTGGAAGAGAATGATGTGATCAGGGTTTTCAGAGTGCTCAGTGTGGGCATAACTTCGTCCCTTTGTATTTTCCTCATTTAACTGGAATTGATGTTAAGCCAGTGATGAGAACAACTGAAGAGCCAACTCTGGAAAGGGTTGTTCCTTGCTTAGTTTGGAAATCGGATATCGCTGATGAGGATGAGCGCTCTGGGAGCAATTTTGAGAATGCTGCTAAGTCAGGAGCACAGACAGCCTGATTATAGCTAACTTGGAGCAACAGAAAGGCAAGGTGATCAGAATGAATTTGTTCTGTGAACAAATTTGTTTTTCACAGTGAGGCAATGTCCTGTGCCTTTGTAGGCCTGTGTGTTATGCTTTGTTAATGAAGCCAAGTGATCTTTGCTTGCTGCACATTGAACCCCTGGATAAAGTCCGCAACCGTGGCATCATTCTTCTGCTTATATCACACTGCAGATAGGAAGGGAATTCTTGTGCTCAGGTAAGAATAGAGTAAAGGCCTGTTAAGTGTCTGTGAGATTTATCCCATGCTTAACTCTTCACAGTGATGGTAAAATGCACGCTCCATTTGAATCAATGTTGAAAATCTTTGCTGGGTGTGGGGTTTTACTCAGGGCTTTCCTAAGGCTAGTTTTCATGGCATTTCAGGAGTGCGAGTCGCATCAGCACTTTTGGAGATCTCTGCTGGCCTTTAGTGTAGAAGAGCTTAGATCTCTTGCAGGAGTGACTCTGTCTGGGCAAGGTCTCTGCAAGTGAGAGGGCTGATGGCATTTGGCTTGCTAAAGGGAGAAATGGTAAATAACTTGGGCAAAACCATATGTGAAGTCTGGAGCTGTCCAGGAATTGTATATGTTATGTCGGTATCTGAAGCAAAGTGGCCAGATATTTGAGAAACAAAGGATAAATCAGACATAGAGCAGTTATCTTGAGGGTTATGAAACTCGAGTGGTGCTTTGTTCAAAAGCACTTCTTGTATCATCAGGCAAGCTGCTCTGTGCCCATGTTCCCCCTTACGCAAAAGACTCTCCAAGCCTTAGAATAAATACATTAAAGGCCATGAGACAGAGAGAAGAGGATGGTGAGAAACTGAGAGATGCCAGAGTCAAGACTGTGGAGAGAAGTCATGTCTCTTACTGAATTTTCTGTGCTGTCATGAGGGGAAAAGCTGAGCAGCGTTTTGCCAAGGATGTGTGTGTGAAGATTTCTCTGGTCTTTTGCCCAGTAATGTATCGACAGACTTAATAAAAAAAAATTTCCTTTTGTCGGCAAACATTGCCTCTCTTCTGTCCTTTCGCTGTCACTGCTACAAGGGTGCTCCTCCTGCGGAGCCGGAAAAGTGAGGGCCCAGTTGCCAGTGAGCTCTTTTTAAAAATCTCTGTTGGATTAAATGAAAAGCCTACTGCCTCAGGCTCACAGCCTCTGCAGTGACCCAGTGAGGGAGGCTGGCAAATTCTGCCCTCCCCGAATCACTGTGTACTTGCACTTGTCTGAGTGGTATTTCTCACGTGGCCAGGACTCCCCTCACTTCTCTGCTGCTGCTTGGTGTGGGATTTGGTGTGTTGTTACAATAAGCAGGGGAAAAATGCCAGAGCTGCCCATTCTCTTCCATCCCTCTGGGACTTGGATGTTTCATCTTGGTAACGCAGTAGCACTGCACCTCTAATTGGATGCTCTTTGGTGTTAAACTGTTAATCAAACACATAGGTTTCTAGTTCGAAATCTTTTTTGTGTCGCTTATGCTACAAGCAGGATTAAAAGCTTCTCTCATGCAAATTAATGCCTTTTAAATGCAACATCACTTACCAGTTTGGACTTTGGTTCTGCTCTCCTCTGCAAGACTATTTATTGCTACCAGCCACTCTATTACTCCAGCGGCTCTCTTTTGCTTCTGGTTGTTGGGTGCAGCTCTACTGTTGCATGTATGTGCATCTCCTAACTCCTGTGTTTTCCTTGCATACCTTTAGTTTTGCAGGTTTCCTTGCTCTCTTGTGCAGACTTTTCTCCTCTGCCCCCACTCTGTATGCTCTCAAGCCTATCACCCCTATGCTTTCTTTTGCATATTCTTAGCTTGGCATCTGTCCTTTTTCCCACCTCCTTTCAAATGCATATGCTTACTGTCTTCCAAATGCACACCCAAAAATTCTTGCTCCATTAAAATATACAAACCAAGTCTTACAAACATCGTCTTCAGTCATTCACAAATTACCTCCTCCTAGCCTTAAAGTATAGGCTTTTTGAGCCTGTAGGTATCAAAATGTTCTTTGGGTGATAGATGGGAGATTAATCTATTTATTTCACTTACAGTTTTGGCAGCTATAAAAAGAAGCAAAACTAGCTTTTTGGCCATAAACCACTTCTTGCAGGTTGATTTGGTAGAGGCTTCTTTGTTTTCCTTTCTTTTCCCTCTTGAATCTGCCAGAGACTCTAAGTGAAATAAATAGATTAATCTTCTTTCTGTAGCCCAGAGATCAGGTTGATGCATTTAAGAGCTTTTTCTCCCCCTAGACTTCTGATATGTTCACAGATCCGATTCATATTTTAGAACTTCCTTCATGTGTAAAGAGACTCAGTGGTAGCAGTAATTCTTCACTAACAGCAAATAGGGGTTAGTTCTTGTTGGATTTCTTTTCTTCTGAGAGAGCTGAAAATTTTCCATCAAAGCATTTTTGATAAAAGGAAATTTTGTGGAAAAATATCAGCCTTGGGCAGGGGGGGAGGGGACAACAAGAGATGGACACAGACCACCCAAAACCTGAAGATATTCTTCAAAAGAAAAAGTTGGTATTTTGCAAGACCGTGTGTCTTCAAGAATGCTCAATTGCTGCGAGCCAAACGGCTGAAAGCAGATTTCCAAAAGCGTATATACTTATCAAAACAGAAGTGTGAAAAAGTGTGGCAGAACTTGAAAAATCATCAGTTTTGAGGAGGGGAAAATGTTTTTCTGAGCAGCTCTGTTTTCTGCAGTGAAAGGGTACACGCTGAGCGTAAGGAGGTCTCATGGAAAGGGTTTCTTAAAGCAGTTCATTCTGAACACAGTCCTTGGCACATTATAAAGCTGGGGTCCTGGTGATTGTTTTTTTCTTCCAGTGTGTGCACTTGCGTCACGGCTTAGTGAGAAATAGCCAAGCAAGTTTGAAGAACTGAAGGTTTAATGCCGTCGGGTACTTGGGTCTTACACTGCCCAGGGGGAGATATAGTATTGCTAAAATTGTGTGGTGTGTATGTGTCCTTTCCTGGCATAGCACTGGGAAAATGGAGATGCCTGGTTTGCCCTTTCTCCTACCTGACTGCCTAGTGATCTCCAACCATTTGCTAGATGAAGTCTGGGTCTCTGACCTGCCCCTGTAAGGTGAATGTTGGACCGTGGTAGGGCTCGGACAGAGGCTGACTTGTCTCGAACCAGGAGGAGAGCCAGTGGCAGAGCAGGAAATGGCACCAGGGTTACTCTTGCACTTGCTCTGACTCTTCAGTCTTGTTTCACTCTTGGCTCTTCTCACCCCCAACAAAACTGAAATTTCAAAACTCCATTTTTTATTTATTTCTTAATCTAAAACAGTTGTTGGTTTAAAGGCTTTTTCTTTTTCCCGGTTAAGCTTTTTATGAAGCCAAGGCTCTGACTGTTCTTATTTATTCAGGGTCCCACAGGCCTCTTTGCAAGAAGAGGGTTGTTGAGCAATTGAGATTCTGCTCGCCTAGGAGTTTCCCCGTGTCACCTCAGCTGGAGAGATCAGTTTGTATTTCCCCTTCTGAAAATACTTGCTTGTACTTGGCTACATGCTGTATGCAGTGCAAACTAGTTCCTCTCTCCTGCACCAGAGGTGGTTTAATGGAAGCGATGACCTGCAGAGTGGGTACGAGTCTTCTGCTGAATAAACGTGGCATAATGTTTGATACGAGAGCCCTGGCCTCTTTATACGGGAGAAACAGATGGTGCAAGGCTGTACACCCAGGCTTTCGTGAGTGCCAGGTGTGGGGAGGTAAACAAAGCTTTTCTTGCTGCTTTTTAGAAGATTCGGAGTCAAGCTTGTCCAGAAGCTTTATCCAAGGTAAACAGCCCTCAGCTTTGTAATTATCATTATTAGTATGCTTAAAATGGTTACAAAATTGAGGTGATGTCACGACTTACAGCGCTTAGATCAGAGGAGCAGTGCTGGCGTGGACAGCCCTGGCCCCTGTTTAACGGCAGCTTGCTGTCCTCAGCTGGAGGAAAATCTGCCTTTCTCCTTCCACCTACAGACACTCCCTTTCCCCCAGGCTTGTCATGATTTTTCCTTTAGGGTAACAGCTTCAAGCCAATTAAGAGTGTCTGAAGTGGGTAGAGCAGACGTCGCTGTGTGAGACCACAGTACTTTTAACTGCTATTGTTTGTTAATAAAAATAAATTGAGGGCACTGGGGAGGGAGAAAATCCCACATGATCTTAGTTTTCTCTTTTTGTTGTTTTTTTCCCAGTGAGAAGTGAATTGTCACAGCCAGGGAGGCTTTTGGCAGTTGACGTTGGGAGGGTTGTGCTGGGATAGTTTGGAAGGCTACTGGTCCCGTAGTCCCCTTGCACGTGTGCCCCCCCGTCTCCTTGGCTTGGCTGCTCTGTGCGCCGTGTAAATCATCACCTATAAGCTACAATGCCAGGCTGTGAACCGGCGGGGGCTGAGGCACAGGCAAAGCTGGCGTTTTGCTGCCTCTGCTGCCGGGAGCGGTAACTTCTGGCAGAGGGATGGGGAAGCCGAAGGCAGCTCCTCTTTGTCATACTGTGAAGCTGGCCAGAGCTCATCCATCACAGCTCCCTGCTGCAGAAGCATGGCTCAGGTGGCTCTGCTGGGGAGAGTGAGGCAGGGTTACACTAAACAGCCCTGTCAAATGGTCCTAGCGCTTTCGTATGTTGGGGTGTTTTGCTCGTGGTGCTGTGTGTGTCCATCATATTAGGCGCCTTGGTGTCTATTCTCTCAACAGCCATAAGACTTTCTTCCTTGCTGTAGGGCTTGAAGCCTTTGCTGTGCCTTGCAGTGCCCTGTGAAGCAGGGCAGAAAGACAGGGGACAGCAGCACGCAGGCTGGATCCTTTTGTGTGCCCAAAGGGGTTTGCCAGTGTGGTTGTACTGGCAAAAGTTTCTAGCAGAGAATCAGCTTAAACCAGTTCGTAGAATAAAATAAGCTGCCCCAACAAATGAGTTTTAATGCTATCAAGTCGATGTCTGTAATGGGACTTCAGTAAGCGTGACTCTGAGGGGGCAGGTGGGGTTTTCACACTCGTAATTCACTTCGCTGTGCCAATAAAGCTTTCAAGTATTGACCGACCCTGGGGGGCCTGGTAGGTTGTATGACAAGCCTGTGGAGGAGCGGATAATTGAATGAAGACGTCCAGTGACTCAGCCTGAAACTGTAACTGCTGAAGTCTCTGTGTGTTCACAGGTCTGTGGTTGATAATGCTGAGGAAAATCTAACTTCGAGATAGCTGAGTCTGTATGCAACTTGTATGAGGAATTAGGATGGGTAGATATTGCTTTTATCTCTGAGCAATGATAGGAAAAGTTGATCAGGCTTTGCTAATGCTGGGGAGGATTGAGAAGGGTGAGACAAGAGAGAACTCAGGATTGTGGAGAGAGATAGTTAAAGAAAATAATCCACAGGAATGAGAAATGTCAGGAATACATTCGTCCTTCTGCTTCACTGCCTCCAGAATTCTTTTCTCCTTGAAGTTTCTTGCTTCTTTTTCTGGAAGTCATGAAGGGGGGAGGGAAAAATGAAAAAGAGAGAGATAAAAGAACACAGCTAGGAGAATAAAAAAAAAAATCCATTTTATGTATCAGCTGAGCGGGTGTTTATCACTAATATCACCTTCCCTTGAATATCACCTACTCCAGTGCTAACTGAATGGCCCTCACGGAGCTGTACTGTCACTGTGGTGTGATGGAGAGTCTGAGGTCCTTTTACCCCCCCGACACCTGAGGAAGAGAGATACCACTGGTCTGTCTCTCACCTCAGATGAATTCATCCCTGGCAAGCCACAGTGTGTGAATATTGTGAGGACAAAGCGAGAAGAGGAAAGGCATGGTGGCTGAAAGTAAAGCAGGCTCTTTAGTGCTGATGGAATCTAAAAGGAGACATAGTTTTTATAGGAACATAGAAATTGCTAGACTGGAACAGAACTGTGCTTCATATTGTTAAGTATCCTTTTTTAGTGCTAGCTGCTTCCAGAAGCAGTGTAAGGAGGCTTGCCCCAAGGGGTGATTCTTCTAACCCTCAAACATAGGGAGTGAGCCAGTGCCCTGCAGCGTGAAGGGTTTACATGCCATCCAAAATCTTATTTTCTCTTTTTTTTTCAACTTTACTATTGTAATTCTAGCTATTCATTCTCTTTATAAATGTTGGATCCTTCTCTCAATCTTACTGAGGTTTTGACTGCAACAATACCTAGTGGTAATGATTTACCCATGCTAATTATGCATTTTGCAGAGGAAAACATATTGTTCGGAGCTTTAAATGGAGTGATTTTTCAGTTTAATTGAACTTACATCTCTGTATCCCTGGGGCAGGCTTGCAGTTTAGTTCCTCCCCTCCCCCTGAGACACACAGGCACATTCTCAAGCCCAGCAACAGTCACCTGTTGAAGTGCTTTTCAGGTTCTTTCCCTCTTGTCAGTTCCATTTAAATTTGAGCCTCTCTGCAGATGAAGCTTTGCAAAAGGAAATAGCTCTCTTTGCTTGTCGAAAGAATGAAAAAGGCTCTGTTAAGTTGTTTGTTGATATTTCCTGACAGTTTTTCAGAATTCCTTGCTGCTCTGCAGCTGTTAAATTTGTTGTCTCAGCTGTGAGGATTACTCTAGCTTTGCTTGAGCTGCATTTTCTCACCATTCATCAAGCTTCTGGTGATGCACAGAAAGATCCATCAACACCAAAGCCACCTCCAAACTAGCAGTTGGGTAAAAGTCTGCCTCCCGATTGCCTGGGTAAGATTGAAGTTGCTGCCAATTTTTAAAGGGTGTTTGTGGTTTCTCAGCGAGCTTGCAAACGATGGCGTAGGGGTTTTGCAGTAGAAGTAAATGGAGGTTGCATCAGGATAAAGCACACGTTGGGGTTTTTGAAAGCCTGGTCCTGGCACCCCTTCCAGGACCGCGGAGCGAAGAGCCAGTGCAGCTAGAGAATCTATGCCCTGTCTTGCTGGGATGCAGCCCATCTCCAGGGCTCCCCAACCTGCTGGGGCCAGATGTGGCAGGGCAGGTGGCAAAATAGATTTTGCAGGGCGGTGGTATCTTTGGAAGTGTGAACAGAAATAGCAATGCACCTGGATTTCTTGAGTGTCCCTGGCAGGTTGGGCAGAGGGAACAAGAGGGAGAGAAGAGAGGTGGCTGAGGTTCAGGGATATCTTCACTATTGGTGTGACAGCTTCAGGAGAGTTTCATTCTGTGATTTAACATTTTATTCTGCCTTTTGGCTTTTGCTGCATTGAATTTTTATGCAAAAATCTGAAAATATCAGGAAGATGCGGCGATAGCAACGAAGAAGAGTACCATCTCACACAGTCATTAAAAATGTATAAGTAGTTTCAGAAGCAAGTTGCTTCCTCTGAGAAGCAAATCGTCCATAATTCTGCTTGGTATTTAGAGACTTTTATCTCCAGAGAGAACTCTAAACTATTCAGTATAGTCTTGATTTATTTTATTCTCTTGAATTTTCAGAGCTAAAGATGAAAAAGGGCTTAACAGAAAAAGAATTACATACTTGTGCTGTGCAGAGAGAAGGCAGGCGCCAGCCCATGATCCACCAGCTATTCAGCAATTCACGTACCACCCTGAAGGACCTATGAAACTCTTTTGTAGCCAGCCCACTCCTTTTGAGGGTAGCAGATTCAGACTGCTTTATAAAACTGCTGTCCATCAACCAGGCTCGCTTGCCTGTACCACACCATCAGGACAATAAAGAGGAACCATTAATGCGAGAGCTGTCAATGTATAGGCTGACAAAATTTCTCATGTTCTTGGTGGAAACTTCAGTAAAGGAAGTTGGTTTGATTTATTTCCAGCAAGCTGTGGTGAGGGTGAGTTGGGATAAGTCATTTTCACATGCCCGAGACTTAGTGCAGCAAGTTGCTAAATATCCTTGTTCTCTTAAGTGTTTCCTTGGCTTCTAAGGCTTCCTGCTTTGTGTTGCATGAAAGAAGAATGTCATCTTCCTTCCCTCTCTGTGTGGCATTTCAGGCTGCACTGGAGTTGATACCCCAGTCATACCTGTGATTCATGACTGCACCTGGGCAGAAGACATGTTTTATGGCTTCTCATGGGGAGATGAGAGAGAGACAGATGCACCTTGCAGCTGTAAGGAAGCAAAAGGTGTTGGGAGGATGGCTAGCTCAGCAAGGCAAAAATTACTTTACAACGAAGGGGTTTGAACTGTATTTACCACCCTTTCGTGCCTGAATTCAGAGAGTAGGAGGCAGGAGGAACTTGGGGACTGGGGAGATGGAAAGCCGCGAGGACTGAAATACCTTTGTTCCTTTGAGAGTAGAAACCTTGGTGTTACGCTAGGAATAAAAATCCTCTCTCTCTTTCCCCTCTGACCCTACGTCTTGAATTCCAGTGTCTGTTCCCATTGCTCAGTGGTGGGGAAGTGTCCTTGTGTTGCACTCCCTGGGTATTTTGCAAGCACCTCCATCAACCAGATGGTCTATGGGTACAGGTTGTAGGAGCCTCTGTAGTTCTGCTGTTTGGTGAACCCCAAGGTGTATTTATATTGCTGACAGCTGTTCCTTGGGTTCGTGCTCAAAAATCAAAGTACTGGTAAGCCGTTCTTAGCAGTGGGTAATGCGTTAGGTGAACGCAGCATCCCTCTGTGCTCCATGTTCTAGGTAATTACAACCCTGCCACTCGCGTAGCAGAGCACAGCGGGTGCCCTGTATTTATTATTTAGCTTTGCTATTAACTCTAAGCTGGTGATGCAAAGGCAGCTGCTTTGTTGGGAATCTCATAATTCGCCTCTTCACCAAACCAGGCTGCAAACAGGGGGGGGTGGCCTTGAGGTCTGTCCCTCAGAGCTAAAAGACATGGGACCCTTTCCCAGACCTTGGCTGTTCATAGTTTGCCTGGAGTGAGTACCCTTGTGCAGTTTGTCTTTGCAGAGTCTAAAATGAGAGCCACCCATTTTGGCATGGTGATCCCATAGTGCTTTGGCAGAGAAGAACAGGGATGTTAACTCCAGCATCCGCCTCAAATGGCAGGCAGGCGTTTCCCTTCATTGCTTTGGCCGGAAAATGTTTTCCTTTATCTGCCTTTCCTTGCCCTAGTCCAGAGGCACAGTTAGGCTCCTGCCCTGCTTTTCCCTCACAGTGGCTGCCTTTTAGATGCAGATATAAAGTCTTTGCTGCAGGTGCAATCGTTGTAGTTATCTGCACAAAGACATAATCTTAAAATTCCTTTCCAGATAATATTAGATGGATGCGGCCAATGTTACGGAGGAGAAGTGCACACTGGTGGAGGAGGAGAGGGTTACTGCTTTGGCATTGACATCTTCTCGGGCCTGGCTCTTTTTGCATCTCTGACCTCTGTGTGCGGTTGCTTCTCTTATTCCTTCTCATTTTGTGTGAGAAATGCTGACGAGTCAGAGTGTTTCCCCCACCTTTCCCTGGGACCGAGCCATACCCCATGTGCTGTCGATCCCTGTGCCCTCCTTGGCGAGTGCTGCGGGCAGCCGTGGTGCCCAGGGAAGGGGCGAGGAGAGGGAGCGGGCTGGGGGGTGCGGGCACGCTGCTGAAGATGACAGTGCAGTGCAAAGCACCGAAGGTTTCTGCTAGTTTCTGGTGCAAACATCTTTTGAGGAGTTGCTCTTTTGAGCAAAGAGGCGACGTGTCAGTGGCTGGCAGAGTGCAGCGGGCCCATGGTGGGGAAACAGCACGGACGAGCAATTGCTGGTTTTCTCAGTTGCGTCTCAAGATGCGTTTGGAGCCTTTCTCTGCCCCTCTCCCTCCAATGGCGCTAGTAGCCTCTTCTAGACTGCCTTGGCCAGGCAGGAGAGGGCAGTGGAGGAGAAAGAAGGCAAAACACATCTTGAGGTCCTATATCAGATGCTTTGCTAGTCAAGATGTAGCTGTTAATCGCCACCGGCTGGCAAGGGCTGCTCAGGACGTTTTTTGCACTGAAAGCATGCCTAGGATAGCGGTGCAAGAAGTGGGACCTAAAGGAGCAGAACAAGACTGTGGGTCTGGGGGAATGGCTTTGGAGCCGATCCTGAGCGCGATGCAGTTCCTTCTCTGGCTCTGCAGGGAAGGTTTGAGAGGGGATGTGTGTGTGCCTGTGTGCGACTTCAGTGCTGCAAGTGCCGGTTCCCCAGCCTGGGCTGTAATAGCAGTGTGAGTTAATCTGACGTGATCCTGCTGTTTTGTCAATAACTTGGAAAGTTTTAAAATAACTGCTTCAAAGTGTTCAAATGATACGTTGCTCCACAATCTGCCTCTGCTGCTGCCAATGCTTCTAAGTAACCAATTTACCATGCGCTTAACCTTTTAGGGCTTTTCCTCCCTAGGCATTACTCTGTAACTCCCACTAAAAAAAGAGAAAATTGCCATTGCCCTTCTCAGAGGTGGCTAATGATTTCCAGGTGATTTTTGGCAGCTTCTGCTTTTTAAAAATATGTTGAGCACACAGCTTCTGAAATCGGGATGCTTTTCAAATGTCCAACTGACGTTTGAGCATGGGGTCCCTCAATTTTCTCGAAACTGAGAGAAATGGGGCTCAGAAGGCAGGGCTGCTGGTGGGAGCTTCCCAAGAGAGACGTGATCCAGAGAGAGATCAAGCCTCAGGGAGTGGAGATGTGCAAGGGCTCCCTGCTCAGCCCCTGCATTGCCTTCGTTTCTACAGCCACGTCTCAATATTCCTTCTCCTTCCCTTCCCTGTCTGTAAAAAGGGGATAGCCCCTCTGGGGACTGCTGAGATGAGATGGAGGAGATCTAAATGTAATATAAAAATAGATGAATTAAAAAATTGCAAATAAAAAGCTACATCTTTCTCAAACGAGACTCCTGGTAACTTCAAAGGCAGATTAAAGACTTTGCCTGTGTCAGGACTTCAATATTTGGCCCAAGAATTAGACAAATGCAATAGCGTGAGAATGTTTGCCAGAAAATTGGAGAAGGGAGAGATAAGGTAACAGATGAAATACTCAAAGTCAGCATTTAAGGACGTTGCTGCCTGTGGAGATAATTTTATCAACTTGAGAGACAACCATTTCTCCTATAAAGTAAAATCTACCCTCTACGTAGCTGTTTAAAATGGCATTTGTTAAAAATGTGTTTAACTGTGCTGTGGGAGTCTGCTGTGGGACAACCAGATCCAATACCTGTACTAATGATAGGTTTGTGGATTCTCCACCTACTGCTCTTCATTTTGATGGTGTTTCGACTTTGAAAGTTAGGCCTCTGTGTGTTGGGGTGGTGTTACCTTGTAAGAGGAGAAAAAAAAATGGTCCTGCTCTTGGTCTTGTCCTGAATCCTCTTGCGCGTGAAAGGGAGAGAAGGAGGTGGTGACTGTCATTGGGGCTGGAGCAGTACAAAGAATTGGTTTCTAGTTTGGCGGCCAAAGTGACTCTCTGTCTCTGACTCCCATCCGTCAAATTATTTTTTGATAGGAAAATGTTTTGTCTTATCCTAAAACCAGAAGTCAGTGTTATATATTAATTTGCAAGCTGCTTTGAGTGGGGAAAAAAAAAAAAAAGAGGAGGGGAGGGGGGAAAAAAAGAAAAATTAGAGATGTGACTCAATATTGATTTCCACTTGTTTTTGTGGAAATGCTAAAAATGCCAAGATGAAATATTTGGACTTTTCCTTGTGCTTCTTTTCCATTTTTTGTTAGAAGCTCTTTGCCCAGTTTGATTCCAATTCCTGAATAATTCATAGTCTGTAAATAGCTTCCTCCTCTTCCTCCTTTGGTAAATAGACTCTTTGTCCCAAGTGCTTGGCAAGCTCGAAGCAGTGTCATCCTGCTGAGTCGCTGGTTCAAGAGCTGAGGTGCTCACGGTGCCGTGTGTTCTCTCCCTGCAGAGTTATGTCATGCCCAGACCACCAAAGGGCTCCATGAGGATTTATAGAAGATGCCCCGTGTCTTGGCGCCTCTGGTGCTCCTTCTGCTGTGGCTAATGAAGATTGCTGCCAGCCCCCATTCCCTGAGGATCGGTGAGTACAAAGCTTGCTCTGCCCTGCATTTAACCATCCTTCCACACGTTGTTTGGGCCGCTCTGCGTAGACGTGCTCGGACAAGGGAAGCCAAGCCTCGCCTCCGGTGCTGGGCTCCCTGTGTTGGTGGTGTGCTCCCCGTTCGGGTGGGGCTGAGGCACTTGCTGAGCTACAGGGTCCCATCTGCATTTTGGAAGCGTTCTCTCCTTCATCTTATAAATGAAATGCAGTTTATATTGAGTGTATGTATTTGCATTGATTTTTATGGTGGTAACATTACCTGATGGGTATCTCTTCCTGTATAAATTTGAAGTGAAAGCCACTCCTCAAAGAGGAACTGAGGAATTAAGCTTGCTTCCCCCCCTATGACCTACCCCTCTTGATGCTCTCCTGAGCTTCACACAAAAGGAAATAGTTTTTTGTCACAAATTTATTTGTCCCCACATTGATGAGCAAGGAGTGTTTGAGCCCAAACTGAACCTAGCTAAGTGGTGCCACAAGAACATTAATAACTCTAAAATGCTCCATTTGTATGAGAGTCCTATGCATTCGGTCTCCTTTGCGCTTTATTAAAAAGTGTTCAGGAGGAGGCACGGTCATCTTTGCTTGCTGCCTGTGCAGATTAGGGAAGAGAAACACATCCAGAAACCTTGTAATGAAACTTGCTTCATAGTATTGACAGTTTGCTCTGTTGTTTCGAAAGGCAACTGCTTTACCTGACTGTTCTCTCTGGAGCTACTAGCTGGTTTTATTAACTATTTGTTGCAGATAAAAAGCTAATGTATTCCTGTCCCCATTTGGAACTTTCACAGGTGACACGAAGTAAAATTATTTCTCCCCTCTGCTAGTGGAGCATGGAGCAGCTCAGAAATATAGCAAGGGAGGGTCTGTGCTGGCAGGAGTCTGGGAAGGGTGGCTGGGTGTTTTATATCCCCAGCATCTGTGATTCATGTGGAGCACTCATGCTGCATAGTCTCAGCTCCGCAGACTGCATTTCATGTTGACTGGCAGATCCTCCACTTGAGCCAGCAGACGAGGATGGGGATGGACGGTATGTTATCAGGATGCTGAAAGTGGAAGATCCTTCATTACGCCTTGTACCCCAGCCATCTCCTTCTGTGGGGAAAGTACTGGGGGTGCTTAGGAGCGTGAGGGGAAGGGGAGCTCCCCCAGCAGCGCACGTAGCAGCACTGGGCTGCAAACCAGTCTGAGAACTGGCGTGGTTGTCCACCTCCACAGCACAACCCAGAGCGAAATGGGGAGGTGTTTGAGAGGGATGGGACTGTGCTTTTGTGTTCCTGGCTGAGGACTGGAAATGAAAATCTGTGCTGCACCGCACTGGGGGCAACTACCAGGCGGGATTAGCTGCTGCCTTCCAGGTCTCAGCTCATGCTCAAGGGCTCCCTAAATGGAGTTGATGGTGGCTGCTGTGAGGCCATGTCAGTGCTGACCCCTGAGGGCAGGCAAGAACAAGCCAGGGTGTCTGTGTGTTCAGGGGACACATGAGCAACTGCAGCGCCGGTAGAAAATCTGTCTCCCTCTATCAGTGCAAATACTAGTTTTGCCTTCTGTTCCTGGTATCCGCTACTGGGTGAAGGAGATCTTGACCCAGTGCTTGGACCTGAAGGCATATCCATAATAGAAATTACTCACACACTTGAACACGGGCATGGTTCACATGTCCCGGTCCCACTGCCTTGTACAGGTACAAAACTAGATGCCTCTGTGCTTAGCAGAGATGCATGGTGGTGAACAGCTGAGCGCATGCTGGTTAAAGGTAAGCCTCTCCTCCTTAGCACCGTGTACCTGCAGAGGCCGAGGGCTGCAGCGCTGGTTAGGCTGCTGTGCAGAGTCACCCAGCAACGGTCTGCTGGTGCTGTGGTCTCCATCCCAGAGACTGCTCCACCGGTGGTTTTCAACTCTCTCGCACCGAGATCGTGCTCTCTTGGACCCGTCTCTCCAGTTTTAAAATCCTCATGCATTTTAGGAATTCTTTGCTTTTGACTTTCCTTTGCAAACATAATGGAGCTGCTCCAGACACAGTTGCTCATAAAACTTACACCACTGCTGCCTAGTCCGGGATGGAAATGCTGCATTTCCTTAGCTTGCACAGGGCAAGGCAGTGGAAATCTCTCTGCTGAATCCTCCTAGGACTGAAGAACTTGTCTTAGGATGTTGTAAAGGCAATGTAGAAGTCAAGATTTCAAAGAAGGACTAATGTTGTTCAGGGAATGGGAAGGAACTTTGCCGAACCATCTAAAAGGCACTGGAGGTCATGGTTTCTGTGGCAGTGTTAAATGTAAGAGTGGCCAGAGACCCTGCAGTCAAGTCACAGGTGTCTCCAGTCACCTCCTGCCTATTGAGAATGGGTCACCAGCAGTCCTGACCTTGGACCTGGCTGTTTCCCACACATATCTACTGCTTTTGCTTTGCTCATGGCTGCAGAGCTAACTTCTCTGAAAATGGTGTCTGAAGCAGATGGACAAAGAGCTGAGGAGGGGTTTGGGGTTTTGGTTTTGTTTCTTCAAGACACAGTTTTATTTTAACAATATATCCAGCAAAAAAGTTAATAAAAATAAAGTACAAAATAAAAGGAGAGAAAAAAATGTTACTAGCAGCCCTGAAATCATTCCCAAATGCATGCTTTTGGCAAGGCAGGGAGATATGGTATCTAGCAACATAAATCAATGCACTGCGTAGAAAAGCAAAACAGACCAGCATGAACATTTAAATATTCAAAGAAAATGCAAGCTAACATTTAAAATAATTCTGAAAGCCATCTGGTAATGGACTGCTCAAATGCACAGTTAGATAATTAGTAATGTGAGGTGAACATAGGCAATGCCATGTCTGGTTTCTTCATCAAGTTGCTAGAAGATATTATTGCCTGCTGTGCTTGGCTTCCAGGGTAGAAGGAGGCACGGTGGTGCTGAGTCAGGGGCACTTGGCTTGGCTTTTAAACTAAGCACTGAGCTTCCCTGCTGCTGCTTTCTTGGGGTTTCGGGTGGATCTTGGCCCTGATATTTCTCAGTGGAGTTTCTAGGCAGCAGATTGCTTAATCTTTGAGCACACAGTGACAGGAAGTTTTGCTAGCCTGGATGCGACCAGCGATGAGTGTTGCATTGCAGTGAGCTTTAGAGGCATCATCTATGCAAAAAAATGAGCAGAATATAGGCTACAGGGTGACCTTCCCTGTGACTTTGGCATGCATAGGAACAATCTGTAGCCTATTGTATGCTCTATTTCTCTCCTGGATACACAGGAAAAAACATTGGTGCAAACCTTTTTTTCAGCCTTTTTCTTCAGCCTTAAACTCTGTGTATTCCCTTCTGATCCCATCCTAGAGGAAGTCTCCTAGTCCACATTGTTCTGGAGTCCGTTGTGGGGAAAAACACTGACCCACATACTTTATCCAAAATAGTGTCTTTTTACTAGGAGCGTCTTTTGTTTATTAGTCAGCTCACCTGGTCTGCCTTGGTGAGGTATTATCTCCCTAGACGCTCAAAAGTTGATTGTGATCAAGGTGTGAAGAAGCAGACAGGAATGGGCATGTTCTTGGAAGTTTTCAAGAGCTCCAGGAGGTATGTAAGGAATTGCCTCGAAGCATTCTGTAGCCCTTGAAAGAGCCAACGTATGTCCTACCAAAATGTCCTGGGAGCAAAACCCAATAGTTGGTGCTTGCCCAACTTGCATCCAACCACACCAAAAGCACGAAAGACATCAGCTCCCTCCTGCCCGCCCCAGGGGCAGGCAGGGAGGATGGCTGGTGCAGCGCACTGTGGGCCAGCATCTCCCCTAGCTCTGGATTCCTGTGGCATGTACTGGCTGTAGAAGTAATTCTGCTTTTGTTTTTTGTTTGTTCACTCATGCTCAATAATGTGTCAGGAAATTTACTTGAGTTATTTACTTGGTCTTATAGAGCAGACCGTCAGAGCCCTAAATTGGTATTCTCTTGCTAGATTCATTGGTTGTACTAACAGCTCATTTAAAATTCATATACAAGCCAAAGTTGTAGTTTATACATGGCATTGCCCTAACTAGCAGTAGGCTCAGTAACGCTGACATACGATCTACTGACAAACTCCTTGCAAGGCCTCCTTCAGCCCTGCAGCTCTTTAAAGTGCTCTTTTCTGTAATTGCCTCTGTCTGTCCAAATCCCTTCCCTCCCTCTACCTCCCATATTTGCAAACTTTCTACAAAAGACAAGGTGCAGCTCTAGCATTCAGGGTATTTTGTTTGGTGAAACATGGTGTTTTTCTACCCCATACCCAGTGAAAATGCATCCACCACTTGCTCAGCTGATAACTGAAGCAATCTGCACTGCTTTCCCAGTGCTTGTTTCATCCACCAGAGAAGCAATGTGTGGTCAAAGTCTCCACAAATCCAAACTGAAGGTGCAGTGTCACTAGAAGTGACAGCCTGGGACATTTGTCCTTGTTTCTAGGCACGTTTCCAACAATCTGGAATACCTAAAGGGCTGTGAATCTCCTACATCTGCTCTGATCGTGGAACTATAATGTCAAGAAAATGTTCTTGGGATCCCCCAGAGCATGTGGAGTCGTGGGAAAGCACTGGCATTTAGCTGTGCATGCTGAAGTAGGTGGGAAGAGGCAGACTGGAGACACGCATCCAGCTTTTTCTGCATCGCTGTGATTGTATAGTGCCCCTCTATTTCCTACCTATCACCCTGTCACAGACCTGTGTGGCAGAGCATCATTTGTGTGGCCTTGCATCCCTGCGTAATTACCTTCCCGAGGTGCTTATGATACTAAGCCGCTTGTGTAGTGAGCTAAAGGCCCCATAGCTGCACGATGTGCTTCTGCCCTGTCCAGGGCAGTTTGTACACTGGTGGGTCTGAGCTGGAGGGCTGAAGCAAGGAAGAAGTACTGAGCATTACAAATGTGTAAGGCAAAAATGAACGATAATGGTGATGAACAGAATTGTGGACCATTTAGTTCAGCTTCCCCAGCTCCCAGAGGATATACATAATTCTCCTAAAGGCACTGCAGCGAAGATCCCACAAGGCAGCATGTTATTTAACATTACCGTCTTAAAGTATGATAGTGCCACTGATGAAGAAGGTGCAGTCAGTCCCCTGAATGCTGTAAGGGAAAAACGTGGATGCCAGCCCCCATGTGCAGGTACAAACGCTTTCTCCCAGGGGTGCAGTCTGAGATGGGGAGAAACACGACTGTGCCCTTTATGGCAGGCAGGGAGAGCTGTGGCTCTGTGGCAGGTTGGCTTGTGCCAGCCCCAGTACCCCCGTATCCTGATGGCAGCTTGCTGACACGGCTTGAAACTCCACTCCTCTCGCTGGCGCAGAGGCAGAGGAGCATGTCTAGGCACAAACTCCTTTCCTTATGCAGTGCTGCCTTCTGGTGTATCCAAGGCCTTTGTGGATGATCCCAATGCAACTGCAATAAACTGCTGTCCACCAATTCGCTATTCCCCAGCAGAGAAATGGCCTTACCCTGGCTTTGAACCCAGCAAGGCTGCTGTGATCAGCTTAAGGCAGAGAAACAATCTCTGAGCCTCACATGGTGGTGCTGTTGCTGGAAAACCTTTCCACTTGTAATTACGATTAGTGTTTAAGAAAACAAAGCTTCTGGTAGGGGTTAGGCGACTCTCCTCTGGCCAGCTGTCCCACCAGCGGTGGGAGCAGAGGCGTTAGGTACTACCTGTGCCGGACAGGGCACAGCTAATGACTCCTCGCCAGAAGGCAGCAGACAGCAAGAGAAGAACTGGGCTGGAAACAAAGCAGGTCACTGAGGCACGTGTGATTAGCTGGCTTCTCTGTGCATGGACATAACTGTTTTTAAAGGATTAAAAGTAATCCTTCTGCGTGGGTCACCGTTGTGCGCTGCGGGGCCCCAGTGCCCGAGGCTGTACCCACGCGCCTGGAGGGCAGCAGTGCTCGTTGGACATACACTTTCAAGTCCCATCATGTTTGGACTGTGGTAATACCAGCCTGGCTTGAGGAGTGGGGTGGAAGGAGGGAATAGCTGCTCTGGGGGGTCAGGTCAATGGACACCTTCTGGGCACAAGGGACGGTGGAGGAGTTAACTGTTTGCAAAATGTTTGCCAAGTTGCATCTGGAGAAATAAGGCATGAACAGAGGGCTGTCCCCCTGCTGCGGTGACAGGAGGAGGTGTGGGCTGCAGCTAGGTTGGCATTAAATGTGGGTAGATGCTTTTCCATGTGTATGTTGGGGTCCTAGTCCCTAGGAACCCATGCCAGAGGCTTTCCCAGGGGTGCTCCATGGCTCCCCTCAAGTCCACACAGTAGCTGCCCATCTCCTGGAGACCTGCCCTGGGATGTGGCCCACCAGCACACCAGCTGGGAAGTACTATTGGGTGCCTGAGCTTCAGTTCTGTCCCCTGCTCAATTCATGCCTCACTGGGCTCATTTGAGCCCTTGTATGTAGGGTGTGGCCTGTATTGATTTTATCTTATTTTTTTTAAAAGGCTTTCACATTTCATTCAGGACTTTCCTAGAATCTGAGAGTCTAAAGAAATAGAGAACTATGGAGTAGGAGAGGTATCTACATCTTTGTTGATGCATGACTTAGTAAATTTGTCTGGCTGAAGTATTGTAAATGTTTAATTTCCCCCAATATTAAAAAGGCCCAGCTAAGTTCATTAAGGTGAAGTAGATTCATAGTTATTTGTCATTTGCTGCTGAAGAGTAGTGAGAAGTAGAGAAAAAGACAATATTAATTTGTTAACTATTTGCCCTTTTAATTTTGTTTTCATTATCCTTTTAGGAGAGTGATATTTTATTTATGTTTTCCGAGTTACATGCATAAATCTTTAATTTTAAAAAGGTCACTGGTATAGATGCCAGGCCCTTTCAGCAATGCCTTATCTATGCTTGCCCTTTGATTCTTTGCAGTTCTCCCCAGGTACTGCTGTGTTACAGTGCTAGGAAGAGTTGCTAACTGTGCCTCATCTCCTAGCCGTACCTTCCCTGTCTGAGTGGTCTTGTAAACGCAACTCATGCATGGAGGCTACTTCCAAGATAAAAGGAGCCTTTTTTCCAGGAAAAGGCAACTGAAGCTGTTCAAAGAGGGGCTGCACACTGCTGGTGACTGCTGCCATCTCTTATCTAACCCATTCTTCTCTGAAATGATCAGGTGAAAAGTGGTTTTCTTGAATGCTTTTGATGTTGGACGCTAGGGCAGAGCATTCAGGCTCCCTGCACGTGTGCTGAGGTTGGTATCTGAGGAGAACGTGGTCGCTGGGTGGTCACTGTGCGCTGGCAGGGTTTTGCACGCTGTTCCCAGTGCTCTGTGAACGCGAGTTTTCCTGGGGGTGTGCTGGGCGGCTTCTCTGCCTGCAGAGGCAGGAGGCTCATTAGCACCATCGAAGTGCGAGCGAAAACTGCGGGAGGAAAGCGAGCGCTTCCGAGCGAGGAGCCCTGGGAGAAAGCGAGTGGGAATCGGGTTGAGCTGCAAGCACATGCTTGAGGGATGTAGAAATCCTGCACCCCTGCTTCCTTGTGCTTTGATTTTAAACAGTGAGGGGCCTATTTGGCATACTGACTGAAGACTGGATACCAAAGAGGGAGGGACTGATGGTTTCCTCCACCATAGGGGTTTGTTTCTCCATGAATTGCCTGTGATCAGGGTTGAATGCATTTGGCTTAAAATGGACTGAGCTGCATGCTCCAGGGAGCCTTCATGGAAGAAAGAGGGAGTTGGTGCAAAGTGGGGTGACCTGCCCTGCTGTTGATGGCTCTGCAGGAGAAAGGTGCCCGTGACATGTGCCAGGCAGCCTAGTGGCCGTGAGGCTGCCTGCAAGGTTGCCCTGCTCGCCTGTGCCTCAGGGCAGGCAGTGCCCCTTGCCTCGCCTGGGAGATTGGTGTGGGAGGGCGTGTGTCTCTCCAGGCTGCAGTTTTGCCACATAAAACATAATGAGCTCCTGGTCTACAGGTATGGAATCCAGCACTACGATAATATGAATAATAAATAATAAGCAGATTTATATCTTTGATCAATGGTACAGGGCATGGAGTGAGGAGCAGCGTAGATTCAGCAAGACGGACCATCTCTTTATGTGTTTTGCACCTCTGTGGCAGAGTTATTTTTACTGAATCTGTTCCTGTTCATTAATGTCTAGAGGCAAACTACACTGTACGTCCCAAGGGGCCTTAAGCTTTGTGTTGATTCGTTATATATCCACATACATATTATATAGCTATAGATCTCTGTGTGCAGAGCATCTGCATGGGAAAGTCAGCTGGTATTTATGGAAAAGAGCTATGTTGCTCAAGTGGCGAATCAGCGTAGAGCTCTATTTTTTCATTTGCTTGTTTAATGAAAGTTATTTGCTCACCAGCACGGGTAAAACTGTGGTGCACTTGGGCACAGACAGCTGCTCTCCTGTGCTGTACTGCTTTGTAGACCTGGAAGGTGACCGGGTTCAAAGTAGGTGCTAATTCAGCAGGAAGAGGAAAATGTGCTTTAAGGAGAGGAGCCAAGGAAAGAGGGGTTGGCCACTGGAAAGGTCATATATGTATATGTCTTACAGGCACAGTCCTGTGCAATCGCAGGGGCAGCGACAGAGGGCAGACATGGATAGGTGCATGTACAGAGTTTTGCTTCAGAGGTCTGACTTTTTACTTTTGTTCCTGAACGTTGAAGATTCTCCCTGAGCCAAGGATCAGGATCTGAGAGCCCTATAACCTGTTTTATATCTAAATAGTTACTGCCCCCAGGCAGCACTTTGTGTATTTAGCCGCTGAGCCATTTTTAATACAGATCTTTTTGTTTCATAGACTGAAAGCTAGTCATAGCAAGAGCTACTCTGTCATTTCTTTCATTATTTTTTCATATATGTATGAATAAAAAAGTCAATTACATGAATGAAAGATGCTTGGTTCTCTGCCTAAACAGCTGCCAAAATTAATTCAAACTCTGAGCCAAACTCAGCAAAGCTGGAATTTCTGCAAAAAGCTCCAGTGCGGCATGAGATAGGCTTGCGCATTAGTCTGCATTACAGATTACCGCTGCCCAGCCCCTCGCCCCTGGCTATCCGTGTGGGTAGTTGAGGAAGGATGGATTTCACACGCTCTGTGTTGAGCTTGACTTCACTGCAGAATAAACCTGAATTAAATATCCGTAGCAGACCCTTGCTGGAGTGAGTGCCATCACACTGCAAAGCAGTGCTCACTTGATAGAGAGCAGCTGTCTTGGCAGCTCAGAGCACCTGAAAACTTAGTGCCAGCGTCAGCAATACTTTGAGCTTCAAATTTGTTCCTCCCCGTGGATCAATTAACTTGCATTTAAAGAACCACCTGAACCTGAAGTGAGTAGGAGATTTTTTGGATGTGGACAGGAGCTGGATTGAGTTACAAAATTTGAATAAGCACGCAGGGGAAGCAAGCCCTCTGTCCAGACAGCAGCTGCTGGTGTGGGAGGGCAGGGAGCAGTTATAAGGCTGAGTACTGAGGATGGGACACCTGTGGATACATGGCTGAAGAGTATGGTTGCTTGCTTTTAGGGAGATGCATATCTGTCGTGACTATGACATGATTTGAAGGTCGTTTTCAGGAAGGGAGCTGGAGGATAGCCTTGCAAACTAAGGTAGTGACCCAAGTTTCTAAAGGTGAGTTGAGATAAGGCCAAAGTCATTACCTGTGAGCTATCATAACCTTTCTGAGAAGGCAAGCTGGAGGATGGCAGATGGGAGGAGGAAGACAGCAAGGCAGCTCCAGCTTGGAACAGTCTGTTGGAGCAGAGCTGAGATCCTCACACTGTAAGGTAGGGTTTCTTTCTGTTTGAAGCAATGTGCCTTGTGCTCAGAGGTTTATTCCTTGTTCTCCTACTGTGTAACTCTTGGCAAGTTCACTTGTCCTTGCTCTGTAGATGGGTGGACTGCAAGCTCAGGGGCCAGCTCTCCTGGATGCAATGTGTGCAGTGCTCAGCTCAGTGAGGTGTTAAAGTCCCTTGCTAGCATTAGGCACTGCAGGGCTGTTGGGCAACTTTCCCAGAAAAGGTACTTTTGACCTGAAAGGGCACTTATCTCGAGTGCCCCTCTGCAGCTAATTGCTTGTGGCTCAGTTTAAGATAAACATACCCCTGTAAAGCTAAAAGCCCAAATTGTCCTGGCTTGGATTCAGAAGCTCTAGCTCTTGATATCCAGGTGTTCTGAACCTATAGCATTTGAAAAAGTCCCAACCTCAGAAGTAGAGAACAACTTCCTCACAAAGCAGGTGAGACATAATCCAGGCTCCCTGCGTGCTGAGCCCTACGCAGGTCTCCAGCCTCTGCAAGGGGTAGGTCCTGCCCTTCCCTGCAAAGCCTTGCTCCTGGCTTTGTGCTCCTCTTCTCCCTCACAAAGACCTCACTGTGATGAGATTGAAGCTACTGGCTGAGATTGCTAAAAAATGCTGAGGAAAAAGGGAAGGATGAAAGAACTGGAAAGAATGAGTTTTGCTTTTCTGTAGGATATCTGCTATGAAAAGCACAGAGCTGTAGCCTGCGCTGATGGGCAGGAGAAGCAGTGTGCTTGTGGGAGAGAAGAGGGCAACACCCAGGGCACAATCCATACCTAAAATAGCTGTTAGCAGGCAGGACAAATGGGTGCCCTCAGCCTGCATTTTGTTTGCTGCTGGGAAAGCCATCCAAGAGGATGACATCATGTTAGGGCAGCATCGTTCCCCAGAGCCCTTCTTCAGGGTGTTATCTCTGGAGGGGAGACGAGTGCAGGATGCCTGAGAAGTAGAAGGTGAAGATCCTGGCTGGAGGAGAGCTCCTGAAATGGGGAAGACCCGGGAGATGCATGGAGACGGGTGCTCATAACCATGGCCGGTTATGCCTGAGAGTGGTAACCTGGAGCAGTAGCAGGGCATGGACCACAGGGCTCTTGAGGCTGGCAGAGACCTCCCTGCGGGGAGGGACGTGCAGACCTGGTGCTCGTAGGGCTGGGGGGAAAGAGGGAGGGAGCATGTGAGTACGCAAGAGGGTAAAGGCTGCAAGATTTTAGCTCTGTGTCCCATAGATAAAAGTGAAATGCTAAGCTCAGTGGGCAGAGAAGGAAAGAAAGCAGATGCTTGTGTGTCAGCACGGAGGTGGACCTGAGCATGGAGTTAGAGGGGAGCAACAGGGGGGATCTGCAGTGGAGGAGCAGCTTAGCCCAGCATTTGCCAGCTCTGACTCGACCCCTGCCAAATGAGGACTGTGAATGTAAGAAGGCTGCGGGGAGGGATGGCTCATTTTCCCAAAGACACCGCTAATGAATTCCTCTTGCACCTCCAGACACTGTAGGGGTTTGGAGAGACTAAATGGAACTTTATGTGAAAATGATGGCTGAATGTCAATTCTGCTATCGAAGCCAATTTGGGAGCCAGAAAGTGCTAAAAGAATTAAGATTGTTAAATGGAAATAAGTCTACTTGGTTGAGATGAAATAGCGTTTAAATGAGTGAAATTATCTGTGGATTACCCTTGTTAGAGTACTGCCTTATTTAATAAACTGAGTTTTAATCTGCTGCAGGGATTCCTGAAGGAAAAGCTTAGCCTACGGGGGTACACGAATGTGATGAAGGGGAAGGACTGGCTGTGCCGCCGTCCTCCAGAATGGAGCCACAAGAGTAAAGGGGAGGTAATAGTTTGCCCATGAGTGCTTTGTATGTTCATGAGGATCTTGTTTGCTGCTCAGTAAGTGGTTTGATCTTTGTTCAAGCTTTGTGGGTAGTTCTTCTCTTTTGCTGGCAGAATAGGAGGCCACTTCTGGTTAGGTGTTATCTGTTCTGGATACCATATGTCCCTGGGGAGCATTTCTAGCGCAGGGCCATGCAGAACTTCATGATCCCCTGGGGTAAATGTAGTCAGACCTCTCCTTGAGCACTGGAAAGGAGTGCTGTAAGGGAACAAACTCTTGCTGTAGTTAGGAGGGAAAGGGAGAGTGCTGGAAATCTTGAGGGCTGCAATTTCATTGCAAAGAGAGAGTCTAGTAATTATTAATGTGCACTGATTATCTGCTTCTGCAAGAGCAGATCCATTGCAGAAGAGCAACCAGGTACTCTTAGCTAACTTTAGCTGGCCACCTGACTTAATGCAGATGTCACCTGTCATCTCACATATGTTTCTGACCCATCTCTCTTTAGTGATAGTCATGAAACCTTAGCTGCTCCAGATGTTTCTAAAATTGTCTGTGGAGGGAAGGACCTGATCTTAGTGCTGAGCAGTCATCTTTCATCACTGTAGGACTTGGCGCTTGGCTGCTGGAGCTGGTACCTGAACCCGGGAGTTTACGGCATGCAGGAGGGGCACGTGGCTTAAAGGGGAGGCTCTGAATGTGAGGTACAAAAGGCTAATGCACAAGGAGGGATGAGGCTTGATTTTCCTCTTAGTCATGTAACACTGAGGTTTCAGAATATCTTATGTTCTGTACTTGGAAAATTCAAGAATTTTCGAGCTGTTTGCAGACAGTTTTGAGACAGAAATTAACTGATCAACTCCGAAGCCATTGGTGGGTTAGGAGTCTCAGAAGGGATGCAGGAGATCCAGGATCAAACTCCATCCCCTCTAGCAGTCTGTGGGTAACCTGTCTGGGTTATGCTCCTATCTGTTCAAAGGAGACCGTCTTCTGTAAATGTTACATCTTTGGTAGCCCTTGTTGTTGTGGTTGTCAGGAGAGCTCATAGAACTGGCCAGCAGGCAGAGCTCAGCCATTGCCTGCCAGAGTCTTCCCATGTTATAGTTTTGCCTCTTTTCCTGGGACTGTCCTGACAACTTGGTCTCTATAAATGCTGGAAGTTCTTGCATCTCATGCTGCTAAAATTGTGTTCAGGGAGGAAGTTAGAGCTGGGGTAGCAGGAAGAAGGCAGGGAAGGGGCTCTATTTGCCCATATATTTTTCTCATGCTGGGGCGGGATTGCTGTGCACTCCCCGTGTGGTAGCACAGTGCAGACTCACTGCAGCTGGTCCATACGTCCCGTGTCCTCTGGAATTATTCCTGATTTCATATCGTAGAAGTGCAGGCCAGGATGAATGCCTGAGATCTAGCCTGAGGCTCATCCCACATGAGCTTAAGACTTCTGTGATCTTCTTGCTAAGCCCAAGGGATAATGAAGTCTGAAAAGTCGTAATGTGATGTCAGCTTGGGTTTGTCTGAGGATCTCCGCATTTGTTACAGATTCCACCCCCTTCCCAACCCTGATTTGTGATTCTTCTGCTTGGCAAGAAGAATCCACTAACCTGTATCTGATAGGATCAGCTGCCCCATCTCACTGCTAGAGGGTTTCATAGTCGCCAGCATCTTACAGAATTTTTTTTATGTGTTTATGAATGCACGGGTGTGCACGCCATGGTGGTCACCTTTGATAGCCTCCACCTTGTGCCAGATCTGATTCACAGGCATCTAATCTTACCATGGCAGGATGCCCCTAATCATACTCCTTCATTCATCCTGCAGAGTGGTTTTCTGATCACGTTCAGCTGCCCCACACATCTTCCCATTTGACCAGCAGCAGAAGTCCGTTCTGTTGTTTGGCTTCAGCACTTCAGCACATTTTGTTCCACATCCCTTGCCCAGAAGATAGCTTGGCAGTTGCAGACCTTTAGCATTTATTATCTGTGGTGTTTCTACCCATTTCAGTGGCATGTGGAATTTTTTGGCATGCTTGTTTCATTGGGGCCCCTGGTACAGTGGGAAGAAGTACTTTCTTATTCCAGGCATGCTCAGAAATACCATGATCTTGGTGATCGCACAACACAAAGCAAAAGAACAGTTGAGTTGGCAATGAAATATCTTGTGGTACTTTTGCAAAGTCTTAGGTATCCCATGCAATAGCCACCCCAGATGCCTTACCAGCCCCCGTTGTGCTGCTTCAGTGCAGAAACTGATGTTGGGCTTTTGGGGCTAGGTGAGGCTGTAGTGTCCTGAGCACTGCAGCTCTCAGCAGAGCTTCCCTCAAAGTCCCCAGCATGACCAGTCTTTAACAGGTAATGCTGTGGGATAGCTGCCTACCGGGTCTGGCAGAAGGAAAGCACTGTGGTTGTCCAGCTTGGCATGGCTGAGGAGCATTACCAGGGTAGAACAGGGGTCTGAGCACTTGGGTTTTGGAGCAGAAAGCTTGTTTTCATTGTAATGGCTGTGGTTGAAAAGCCTATTCTTCTCTCATGCGTTTAAATCCCGTGGAGCATCTCATTAGGAACAAATGATGCCTCAGGCAAGTGGAGCTATAGAAAAGTAATCTTTATTAAGCACCCTCAGTGGTCAGAGTTACTTGATGAGCTCCAGAGTTTTATTTGCAGGCAGCTTGGGCTGCCGTTTAGCAGGAAAGCGCTTTGAACTCCCTCCCTTCCCCATCTCTAGGTTACTGTTTTCTATTTCTGTGTGTTTTCAGTCCCTACAGCACTGCAAATACTGCTGGTAAAATTGTTGACACTGGAAGCAAAATGAATGGAAGAGACTGGGTGTGCATAGGTCAGGAACATGCAGCCATCCTTGGAGAAGGGGATGTAAGATGCCTGCAGCGCATCATGAATTGCCCTGAGCAGGACACAGGCACAGCTGTTTCCATGGGAAATGGTGTACAGAGCCCACAGATTGATGTGGGAGCATCTATGGGACGTTCTGTCTCTGAATGCTTCATTGCTGCGCATTTGGGGCAGGAATGGCCACCGGGAGAGCAGCACCTCCTCTTGGAGCCATCCTCTCTGCCTCTCCGTGCTGGCACATACAGTAAGCTGCACGGCTGGTTGTCTTTCATCTCTGAACTTTGCAAGTTCTCCACAGGTGGTAGAAAATGAGGTATAAACTGTAAGCACAAAGGCCAGCAAAAAACCAAAATAAATTTAAAACAGCTTCCTGCCAGATGTTTTGCTTTTTGCCAGATGGGACAAAGAATAAACAGCTCAGAAAAATAAAGCAAGACATGGGGTGTGAGCGTGAAGGTGTTGCACACCTCAGCTACGTAGCTAACCCTGCTAGTGGTTTGAGGCATGCTGCTGCACAGTGCTGTATGGGATATTTATAGATTGACGTGGAGGCAACCCCAGCCTCACCCTCTGCTTGAGTGATGCCAGGGCGTCTCAAGGTAAGTTCAGGAAGAAAAAGGGAGAGAGAAAAATTAGTCTGTGGCCACTGCACTTGGCTTTATGAAAAGGAAATGAAGTGAAGGCAGGAGACTCAAAAGTCTGCCTCTGTCTGTCTTGTCAAGCATGTGAAGCTGACGCAACGCTGGAGTCATTACAGGCTCCTGTGTAAATACAGGCTCTTCTCCCCCCCCCCCGTCTCAGTTACTTAACAGTCTGTAATTGCTCTGGAGGAGCAGTCACTGTTTATCAAGTAAGAGCCTCTTGGTCATGTCAGCCAGTTATAGCATGCATGGTCCATAGGAGCTTTTTAGCGTCAGAGTAAGTGACTCTGCAAAGTGCAGCAGCAAGGAGGGCTCAGTAAGCCCCTCGCACAGAGGTCTCTTGGCAGATGTTTGCAGTCCCCCAAGCTCTGCACTGTGACGGGGACCTTTTAGGAGGAAGACATTCTCCACGGTGCTGGGGGCAGCTGCACATTGCTAGAGATGGCTTTGAGTGGGTCGTGGTCCCTGTGCTGCCTTCGCTTCTCCTCCTCCTCATTGCCTGAATCCTGCCCTTTTGGATGGCAACTGCAAGGGGTCTGTGGCTCTTTGTTGTCCTGGGACTGTCAATTTTATTGCAAGGAAATGGGAAGAGTTTTCAGGCATTGACTAGCAGCACAGAGAGTCTTTGAGCAGAAGTTCGTGCCATAGGCATGCTTTTGAAAGATGTGTCCTGACGCTTAGGGAATCAATTAACCTCAAAAAGATGTGGTGGCTTGGTTTAGAAGAGTGCCGGCTTTGAGAGTTTCCTCTCCTGCTACTGAAACAAGCCACCTCTAGCATGAAACATGGATGCTTTCTAACGAAAGGTGAAGTGAGAACAAAAACAAAATAACATAAAATAAACTAAAAAACTACAGCAAAACTCCAGAAGAAATGCAAGAAAGAGCATCTGTGTGACTAACACCCGAAGCCCTTCTGAAAAACAGTCATTTGCTGAATATAGCTGTACACTTTTGTTTTAAATGTCCTGGCTCTATTCTTTGCTCTCCCTCACCCCCCTATCTGGAAACAATCCAGCATTATTCATGCTTGAAAAGGCAGAACTGGCTCTCTGTGCTGAGCTGCCCGAGCTACAGCCAGCACCTGCAGGGAACTGTGCAACAGGTTACTGTCTGCTTGCTTTTTTGCAGCCTTCTTAAGGGAGAGCAGAGCAATCTGTGTACAGGAGTGCGTGCTGTGGGGATGCGCATCCTCACCTGCTCCGCTTGCACAGGTCAGTGCAACCTTTCAGGGCTAAAGCTCGCTGCTCTTCTGGGAGCTGCCAGAGTGCAGGCTCCGCTGTGAAACGTGATAGTTCATGGTAGTTCACCCTTGATACTTGGAATATCATTGCTTCTCTGCTGGTTTTATAGATCTTTCTACTAGAGCTGAATTAAGCAGGTTCTCCAGTGCCGTGGGGAAAAGTGTCACTGGCTTCCTGATGAGAAGTTTCTAACCACCAGAACATTCTTCCCAGGTTTGCAGTGGGCTTGAGGGGTTGAATTTTGCTTTTGGTTGCAGAAATGGAAAACACAGTGAAATTAAATGCAGGCATTACTTCTTGCACCGCTCCTCTCTTTCCCTTCTGATTCTGGCAACAGACTTCAGCCAAGTGTATACCTGGGTTTTGAGGCATCTGGGTTGTCTGTGAGATGTAGCCGTTTCCAGGAGAAATACCAAACTCTGTCTTTCCCTTCTCAGACGATCTCTCCCCAGGTAGTAAATCTGAATGTATTCAGTTAAAAGCTGAGAATCTGGAAATGTAAAAATATTAGCATTGGTTTTATGTATTTTTCTAGCCAGGATATGAATGCCTGAGTGGTGAGACCAAATGGATTTCTTGTTGCACAGAAGAGTTTGTCTCTTGGAGAGCAGCAGGCTGTGATAGCTGTGGTTGTGGCACAGGGTTCTGCTCCTGGCTGGCTTTTTTTCTTCTTTTTGTAAGCCTGGGCACGACACACACATGCTTTAAATTTCAGTCTCAGCTAGCTAACCTGCTCTCTGACCTATGGTAGAAAATAGCCAGTAATTATTTATTTACTTTGTGCAATTCAACTGCGCAAGCGCTTCCTTAGAAGAGCCAGGCTAGATGATTAGTAGAGGAAGTTTATTTTATTTTGTTTTCCCTGTCACATTGCCTTTTAATTTGGTAGGACTGGGTTTCTTGTTTTTGCCTTTTGTAGGAGGCCTGAATCCCATTACTGCATTAAATCTGTAACAGGAGGAATTAACAGCAAAATCCCTCGGTCTGAAGCAGAGAGGTGTTGTAAGGGAACAAAAAGTCAATGCGTATGTGCTGTGTCGCCGGTGTAGGGAGCCAGGAGCTGGCCAGCCCCAGCTGAGGCAGGTGAGCAAACCAGCCTTCCCTCAGCAAAGCAGTAACGCGCTGACGGATTTGGACGGGACTGCAAAGCAGCGTTTGCTGAATCAGGTTCCTCTTTGCCCACGTTGTTCCTCAAAGTCAATCTGTCCCTGCTTTGCGCTGTATTTCCATGAAAGCTGGAGGGTGCTGAGCATCTTGTAGATGACAAAACCTCTCTTTTAGGCTGGGATTATTCAACTAATCTTGTGATTATGGTGATAATCCCCTTTGCAATGGTGCCCCTCTCCGAGGAGCTCTTCCCTTGGGGACTTCCAAGTCCCAAATCAGATTTTCTCCTAATGCTGAAGTGCTCTGTATTAAATTAAGGCTCTCTCAAGGATCAGAGATGTGCAAGTCCTCCATTATTTATAGATTTGGAGTCTCGGGTGTATCATCTGTTGCCTTATTGACCCTCTTAGGGCTTGGGGTAGGGATGGAGGCTGAGGGGCTCTCCTGTTGGAGAGGAGATAGCTTTTCAAGCTTGAGCCCGTGTCCTTGCAGCAGAGAGAGAGAGCTGGAGCTGACCCACCAGCCGCCGGCACTGTCACAGCCTGGTCGGTGCTGCCTGGGGCCCGCCAGCTTGCTGGCTTTGGAGGTCAGATGTTTTCAGATCTGATTTTGCTGCAGCCAAAGAGGGCAGACACCTGATGTGCTGCTGCCTCCAAGGGCAGGCAGGGAGGCAGTGAAAGCAGCACTGCTCTCCAAGCTGTAATCCATTCCCACTCCCGCTGCCAGGTACTTGGTGGCAAATAAATATTTTGCTCACAACTCATTGGAGGTGGCATCTAACCAGATGTGCTCTCACTTGGTACGGCAGGAGATTTATTTGCTTGTCCATTTATAGCTTATTATTTTCTTCTGTCTCCCCCCCCCCCCCCAACTTAATAGCAGTTTGCTATCCACCAGGGTATACATTTTCTTCTGATTAAGTGCCATTTAGCCGTTGGCTGCTTGCTCATTTTACTTTTATAGACACATTTACAGCGGCACAGACAGAGGCACAAGCGCCTAGGAGCAAGGGTAAGGAGAATGGAGAGTAGCAACAGCTTGATTAGATTGGATTTTAATAAAGTTTCCAGCTAAGCTGCATCACAACTATTCCTCACAGCGGAGGTGCTGGGGGTGCTGGGGTTGCACAACTTCTCACCTGGTGGGACAGCCAGTGGGACCTGCGCTGGAGCCAGCTGGAGGCTTCTCATGAAATCCTTGACCATCAGGGATGTTTGAGTTCTGTATAGCTTGGAGCTGGTCTCTCTAGGGTGAAGAGCGATTTCCCAGCTTTCGGCAGCTGCTAATTAGTTGCAGATGATGAGATAATTTATAAAAATTAGGAGCAATTTTCTTCATTGTGCTAATATTGCTTGGCAATAAAACCGCTCTTTTAAAAGGGTGACTTTTCTCTAACGTAGGGATCAAGGCTAAAAATATATACGTGTGCATATCAGTAGAGTGAGAAACTGTGCTTCTTAACCACACACGAAGAGGTATTTCAGAAGTTCATTTGAACCATAAGAATGAATTCAAATTGAAATGCAAATTTCAGTGTCGCTTAGAGCACTGTTTGGAAAAAATGTTTGATCGTGTCACCTTGGTGGCAGGGCAATAGAAAAATCCTCTCCGGCATGCTGTGGAAGGAGGCTTTAATGTGGAGCAGACAGCTTGCATTACGTGGGGGTTTTGGCAGTGAATCAGCAAAAGGAAAGTCGCTTTTCTCCCCCTTCCCCAGGAGTGACAGTGACTCACTGCCTGTTCATAACGTCATGCAGGAGTAGCGACTCGCAGGGAGCAGTGGGGAGAGTTACAAGAGGAGTGTTTTTTCTCCTGTGAAGAGTGCCTGGGGGAAACAGGAGGCACAAGCGAGGGGAAGACGTGGAAGCAGAGCAGCAGGGAAAGGCTCAGCACCCAGTGCTGCTTATCCAGGGGTTTCCCGTGGTCATGGAGTTGAGATTTAATAGTGGGACTCATTCCCCATTAAGACACGGTGGTAGGATTTGTTCCCCGTGCCACGTCGGTGGTTGAAGGGGAGCCCTGTATTGCAGCATTGCTGCTGGATCTCTGTGCTTCTCATGAGCCTCAGGTGTTGTTTGCCCCGTTAGCTGGTCTAAAAGTAAGCTGAGCCCTTAAGCCTGTGCGTGTGTTTCTGGCTGCTCTAGTGGGAACTGAGAAACAAGGGTGTTGCTATTGTAGGAGTTTGGAAAAAGACATTCATTAGGCTGAAGAATGAATTTTCCGCAAACTCAGGCGGCCTCCAGTACTCCATCAGGTTTATAATGATTTTGTCACGGTGTTAATCCCTCAGGTGAACGGCAGCATTTTGATATCAGCAAACAAATTACGTTTCCGCATAGATAACCCAATTGGAGTCAAGCATGAGAGCAGAAAACAATTCATCAGCTTCTAATGGGGCCTGCAGGTTTCAGGCAGGGCTGGATTCAGCCGTGGTGCAGAAGGGAGCCTGTGCCTGGAGCAGCCCTGGGTGCTCTGCGAGCCCTGGGTGTGCAGGGGAGCGTGTGTCTGCACGGGACAGCTGTACAAGTGCACACACGCTGGTTTGGCTTGTGATGATGCCCAGGATTTCCCGTTGAGATGGAGCACCCTCAGTGCCCCTTGCTGTACGCTGTTATTTATAGCAAGAGGCAATGTCTGTGCTGGCGAGTTTGCAGGAAGGCAAATCATGAGCGGAATGGAGAAGGTGTAGGGGATCAGTTGCTCTGTGTCTCTCCTGGTAGGAGAACCAGAGGATGCCGAATGAGGCCGATAGGAGCCAAGTTCAGAACAAATAGCAGTATGTCATATTTGTGCAACAGGTGATTGATGTGGTGAGCTCAAAGGATGTTGTGAGTACAGAAAGTTTTCATAGATTTAAGGGGAAACTGGGCAAGCACAGAGAAGAGAAAAGCACTTAAGAGTTATTAAATATATAAACAACATCAGTTTCAGAAGTTTCCTAACCTGAGAGTAGCTGAAGGCTGGGAGGCTGTTAGTAGGAATTATTGGATGGACTTTTGGTTTGACAGTAACATTCGTTCTTACGATCCAGATATGAAGCAAAGGCACAGAGAAAATGAAAGGAATTGCCTGTAGCAAGCTCTCAAATTAGCACCTACATCTCCCAAGTCCCGGTCTAGTGTACTGTCCATCAAGATAGAAAGGTGTTGAAATCCAGCTGGGCTGTTAGCAACACATGATGGAAACTTGTGGCGGCACTGAAGTGTGCCTGTGAATGCAGGTGCAAAGGGCCAAGCAGCAGCTATCAGGGGATGGGGGTAGGTTTGGGTGCAGTAAGTGGAAGGGGGGAGCAGTTTGCTGTGTGCAGATAATGATGATGATATCTGTGCGCTGAGCCATTGCCGCTCCAAGCATCTGATGGTAATTGCATGGGAGCCTGCAGTATGCATGCACGCGTAGGACAGAAAACAGCACTATGTGAGCATGAAATTGCCTTCCAAGCCGCGGAGGATACCGGAGGGCACGTGTGTGTGAATGGAGTAGAGCCCTGAGAGTGCATCAGCGTGACAAAGACCAGGATATGCAGCCGTGTGTGCAGGGTAGCAGCGAGCTGGGCTGGGTGTCCGTGTGTGAAATAAACTGCAACAGAGCAGGCAGGCACAGGAGACCCGCAGGAGGAGCGAGGCTGGCGGCAGCTGCTTGCTCGTAGGAGCCAGACACTGAGGTGTGCCGACAAAACCAGAAGCGCCTGTTTGCTCTAGTGGTAGCAGGAATTAACAGGGGGCTGTGCTGCTGGGATGTGCCTCCATGCAAGCAGGACCCGACGCCCCTTGGGATCTAATGGTTGAGATGTAACGAAGAGGCCATATACCACCAAGGCTCAGCCAGCTCACGCTGCGCCTCTGTCATCGGCCACAGAGCCACAGCGACTTCTCTGGGCCACATCGGCTGTTGCAAACTTATCTGCAAGGCCTTTTGGAGGAGGTATTCGCACAAGCCCAGCAATGGAAACTGCTGCTTGAAATTATTCCCTGGTTTTGTGGAAGCAGAATTAGTTTAATCCTAAGTTTGTTTTTTCTTACGTGAAACAAAACACCCCTCTCCCATTTCCGTAGCTGTATGTTAATTTCTTTTTAATGCCATCCTTAAATATCTGCTTCATCTCTAAGTGATTCTCTTGCACTTTATGGTGGAGTTATCTGGCTCTCCCAATCTCTCCTACCCTCTTCATGCATCAGTTTTAGTTGCCACTTTTCTAGGGAAAGCATGTTATGTTCCTTCAACCTCTGTATAGATGTTGATACGTAATTCTTTCCAGCATTTTATTTGCCTCCCTTGGTTCCCTTCTAATTTAAACGTCTTTGGTTTTATAGTTTTGAATGCCTTGCTTTATCTCTCTGTATATACACATAGAACTGTGAGCGCAACCTCATTGAGACTCCATTAGGAGGACTTATATCCTGGCTTAATCTTACCTGTGATATGCCTTTCAATCTTTCCTTACTGCAAGTCCTTTCCTAATTCAATCTCTCATACATCTTTTCTTCAGTCTTGTTTTTCAAACCAGAAGTCTTCTGATGGCACTGCCTAAAGCTGCACGGCCTCAGGCAGTGATCTTGTCCAACACGACATGCTGCGTGAGGTCAGCTGGGGTGGGATATGGACAGGAGACCACCACAGCAGAGCTACAGTAGTGGGGCAAGGTCGTTCAGCGTGGTCTGTGAAAACATTGCTTAAACCCGTGCACGGTGTACTGGGGAGCTGCTGTTACCTGTTTGTGGATGCTTCACGTGCATCCTGATGCCAAAAGCCCAAGAGAGATGAGTTTCTGATAGGCACACGTAGGAACTTTCCTAGCTGGTGCTGGGAGGCATGTGCTTATCTTTTCTCTGGAGTTTTTTTGGTGTCTTACTACTTGTGTCCACCCAGATGCTGGATGCTTGATAGCTGCTAGAGACAGTATGAAGTTTTGTCTCTTGTAGTCCAAAGGAATGATCTGAGTAATAATTACTAACCCAAACATTGATGGCAAAGGTTTGGAATATTAGCCAGGATGCCCTGGGCTTGCCATCAAAAGGACCTTGTTTTAATTTCCCAATTGCAAAGACTTAATCAGCTCCTGCCCTAAGTATGTAGCTCTGCTATGTGTTAGTAACCAGCTTACCCAATAGATGGACTCATCCCCTTTGTATATAACAAGCTCAGGAGGATCATATCACCTCTCTGCTGGCTAATGTGGATCTTTCTGAGGGTAAATTCATCTCGCTGCATGTACCAGTCCTTTTGTTGCCATGATGCTTTGTATACGGTAAAAGACTGCTCCACTGTAACTCATCACAACACAGTGACAAGGGTTCATATTTGCAGCACAGTTTGAGTGCTGCAGCCTTCATTGCTTTGCAGAGAAAGTGTAGACCAAGCTCAGGCCAAAGGGATTGGAGGTTATTTTCTTTATCACTGCACATTGTGAATCTTGGCAGCACTGCTCACAAACCCGCTAGTTGAGCATTATGTTGTGTGGTCACTGAAGTCAGAGAAGGGAGCTTTCCTCCCCTGTACGGTCTCCTTTGAAAACCTCTTTCCAGTTCCACAGTGGGCTTGTTACCCTAAACAGAGGAGCTGTCAGTGATGCCTGCTCTAGGAGAAGTTTGTAGATAGTAGGGAGGTGTGTATTTGAAGCACAAAGAGGCTAGAAGCTGGCACAAGTCCTTTCCTAGCTTTCCAATTTGACAACTGAGCGGGAATGCGGCAGACTTTGTTCATCACTCCTGCAAAAATCCTGGATAGCGTCTGTCTCTGGCCTCATTGAAATGAGGTGGAGCTGAGTGACTACTATGTGTTTAAAGGCAGGGCAGGGGGAAGCAGTGGATGCTTGTATAGGTCCGCCTTTCCAAAGAAGGATTTTGCATCAGGCTTCTGCAAGGAGGCGAGTCCATCTGGTCCAGAGAGGGAGATCTGCTGCGGGCGGGTTAGGGAACCTCCTGCGGCAAGAGAAGCGTGTGGATCTGAGAGTGTGTGTGACCGGCACTGTGGTGGCAGTGTGAAACGGGTCAAGCTGCTGTGTGTGGGCTTCAGCTGTGGCTGGACAAATCAGAGGAGGGAAAGGTGAAGCAAAGAAATAATGAGGAGGGAACGAGGCCATCTCTCATTAGCAAATGATGCTTGTTTTTTAAAAGGAAGGAATGAAATATCTCGGTCCCCTTGCCCTTCAGGTCAATAAAATGAACACTTACTAATGGCTGAATCAGAGACTCAACAACTTCATTACATGTGTAAAATCAATCGCTATTATCTAGCTCTCTTTCTGTTGATCTGTGCTGCAGTATGTCAACATGTTCTGGCAGATGGCTATGAGCAGACGTTGGTCTGCTTAATACATCCGCGTGCTGTTTTGCTGAGGCCCATTAGAAGGCACGCTGAACAGACTGGTCCCTTCCTGATGGGTCGGACCTTCCTTGGGTCTTCCATCTGGGCTCCCTGCAGGTGACTCCTCACATCAGCACGCTGGTGAGCTGCTGGCCAGAAGGTGTACTGGAGCAAAGAGGCCACGAGCTAAGCAGAAGGGTCAGCTTGCGATGTAAAAGGCCACGCGGCCTTGTGAGAAGGGCTACTGAGGCAAATTTGTAGCTTCTGGACTGCTGCTGGGAGCCTTGGATGTAAATGACAACATAGCTAATAAGGTCTAATTGGCTATTAAAGGAGGAAGCAGCCCCAGAGATGCTAAGGGCCAATTAACCCTGGGAGCCAGGAGCATGACACTGTATCGCTGTGCAGCAGTGTGTGCATGAGCCTTTCATAAATGGATATAGAAAAGGAGCAGTGGAGGTCCTTACCAAAATCCTTTTGAAATAGCTCGGGATATTTCAGGCATACAGCAAGTTCAGTGTTCGCTTGCTTTTGTAGCAGACTGGAGACTGGGTTAGTGGCTGACTAGCGTGGGCACACCCAGCACAGATCTTACTGAAACCCTATGGGGATCAAAGGGGCCCTAGTGAGATGAAACATCTCAGGTGGTTTTTGTTTTTTTTTTTTTTTTTTTTAATATCTGCTTAGCTCTGAGGAACTAAAAGCTGTATCAGGTGGGATGGATCCATAGGGGAGCCTTATTCCTGCATGTTAGCATGGGTTACTGGCATGTGCTGGTGCTAGGAGGATGCGGTGGGCTGTGATTGAGGCTAGCGCTCGGTTAAACTGGAGGATGGTCACGCAGCTGGGGACCAGGAGGGAGGCAGGTCTGCTCTGACAGGAGATGGGCCTTGGAAAGCAGAGATCGTTTCTTCAGCAACCCAGTCCAAAGCCTGTTGAAGTCAACAGCGGACTGTGGGCGGCTCAGTCAATCATTCTGCCTTAAAACCTCTTCTGAGATCAGGGCCGTGGGGAGCTGATGTTTTGACACAGACTTGTCACTAACTTGAATAAACAAATTGTGTCTGATGGCTTTGTCCTCTAATTGATGCCACTGCCTTCTTATTAAAGGAAAATGGAGATATTTAATGTTGCAAAGCAGGCTACCTATTTTCATAGTCTATTTTTCTGCTAGGAGCATGCAGATAAAAAATGAGATTGGGTGGATTTGACTAGGAACTGGGACCCAGCGGTCTCTGCGTAATGTGGGCTACGTGGCATACATAACAGTGTATTGCTTTCCGAATCTTTATTGCATGAGGCTGGCTCTGTGTGTTGCTGTTGTAATGGTTGTCTTTCTCTTGTTCCTCTTCCTCCCATTGATCTTATTATTTCTGATTTCTGCATTTTTGCCGCTCTGAACTTTGGCCATTCTGTACTGCAGTGAGTTCAGTCTAAGCTGAAGATGCGTTCAACGGCAGGGCTCAGCTCATGGACTTGGAGGAGTGGCAAGGATGATATTGTTTGTCTTCTGCTTGGCTCTTTGCAGAGTAGAGAGGAGACTGTGACCATAGGGTCTGCCCTACAGTAGCATACCCATGGTTTGGCCTGTTCCAGTGGAAGAAATAAGACCAATATACTGCTAATAGCGCAGTTCTCACTGTGGTTTTCCATGAAAAGCAGAGCTGAGCAGAAGGAAAGAGTTGCTGTCCTCATTTCCTGATGATCCTCAAGGACATTTCTCTCTTGCATTCAGTAAGCAGATGGGAAGAAGATCTAGTGCTGACCTCGGCAGTATAGACAAAACTGATTAGCATCTATAAACCTGTCTAACCATCTTTTAGTCTGTCTGGGTCATGAGACTCCTATTGATGATCTCTAGTTTATGCACTTGCTGATTTGGAAGTGAACTGGCCTGAGATGGAGTTCCCGTTGACAAGAGGCAGGCGGTGTGCTGGGTGCTGATGCCCGCTGCAGCCGCTTGTGGATAGGGACCAGCCCTACAGGTGGGGGTCTGCTGGGCCCCCGCCATGGCCCTTGGGCTTCTGGAGGGGGAGAGGGGATTCAGGGATCGCTTTCCGTCTTGACTCAGGTACAGAGACAAAAGCTTTTAGCCGCATAGCCTGAAGCGCTTTGCTAAAATAATTTCTGTTACCTTTTATCTGCCTCAAAGGAACACTTTAAAAATCATCCTGCCCATAGCGGGTAACCTGATGAGTCTAATTTGGTGGTATGAAAACACAGCCACTTGGAGCTTTCCAGTCCTTGTTCTGGCTAATTAGATACACTTCCCCTGCTAGCTTTTGCCCGCTGTGCAGCGTTGTGTGTGTTCAAACACCCTATCAAGAGCAGGAGGTGTCTATATATGTGCATTTTGGCTAATACATTTGTGGAGTTAGGAGTCGATATTATTGTCAACCCAACAGAAAATAGGATGTACATCTCCAGCTGTAAAGGCAGCATGTACCTTGCGGGTTCCTCCATCTTCGGCAGCCTACGAACAGCAGCGTGTGGGGGTAACATTGCAGTCTGCTTTTCTCTTTTGGCTTGCAGTTTTATTTATCTTAGTAATCCGTGTTTGCAGGCAACACTGGAGAGGTTTTGAGGGGAGGAAGGATAATGTTCTCCAAGGGGAGCAGGGATTGGAAGTCGCTCACTGTGGGTGGTAGGAGACTGCGGTGGCAGAGTGAGGATGTGAGAGTGGCAGGGCTCCAGGGCTCATGCCTGGGCAGCAAACACACAGCAGCTCTGGGTCAGTGCCACTTCCAATCAGTAGACAGAGGGGATGATGGCATCCCATCCCAGGGAGACAAGGCTGTGCACTTGAGGGGGTCACTCTGGAAGGGTGGCCATAACTGTGCAGCCGATGCCTCGAACCCTCCCAGCGTTTGCATTTACAGCTGTCAGGGTGCGTTGTATTCGGTAGAGATGGAGTTGACTGAACAGTTTGTGTGTGTCTGGATGCAGCATGGGCTGAACCAAGAGCTCGCCATGCATTGGGTACAGCTTGCAGGTCTGGGCGTCTAAGTTACACTTCCATCCCTGGGGCTGACGCTTTGGTGCCTTTCCACCAGCACTGAATTGCTTTTCAAAATAGACTTTGTTAGAGGCTTGTTTGTGGAGAAAGGTGGACCCGTTTTTCTTAGGAGATGACAAAGCTGCTGGTTTCCCTCCAGGATGGAAAATGTTCTCCACGGTTCAATGCTAGATTGATAAGACAGGACCTCAGAGCACCGAGGAAAGTTTACTCCCCCACCAAACAGATTGTTTCGTGTCCACTTACGGATGCCGCCAATGCGTGTCCTGTCAGCATGCACACCTTCTAGCACAAGCATCAGCTGTGGGAAAAGGCACAGAAATTCAACAGAATCTGGCTGAGGTTTTCACCTAGGCAGAAAATAAATTGGCTGCTGCTGCTATTCTCTTTCTAAATTGGCGGTACCTGGAATAGGGCCAACTTGCTTTTTCTTCCTCTGGGAGACACCTATTGCTTCTCCGGGGAAATCTCCAAGGGGACCTGGGAAACAAGATTGGCTTGTGGTTGTGGCAAGCAGCGGGATGTTGCAAAGGTTAATTGCATCCAGCTGATGCGCTACTGGAAAGCAGCATTTTGGGATGAAAAATTACTGCAAAACTGAATCCCTGGTGTTGCAATAGCCTCTGCCCTAGACGTGCGCACGTTCCCGCCTCTCCCTCTCCGCAGGGGTAAGCGGGCACATCATTTAGGTGCCTGGGCAGCAGTTTACAACAGTCTCATACATGTTCATGCCCAAGCTGTCCTACGGGTAAGCATTCATACACTGGTGAGACTTAGAATATTATCGGTTGTGCCTCTAATGGCCAAGCACATGTTGCAAAATTTTGCTTAAATGGAATCTGATGTGTTCAAAAGCTGCACAAATCTCTTAAAGAAAATGAGATCTTAGCAGGAAGTCTAAAACCAAACAGAAGGCTCTTTATTGACCATTGGATGCTGTTTTCGCAAGGATACTGCAGGTGGCTGTTTCTGTGTAGTAAAACATGTAGGGTTGGTCCGTATGTGTTTTTTTCAGACAGTTAAGAAACCAATAAAGTTTAATTGGTAGAACTGTCTAATCTGATTACAGCAAGATGGGGATAAATGTGGTTTCATTAGATCTTGTTTTGAAGTACGAGACTGTCATTTGCTGATGGAAAACTGAAATGACAGGGAGTATTGGTATTTGAAGTGCCTTTTTAAAGAATGACCTGCTCTGTCTTTTTGATATCAAACATATGTATGCAGAAAGAGAGCACTAGCTTGTTTTTTTCTGGTGCAGCAAAAAATGGAAAGCTCTATTTTTAGTCTTAAGTTTTTTCTATCAAAGAATTTCATGAGGGAGGGGAAAAAAAACCCTTGGCTAAAAATGCTTGGATGTGTTGTTTATAGTGGGGCTTGCGTGCAAAACCTGGACTTGAGCTGAGACCACAGTTGTGTGCAGGCATCTCCCACGTAGTGGCTGCTGTGACCCCAGGTATAGCCTGCAAATTCCAGCTGCAGAAGGATAAGCCGTCTGGTGCTGTACTGGTCTGTGAGGTGCTCAAGGGGGAGGGTGAGTCCACTAGTGAAGGTGGCTTCTGGCCACAGGCTCATGCGTTCAGGGTATCCCAAGTCACATACTATTAATGGTAGGTTTTAGTTTTGGTGGAAGCTCCTGAGTTGGTGGCATGTGTAGGACAAGCCATATGCTTAGATCTGATGTTCCTGTCTTTGAGGTTTCAGGTTTTGGGGAGAAAGGGGCTATGTCTTGGGGTAACTTCAGTCCTTGACAACCCTGGAACAAGGAGTCTGAGTTGTAAAGATGGTTTCCTCTGGTGCAGATGGTCTCCTTGCCATCGGCACTTGACCCTTTGGTGCCACGTGTACCTGCCTTGTCTCCTGTAGGGAGAGGGCTCAAAGCTGACACAGCTTCAGCCTGGTTTCTTTTCCTCCTGGCTCTAATCTCACTGTTGGTTATGAAATGATTCACAGGGACTTCCCACTGTCCCTGGGATGTTAATTAAAAGATTTCCAGCCCTATAAATTCCTTTGCACTGTTGGTCTTCTGCAAGAAGCTACAAAGTAGATTGGTGTTTATGCTATTAATCCCCTGGTATCTCCAGGAGACAGCACTGGCTGGAGCCATGCACAGATTGATTTTTCCTGGTGGTCGGGAAGAGAGAGAAATGCAATGTCTGATGCCCCCTGGCCAGGAGATGAATCTGGGAGACCGTGGATAGAAAAGCACCAAGGAGGACAGGAGAGAAAAGGGATGGCCCAGATTCTGTTATAGCAAAGATGATATGCCATCAAATGAGTAATGCTGATGGAAAATGTAGCAAATGACTAATGTTGCAGCCAGAGTAATAGTTTGGAGGACGGGCGTTTCTAGTATGAAAAGATTTAGAGTGAGCTTTCAGTAAATAAAGAAGAAATTGGCCCTGAAGTTCAGGGCCAAGATTTGGCAGCCGAGATTGAAAAAGGGAGGGGTTGTTTTATGTATTTTAAGGAAAGAAAATAATTTTTCAAACTGCATTTCACTTAATTGAATACCAACAAGAAGGCTGGACTGAATATCTTTATTCCATAGAACAAACGGAACAAGCGTCACCTCACCTAGGCTGCTCATGGCAATCAGCCCTGGCCATTGAACTGTGCCCTGCAGAGCTAAAGGGGACCTTCCGCATCCCTGCAGATGTAATCCCATATAATTATAATTTCAGTCCCCCTTTTTATGCTGTTACAAACATTAACTAATTCGCTCCTTGGGCAATCTCTGGTGTAACTGCTGGTGCAAGACTACTTATGCAAGGGGTTTTGGAGTTTGCTGTGTGCACGGTGGCAGCAGCAGCAGCTTTTCTGAGCAGTGGATGCTTCCCTGCGAGCTGGGATTAGTTCGTTTCCTTCGTGGCTGTTGGGTAGCCAGGGGAAGGTAGAAATCCCTTTGTGATGGGCTGGCTTTATTGTAGTCCATAACTGGGATTTGAGGCTCTCTAGAAGAGCATGTGTGTGTAAAGTAATGATCCTGTTTTCTTGCTCCCTTTATCCATCGCATGATCTTTCTGCTCTCTTCTTTAGCAGTACCTTTTCCACTGGGTTAAATCAAAGTGCAAAGCTCTGATTATCTGAATGAGTTAGTGACCTTCAAGGTACCTAAGACCAGGGCAAATGGGATGCCATCAAACATCAGCTTTTGACCCTTGTTCTTTAAGGGTTTTACCCATTATGTTTGTGGATGGGTGCAGAAGAAGGGGTTCGTTAATGGGAGCAGAGTAAAGGCAAGCCATGTTCTAATAAGCTGCCATTTGGAGCTTTTATAAAGGTCTGTGGAGTTGCTTGTGGCTTCCAGATGGGCAGGGGTCACCATTTTCTTCCTCATTTCTCCTCAGACTTCTCTGGTCAGGATCAAGGGAGAACTTTAATGTTGAGGACACAGGGCTGGACACGGAGCCTTAGGTTCAGGTCGCAGCTGTGCCTCGGGCTTGTATTGGGACCAGGCTGGGAATGGGGCTGTCTTCTCTCAGCTGTGCAAAGATCAAAGCCATTGAAGGCCTGATACCAAGAGCTCAGGGGGTAACTTGGGTATGCAGAAGCTGGCAGGACAAGAGGGGAAGCAGATGATGGTTTTCATTCAAGGCACACTCTCTTTGCACCCTTTGTCCCTTTCTGCCCGTGGTGGGAAGGACAGCATTTCCAGTGCAGAGGAGCTGGCAGGATGCCCGTCCCCCTCTGCTTTTGGCAGCCCACAGGTTAGGAGTGTGGCATGGGAACGCGCGAGCGTGGAGCTGAGCTGCGGGCTGCTGACGCTCTGATTAATACTGCAGCAGGGCTTGTTATGCTGGAGAGGAACCTTTACTCCAGAGACATTAAATATTAATAGCAGCAATAGAGACACAGATAAACAAAAGCGAGTTATAAACTGTTCATTTTGAGGGCATCAGTGTTAACTCTGGCAAACCTGTGTTACAGCCAGCTCGGGAACATGGGCCAAAGGCTGGTGCTGCATTTAAATCCCTGAATTTCCACCTGTCCTTAGAGTTCCTGACTCTTTGTCCAGCTCTGCCCTGCAGAAACAACCTTCCTACCCACGATCAGGCCCCCACTGCAAAGTGGCAAGGTCTTTAACCTGACACCAGTGCTCTTACTTGGTCTGAGCTTCCCCAGCGGCTGACATCTGTGCATTGTGTTTTCTCATTCTACTCCAGTGCATCTCGTCTGTTCAGGACTTTGTTCTGTAAGTTCCTAGAGAGCTGAAAACTTACCTTCAAAAATCAGACAGGTATCTTTAGCCTCGTATATTGCCTGGTCACTATAAACTGTCCAGGTTGGATCCTCCCAGTGCATCAGGATGGGGAGGACAGCTCAGCCCTGGGGGAGACGACAGGGATGCTTTGGTAGGATGAGACCTGCCATGGGCTGGTCTCAGCTGCTGCTGAGGAGTGCTGTGTTGCTGGAGCTGTAGGTGTTCAGGTCTCTACAGGGCATCTATGACCAAGTGCCCTTGCAACACAGACCACCTTATTTATTTGAAAATCCTCCCGATGCATGGTGGTAGTTTACAAATTGGACAGGGTTTTGCATGTTTAAAACTTACCACTTAATGGTGGAAATGTCTAAGGCTTTTGTGATAATATTAGCTGTGTGGGCTGGGCAATCATCATACAACTCCAAGAGCTGGGCATATAGGAAAATCACTAAATATTTTCAGTGCAAACAGAATCAGTAGCAAGCATTGTGTTTACTACTTAGATTAAACAGCTTTCAGATGAGAAATGATTGTAAACCCATATTTTAGTAATGCAAGGTATTATTGACTGAATTCAAAGTGCAGTCATTTATAACATGTCATGTCAACATTTCTAGTGTAATTTATAATGGATTCTTCTTCCCAAGGGGTGGAAACAAGGGATACTGTTGCTGGCTGACACGTCATGCTGGAAGCAGCTGCATTTTGGTGTTTTATATGTTTTTGGGTGCACCCCATTATTTAGGGAGGACGACTGGGACCTGGAATATATAGGGAGATCAGAGGTGCATGAGCCTTTGGGCCAATCTGCCAGTCTGTAAAATGCTTAAGATGCCTCTTTGAACAAGCAGGTCTAGAAACTGCTTCTTGTTGAAGAACATGAGGTTGGAGGGAGAGTTCCAGCTCCTCCTGCAAAGTGAGATGATGAAGCACTAATTGTGTGAAACCACCTGGGCAATGACGTCATCATCTCGCTAGGCGACTTGGGAAACTCCAGTGAAGCAGAACCGTGGAGCTGACCAGCTGTTGGCATGCAGAGCAAAAATAATAATAATTAACATAAAAGAAAACAAAACCCAACCAATGGCTGCAGAGGGAAAAGAGCAATAAAATGAGCGCTGCTCTGCCATCCAAAAGCTGACCAGTGGGGTTTAAAATCCCCTCTTAATAATGTATGCAGCAGCAAGGAAAATCAGACTGGGAATCTAAAGATTTAATATTAGGAAAAAATCAGGCAAATAAATCTTTGTTTAAAAATTTGCTCCCCTTGTAAGAGAATTATATTAAGTTTCTTTTTTTAATGCCATTGGGACAAAAGCATACTTTAATCATTGGATTTTAGCATGGCCAGACTCAATATATTAAGGTGGTATTTGTACAGACCTTTTCAAGCATTAACAGATGGTGAAGAGAAGAAGCTGAGTTTTTTGATTCAAGATCTAATTAGTCCTTATACACACAGTCCTTAAACTGCTCAACTGGGTGTCACCACGTGCTACAGCCCTGGTGAGATTTCTACACCAGAGAATAAATTAATGGTACTAGTTACCTATCTGGGTAGTCTATACAGTAAGCAGCTATAAACACATTGCTAATCAAACCATGCTTAAAAGTAACCTGCAGAACTCTGTCATAATAGATTATCTGTCTTCAAAGCCTGTATCTATCTTTTATTGACCTTGCTATTTACATGGAATATGAAGGATACTTTCTAGCCCTTTTTTACACATGGTTGATAATCCATATTGATGAATCTTACCCTAGGTGTCTAGCATTTTTAGAAAAGCTTCAGTAATTAGCTCAGTAAAGCAATACTTCATCTTCTGTTTGATGGAGCTAGTAGCTGGTATGAAATAGAGTCAGTCTGCGTGCTCGGCCCTTGCTGAGGACAGCTTTGACCGTTTCAACAAGCTGTCAAAAAGCCTGCGTAGTCTCCATCTTTCCATGTCCTCAGATCAAGAGTTGGCTCCTTTCTGGAAGGTCTGTCTTAGTGGATCATGGGATGTTGGGTTTCCTGTGCATACAATGTGCCACGATGGTGGGATCTGTGATAGTTTACCTCTTCAGACCTACTGCATAGTAGTCCCATCTTGTCATAATAGTAAACTCAAGAGGTGTGACTCTTAGGACTCCGATACATGCTCAGACTATAGCAACAACTGTTTTCCCATCAGGTAGACATACTTACTGTTTGCACGGTTGGGTTAAAGGTCACTCGTTAATTGCTGATGGTTCAGTGATGTTGCCTGCAACTGGAGAAGGCTAGGTTGCATTCAGTGATGGTAACGCAAAGCTGGGAGGCAGTGGGGTCCCCAAGTTCATGCGCTACTGTTGGCCCTGGTTGTGTGGCAATTGTCCGATATCTGACCATCCTTCCCGTCTGAGACGTTCTTGGCCCCTGGCAGCTTCCTGCGTGTTTCCGTGCACGCCATTGCAGCTCATGGAGCCCCACTTTACGATTGATGGAGAGAGACGAGTGTTTTACAGAATTGGATGGCATACTTAGAAAATGGCCCTCATCACTTATATTTATGTTATTAATTCACTCTTCTGTGATAATTGGCGATTGTACAAGGCCCCTGTCATCTTTTCTGGTTACAACACTTGAATGTAGTTTGTCTTAACATGATTTATGGCAGTGGCACTTTAAAGGTAATTGAGATTGCTGCAGCAGTTTCCTAAAGAAATTCTGAAGGATATTTTGGATGGTGGTGGGGAGCGAAGGGTGCAAGCAGGCTGCAGTTAAATATCTGACTCATTTTTCCCTTGCTACCTGTGATGCTGGCAGAAACATCTGGAGGTCGCCTGTGCAGAACACCTGCCTCCACCCCAGAGAGACACATAACCACCTCCTCCTGCACAGTATAAAACTTACTGTCTTTTCCTGAATGAGACAGCTTAAAAGGGGAAGAAAAATATGGAGCAAAGTGTTTGGCTAATGCTTGCTTTCAATGCACCAAGACTTGCTATCATTATTTCTTCCAGGATGGCTTTTGGTGGCATGGTTGGGAGATGGATGGAGCTATTGTGAACATCGTGATGGGAGTTCAGCAGTGTGCAGTCAGAGGGAGAGGGCTGTGAATCTCCTGGAAGTGCATTTCAGCCAAGATCCTACATAGGCAACAGATGTTGTACTGGTTTAACAGTTTATTTTTATAAATCCATTTCACCCTTGTTTCAATCTGTTGGTAAATCACTGCTGTTTATAGCCACTGTGGTAACACGTGAATAGCCCCATTTATGGTTAGGTGCTGTACAAATCCAGGCAGGGAGGGAAACAGAAGTTCTTACTGTCAAATGGTAAAGCACCAAAATAAACCAACCCGGTTAGAGTCAGATGGGGTAGAGCATTCATGCTAGCTCATGGCTTGAGCTGTTCGTTTCAACTCCAGCCATTACAGTGGAGTTATACGGACAAAGCCCTTTGCCCACAGAGCTGAAGAAGTCATTGACATTTCCAGGCTCCCTTGAGAGCTCTGGTGTCACCTTTCTGTGTACTTGGTGTTAGCTGGCTAAAGTTATTTGTGCTTTAGTTTACTTTTCCAGGAGCTTAATCTACTCAACCTTTTCTATTTGGAGCTCAGCTATTGATGCCCCCCACATCATGTCCACCCGAGCAGGGGTGAGCTGTGGCTATGACTCGGGTGCCCCACGCCGCCAGGGAACTGCGGAGACTGGGGTCTGCTCTGCTCTGCATCAGGAAGGCGGTGGGGCAGCTGCTCTGGCTTCTGCGCTGGCCATGCCCGGGGCAGCCCGCTCCCTCTTCTTCCTCCTGCGAGGCTGATGGTGATTCCACTGAGCAATAAAGTTGAGCACACAAATTGAATGGGGTTTTGTTTTTTTTTTTTTTTGTGGCCCGGAGGACTCGAAGGAGAAAGAAATAGTCCAGAGTGAAAATTGGTAAGCTGAGGAAATTGATGAAAAAATTAGATCCAAGAGACCAGAACTCTCTCTAGGTGTTTTGTGATCAATCCACATATAATTGAGGCAGCGGAAAAAACTCAGTTCTTCTCCCCTTTCCCTCTCAGGGATCAAAGTCAAAAAGACTCTATCAGCTGACAGAGCAGGCTTTTTAAAAATCATTGTGTGAATGTTGCACGCTTGCAGTAAAAACAAGAACATTAACGATAGCCGTGCCTGGAGTCTGAATTATTGTAATACCATTTGTCTTGGTTATTGCAAAATATAACCTGGTTCAGAGCTTTGCTGAAGGGATCATAAAGTTTGTGTGAAAAGAGCTGGAAACAAAACAGAAAAGGGTTTTACAAAAAAACAACTAAATTGGCTCTGGCTGAGAAGGGGGAAATGCAGGACAGACACTGCAGTTGTCGGATCTGTAGCAGTCCTGACACTTTTGCTTCTTCCACTGCTCCTTCTCCATGTAGCTGAAATAACCTGTCTCTGCCTGCCAGCAGGTCACGGTCCGCTCTGCCCTCTCAGGCTGAGCTGCATCCCTGCGTGCTTTGAGCTATTCATGAACAGCGTGCTCGATGCATCTGGCTTGCAGAGCGTGGGGGAAATGGCAGGGCTGCCTCTCTCCCTGAAGCAGCCTGGACAAGTCTTCATGCCTATCCTGGGCCCCACAGATGTGTGCCCACACCAAGCTGCTGTCACCCAGGGTCTTGGGCCACTGTCTAGTTCCCATAGGGTGCACAGAGAGCAGGCGTGCACCTGGGCTGCAGAGAAACCAAGCATGTGTAGAACCAGCAGCCCTTGTGCCTTGTCTTTAATGCTGACTGATGGGCTTAATCCATGTCTTCTACAGGCTCCTGTGAGCAACCTGGGAGCCTCTGCCCTGCCAGCATCCCCCTTGCTAACCTTCCTTTCTTGCTCTCCTCATCCTAGGATCTGAGGGGCTTCTGGCAGCCCGTTGGTCCTGCTGGAGCTGCACTGAGAGGCAGCAGGCGAGGTGTGGAGAAGGAGGGGGCCAAGAGGCAGGGTTAAGCGTTGGCATTTGCGAAGCAGCTTCGTTCAGTCGGTGATGCCAAGAGGTAGGGTCACTGCTGCCGAGCCTCTCTTGCCCTGATGCTCGCCAGGCTGACTGAGCCGTGCCTGGTGGGTGAGATGGAGGAGCAGGTTTTCAGTGAGGGCATCAGCGAGATGGAGAGCTGGAAGCCTCAGCCGTCCTCCCCGCTCTGCTTTGCAGCGGGCCAGGGAGCAGTGAGCGCTATCGGAAAGCTGCCTGCAAATGGGCTGTTACTGTGCCAGGGCCCAGAGCGTATGGAGGAGCAGTTGAGTGCTATCCAGCAGCAGAGGCAGAGGAAATTAAAAATGTGGCATGCAGTCAGGGAGCAATGGTTCTGGCATGGGGGACAGCCAGGCCCGTACTGATGCTGCCTGATCTCCTGTACCGAAGCAGTGCCTTCGGGGCCATGCCAGCCCTGCTGTCCTGCCCTGCCCTGCCCTGGCAGTGCTTCTGCACGGGGCACAGGGAGGTGACGCAGCGGGGACATCGCGCTGGTGCCCGGGCTAGCCCTCGTGCTCTGCCGGCAGCGATGCAGGGGGTCGCTCTGGTTTGTGCTGGGGTTTAGCCCTGTCTGAGGGTAAGGCGAGCTGGCACCTCAAGCCACCTGAACATTCAGCCTCCTGCTGCTCGTTTGTTAGCCGCTGGTGAGCTGCCCAAAGCTCCTGTCATGCAGGAAGACAGGCGGCCCATCCACATCTTTCCGAGCTGTTTGGTAAGCGGTGCTGTGCTCTTGCAGCACCTCAGGGGGACTGCATTTCCCCAGAGCCTTTTTCTTTTTTTTTTTTTTTAACCCAACTCTAGGGCATACCTTGAACTCCCATGCTTTAGGGTAGACCACGGGTAGACCCATTGTGATGGGGTTATTTTAAATGGGAAATAACTTCCTTGTTTGGAGTGTTGTTTTTGAAAGTGCCGTACAGAAAGTTCCTGCACAAAAGCATGGTTTCATTGATGTTGAATGAGCGTCAACCTTTGCACCTGAGTTTGATCATCTTTTCTGCCTCTAGTGGAAACCAGAGGCAGCGTAAGCAGCTGGTCCAGGTTCAATGCAAGAGGTGACTTTGAATGAAAGTGGTGCATTTGTAAAAAGAGGAATGGCCTTAAAAAGGCCTCAGAGACAAAATATTTGGGCTCCTCATCTACAGCATTTGAGTCCCTAATGTTTGTACCCCAAAATGGAAAGGAGGAGGTAATTGCCATGCAGCTTCCTAGGTTGAAATGCTTCAAATAGCCCCAAAATTAAATATATCTCATGGAGAAAACCAAGAGTTCTCCCCTGTTCCCCTCCACATTTATTTATAGTTAATAACTCTGTGTGCTCGCCTTTGGATCTATCCCAGGCTGAAACCAGGCTATAGATTTTGCAGTACTTTGTAATGGGAAGCCTCAAATGAAATTAAATATATTTATTACAAACATCTATGTAGACAGGCTACTTGGTAGCAGAGATGAAAGAGATGTCATTTATTTTTTGCTTTTAAAAAGGAGTAATAAAGAGATTTTAGGTGATGTTACTCATGTGGTAGCCTCAGACAGTTCTTTGCTACACAGTGCCATGTTGTGATATATATTGTATGTATTACTTTTTTTTGCTTCAGCCATAGTTTTGTGAATCTGTTCCCTGCATTAGGTCTTCTCTCAGACACCAGGGAGGGTAAGGCATGAATTGACAGTGTCTGAGCAATTACCGAAAGGTTGTTCATTTCTGCACCGGGGGCACATGCTTGGCATCACCCAAGTCCCGCTTACACCCCAGGGGTGGACCTGATGCATTGGCTTCTCCAGGCAGAGCAGGATGCAGGCAAGGACCAGGTGCCGCTTGTACACAGAAAGTCTCAGCTCCGCTGTCGGGTCTATTTTTGCTGGCATCTTGTCCTTGTGTTAGATGGCTCAGCTGCCTGGGCTCCTTGGAAAAATCATGGGCTTAAATTCACCGCCTGCCCAACCCCCCCAGTCTCTGCTTTCAAGAGTTGTTTTTAATGGAAGACGGGTGGCTTTTGACAGTGAGAAGAAGATTTCAGTGGTGTCAACAGTGGATGTGAAGATAAGGGCAGCATTAATCCTCTAGTGACAGCACCTCCAGCTAGGTTGTTAGTCCCACATAAGTCTTAACATGTGCATAAGCTTGACACCGCTTCCCTAGTGAAGTCCTAGGGTCAGCACCGTACCTTGGCTGGTTGGGATTCAGAGGTGGAGACCTGGTCCAGGTTAGGTACGGAGCAGTGTCCGTAACTGCACCTATAAGGACAAGTATTTTCCTTTCGTCATTGTTGGGCTAATTACATTTGTCAATTGTAGTCCCGCTCCAGAAATCAATAAAGAATGGAGCTTTGTTTGGCTGTACTTGAGAGAAGGTGCATTTCTACAAAGTCTTCCCTTGGCCCTGCAGCAAATAATAGTAATAACAAATCTATATTTCTGCTTGTTGTGTTTTCTGTTATCTGGATCTTTTTAGTGAGATAACATGGGGAGCAAGAAATGTAGTGTTCTCTCTTTTTTTCTTCTGTCTATGTGTTTTCATATTTTTAAATTAAACTTATCGACTCAAGTATTGCAAGCATTGCTCTGCTAGCTCCTGGATGCCAGGTCGTGCAGGAGGCTGAGAGGATGTCCGAGCCTCGCAGGGAGAGCAGAGCCATAGCAGCAGCTAGTAGGGTGGATTTCTGCACCTATAGCCACCAGTCAGCTTAGTGCATTTTCATATATGGGGGCAAAGTCTGCTCATTGCAGATTTTTGCCCCTTTATTACCAAAACACCCAATTGAGTCGTTACTGGCTGATAGTGGCTGGCTGTGCCTTTGCTCCCCAGTGGGCAATGCTGGGCCACACTCTCAGGGGGAACTCCCATTGACCCCACTGGGCTCTCAGAGCAGGCATGGAGTGGATGAACCCTGGGAGGGATCAGGGATCACCCTGTGCTGTCCCCTGTGCCCGGGAATTGCCTCCCCACTTCCCTGGGCCCTGAGCACTTTCTCTCTTGTTTCTGTCACCAGCACACGTCTGTCTCTTGCAAACTTTTACCTGTCCCCACTGGAGAGTCAAAGCTGCACTGAAGCTTTGTAGGGCAAGTGATTCTTTTTTTTTTTTTCCCTTTAAGTAAGCAATATATATTCAAGACTAAAATTAAAGATATGCAGGAAATGAAATTGCCAGCATTGCTTCTGCTTGGTGGGGAAACTATTTCCGTCCCTGCTAATGGAGGAAGCGGTCCTGCTCTCAGCTCTGGAGGGTCTGAGGTGGGGGCACAGAATTAGCAGCAGCCCCAAAAATAAGAGAGGAGGAGAAAGGATAAATAAACAAGGCCAGGGAAAGCCTCTGAAGGTGCTTGTATATTGGGTATGTTCAGACTGTGCTCCATCCCCCGGGGTTTTCCTAACATGTGGAACAGCTGGACACATGCCCATCCCTGGATATGGTTATCACCAGGAAAACTGCCAAGGAAGCCCCCACCAGTCCACCAAAGGCTCTGCATGGCCGATGGATTAACTGCAGCAAGGGATAAACCTCCTCGGAAGTCTTCCAGAGGAGCAGCTGATGCTACTGTAGGCCCATGTAAGCTGACAGGCTCTTCATAGAGGGATATCCCTGCTGTTCCCCTGATACTGAGTCAATGTACTTCAGCTGCCAGAGAAGGGCCAGGGCACAGAGGAAAGCAGTGAAATTCCAAAGAGGCTATGAGTCCTCCAGCCTCTCCACGGGAGAGTGGTGGGTTTTGCTGGCTTCCCCTGCAGACAGGCTGCTGAGGTCCTGGCAAATCTGTGCCAGAGCTGTGCAAATCTTTGGCTTTGTCTCCTGGGGTGGGAGGAATTAAGAATATCAGGTTAAATAAGCTTTTTTGGAAAGGAAAATCCTAAGAGTGAATGGGCTCAGAAACTTAAAGGCAGGGATTCAAGCTTCTATTGCTGTTGATTAATTTAATGTGAAATACAAAGAATGGGGATGGGAGGGAGTTCTGGAGTGATTTCAGGATTGTCTCTAAAGAAAGCCCACTGCAATAGCCTGAAGGCGACATGGAGATGAGCAAGCTCTGTGAGGTCTATATCAGAGTGGAAAACTGGCAGCTTTCTGGCCAGCTACTGAAAAAGCACCTCAGGCAGCTGATGCTGCATGAGAAAGGAGAAGCAAGGAAGGACCCCGAAATACCTGCTGGCTGCAGGCTGTCTTGGGAGTAGTCGGGTTGATGCTTCAGACCCTGCCTTTGCTCATTTTCTAAAAACTTTCATCCCTGGGCTCATCACCCAGCTGTGCCCCCATCATGCAGCTGTGCCTGGCCCACAGCAGGACCCCGAGGTGCTGCAGAAACCCTTGTTCCCAAGGGAGAGCCGTGGGTGCTCACAGATGTCCTGATCTCATGGAGAGTGGGTAAACCCCTGGGAGTGGCTGGGAAGGTTGCTTTATTGGTGCAAACCATCAGAGCACAGTGCTGGGAAATGTAGAAGAGCTTTATGTTTTTTCTTGGAAACTATGTTAATGTGACAGTTTTAAAGAAAACAAAGAAATAGGGCTGGAGGTGAGAAAAAGCACATATACAATTTCTCAGTTACTGCTCCCATAGCTTTTTCGATTTGACTGTTTCCCCTCTGATGTGTGAAATCTGAATCGGAATCCAGGCTTTCTCTGCTCCCTCCCTGTTGACCTCCTCGGAAACACTGAATGCAAGAGAAAAAAAGAACAATAAATTGCTTTATGTAATTCCAGACAGGAAAACCCTGCACTTACCCTCACAGGCAGCCTTTCCCATCTGTTACTTTGCTGTGCTGCCTCTGGGTTACCTCAATAAGAAAACTTAATTGAGGCAATGTCATGTCAGGAGAGAATGATACATCCGTTTTCACAGGCTCGCTTTCATAACCTGTTTCACTCTTAGCAGAACTACATTGGGCTTCATGTCTTGCAAGACTTTCCTCGTCTTCTTTCCAATAATAAGCTCCTTTCCTGGTATTTTTCATTCGTACACTGACAAACATTTCTGTGTTGTTACTTCTTTTGCTTTTAATAGCTGTGTTGCAGTAACTGTCCTGTGCATAACAACGTGTTTAATGCATAGATGCATAATGAGGGAAAATCTCTGCTGCTCACAGGTTGGACTAGATAAAGTGTGTGAGAACAGAAGGATTATTCCCCTGCTTTTTCAGACAGGTAGATGACATGAGGAGACTAATGGGAGGTTTTCAAAAGTAGTTAGAGACTTAACGGGCTATGAGCATTCCCTTCCTGTCATTATAATCCGAGGTAGGAAGCTGGTGTGCATTCAAAAGTTATGGCTGAGCGTACATTCTGCTCACTTGATGGCTGGGGCTGGACCTCCATCATTTTTAAGCGCCTTTGTAGCACAGGAAGCATAGCTAGTTAATTTAGCTGCCTTAGAGGCTCCCATTTGCTCGCTCCCTTTTCAGAGGCAGTGTCATCTAGGGAAGAGCGGTATGGACAGGCAACCAGGAGCTCAGCACTCTGTCTCCTGCCTCATGCCTTTGAAAAATTAGTTTTAAAAAACTAGTGAACTTGCTTGAAGAACAGATCAGAGACGGTGGTGGCATGCAGATGAAACCCTCCTGGCTCCTCAGTGCCTGCAGGCTCATGATGAGGAGCAGAAAATGGGAGGGTCTGGGGCTACGGTTTTGGCCAGGGTTCCCTCCATACCTTGCCGCTGTCATCTCCTGAGAGCCCCGGGGCATCCCTTTGCAGCCAGGAGGAGCTGGCCCTGCGGTGCAGAGCCCATCGCTGGTATGCAGCACAGCCAGGTCCACCACCTCCCTAGGGCATCCTTCTGTGCCGTGAGGTGTCTTAAACTCCTTTTCAGTGAGAAGCCTGTTCGTGTCACTCTCATCCTTTTACAGAGTCAATATTAATAAATGGCAGTTGGGTGAGGGGGGGAGCTGTGTTTATCCCATGGATGCCAGGCAGACAATGAACCTCGTCTTGCCCAGATGGCACAGGCTCTCCTCCAAGCAGATAAACAGGGCTGGTGCCATTGAAACAGGCCCAAACACACAGAGTTACAGTGATAGTATGGTAATTACAGTGCCTCCAGTGACCATCTGGACCCACAAACTGATTTTCTATTTGGATAATAAAACCTCTCCTATGTCTCCAATATTAGCCATATATGGGGACGCTAATTGATTTAATTGAAGCTCTCAATGTTAAGCCGTGGGTATTGCCAACCTTTTCAGTCTAGGTACATGGTGGATTTTAATATCTGTTTGAGGAGAGGAAATTGGGGTCTGCATGCTCTGCTCTTGAGATAGTTGCAAAAGAAAGGTCTGTTGGAGGTCCTGGAGTCCGGGACTTGTCCTGCTCCAGAGTGGCAGGAGACAGGGAGGCTGCTTCTGAGCTCCTGTAAGCAAAGGGACAGAACTTTGCTGCTCTTGGTAGGGCTGGAGTCTCATTAGCTTGTCGGTTGATTTTAAACAAAAGTTGTCTTTCCATGGTTTATTTGTACATATACACACAAACACGTATTAGGTTTTGGTTATATGAAAAATAAAGTTATGGCTAAGTGATTAATATCCTTTATTTTGTACTTTAGTAGTATCTTGCAACTCTGGTCATGAGCCACATACAAGGTCCTGCACAAATACCGAAACGCAAAAGAAAAAATGCTTTTAGAAGCTTCCAATGCTCTGAGAGCCCTCTCTGTGCCTTTGAAAAAAACTGTTTACTGGGCTTGTTTTCATGAGAAATTTTAATTTTTTTCATAGTTTGAAAATCACCAGTTTTGGCCTAGAAGACATTGTCAGGATTCTCATGCCAAAAAATTATCCGAGTCTGTCTTTTTTTTTTCTTTATATGACCTTTTTCTAGTAAACAAACAAAAACAACAAAAAAGAAAAACCACAACCTTGCGGCAAAGTTATCCACCTAAAGAAACAGCAAAAAGTGACCTCTTGCTGAAATGACATAGTCAGAACCTCTTGTATTAGAAACTATTCCCAGAGGACCTCAGGCTATTACTTAGCACTGGGTAATATTCCTCCTGATCATTAGCCTGCTTCGTTGTGTTAAGGATACGGAGTAGTGTAACATCCGTGGTATGTGTTCCCGAGGATAAGTGGTGTCCTTAGCACTTACCTTTTCCCCTGTAGCTTTTTGCCACTCTTCCCGAGGGAAATGTTTTGGATTTTTTTCCTATGCTTTCTCTTGTTTAAAATAGGAGAGATGTAGTGGCTCATGATCCCTAATTTCCTGTTGCTTTTGCTCTGTCCAGATTCCTCATTAACTGTTTAATCAGGAACATGGGAAACACGGCCAAACGTTTTATGTGAAAGGCATGTTGAGTTTGGAGGGAGTAAAACAGCTCAGAGGAGGCACCTGCAAACAACCAAATTTTTGGCCTGAAATCTTTTTGTCCCAGTAGGCAGTTGATTGGGAAAGGGGAGATGATCATGGTTCTGCAGAAGCAGGAGGAGGACTTCAGCAAAAGGTAGGAGGGTATAGTTCTGCAAGTGTGGGGGTAAAGCAGTGCTACAAAGCGAGCAGCTGATCAGAACAAGAGTCGAGGTGACTGCTTAAATGAGAAATAGTTATCATACCCGGTGCTTTGCATCAGACCTCTGTGCAACTTATTCCCATTAAGCCCTATTTGAAGAGATACAGTGACACACAGATGTCATGTTGGTCTCTCCGCATAGGGGTTAATCCAGCATGAAGCTACTGGGCACTGTGGGACATCTTGCTGCTTCCACACCTAATAACCCTCAAGACTGCTGAAAAGCTGATCAACTGGTAGGGTAGGCGTCTAGTCAATATATCTCAGAGATCCTGGGCTTTCAGGATCAAAAAGCAGTCACAGGCGGATGTTCTCCAACATGCAAAACGTCCTCCGTTGCCACTAAAGGCAAATGCTGCAAGCTGTGTGTTGCGTGCTCTGGGGCTCCCTGGGGAGGGTTGTGTGAAGAGCGATGGCAATCTGCTGGGGAGTTTACTCGCACTTCTCGAGGGTGGAGGCTCCTGTCAACTGGCTCTCACAGGAGACTTCAGAAATAATCTTCCCTGATGTCAGTGCACATGTTAATTGGACTTGACAGATGATAATGAAGAAGAGGCTCTAACTGAGAAAGGGCAGAGGGAATGTCATAACTCTTGGGGGGGGAGGAGGAGGAAACAGAAAAGTCCAGATGTCCAGAAGTTACACGAGGTAACTCAAGACATTAATCTTTGCTATTTCTGGTGCCAGAGGTAGTAGATGCAGGGGAAAATCGGTAACTCTGAGGTGGTGTTGTGGTTTAACCTGGCAGGTAGCTAAACACCATACAGCTGTTTGCTCACTTCCCCGCCCCCCCGCAGTGGGATGGGGGAGTGAATCAGGGGAAAAAAAAGTAAAATTCATGGGTTGAGATAAAGACAGTTTAATAGGACAGAAAAGGAAGGGAAAATAATAATAATGATAAAAGAATATACAAAACAAGTGATGCACAATGTAGTTGCTCACCACCCGCCGACCGATGCCCAGCCCGTCCCCGCGCAGCAGTCCCTGCCCCCCAGCCAGCTCCCCCAGTTTCTATACTGAGCATGGCGCATCCTATGGTGTGGAATAGCCCTTTGGCCAGTTTGGGTCAGCTGTCCCAGCTGTGTCCCCTCCCAGCTTCTTGCTGGCAGGGCATGAGAAGCTGAAAAGTCCTTGACTAGTGTAAGCACTACTTAGGAACAACTAAAGCATCAGTGTGTTATCAACATTATTCTCCTACTGAATCCAAAACACAGCACTCTACCAGCTACTAGGAAGAAAATTAACTCTATCTCAGCCATAAAACAGGACAGGTGGGTACCCTGCGAAGGTTGCTTTCTTTACCTCCAGTTCACATTCATGGCTTGATCTTGCTGTTAACCCATTTACAAAAATGAGGTTTTTGGTGAGGTATCCTCCTCTGTTGAGAATGTCATAGCTAATGTACCTGCACGTTGTATGGGGGTTCGCTTGCCCAAGGGACTGAGTTACCAATTATTCCTTGCAAACGGGGATGGGGAAAGGGGGATGGCTTTGTGGGTGCTGTGTCTTCAAGTACAGAGCTTGTATGCAGAAGGTAGCACCATTTCCTGGAACTGTGGTTCAGTGCCCGTGTGCCTCATGGCTAATGTGCAATTAGCTTTAATTAGTTTAATTAACCTGGAAGACATTTTTTTGCCTTTGCTAGAAGGTCAGCGTGTCCTCCCCTTGCTGGATGGATATTCTGGCCTGGTGCTCTTGGCAGCGTGAGCAGGACCCCAGCGATGCCGGCAGAGCCATGCTGGCTGGTGCACGATGTACCGCATGGTGCAGCCCTCTGCGCCATGGCATTGGAGGAGGTCTGCCAGCCTGGGGCTGGGGCAGGGCTGTAGGCTCTGGGATTCAGAAGGTGCATGTTCAATTCCCTCTTCCAGATGACAGGCAGGTCCTTTAGACCCTTGAGGCTTTTTAAAAGCATGACTCATTTTGATAAAACTCCTGCAGAAACTAGGTCCTTGAAATAGGTGGGATTTTACCCCCTCAGGGGCAGGATTGGCATCTAAATGCCACTGCAGAATTGGGCTGTATCCATTTTCTGCCTCTGTTCCCCATGAAATGGGGGTGACAGCACTTCTCCCCTCACTGCTGAGAAGTGGCGGCAGAGGGGCTTGCCTGCAGCGGGGCTTGCCTGGAGCGCTGCAGGCAGGGGTATAGGCTGTTTCAAGGAGTCCTGTGCAAATAGTTGATAGCTGCAGACTCAATTGCCCCGTGATTGTGTAATGAAAAGAACAGCCTTGTTTATCGTCATCAAATCAGATAAAAGTGGCATCTGGCAGTTGCATTTGTAGTGTGCTCAAAAGAGGATGCTGCCTGCCAGAGGCAACGTTTTCCCTGTGCTAAGAGCCTGCACAAGGACCCAGCTCTGTTGAGGTGACTGTCGCCCTAGGATTAGTTTAGAATAACCTCTTCAGCAAAGTCATCCTGTGATCCTTACTGCAAGGTTTCAGGGAGGACAGAAATCCTCCCATCACAGCCTCTTCTAATGTGTGTATCCTGATTGTGGGCTCTCATATTTTTCTTGTAATTACCAGCAAACTGCCTGAACAAGAGCTGAAATGCTTTTCCCTGACTGGCAGGAGCACAACACCCACTGATGAGTCAGGGGAGAAAGAGCTCCTACTTCACAGGAGAGAGTATTGGGGGAAAGGGAGGGGAGAAGACAGGGAAGAATAGCTGCCAGAGAGTTGTGGAATAAATGACATTTGTTTAAAGACACATTCGAAGATTAATGATGGGAGTTAAAGTATGAAAGCAACAGGGCCTAAATGTAGTATTAATGGAACCCATTTTCTTTGCCATCTCCTGCAGGAACTCTTTGGAAGTACAGAACGGGGAAAATCACTTTACAGTAATAACTGTTATTTATATAAGAGAACAACATTGGATGTATCAAGATGTGAGGTTTCAAGGTAATAACTGGACCCTCACAATCATTGTTATCCATTTAAAAGGCAATTTCTGTGATGGTGAATAGATGGAGGAAATAGCCCCAATCCTGCAACTGATCGTAAATGAGGTTTATTTTATTACTATTGTTATTAGTCAGCTCCCAATATGGTAGGATTGTGTTAAGAAAAAGGGAAAAGACTGGGAGAGGAAGGAGCTGATAATCATCCTCGCAGAATTTGTTTGGACCATTTGATGGGCTCATTAGTGACTTAAGGCCTAGTCTTGGCTCCCTCCAGAGTTGATGTCAAATGTCCCATTGCAGTATCATTGATTCAGATCCCATAAAGAGCAGCAAGCAAACAGATGACATGATCTTGTAGCCTCAGAGAACTGCTCCTCTTCTCCGCATGTAATTCACCCTGGTGGAAGGTCACTGCAGTGTCGTGCAAGTACAGGGTGAATTAAGAGTGCAAACCAAGAGGATAATGATGGCTGTACTCAGTGACTGTCTCTCTCCTGATGTTAGCTGTGTGCACATCGTATAACCAAATCACGTATGTTCCCATTCCAGGATTTGCAAGTGGCCTTTGGCAGGAGTAGCCATGCACACTCTACCCATATGGCTGTCCATGTGTGGTCATGCAAAAGGGTAATGGGCTGTGCACCACATGGATTGTCCTAGCAGGTCACCTCAAGCCAGGGTGCTGTGTTTGGGCATAGCTAAGGTGAACAGGCTGTGGCTGTGCTCCACGAGCAGAAAATCTCTTTTGCACAAAACATGAGCCCAGCCCTTTTGCAGGAATCAGGACAGATTCATGAATGATTCATGAGGAGGGGTTGGGGGTAGCAGGGAAGGATGATAATAATAGTCTCCATGTGGTCAAAATATAACAATAATTTGACCAGCTCTAATTTTTCATAACCACTGGGTTTATGAGCAGATGTGATAGATGAGCTTGAGCAAACCATAGCCTCCCAAGCTGGCTCTTCACTTCAGAGCAACTAGGCCACTCCCTGAAACACTAGAGCTGTGTAAAACCTCTGGGAGGAAGGAGTAGAAAGTTGACAAAGAGGGGAGAAGAAAGAGTCTGTCCTATTTTCCATAATATTCCAATTAGAATAAGTGTTAAGCCTGAGCCTCAATTCATCCCAGTTCAGAGCAGTGCTTGAATGGGAATTTTATCTTTAAACTTCACATCTCATGGAGTGAAATCTTTCATAAGGGCCAGGGTTTTTCCCCTTTAACTCTGCATGCATGGCATTAGCTTGAGCATGGAGGCTTGAACTGTGATGCATGAAGAGGGACGGCAAGGAGGAGGTGACGGTGGGGGAGGGCTGGGTGTTTGATGGTGAGATAGCAGTTTGCTGTCCTGGAGGTGGCCCTGGACATCTCTCACATTGGAAGAGGCCGGGGAGGATGATAAAGCAACTGTGTTTCTGCAGGCAACTTCTGCTAGCTGGGATAATGAAAAAGAATTGGATCTGTGAGGGCAGCTGACACAGCTCGCTGTCTCGAAGACGTTTTCAGTGTTGTGCTAAGACGCCTTTTACAGACTTTGAGAACTAGGGGGAATGTGGTGCCGCCTGCGGCTAGCAACCCTAACTCTTCGTGTGACAGCAGCAAGAGCAAACCTCCAGTGGAGAAGCCTGGACCACCCACTGAAATGCAAGCTGGTCCCAGCCTTCCCACGGTGGGAGGGTGCCTTGGCAAGATCCCCTGTCCTCCTGCCCTCCCCTCTGCTGTGTGTGCTCAGGCTCACAAGTGTCAAAATGTCTGTGGCTGGATTCAGCTCTTGCAGATATCCTTGTTAAGGTGGTTGAAAGCAGGAGGATTTAATGATCTGAACCATGACTTTAATTAATCAGCATAAATGTTGCTTATTTATAACATAAACCACAGCCTATGGATAACTCTGTTGTTTAATTAAGCTTATCACTGTGAACCTGATCCAGTTCCTTGCTGCATTAATGTAACTAATTCAGTATCCTCTCTAAGAAGCATCATAAGAAACTACAAGGGATGTAATTCACTCCGCTCATCCTCTGCTTTACAAGACAAGTGGGGCTGGTTCTGGTATGTCTCATTCATGACCCAGGGTTGGTACCGACTCCTCTCCGATCCCAGCAGCCACTCCTGCGTTAGCGTGCTGCTGCTTCTATCACGCCTAGCGTCTGGGAGTCTGGAGCAGCTTTTCCTTTGGGTTTCTTTCACCTTGTTCACTAAGAATTTTTGTGTCTGATTTAATTTAGTCTATGCAGCTGAGCTTTTTCTTTATCTTTGCCTTTTGCTTTCTTTTCTTCCTCTTCACTCGCCCTTTCCTGTTTCTGTGTAGCATGTTTAGAACTTTTCCATGTTGCACAGATGTAGGGGAATCTGTAATGAGCTCCCAAGCTGAAAGAAAAAGCTGTTTGCCTAGAAGTTGTTCTTTACCTACGTTGAAGAGCATTGTACTAGAAACCTCAGAGATTCTTTGGGAAAAGTTTGAGTAACTTTTAAGGATTTTGTGGGTATTTTCTGTTCTGCCAAGGATTCTCCAGGCAACATTTGTCACCCCACATAAGGATGGTCTCCAGAAGACACTAAGACAAATTGCCTCGAGCAGGGATGTTACTGTGCATTACTTCAGTCACTTAGGTCTCTGTAGATCCCTTCTCTCAAAAAGTAATCTAACAACAAAGTGGGGCTGCTTTTTTTTTTTTTTCCAAACAAGAGCATCCACATGAGAGTTTAATGTGCACGTTACTTTCAGATCTTAATTCATTTCAACTTTCCTGAGTATCCGCATGTTTCTTGACCTCTTCCAAATGGGCATGGTGGTGTTTCTTCGCTTCATGTAGGTATGGTGAGGATGAATATTTGAGAAACTCGCAGGTTGTGTTAGAGATGATGGATTTTGGGGGAGGTGCCAGAAGGCTTAGTGCTCAAGGCAGAAGATGGGCTTCTGGAAATCTCGGTGGTGTGGCTGAGCTGGTTCAGCTCTAAGTCTCAGAAGTGACCATTTGGCTTGGGCACTGAAGTTCTGTGGTCACGCGTTCAGCTGCAGTGTGGATTCAGTGCAAGGCAGGTGGGCACAGGTGCTGATTTGGGGTTGAACAGGAGCCACTCTGTCCGCAAGCAAAGAAAGAAAAAGCACTTCTTTTCCGGTAACGTATCATCATTTTCTTAGCGAACAAGTATACAAACTGGGATTAGATGAATTAGCAGTTTGCTGCTAAGATGGATGGAAAGGGAGGGAAAACCATGTCAGAGTCCAGGGAAAAGAAAAATTTCTGTTTTGTTTTCCCATCCAGAAGCCAGGGGAAGAAGTCATCGGGGGAAAAAATACAGTGAGCATAGCACAATAAAGAGGAAAGGCAGGAAGACATTAAAGTAACCTATTAAATTGCTGAAGGCTGAGTGGCAAAAAATAAATAAATAGAGGCTGTGCAGATTGATGGATATTGGATCTGAAGGGCTTCCACATCTGGTGTGGCAGCTCTTTAGCATCTCATTTCAGTGTGACTCAGCAGGAAAAGTTGTTTGTTCTAACAGTAAAGCAGAGATGAAAACAATCCTGAGGCACATCAGTGAAGGGCTCCCATGTCATTGTTTTATAATTGGATTAAACTCTTTAACGTAGTTTAATACATCTGGACTTTCTGCGATAGGGGTGAGGTTTCCAATGTCGCCTTTTCCCACCCTTGTTCATCTTCTACTCAGCTTCTCTGTGATCACCTTCTCCTCTTAGGCCACAATCTCTTCCCTTGCACATCTGTGCACCAACAGTGTGGGGCAGTGAGGGGGTAGGGAGATGGTGAGAGGTAGGCAGTGAAGTTTCCTATGGAGCAGGTGCATAGAGAGCAGTGACGCTAAAGGCTAGCTTGTTAGGGACAAATTATTACCTGATTTAGGTGCTCTGAATTGCCCTCTGTAGGTCCTGACCCTCTCTGCTGACTATAAAGCCTCCAAACATGGTTTGAATCTCCCATCTGTGCTGTGCTCAGCCATGTAGCATTGACCCTGGTCTTTATTTATCTTCATACATGTTTCTTTTAATATGCTGCTGCTTCTGGAGGTTCCCATCTCCCAAAAGCTCTCGTAATAGTGCTCACTTGGCTTTTGTGATGCACTTGGATACCTGTAGATTGAAACAGAAGTGTCAAGTTTCAGTGACAGTAAGTAAAAAGGCTAAGGTGCTAAACAAGGGCTTCTGAAGTCTCTTGGCATATTAACTCTGTTTATTTGCCATGTGGTCTTGCAAAACCTTGAGGAGTCGCTTTATCTCTTTGTGCCTCCGTTCTTCATCCATCATAAGAGAACGAAAGTCATTCCACCTATCATTTGACTGTCTCATACCTTTAAAGGAATCATCATAGCTGGTGTCTACATCCAGCATGGTAGGTCCTTGTCCTTGGATCCATCTTTTAGAGATTTGTAATTGTAGCAATGGCTAATGATTTGCAACAAGAATAGAGCTGGTGCAAAATATCTGCAAGCTCTCCATATTGTTGAAAGCAAAACCCTAGATCCTGTAACTACAGCAATTTTTTTCCCCCTTCTCACATTGACATTGGGGATACGTCCAAGGCTATTTGCTATCTCTGTGTATGCAATTAATCAGCTGGCTGGGGGAAGCCTGGAACTGGGGCCTGGCGCTTACGCACTCCATCATTTGGTCTAAAATGTGCATCCTCTGCAATGCACTGGTGTTTGCCAGCCTGGGAGGAATCAGCAAGTGGTGCCAAAGCCCTAGCATCCTTGAAATAAGGAGATGCTGAAAGAAGAGCAAATGCATTGTAAATGCTAAGATTCCAGGAAGGGTTAAGAGGAAGATGGTTACTAAAGGCCCCACTTACATAAATGGAAATCCACTGGCCTTAGAGGGGCCCCAAATTCCTTTAATCCTGAAGCATGCTGGAGGTTCAAGAAATGGCTCCCTCGACAAGAGGCAAAGTGTCAGTTTTGGAAATGTTGCTCTCCTTATATCACTGTCAATCCATAAATCCCAAAGTGTCGTGGAGAGTTGTGTCTATGCTGGAATAGCCTTGGCTGCCACTGAAATACAGACACCTCTGGGGATGGAGCTCTGGGCTTCTGCAGTCATCTCTGTTGTAGGTACGGAACGTGCTTATTGTGGGTGTGTGACCAGGAAAGCGTCCTGCGTCGTCTGGGGCTCTGCAGCGGTTTCCTTGCCTGCCTCCCCATCCTGTGGCAGCCTCTTTCCCACACCGGTGGCTGCTGCCTGCTCTCAAACGCAGAGTCCAACCGCTTCATTGTTCATTGCCATCTCTCAAATCTATGATTATAACTATAAATCCTAGTGGACTTTCCCTATTTGTTTTTCGGAATTTTTTTTTTTTTTGCTTAGAATTTTACACATTGTTTCTTCCTTCCTCATTCTTTTTGTTTGCCTGGAAGTGGCACTTGGGGTTTGCATGGTTATTTTTCTTGTATTTATACTCTCCACTGACTTAATTAAGTTCTTGCTTCCTGGTCTTGCCAAGTTTACTGGCCCCACCAGGGCTTCCCAGTGCTCTCCTCCTAAAAACCACAGCTGCTCCCAGTCACCTGAGACCTTGAAAATGGGCAGAAAAACTTCCTCTTGAAACTCAACTTGACATTATTGAAACAAAAGACAGACAGGAAAATGATGTTCCCAACTTCAGTCAGTGTTTTTAGGTTAGTTTCTTAAGAAAACAAGATTTAGGCTCTTTGACTGACCTTGTGTGGATATGGGTATGAATCCATTCAGTAGCTTGAATTTTGTGGCAAACTGCAGTCCAGTTTGACAGACAGGCTTTTCAGAGATGCAGAAAACCTGCGCTAGAGAGCACTGCTATGAACACCTCCTGCTGTGAGCAAAGCTTCAGGGAAACAAAAAGGCATCCCACCGCACCATGTACACGTGTGCAGAAACAGGCCCTTGGTGGCTGGAATTGCCTGTTTTCTTGCTGGAAGATTTCTGACACCCCCAGGAGGCTCTTCCCTCCTGGTGCCCATTTGCTTCTGTGTGCCTTTGGTAGCAACACCCCTGGATGGTGTCAGCGGCTCTTGGGATGCCTTCAGTGAAAGATGTCCCACCATGCCTTCATGTCATTCCATTTTTAGCATTAGACCTTCCCCTCCTTCCCTTTTCTGTCTGCAAAACCCTACCCATGTGAGATGAAGAGCCCTTCTTGTTCATTCTTCCAGCCTGTCCTGCTGGAGGCCTGAAGCATCCCTTTCTTTCAGAGCCATGATCATTTATTCCCTGCCTCAGCCCTGACCTTACACCTCAGGAAGGTTAAATCAGTCATTCTTCCTTCTCCCTGCTTTTCTCTCCTCATTTTTGGGAAGACTCTTGACAAGCTTTTCAGGGGATTAAGTAGGACTTCTCTGGTTGCAAACAGATTATTTGAATTCACAGATCAGGACTTTACCCATGGCTGCAGTGTGCCTCAAGTCTCTGGCTGTGGAAACCCATAGGAGTTTCTCTGTTGGCTTTAAAGGACCTCAGTTTGCTGCCCTGCTTTTGTACAGGAGAATGGCTTCAGATTACATTAGCCAGCTCTGGACAGGGCATTTCCATTTTAGACCCCTTTCTTACCCCTTTGTGCTCTTTTGCTTCTGCCTTCACACTAAGGATGTTTGCTGGCTGCCTCGTAGCGAGATTTGTATTCGGAAAAGCAGGTGATCTTTATCGGAAGAGCAGGACCTTGTCTCATTAGTGTGTTTTCCTCCCCGCACATGAAGCAAAGGAGCGAGAGGTGAGATGAGACCTGTCTTGCAGATGCCTGCATTCAGAATGGCAGCTGAAGTGTGTTCCCCCCTCCCGCCCCATTCTGGATATGAACAGCCATCTCTGTTTGACGGAGGTGTGTGCGGAGGAGGGAAGAGGAGTCTGGCAGTGCTTTTACCTGCCTGGACCAGAGGGACAATGTTTGCTGGGGCACAAAGATGAACTGCCCCCATGGAGATGTTGCATCCCAGTACTGTGACAGGTCCAGCATGATTGATTGGTCGTCACCTTTGCAGGCTCAGGGAGGACGGAGAAATGCGATGGCATTCTCTATCTTCCTGGAAACTCCTGGTCTCAAAGAATGTTATTCTGATTTTATGTATACAAAGCAATTATTAAAGAGGAGAAAAGAGAGGTTTTGTTTCAAGCAGTAGAAACTAAGCCCTCAGCTGTTTGTATCGTATCTCTCCTTCTCGCTCTCTCTCCCTTGAATTCACTCTCTCTGGATAGCAAAAATGAGAGGGAAGCTCCATTTAAATGCAGATTTCAAATGTTGGCCAAGAGCAATAAATAGCCCTCTGCTACACTGATCAGACAAACATTATCAAGTCTCTTTGTGAAGGAGAGTTTATGTTTTTAGATTTTCTTTTTCCTTGATGAGATCCTGTTTCCTCTCAGAGTAATAGCATATTGATGACTTTTTATTTTATTTTTAAGCAGCACTTCACAGATTATAATGGAAACACAATCCCACCTGTTTCTCCACTGGAGCTATACTTGACAGCCCTGTAATGAGGAAGTCTGCAAATTTCTTATCCTTTACTGTATTGACAGCCCGAAGTGTTGATACTGTATTCAGCAGAGGAGAAATGTGCAAAATAAGGCAATCCTGCAACCATTTTTAATCAACTGCCCCCTCAAATGAATCTGCAGCCTTGTGGCTTCGGAGCTAGTTTGGGGTTAATGAAGTCCAGACCAGTTGCAGGTGGGTCTCTGATGATAAGGGTAGGGCAGGTGGGCAAGGAGCAGGAGGAAGGGGAGATGTGGAGGTCTGGGGTGATTCCCTCACAGCCCAGGGCATCTCCTGAGGCGGGTGTTCCCGAGCAGGACATTGGTGCTTTGAAGAACAGTATGGTTTTCAGGTATGCCTTTGATCTAAAGGGTTCCTGGTTTTGAGACTAAGGACTGATCAGCTCCAGTGGTTGGTATTGGATCTTCTAGATGTCTAAATCTGGTTGAACTGAGGTTACTGTTGGTAATTTGAAATTCCATTCATCGTGGGCGCATAGAGGATTTGAGGACTCTGTTTACAGTATAAATCAGAAGAGGTTGTAGGTGTGATCTGAACCTGTCAGAGGAGACACCTGAGAAATATCGTGGATGGCATTATACCTTTTTTAACTTGGAGGGACAGGTTACAAACAGTGAAATGTCATGTTTACTAAGCCAGTGCTTTGCTAAATCTACATCTTCAAGCCACCGGACTTGAGAAGGCAATTGTGTTTCTGTGTATGGCTTTACATCTCAATGGTATGAAAAGCGTCTGAGAAAATGTAACAATGCTTAATAAAGTTAACAGGGAAAGGTCAGCTGAGCACTGTTTGTTGTAGCAGTGTATAATCCTCCCGGTAACATCTGTTCCCTGTTACTGTTATAAAAATGCTACTTCATTAGATCTTGGTTGGATCATGAATTAAGTAGTGATATGTAGTAAAACTTGCAGTCGTATTAGGCTTGTCAGAGTGCATATGTTGTGAATCTGGCTGGTGGCGGGTAGCACTCTGGGGAGCCACGTGGCTTGGGGGAATGGGAAAACAGAGGCTTTCTGCTTTTTTAGCACTGGTTGAAACCCAACTGAGTGTGGAAAGGAGTAAATTTCAGTGTTGTCTGTAAACTGGCTGGTGCACTTAGTAGGATGAGTTGCTGTGTCTCAGCCCGGCTCCAGGAACACAGCTGTCTGTACCGCTGAAAGCACACAAGCTGAGAGCACTGCATGTCCCCCCATTCGCTGTTTTGGCAAAAAGGAGTAGGACTGAATTTTTTGGGGTGAGAAATGAATGTCCTTCCTCCTCCTGGAGAAGCTTCTCCAGGGTAAGAGGAGAAAAGACAGAAGAGTTTGAGCATCTGGCTTTCATACTGCTGTGGCTGTGCTCCTGCCTCCCTGCCCCCGATCACATCTGCCTGCCTCTGAGGGCTGGAAAATTACTGGAATGAGGATGACCTGTAGGAAAGCTCTTGAAATCTGTTTTTCTCAGAGGGCACTATCATGTCATCTTGCATTTCTTTGGCTACCATTAATAACTTCTTTCTAGTTTTTGCTGTTAAGTTGTTAACTTTGAGTGTTGCATTTGAAATTTGTGTTTGATGAAAATTTACAATTGAAGTCACTTGTTGCTTGAATCTTGAGTAACTGTAACCCAACTATTTTAAATGCATATCCAACGTGATAAACTCTTCTGGTTTGTAGCCTCTTGGGTTTGTGGGTTTTGTGTTAAGTGTAAGGAAAACCTGGGCATATTGAATAAAAAAAGAATTATTACTATATAAAGGATGTTTATCTATTAAGATTGGAACATCCCATGGGAAAAGATGTTTCCAGCCAGTTCTTCCTGAGAAGAGTTCAGCTTCTGCCAGTCCTTGCTGACTTCATTTGAAGTTGTTTGACTCTCAGTCGTTCTGAAAACCTAAGCAGCCCTGAATCGGGCATCACAGACCCAGGTGCACCTGACTCCCTCTGAAATATTTTTCTCATAATTCATAGAGAAGGCAGTCTAGATTGGAGACATTTATTATGATGGGGAAGATAGAAGTGATTTTTGAGGCCAACAAAGTTCAAAGACTCTGCTGTAAGTTTTCAGGATTAAAGATTTACTTGATGCGTCTTCCCATATTTAATAGACAGGAATAGATGAAAGGGAATTTCTATAAAGATTTTCGTTCATACTTAATGATGCCACTATTAGATGAGCTTTGGCACTGTGTCCCAAGACATGAAGTTTTAAAACCAATCTTTTTTAAACATTAAATTACCTTTTTCATCTGCTAGCTTTAATAAATAAAGATTAGTTCAGCCTTATTACCTGGTCTGTTCTGGGGGCTGGTTTAATATTTGGTAAAACTAGCTAGTCTCCCAAAATGCAAGTGAACAAATTTTGCTGGTTTTCTATCACACGCCCTGCAGGGAGATAAGAAGCGGCAATGTGGTTTGATCAGTGGCTGGGCACTAGGAGTGCCACCGCCGCCTCCATCCTGGGACTCAGGCTGTCTGGCTGTGCTCCCTTCCTTTCCAAAACTTGCCACTTGCTGTGGGCACTTTCCCCTTCCTCATGTATTTGCTCCCAAGGTGGCCTGCAAAGTTAAAATTCAGTCAGAGCTGTGTAGGGAAGAGGGTTTGTTGGTTTTTTGTTGGCTTGGTTTTTTTTTTTTTCCCTCCCTCAGCTGTGGGTAAGTCCAATTTAGTGATTTTGAAGCTTTAAATTAGAAAATAATGAATCTAAGAACGCTGACATGCACTCCACCACCACTGATCTTTAATTTTGCTATATCAGCACCTGGAACAGAAGAAGCATTTTGTGATGTTCATCAGATTCGGTACATTGCTTTACCCTTTCCTGGAAACAGGGCCATAGTGAAAAGTTTACACACATCAAACAGTTTTGTGTATGAGAAAGTGGGGCCCATTCAGGGCTTTCTTCTCTGTCTCCTGCTGCTTTCCTAGAGAAGTGGGGAGTTGAGTAAGCTGCTTGTTGGGGCACTTTAGTCTCTTTAGCTTCTTTGTAATTAAGAGCAGTCACCAGCCATATCCATGTGTTAAAAAACCTGTGATCCATGCTCCTGGCCTTAGAGGAAAGCACAACCTTTTTTCTTGCATAATGAGATTAAGATTAACTGCCCTAGCTTTGCAGATAATGATGGTGCTTGCATGTTAGCAGAGCAGAGGAGATGGTGTCGCCTGAAGGACTGGGAATGTTCGCCCAGACATCTGTGCATATCGTACAAGAAGTATTGCTGTGTGTTACTTTATCAGTACTTAGTTCAGTTTAGCTCCCATAAAACTGGGAAAAAGTAGGAAGAGAAGGAGTTTTTGAGTGGATATCATCAGGATACAAAGTAAATCAGGTTAGCACAGACCCCCTTTGCTTCACCAGTGGATTTGGTATCTAGTTACCTTCCACAGCTGGGGTTTGGGCAGGAACGGAAAGCAAAGATGCTCTGCAGTTTTGTCATGAGAGAAGAGATCGCACTGGGATGAGCATAGCAAGGCTGAGAAAAGAGCCCTGAGATGTGATGCAAGGTGGTTGTTGAAATTGAGCTGTGCTTTGAGATTTGGGTTGATTCAAAGCAAGTCTCAGCGGCAGGAAAGGCAAAGTAGAAGGAGCCTGAACCCGAGACAGGTTTCTTCATTGGGCTGGGCTGCGTGGGAGGCTCTGTGCATTGGTGGCAATGAAGGGTGATCGGTGCCCATGCACTGGGGGAGCAACGAGGACCACCAAGGCACAAACCAGCCCTCTGAGGAACACCTACAGCACAGCATCACCATGCTTCTTTAACAGTGGTCCCAGTTAGCTATGTCTTCGAAATGTATGTATCCTTAGACTCTGCTCCCAGCCCTTGCTCTTAGGGAGGCGGGATACCTCCTGTTTATAGCTGATGTGCTTTTACTTCAGCTGCCAGCTGATCTATGTGTTTCTCTCTGGTTTTCCCTAGCTAAAAAAACCCCGAACCCAAACCTGTTGCAGCACGATGACACGTTTAAAAGCTTCAACAAGGCACATAGCTGCTGTAGTTAGTTCCGTGTTTCCCTGACACACAAACCAGCAGAGCCCTACTAATCCCTGCTTTGCTAACCTACGTGGTGTGGGGCCTGATTCGGTGCTGAGCTGCGACTCCGTCTACACCTGAGCAGTTCTGAATGGCATCGCTCCCTTTGGAGTGATTTTTGGGAAGGGAAGATAAGCATTGGTGCCTTTCTAATATACGCAACAAAAACCAGCGCTGCTTTTCCCCAGATATGACTGAATAGCTGCATTCTGGGAGGAGACCTCCTATTAGCAAGGATAAACCCACTGGGGTGCCGAAGTCGTGCCAGCTCATAATGAAACGCTGTGATTAATGCTCGACTCCAATTTCTTTTTGCCTTCCGTCAAGAAAATAAAAATAATACCCCACACTATCTCCCTCTGCCTAACACAGATTTGAGTGGGCAGGCCCAGGAGCTGAGTTCAAGAGTCAAGTGCTTTCTGTTTGAAAAATATTTGTCCCTTCCCACCCACGGCTGCCCACGTGCTTCCTGAAATATTCCAGCTATCAACACCGTACCAACGCTTTCTCAAACAAATGAACTGGGGCTATCTGGGGACATTCTTCCTCTGTTGGGATGTGAGGCAGTGTCTGGATCCGGGCTGCTTGGGGCTGCACAGCTGGATGTCCATCTCTAGGAGCACCCAGGGCGAGCAAGCAGATGCCTGTGCTGCAGTGGGTGCTGGGCGCTGCCAAGACCCCAGCAGTGTAGGCGGCCGTGTCGTGTTACAGCACACCGGCAGGTAACGCAGCCGCTGCTGCAGAGATTTCACCGCCCACGTGTCTGGCAAGACCTGGGAGGTGGGCGAAGCGGCGGGAAAGGCCGCACGTGGGAGGGAGGATGCGCTAACAATAGTGGTGGCAAGAGCAGAAGTGCCAAGGCAGCGGCTGCTTGCGTGGCAGCGGAGATCCCAAAGGGGTGCTGGGGGCGGGGGGGGTGCACAGAGCTGGGCCAGGTCCCTGCCAAGCCTAACCACTGCCAACACCTTTGCTCCCACAGCTGCCATCCTGGATGACCCCATGGAGTGCAGCAGAGGGGAGAGGCTCTCCATCACCCTGGCCAAGAACCGCATCAACCGTGCACCCGAGCGGGTGGGGAAAGCCAAAGTGGAGGTGGACATTTTTGAGCTGCTGCGAGACAGCGAGTATGAGACGGCAGAAACCAGTAAGTACCCCTCCGTGTAGCTGGTCCTTCCCCAGTTCTTCTCTCTGCCAGCTTGCAGGAGGTGGCTGGCACGCTGCACTTGCTGAAGACGGTAATTGTGTGATACTCAAGCGGGCTACTCAGGGTGAAAAGCACCTCTCTACTCTCTATCAACACTTGAAAGATCAACACGTGCTAGCATGAAAGTGGGTCTCTGCAAAGCCCCAGGCCTGCCCTGGCTGCTCGAGTGCAGTCAGGTTTGGTGCAGGGCTTTGGCACGGTCTGGATGCGGGCGCAGCATCCCCTTGGGAGGTGCGTGGGACCTTTAGCAGCACTCGCGCTGTGTTCAGCACCAGCCACACGTTTGCAAGGGCCGACCCTGCCTGGGTGCATCTCCTGCAGGGCACAGTGGCCCATAAGGGGAGGTTAGGCTTGGAGGGCGAGTGCTGAGACCAGTTTTCATTTGAGGGTTTAGCATGGTGTTGTGAGACGAGCCCTGTCATGGACTGAGAGAATCTGGGTCCCCAATAAGCTTTGCCACCATTCAGCTCAGTGGCTTGGGACAAATTATTTTCTTTAATCTGTGTGTCAATAAACAGAAGTAATGATACAGGAGGTGATGCTCCTTTGTAGAGTACTTAATGGTGTGCAAATAAGAGACTCTGGGCAAGTTCAGTGCAATTAAGTTATTTTTAAAACCCCATGGAACACTGTGTGTCAGCAAACATGATAGCTCTTCCAGTGCTTGAGATTGGCAGTGGATTTGTTTACACAAAGTTTTCAAGTGATGTTTAAAATCATGTGGATTAAAAAGAGCTAATTTTGAATGAGCAGTATACTTTCCACGTTGCTTTAAAGTCCCTTAATGCAAACAGGTCTCTACTATAGTTGTTCCTCTGGATGCCCAACACGTCACCCCCGTGCTGATGAATAAAAAGGAAGTTGATGGTCAGTGTCCCACAGACCTCTCAGGAGCCTGAGTGAAAGAAACCAAAAAGATCTATAATAGCATCTTACTGTAAAAGGGAAAATCTTTTGGAATAGGATAGCTTCCCTTTAGAATAATTTTTAAGATGACCTTTAGAGTTCAAGGGAGGACTATAATTTTGTTTTAACAAGTTGACTTGAAAAAGCTGGAGAAATCATTTTAAATAATAGGGATTTTAGACTCATTTCCCAATGGTCCTCTGTTCCAAGCCTGTGTAACTGCAGGATATCCCAGAAAGGTGTGGTAGTATGTTGTGGTCTAGAGTGGGCTGGTTTTTCACACACGTTTGGTGTGTGCTCTGCGCAGCACTGAGCATCCCTGTGCCTGGGAGGCCCCGTGGAGCCGCATGCCCAGCGCTGCTCAGGAGCGGGTCTCTGGGTAACTGGCAGAACGGGCTCAATAGGCCTGCGAGATCAGCAAATCACTCCTTCATTTCCTGAATTAGCATTTGCATTATTTATAGAAGCATTCAGTTAATAAAGTGCATTTCAGCAAGTACCTGTATGTCTATTTATAGAGCCTGTCACCCATGAGGCAGTCTAGATTAAGATCATCATGTGCAGCATCACAAGGACTGTTTAAAACAGCAGTTCTCCACCTTTTTGGATCCCTCATCTCTTTTAACTTTTTCTTGGTCTTTCCCATCTGTTCAGGATTGCGCGCATCTTGCTTTACCCTCATTTGGCACAGCAATAGGGCAAATCCAGTCTCACTGGCTGGGTTACGCAGACGGGATGGGGGCTGCCTGTGTTTCTAAGTGCATTCTCAGTTTGCCCCTGAAAGTATCCCAGATCTCCCAGTGAGCCTCCTAGGAAATGAGAAAATTTCTTGCTTGCCTGAGCCTTCTGTGACTTTGGAAGAACCAGTAGCATTTTTATTTCCATTCTTTTTACTTTCTCATCTTCTGCATGTAGCAGTGTTTCTGTTATTTAACTTTGCTCAAGAAACAGGCTCGATTGCCAAGTGACCCCAGAGCTGCGGTAAAGATCGCGAGCGGGATTTCTTTCTCACTTGCACCCCTGTAACACTGCTCAGAAATTTTTCTGTTGGAACGCTTTTCAAGCAGAAGAATACTCATTTGCTGAAAATGAAGTATTATGCAAGAAATTGTTGATTTCAGCAAACAGGGTGTTTGGGGAGAACGTGGAAATGGGCTAAGTGAGGAAGAGGCAATCTTCCATTTCGAATTTTCACCTCAGGGTGATTTTCTTTGTTTTCTTTACTTTGACTTATAGAATGTAAAAAGTAGAAATTGGAGCAAACTGATTTGATTTTGGTGAAGTGAGTATTCACATAATTTTGCAATATGTCATTTGCCTTTTCTTCAGAGGAAAAAATGTGTTGAAACATTTCTTACAAAAAGGAAAAATCTGGATTCTGCATGGCTCTGCTATTAATGTCACTGAAGTTATTCTTGATTTATACTGGTAACAGGGGAGAATCAGATCCTTTAACTTAAATTTCAAGGCTTTCATGGCTTTCAAATGTCTGACTTCTCAGCTTTAATACAGCACTGATATTTGTTATCACACATAATATCAATAAAAGCAGTTTAGATGTTTTAACCTATGACTGCAAAGCTGTTATACATCTGTTTAATACTGTTCTCAAATTTCACGCCCTTTGAATCACCCTTAAATATCACAGCTAGCATGCTTAGCTGACTGATCTGGGAATGCTGTGATTACACCCCATCAGTGATATTCCGTGTACAATTAGTGCTTCAAGAGAAGAAAGACTTCTTGAGAGTTAGATTTTATTTTAGTGTTGAGCTATTTTTCTTTCTTTTTTCCTCTCGACTGACTCAGACATCTTACTTGTTAGGGGGCCACAAAATCACAATTGCTATAGCAGGTAAAATATGAGTTAGTCTTAATCACAATCATGCATGATTTGCTATTTCAGCTTTATATATGAATGAAGACAAACATTGACTGTTCCTGTATGCAACATCTGTAACGTCCTGTGTTTTGAAATGAGTTTGCAGCGAAAGGTTATGGATAGAGCTTTTTCTTGCCATTATAAGTAAAGCCTGTTCTCTCTTTGTGTTTGATGTTTCAACTCCTTTTATGGAGATCCAAAATGACTTGTTTAATCATGTCTTTATCTAAAACACCTTATTCCTTTTGATGTCCAGGGAGGGACAGATTTTCTACTTGTCACCCTGTCCCCTATCATCTCATCAGTCTTTTAAGCATCTTTCTGTTGTTAATCCAAACATCTCAAGGCAGATCAGCAGTCAGAGTGAGGGAGTAACTGGAGGATCATTAATTTTTATTTATTCACACCAATATTTCAAAGTGCCTGATACATCCGTTCAGTGGCATTGGCTCAAATGTGCTATTAACTGTCCCGCCATTTTCGCGATTCTGTTGAATTTCACATTTAAGCCTTCTCTGTTTGCGGGTTCCTGTTAAGAAGCATAAAGGATGCTGCAGGAGCAGTCTTGGAGCCATGGTGCAAGATGCCCTCTCTGTCACGCTGTCTGTTTATGCACTTGGTGGTTTTTGTATGAGAATCCCGTCCTGACCAGTCCCTGTCATTCAAGATCCTCTGATATGTTTTGCAATCATAGAAATGTTGAGGTAATTGCATACCTTCCCTGCTCATTTATTTTCAATTAGAGGCAGGAATCTTCTTTGCATGCCATTTGAAACCCTTGTATCAGGTATCTGTATGCAGTGAAAGAGATGCTGTGTTCTGCACTGTGGGTGGATGCTCTTACCGGAGCGCTTTCAGCGGAGAGTTCATGGAAATGCTTGCCAAGTGCACTGAGATCCCAGGAGGTGAAAGGCACTATCTGGCCATGAATAAGTGGATGTACAACATATATAATGCGAGAGCTACTCATTTGTTGTTGTGCTTTTTTGTGTTCAAAAATAAGTACATATTTCAATCTTCCTTTAAAACATGTCTTGCTGTTTCCTGAGTGTCCAGACCTGTACTTAATTCCCAAATATACTTGTGGAAACCATTCAACACAGCCCTTTCTTGCTTACGTGGCGGGGCAGACCTGCTAGTATGAAAGGAGGGTCACCGTTTTGCGTTGCACATTGAACGCACACCTGAGCTTGCGTGAGGGCCACCTCCTAGCTCCAGACTGGGAGGAGCCTCTGACCCCACTCCCAGCTTCTGGGCAAAGCCCATAACTGCATAGATGGAGGTACCGTAATGGGACATCTGGGCTGCGCAAGCAGCAGAAACAGAGGTCCACGTACAAGTAGAAAGGCAGCAGTCATCAGCTCGCACCTCCGAGGAATCGTCCCTGAGTGATGGCAGGAGGGATCCTGTCCTGCCTAAAGCAGTGCCAGTATTGGCAGAGAAGGGTGTACCCTGGGATGTTTCCTTTTCAAAGTCTTAAGTATTTTAAGAGTGTGTTGTTAAGAAATCTATTTGCTAAGCTTGTTGTTTTTCTGCCCTACTGTCCTCAAGGATGTTAACTTAGAAGAGCTGAGTGCAGGCAGTCCATAAAAATGGCTGGAATAGTAGGTTCAGGACATCTCAGGCCTTCAGGTCAAGGATGGTGGATCAGTAGTACCCACGTCCTATTTCATGATAAAGAGGTTTTCACATGCATGTGATGTCACTTCAATGTCCGGTACTTCTTGAGGTGCTGAATTCTAAAAAACAAAAATTGGACACGATCTTGGGCAGAGGTATCGGGGGTTTGCAGCAATCAAAAATGTGTCACGCACATAGCTTACATGGCACACACGTGTTGAAGTATGAAGAGACTTGAGTGGCAGGGGCTACGCCAGTGTCTGTGGTTATAGTCCGTGCAGTTATTGGGATGAACTTTTGGTATGGGGCCAACATTTCTGCATCCCTGCAAGTGCTTGTCTGAATCCGCAGTGGTAGCAGGGATGAGCCTTTTCTCCCTGTGGCGACTAACAGCATCAGGTAATGTTCTGCAATAGGAAGTGTGTTTGGATTACAAGAGAAACAGCTTTCTAAACGTGGTCGAAACCTTTGCCTCAGGCGCCTCCACTTTGTTTCCATTCATTTTCCTTAATTTTACTGGATGTTTTGCCCTCGGACTGATAAGCTAGGTCTTTTTCTTCTGACAGTTGTTGCAACTCTGTTGCTATGACTACTTAACCCACTTTTTGTTCTCGATAACAGAGATGAGAAGAAAAGTGCTCACCAAACTTTCCCCTGCATGCACAACAATTCACCCCAGGACTTTTGCCCTAATGACCTGTGGATAAAGAGGACTTGGAGCAGCTCCTTCCTCCTAGATGCTGAATTGCAGAGAACCTGAAGGGCCTGGTGCAGCTGAGAGGCGCTGATGAGTGCTGCTGAGATAGCATGCAGGGTTTTCAAATTGCTCTTACTTAAAAGGATCTTCTGAAGAGGTGTAAGTGCCTGTAAATTTTTAAGCACAGAGGAAAAGCCAGTGCTGGATTCCTTTGAAGATGCTGCAGAAAAATATCACTCGTTCTGTTGCAGATTGAGATGGTCCAAGGGTGAGAGAGCATGGAAGGAAGGAAAACCCAAGAGAAGATGTTCATATAGCGTTGGCACTTTCTGTAGGAAGTCAGAGCAATCAGTATGTATAGGGACCTAGTAGTATATGGGTTTTTTCCTCCAAGTATCACTTGAAGAGAACTAAAACCAATTCCCCAAAGTGACAAACTGTTCTCAGCTTTCGGCCTCATATTCCAGTCCTGAGGCTATGAAGGGTTATGAAGTCTAAGGCCAGAGATGACCACCTTGATTAGCTGATCTTATCTTCTGCAGAAAATGTACTGTAGATGTCCACTTACTGAATGCTACACTCGGCCCCATAGCTTGCTGTTCTAAAAAAACCCCAAGCTCAGTATAGGCTCTCATTTCACATCCAGTCTTGATTTAAAGACTTGAAGTCAGTAGAAAACCTGCTCTGATATGTAATATGACGGTTTTGATGATGAATTCTCTTTGCCACAAAAAATATGTTCTGGTTTGAAATTTTCTAGCTCCTTTTCTGCAGCCGCTGAATCTAGATAATGTTTTACAACCATCACAAAAGCTTCTCTGAGATGTAAGCCAGGGACCTGCAGTGAGGATGGTGCTCTGAAACCGACCAGCCATTTGATACTGAAGAGGCACTATCTTTAAAATCTCAGCTTTGTGATACGGTGGTTTAGTTTTTACATATGAAAATGTTGTGAGCTTGCTCTTGCCAGAACTGATAAGTAGTTGCGGTGCCTCCTTTCTCCCCCATGGTATCCTCTTTCTTCAGAAAGCAGTCGCTTGATGCCAGTTGAGCAAACGCGGCTTTGTCTGTCCGGGGAGAAAGGAGCTGAGTGCATGACAATGTTGAGGCAGGTCTGGTGTTTCAGAATAAGCCATGGCCAGCACATGTTCGGATGAGCCTTTCGGAGTCCGGGGATTCAGGCACGAGGGGCTCTCGCCTTCTGTTTGCAAGGCTTTGCCTGTGCAAGCCGCTCTGGAGGAGCGTTTCTGAGCGATGTGGCTGATGGGGATGGCAGCAGGGAAGTGACACCAGCTGGGGTAGCCCTTGGAGTGCCATTCAGCTAAATTTGTGCTGTGAATTGAAAGGACAAAAGGTTGCAGTTTAACCCAGGAAGCTCGAGAGAAGAGATTTAACTTCTTCATTTTGTCAGGGTCTTTTTATTGTTCTGCTAACCTTGGTGGCATGGAGCCAGAAGATTAACTACTGCCAGAAAAAAAAAAACAACCTACAAATGAAAAACAGTAATACGATCCTTATTATTACCACCGAGCTCTGCAGAGGATGAGGGAAAAAATTCATACAGGTTTGTTTGCTGCTAGATGATGCTTTGAAGTTAGGTCACTGCTGTGTTTAGCATCTTCCATAAACTCTAGTTAATGTTTTATCTTGGAGAATAGCATGTGAGGCCAAAAAGGGATGTTATAAGAGAGAGACTCCAGTTCTGAGTCAGAGATGAGGATAACTGGGCTTTGGGGAGAGTTCAGGTGGGATTTAGAAAGGCTGGGGAAAGGCAGAGGAGGGTGTCCCAGGCAGGGTGACAGTGCTTCAGAGGGAATAGAGGGCTTTTGGGGGGACATAAATGGCAGAGAGTATGTTGTGTGAAGGAGATGATACCACGTCCTTAGTAAGGTGCAGCAGGTACTGTAAGCATGACTGTCAGCTGGAAATTGAGGATGAAGTCTAATGCATGTTTCCTCTCTCTGGTGCCTGCAGTGTGTCAGATTCTACCAAAAGGAGTGGTAGGCGTCCTGGGACCTTCTTCAAGCCCAGCCTCGAGCTCTATTATCAGCAATATCTGTGGGGAGAAAGAGGTAAGTGGAAGTGTCCCATGTTGGAGTAAGTCTGTGCCCTTGTGCTGACTGACTTGGCCCCAATACCCATCGCACTCGGCAGCTGCCCAGGGCTGGGAGGGTAACGCAGGAGCCCTGGCTCCTTCCTCCCGGTGGTTCAGGGCAGGCCTGGGGTGAGAGCAGAGTTGCCCACCATGGGTAAGGGGCACCACAGAGATCCTGACCCATTCCCCAGTCTCTGCCTTCTGCACATTGTCCTTCAAACCGAAGATGCTCTCGGTGGGCCCTGATCACAGCAGTGCTTCCCACTGCCTGGTGCTCAGGCTCCCCGGGAACACGGCATTTTACTGGTGATTTAGTAAGTATGGATTAGGTTTTTAATTTACCACTATACCGAGCAGCAATGCCTTCTATGCAGATCCCATGCAGAAGGGCTTTCTGCAGCCTTGAGGAGTTTTGTCTGAGACTGTCGCGACTATGCCAAGTCCCAGGCACAGCCGCACAGCTTGCTGCAGCTTCCAGCTCTGCCTTACGCTGCCTGCTCCCTCGCCTGGGTCTGCCTTTTGCATTTCTTGTTCAAGTCCAGTGCTCTGTTTCTCAGTCATCATTTCTGTGTATGCACACCACTCCTTTCCACCCGTGCTCCCCAAACCTTCTCCAGCTCATGTCTACATACCTCATCATCCCCAGTGTACTCTGTCCTCGTGTCCCAGCTGCCAGGCAGAGCAGGGATGTTACCTTCATTAGACAGGGGCAGTGAGGTACCTGCCTATGGTACCCCAGGACATCCTTGGCAAAGATTACTTGCTGTAGTCATCTTATCTGCTATATCATCCTTCCCATGCTCCGCCATGGCCGCTAATAAGAGGAGTTAACAGCTTGGTTTATCACCCCTTCTCCTAATGCACATATTCTTGCAGCTTCTTCCTTTTCCATTTCCTCTCTCTTTTCTGCCTCCTTTGTCCTTGTTTTCATCTGTATCACCTTTTACTTCAGCTTCCTTCACATGCAACGCTGATGCGAACCATGTCCCCACTGACTGAGAGGTGCAAAAACCTCAGCTTGCCCTGGCAGATGTACATCCCGGGCAAAGTTCCTGGGTGTGACACTACTTTGTGCACATACTTGGAAAGCTGCACCCCTTTCTGTTTGCTGCTGTTCCATCAATGCAAAACCGTTTTATCTGTGTCCAGATATGTGCCTGATTTAATATTTTATAAGCCTTGAACCATCTTACACTGATCTGGCTCTGCTCTCGGGGAAAAGAAATTGAGTTCTCTTCTCATAGTTCATCCCTTTAAAGCCAGATAACATCTCTCAGCCATTTAGTGGTCTCTCTCTGGAGCTCAGCCTCCAAGGAGAGGAGTGCCTGGAACTGAGCACTGTAAATAACATGCATTCACAAATGACTGCTGTTCTTTGTTCCCTGAGAATCAGAAGTGTTTAAGAGATGGAAGAGATCTTTTAGACCAAGTGCTTTGGGCTACAGCAGGATGGGTCTCTTGAGAGTATTTTGTAGTGTTTTCTCCAGTTAAATGTCCCAGACATGTGCTCCATCCCAGGCAAAGGCAACTCTGCAGTAACAGATTGCAAGTGTTTTTCCCCTGAAATTCATATTCAGTCTGAGTCTCTGCTCTAAGTCTCTCTCTCTTTCCCCCCCACCCGAAATGAAAAGTGAGTGCTAGTGTGCTTCTAAGGTATTTGATTCCCAAGCTTGATCTCGGCTGCACTCCTAGTGATGTAAACCTGCAGTAACTCCCTGTGATTTATATCACAGTAGCATCAGTTGGTGCCACTGTGTTAAACGTGATACAGCAGCCTGGCCAGAGCCATTGTACTTACAGCTGTCCATCAGGTAAAGGCGAGTGTCCCCATTTTACCAGCAAGGCACCAGACAGTGGAGTGACTGGCCTGATGTTCACCTGTGGTGAACTGGGGGATGAGGCTGTCTCTCCTGTGTTACCCCTCTAGTGCCTTTGGCCCAAAGATTTCCTTCCCTCCTGTCTGGGGAGGGGTGTTTCACTGGGGCAGAGCTCTTGGAAAGGAAAGGAGGGCTCCGGGACTGAAGGTGAGCTCTGAACCAGTGGCTGCCTTCACCTCTGTCTCCATCTCTCTCTTCTCTGTTAGCACTTATTGCTGCAAGTCTCAGGTTCCATCTGGCTCCCAAGAGTGATCAGCACGCTTGTACTGGAGCTGCCCTGTCTGCTCTGGTTAAAGGAATTTGCCTTTCCCTTACAGTCTGCTTCTCTCCCTGTTAACAGAGCCTGGGATGAGGGCTGCAGAGTGAAATCAAGGCAGATAGCAGCTTATTACTCTTTAACTTTCCTATTGCTAACCAAACAGCTTATGCTGTCAATAAAGCAGCCATCACAACCTACTAATAGCCTTTCTCAAGAGGAGGGAGATGGGAGGCATGGGATATTACCTTCCAGAAGGACTAATAATGGAGGAAAAGAGGACTTGACACTCCTCTAATGAAGCCGAAGCAGATGTTTCCCTTTCTGTGTCTTCTATTTCTTCCAAATAATTCACTCAGCAAAAGGAACGCAATATTCCTTCTCCTTATTTGGCTGAACCCCTGGTGTCCGAGCTTGATCTGTTTGCCCACCCGTTGCATCTACATGAACCTGCCAGGTGTGCAGCAGAGCTGCCTCGGAGGGAGCCCTCGGGCTGTCCCCCCCGTGCACCTTCCCTGCTCCCCCTTCCCCAAATTCCCTGGGAAACGGCATCCCACTCCCACCTCCTGCTCCTCCGTATTAATGACAAGCACAGCGTTATTAGGACTCGTGGTTACGGTCCCGTTGGAGCTTGCCTGCTGTATGGCCACCTGTTACCTCTCCGCTGATCAAAAAAGCCCAAAGCTTCTGGCTGCTGCATCTGTTCCTCTCTCTCCCGAGCCTTGCCAGCGCAGGGTCATCTTGTTCTTCTCTTCATCTCTCCTAATTACCTGATGACACATCGGTACCGCAGGCAGAGGTGGATTTGCAGCACTTCATCCATCTAGCACACAGCAAAGGTCTGAGGGTCTCCAGCACGGGCTGTGTAACTCCCTGCCTGCCTGCAAAGCATCCTCCGTATTCACCCAGGCAGCAAGCCTGAAATGAAGTGTGGGCCCAGCTACAATTAGTGCCCAAGCTAATTAGGTTGAACTCATCCGGAATGGTTTCCTGTGCTGTAATCACAGCCCCCGTTGCCTTTCTCTGAGTGGCTCAGCAAGACTTTTTCTGATCCACTTCTTCCCGTGGCTTCTTTTTGCCATGATAATTATTTTCCTCTGCTATTGCACAAATCCCACCCTCCTCTCTTCACTCTGGTGATGCTTCTGCAGTTTTATTGGGATATTTCACTTTCTGCCTGCTGTGCATTTCACACCAAAGGTCCTTTATGGTAGATTTACTTGTTTTTATTTTTTTTTTCCTCTTTAATTATGTCTTCTTTCCCCTCCTCCCCACTTAGGTTCCTCACTTCAAAGTGGCACCAGAGGAGTTCCTGAAGCTGCAGCTCCAGCGGTTCACCACCCTCAACCTGCACCCCAGCAACACCGATATCAGCGTGGCTGTGGCAGGAATCCTGAATTTCTTTAACTGCACCACCGCCTGCCTCATCTGTGCCAAAGCTGAATGTAAGTCATTGCCAGGCTGGGTTCGGCTGCCCCTCTGCTCCCAGTGCCTTCTGTTCTGTCTCCTGCTGCGTGTTTGGTGCCTGTTGGAGAAGGTCCCACAGGCAGCGTGTGAGAGCTGCCTCGCTGTTGCATCCCAGGGCGGTTGCCTCGCCTAGTTGTGGTGGCAAGGTCTCTTCTGTTGGCAGCAGGCGGGCACTTGGTCAGAGCAGCCTGAAACAGCGGAGACCTGCAGGGCAGGTTTTCCCACCCTGTTGCCCAGCGGAGGTGTTTGCGGTGTTTGTGAGAGGAGGAAAGGGGATGGGGGAGAGACTTGCCGGCCTTCTGTTTGACAATCTGAAGAGTGTTTTGCTTGCACAGATGGGTTTTTGAAATGAAAAAAAAAAAGGCTTAGGCTTGTTTCTGGAGATTATTTTAGGCAAGTAAAGCTTTTTGAAATATGTCTTTCCCAAACCCACATGCAGTTTGTGGCCTAAAAGCAGGACTTGATTAATAGTCAATACACTGCACGCCCTCTTGGGCTCTGCAGCCATACATCTGCTGGTAATTGTGCATCTGGATGCTGGAGCATTCACCTCAGCAAGACCATATTCATCTCTGCATAACTCTCCTAACATGGCAGGAGCAGGCTCTGCACCGTAGTGGTTACAGGGAGTAAAGCATGTCCTGTGCTTTTTAAGGTCAGTGTGTATGTAGGTAGCTGGTGTGTAGCAGCCACATCTATTTTGCTTTTATTATCCTGTAGCCAGATTCATTAGCACTAGAGTTTATCATACAAGCAAGCCTAGAAGAGAGGCTTTGAAAAGGCATGTGGATCCGGTGGTAGCTTTTGGGACACTGGCAAGAGTTTAGCAGTCTCTGACCGTGGGACCAGGTGCAAAGGAAAGGCAGCATCTTTTCCAGCTAGACCTGGACAAACTTCACGCCACCAGCTGTGCTAGTAATGCAGTGTTGTGGCAGATTCCTGCACAGGGACAGAAGGAATTGTCTTGTCTTTTTGCTTTGTGTACCCTGAGGAGACCACAACCTCAGCTGATGTGAATAAATTGCCTTCAGTAGGCATGCTCAGATTTACCCCAGCGGAGGACCTGACCCTAAATTATGCAATTAAAATCATGCAAATGGTCTCCTACATTACTTCTAGTGCTGGAATTTTTCATTGTCTAACCTTAAGCAAAAACGGGTAAGGAAAAAAAAAAAGGAAGAAAAGATAATTACGTTTTCTCACCTGCGGTGCAGCGTGCTCACAGCTCTGTCCTCACACTGCTGCCAGGCATGGGGCACACATAAACATCAGCACACCGCCATACGCCCCTGCCCTTCTCCCTAGTTATGTGCCAAAACATGCAGGTACCTCCCATTGAAATATTAATACCTCCCTGGTATTAATATGATTCTTCATTTAACTGGATCAAAACCTTGGGAACGAAATTACTCACATTAAAATAATACCCTTTTAATTGAATCAGTCTGGTTTATTTTACTCTGGTATTCCTGGATAACTCAATATTTAGGATGTGCTGTGCAACCCGAGTCCTTCCCAGACCCAGGGAAGCAGTGGGATGGGTGCCTTTCATGCATCCTGCTCTTTGTGCTCAGTAAGGACCTTATCTGAGCTAGGCTTGAAGCACAACATGCTCTGACTATAACAGAGTGCAGAAAAGGCATAATCCAGCTTCATATAGGAGCACAAGCCCTCATTTTCCCTCAGGACAAGCAGGGCTCCTAAGCACAGTCCTTAAACAACTAACTCGAGGCACTTTGGGCTTTCGGAAGGTTCCCTGGAGGCAAATAAGGGGAGCATATGAGCTGTCTGCTCATCAGTGAAGAAATGCCGTTTTGAGGGATGTTATTATTTAGATCCCAGGAGGGAAAGTCATAGCTCTTTTGGTTCAAGTACAAGGCTGTGTGATGGGACTCCTGGGTCCTATCTCGACATGCTCGTACTATCACTGTTAGGAGTCACATCCTTCCTCTGGGGACTGAGTGTAATTTCTTCTGGCAGAAGCAGAAAATGACCCTCAAAGTCAACGGACTTAGGCCAGCCTAAGTGTAATGCAATGGTGAATAGAATAAGATTATGTGACTCAGTTTCTCTGTGGTACGGAAAAAGTAGCTAGTTTGTGAATTGCTCTAAAGTCCTAATGTGGAAGGCTTTGTGTGATTCCACAGAAACCTTAACCCAAAAAGGCAAACGCTGACAAATACAGGGGTGCACAGACTTCACAGGAGCTAGTCTGTATGCTCCGATTGAGGAAATAACACCCCGTGCTCACGAAGGGAGACCGGGGCACTGAGGTCAAAAAGCTCGTGCAAGCCCTAGGGCCAGAGGGAGATATTTGAAGCAATGCTGTTGATCTAAGAGCAAGGCTGGATGATAGGAGTCACCATTTCTCTTCCCAACTGTCAGGGTCAAGAATTGCACCTGCACAGATCTTGTGCAACCACGGACAGAACTGCTGGTCCCATGGGCTTTGGTCAGGAAAGCTCGGAGAGAAGGAGTCCATCTCCTTCTCTCCAGTAGCCTCAGGAGCAAGAGCAATAAGCAGGGATGTGGGAGTTTGCAAAAGCCTTTAGGTCGTGCATTCCCTGGCAGCGGGCTGTAAGGCGTGCCAGGTACTCTGGAGGGGAGGCCATACCTGCAGAGAGCTTGGGGCTGGGCTACTCCTGCCAGCTCCAAATGTTTTGCATAAGAAAAGGAAAAATAAAATAAGCAAGGTCAGGACTTCCCATTGGCCAGCTCAAACCACTGACCTGCCTCTGTGTGTACCCATGGTCCCCATAGGACTGTTCAAACAGTACGTGCCTGATGCAGCCTCTCCACGCATGGTGGTCCTCACTTTAGTACTTCAAAGTTGCCAGGAGGGGTCTACAAGCCCTTGCTCATGTTTGGCCTGCAGAGCAGCCTTCTGAAGTGCCAGTCTGTCAGCAGCAGCATCTCGCATCCTCTCATCATCAAACAAAGGGGAATCTCTTCAGATAATAGAGACTGCCCTCCACACGACAAGAGGAGCTACAAGCAGGAGGTCTGATGAGGCTACAGGTAGGATCTAACATGCTGGAAATGATCATTTCCTCGAGCCAAAGGAGGAGATCAAACGCTTCCCTTTTTCCCTGGTCCCACTTCCTCCTCTGATGTGCTTTGTGCCTGATGTGCTTTAGAAACTTAGCAGCTGGGCTCTGCCTTCCTCACCGCAGAGGCCAGGGTGGCTGTCTAACCAGGGCTCGTGCCTCAGTGAGCTGTGGGCTGGAGGAGAAGGCAGCAACAGAGGTGCAGATGTAGTCAGCAAAGAAAAGAATTAAGAAGAAGCTGAGGGTCTGATGTGAAGCAGTTGACAGAGGGATGCTCTACAGTTTGCAAGATGAACTCATAGCAGTTTGCAGAGGGATGCTCTCCAGTTTGCAACATTAACTTACAGCTGAGATATACAACCTTTGGCATTAAGGAGCAGGATGTAATTTTATTTCTGCAGGAAATTAAATAGAAAAGGTACATTTCCAAAGGGGATGGCCGAAGATTGCCCTCCACACACCCACCCCTTTCTGTGAATTTCTGTCCCCTTGAAAGCCACATCATGGTGTAAATCTGGGCTTCTCCCACCAGCAGGGTAGCATGCAGAGTACTGCAGCTTTCCCTTTTCCTTCAGGTCTATCCAAAGCCGAGCACCACGTCTCCCTGCTGCCAGCCCATGTTTCACCGTGGTGTTTGCCTGGGAATACTCTCCAAGGGCAGAAGTATTTTATATTCAGTGATAGTTCTGGGGACTTCAGTCCGTGGGCTGTAGTGCCAGCAATGGTGGGTCCTGGCATCAGTGGCCAGGTGTGCTCAGCCCTCATCACTGGCTTAAATTGGGTGCAGGTTTGGTAGGGAGTGCTTGGAGAGCTGCATCTAGTGCTGCCTCCCTTCCTCCTAAACATCCACTTCTTCCAGAGTACGGTGTTAAATGCCATGGAATTTAAATCATTGTGGGCAAAAAAGGGTAAGTTCCATGTCTTTTTTTTTTTTTTTTTTAATGCAAGACTTTTATGAAATTAGTAAAGTGTTCTTAAAATCCTCCTTAGTTTTGCAGCAGCAGATTTTGCTGGGATGAGCTGTAAGTAAACTTGGTATTCTTAGGACTGTTAGGTGCAGCAACCTGTCTGGTCCCTTGCAGATGTGGAATAAGGTGAAAATAAACCTCACAAGGATCAAATGAAGGGCTTAGGTAAAATTTACTATTCACTTGAGCTAGCCCACGTGTCCTGTACACAGAGTGAATTCACTGGCTAGTGAGAAAGAAAAAGAAGCCAGTGTGATCCAGAGAAGTCCTGGCCACTGCTGGTTTTGTAGTCCCTTGCTGAGTTCCTACCTGTACTCAGAGAAAAGGTAAGAGGCGAGTGCATTGTAAAGAGCTCAGTGCAAACTTAGCTTGCTGAAAAACTCTCGCTGTGAATGAGAGGCTCCTCATCTTGGATGTATCCCTTTTAGTGCACTGCTTTGTTACCTTTGTGAAGTGCCGGGAGTCCTTGAAAGCAGCGTGCTCTAACGCTAATCACATCGCATTGTATTGCTTCCCCAGTCCCTGACCTTCTGGTGAATGAGTGGTTCCATGCAGCCAAAAGTATGATTAGGTTAAGAGTAGAGCTCTGAGTTGAGGATGGGTTTTGCCCCTGCGCCAGCTGGGACGTGAGTCTGCTGATAGTTCTGTCCTTTTCAGTTTTCTTCAGTTCAGCTTTCCCCCTTCTTTTGGGATTGTCTTTCTGTGGGGATGGGTTGTGTGACCATGCTAGCTGTCTGTGTCTTGCTAATGATTACATCTGGTGGTCTCTCTGGTTAATCAAACTTGACAGAAGGTTATTTCCTGATGAAACTCAGCAGCTGGATAGAAGAGACAGACTCTATCAAATATGCTTTCTTGACTAAGAAAAGCTGCAGCAGGAGCTTTGACGTCTTATTAGACATCAAGGAAGCCGTGTTAGAAGGAGCCCTTGCAGTGACCTAGCTGCAGGAAGAAACTTCAATCAGAAGTGCCAAAGGCAACAGGGCACAAGTCCAGGGAAGCCGGGACTCATCCATGTGGGTGCTCACTAATTATTACTTCTTTTCTTCAGCTCCCGTCTGAAGGGAGGGCCCAGTCCTGCAGACTGCATGGGGAGCGCTGAGGCAGCCAGAGTCCTGGCTCTTCCCCATGGCTGATCACGTCCAGACACTGCCCGAGGAGGCAGAGGGCTGTACTGTGCTGGGGCACTCGCAGGGCTCAGTGGGGGCACGGGGGAGGCAGAAGTGCAGATGGCAGGGCCGAAAGAGGGAGGAGGGCTTTGACGTGGAAGGTGGGGCTCCAGAGACCTTGCCCAACGATGGAGCCGCTGGACTGCGAACATTATCCTGCTTTACTCTCCAATTTCTCCATAAAGCACCAAATATGCTGGTTGGTTGGTTTGTTTTATTATTGGCTTCTGTGTTGCTCTAGGAATCCCCAGTCCACAAGTAATTCTGCACTTTGCTAGGACCATAATCACAATTTTTTTCACCAGTTTTTAGTGTAAACCTAATGTATTTTTGCAGTGATCTCTGCTTTGTCTGACTCTCAGCAGAGCTTTTCATCCCCAGGGACACATGCCCTTGGAAGATAGCAGCTCCCCATTGGAGTGCTCCAAGATCTCCAAAGTCTATCAAGTTGTGCCTTGTGGGGCACTTAATTTGGGAGCTGGTAATGCAAAGGCTTAGGAGGAGGAATCATCCTCCAGCAACCAGCGATAACCAGAATAACCCCGCATGCAGGAAGATAATGGAGAACTTGTCTGGACTCAGGAGTCCTGAGCAAATTTGTATCAGTGATCTTATCTCTTCCCAAGAGGCCTTTGCGGCCACTTTTTGTCTGGAGAACAGCTGGAGTAGCTCCATCGTTTCCCATTCCCTGCTGGCCCAAGCCCATGCTGCAGCCCCAAATCCTTTCCTTTGCAGTGCATAGACACAGAACTGCAGGACTGCTTCCTACTGGGGATGACTATTGGCCATGGGAGAAGTGCTTTTTGAACCAAGCATAAACTTTAAAAGTATCTGGTTTTTTCTCCCTTTTATTTGAAGGCCTTTTAAACCTAGAGAAGTTGCTTCGACAGTTCCTCATTTCCAAGGACACACTCTCAGTTCGGATGCTAGATGACAGCCGGGATCCTACCCCTCTCCTAAAAGAGATCCGAGATGACAAAACAGCTACCATCATTGTACATGCCAATGCTTCCATGTCTCATACCATTTTGCAGAAGGTAAGTGTCTGTTAAAGTGTCACAGTTGGACATGTGGCTGCTTTCACTGAACGAGATATTGCGTGCAGTACATGAGCATGCATGTGCAGGTGTTGTACGATAATGGAGTGTAAAAATTCCTGCAGCAACACTGGAAATGGTCTCTGCTGAGAGGGGAATTGCCACTGATGGAGTTTCTGGGGAAAATAATTTGCTCTCTCTTTCCAGGACTGTATCAGTAGAAGCAATGGTTTAATTGCTCTGAGCTGATGTGTTTGCTTTCTAGAAGCGGTACGTGCTTGTTGCTCCTATTGCCATCAAACAGCTGTGGATGGCTGCTTAGTGCTCTGAAATTAGTCAATCATTGCAATAGTTTTATTTTTTCTCCAAGTACATTTCTAACTTTTTGCTTCCTTTTTTGTTGTCTTATTAACCGAGATTTTATTTTAATCATGTTTATTTTTAAATGGTCTCTTGCTGCAATTTTTAGCATTTGTTTTGATAGCCGACTTCAAAATTGAGCAGTGGCTCCAGATGGAGTCTAAAGTTGTGTATAGTTTCCCACGTCCTGGAAGGAACAAGAAGTACTTTCCTGAATGGAGGCAGGAACCGAGCGATGGGGTCCCCCCTTGGCTGGTGGTGCAGGCATTACACGTGGTGTCCTGGCTGCGGTATCAGGTAGTCATTCAGAGGCCTTGACTGTGTCGGATTTATCCCTGATGACAGCCAGCAGAAACCATTAGAGCTGTTTTTATTATTCCCCTTCCCCACCCAGGATTTTTATTCCGCTGCTTGCAATTTTGCATTTCTAAGTAGGTGGGTTTGGGGTTTGTTTGGGTGCCCTCTATGCAGGGGGAGAGGGGGGGTTGGTGTCTGTGGTTTGTTGTGTTTTGGGTTTTTTTTTTTTTCCCTTTCTCCTGGTCCTTGTTCCGTGCTGCCTGGCTGCTGAGGGCTGTCCCCCTCCTCTGTTGCTATAGTGACTTCCCACAGGCATACAGCAGCGCTCTTTGGGCACCTGCAGTCTCCCTTCTGGGCTCCAGCATCCTTCTGCCACGACTGATAAAGATGTCAGAGATTGCCACGATTTTTCAGCAGTTCAGTAAAACCTAATATAGTCTTCCCGGCTAGAAGACTGTAGGAATGGAAGGTAATAAATAGTGAGCTTCTAATCTGGCAACTTCTTGCACCTTGGGAGGCTGGAAAGTATTTTCTTTATAGAGGTGCAGCCTGAGTAGGGGGTGAGGTTGTGGTGAGCAAATAGATACATCCTTGGCCTCTGCCCGCAGGTCGCCAAAAGCATGAAAAATGCACTATTGGTTTGAAAGTGCCTTGCGTCAGACCTGTCTCAGGAGACCAGTCCTGGCCTCGGACAATGAGAGAAATTGCAATTTCTCATCTTTTACCCTCCACATATGGTCTGGAGACACATGGTTGCTTCCTCGATTACCAGCCTGTCCCAGCCGCCCACCTGCCAGCGGGCATGTTAAATGGATGGGAGCGATGCTCACAGGAAGCGCTTTGTTGCTCACTTTGATTTTCTGCCCTTGAAATCAACAGCACTGACTTCACAGTGGGTCAGAGGGAGAGCTGACATCATCGCTGTCCCCAGGAAGGGAGAAGAGAGGGAAATGGGTGCCAGGTTTTATTGTCTAGGGGCTTAAAAATGAGGCAGGTGTCTGGAAAGCTGGCTGAAAGGCAGGTTGGCAGCCTCCTCTGGACTCGTGGTGCTCTTTTGGTCAAATGACTTTGCTGTGTCCATTTTGCCACCTGTGCAAGGGACAGGGTGACAACGTGTGACTGAAGGGCTGGCCACAGCCAGACCTAAGCCACCGTCAGTCGTCTGTGGGCATCTAAAGCTTTCCCCTCTGTCCATGTCCACTCCCACTGCAATGGGGGTGACCTCAGGTTTGCGCAGAAATAGGTAAAGAATAGGCGGGAACAGGGAGAGGTGCAATCTAAGCCTCCCCTTCGCTGTATCTTTCCTTCACTCACTTTCTGCTGTTGCCATCCTCTAGCTTACAGGAGAGATGCAAAGGGACTAAAACCAAGTAAGGAGGTGCTGCCTTGGTCCTTCCCTCCCTGCCTCCAGTTCCTCGGTGTGGTCTGCGGTGATGGGAAAATCTCTTTGCCGAGGTCCAGAAGCATGATTTGAGACTAGCTGTGTTTGGCAGCGAAACATAGGCTTTCAGGAGGATCTGCAGATTAATCCCCCACTTTCCTGAGCATCTGTTCCCACAACCAACTCCTTGTTTACTGAGAATTTTGAATTTTGGAAAAGGACTTCAATGATCTGGTCTCTGATCTCTAGAACAGATCATCCCACGGAAAAATATGTGTTCCTCTCTCTGCATCTCCCTACACTTTTACCCTCTTTTTTTCTATGTCTGTGGCTGTTGCAATCCTGTCTAAATTCTGGAGAACAGGCTGAGTTACTAGGTTTCATTCATCCTAATTAATTTGCAGTACTGGAGCCCAAATCTGACTGATACATCTGGGAAAACCACCACTGGGATGACTGTCCTTTTTCTGTAACTCCAGAAGAGCTTTTTCTGCCTTGCTCTCTGCATCGCATTGTTTGTAGTGAAAGGAGACAAGCCCTGAGCTTTCTCAACTGCTGCTTTCCCTCATTATGTTCAAAAAGATGTTGATGGTTGAATAGGAGAAAAGCAGCATCCATTAACAAAGCAGCAAACCTCAGCCAACCTCGCTTTCCTCCAAACACGCAGTACACCCGAGGAACTCCTCATCCCAGGCAGCTCTGGCGGCCTCGGGCTGAGGCTGCGGGACCCCACCTTGCCTTGCTGGGTTCTGCATGGGCTGTTGCTGTTGGGGTGCAAAAGCTTTTACTTCCAGTGGACATCTTCCTTCCAGGTTGTCCTTGGCTGGACGCACCCACAGGATGGGGCCATGTGCAGAAATCCTCGAATGTCATCTTGCACCATGCCGCAGAGGGAGTGGGGTTGGTCACAGGGGTCTGGAGCTGCGGCTCGTGCTGTGTTGGGTGGTTTCTCTCTGCCAGACAGCCCCTGTGCAAGTGCTTTGCCAGTGCTGTTGCGGAGAGGAGACCTCAGAGGTAGGCTTAGTCCTGCTGAAAAATTGGTTCCCCAGACTTTAATTTCACAGGTCAAATTGTGTTGCTGTGTCCCACCCTTCCCTGCCTGCAGGAAGACAGCAGCGCTTGCACGGAGCGATAAGGATGAAAAAGCAAATGTGGCCCAGTCTCTGCCTTGCCGGAGTGGAGATTGAAGATTGTCAAGCTCTGGTCTAATCTCCTTTCCTTTCCTTCACAGGCAGCTGAACTGGGAATGGCGTCTGCCTATTACACGTATATCTTCACTAATCTGGTAAGATGTTTTTCTTGGCTTTTCTACCGTGTGTGTGTAGAGTCATGTTAATGGGAGCTGATCTCCCTGGCCTGTGGGAGCGTTGGGAAGAGCCACGTGCTTGCGGAGCGGGGAATTCGTGGCAGAGGGGGAGGGAGGCAAGGAGGGGTGTCCCCGTGCAAGCCTGAGCATCAGTCAGGGAAAGTCTTGCCCTGGCCTTCAGGAGGTGAAAGCCGACGGATGCCCAGCAGCACCGATCAATCCCATACAGCTGCCAAAGGCAGGATTTGTACACGTTGCAGGCGGAGCCAGTGTGATGAGATGTGTGGGTCCTTGGGAAGCACCAACAGACGGATGGTTCCTGACCGAGGACTCAAGAGGGTTATGCTGGAGGTGTCAGCCCCCGAGCCCGTTCCCCGCACTGGGAGAAGGGCAAGCTGTGCTGGGGTGTGTGTGCAGAGGGCACCACGGCCCCGTGCTTTTTTGCTGTGCCTCTGAGAGTAGCTGTCTAAGACAAAGGAGAATGATATCATAAATGTTGAGAGGCAGAGCGGGGTGTATCTTCAGCATGGCCCCTGGTGATTTGGCTTTATAGCTACTAATAACATTAATGGGGGAATCGTGTGGTTAAATCCCTGAGTACTGTGCTAAACAAGGAGTAATGGGCTTAGGCAGCAGCAGGGGGAAACCCAAAATAAACATCAGAGAAACTTCTCTTGCTGCAGCAGCTACAAGGCTCTTGAACAGGCTGCCAAGTGGCGTGGGGGAAATGCTGCCACCGGGGAGACCAGATACCTACCTATTAATGCTGGTGTGGGGATGATGGAAACCTGAGTGCGGCAGGATGGGCTGGATGATTAAGTGGAGGTGCCTTCCAACCCCAAATGATACTCATATTCTCTAATTTCTATTAATATTTATGCCAGAGTGTGCGTGTGCCAGGAAAGCCGAGAGCTGAATCACGCTTTGTGTTTGGGTGGGAGACAGACGGGAACGGATGGAGCCAAAAGTGTAGGCAGGAGAGCTGGAGTGGAGAGGAGGAGGGGGAAGGAGGGAAATGGAGGGGTTGAAAGCCAAGAGAGCAATTGGGACAGAGAATGGAAAAGAGATAGGGAAAGGAGATGTCAGAAAAGAGAAAAATGCAAAAAACTAGAAAAAGCCAGAGGCTTCCTACCCGAACTAATAGCATTCTGATTCCTGCTTAGCACTCGATCCATAGGTCCTAACCTTGCTCAATATCAGTCCAGCAAGAGCAAGCTTCACTGCTCCTGTTTATCCCCATGCAAATGATCAGCACTGGGCAGGACAGCAAAGGGAAGGGATGTACCTGGACGGGATCGGCCAGTGATGGGATGCTGGGGGAAGAGCTGCACCCTCAGAAGGTGAAGGTCACTTGTTTTAAGGCAGTGGCTGCTGCTTTGTGATTTCTCACCCCCAGTGCCAGCCCCAAGTCAGAGTGCAGCTGTGCTGGTGCTGCTGGTAGAGCTGGTAGGGGACGATGGCCATCCCCATCAAATCCTGCTCGCAATGCTAAACGACTCCAGTCATTTCCCAGACCCAGCAAATTTTCTTGTTGCCCTCTGGTCCCAACAACTGTTTCTTGTTCCACTTGCCCTCCCCAGTCCCAGCAGTCACTGTGCACCGCACGGACCGGGACTATGCACATAGCAAGGGATTTCTATGTATACATCACCAGCACAGGGAAGTCCATGTTCCTGGATGGTGCTCAGACAACAGAAATAACTATAAAAATTAAGCTCCCCACCGCCACCACACTAGTTTTGAGCATGGGTGTGATTAAGCATTTGCTTGAGGTCAAGAAGTGAAATTTGTCTTTGAAACCCATTCATCTAGTGTAATGCAGTTATGGCAGCTGAGAAAGAAATGAGTTTTGTTGCCATTCACTCTCGCAGGATATTAATCGGTTTACCCAGGTTATTTTACCACTTTGTCCAAAAGACCAGCCCTCAGCAGAACTAACTGGATTTTTGGCAGGCACCGTTAAAGAAAGGTGACATCAGGCAAAACCGGGGCAGATGGAAGAGATATTTAAGGAAATTAGTAATATTTAAATGGGGATGAGAGATGGTAGTGAGCAATTTAGACTAATAAATCTGGGGGGATTATCAAGCTCCTAATGAACCCTCTGAGGTTTTGCTATCACTGCCTAATAGAAAAGATAAAATCCTAGTGAACTGCTGTCAAGGGGAGCAAGCAAAAAGATGGCTTTAAACAGAAGGACAACCCATCAGAAGGGGAATAGACAGTCTGTACAGCATTAAGCTACTTGGAGATGGAAAAATATTTCAGGCAAAAAAAGAAGAGAAAAGGATATAAAATGCTGAATTAAACACCTGCCCTGCGGCACTAGAGGGGAATTCTGTTTCTGTCTTCTAGCATTAATTTTATTTAATAAGCACATCCCAGCCGACAGCTAGTTGTGTGTCGCAGCTCTTCTCTCTGCGGAGCATTAGATGGAGGCAAGTTGCTGCAACTCCCCTGGCACCGGTCCATGGGGAGAGCGATTCGGGGGTGACGGCTCCTCCGTAGCCAGCCTGATGACTGCAGATAGCGTCAGTGTTGCTCTCCCCGCCATTCAGCGGGGAGGCAGAGCGGCGCGTGAAAGCAGATGCCAGCCTTTGGCAGGAGATTGCGGGAGCAAATGAGGAGGAAGTCCTCGGCCCCCAATGCATTTCCATGGGAGCTGAGGCGAGCAGCCTGATGTAAAAATATCCACAGGCTAATTTACTGCATGTGAATTCATTATCAGCCTCCTTCAGCCAGCTCAAGGGACCCTTTTTGTCAGCAACAGAAGCTCAACAAATTTTCCAGGAGTCCTAATGAAACTCACAGAACACAGCATGTCTGTTGCATTTTCCTTCCCTACGTCCATCGTCTGTGTACGGGGTACTCATGGCAACTGAGCACCCTTGTTCTCACTCCCCTTGCAAAAAAAAAAAAAAAAAATCAAAAAAAAAAAATCTCAATTTGACCCAAGTTTCTTCATGGCATCTCCACACAGTGACAAACTCCTTTGCTCTGGGGCTTACCCTTCTGAGAGGGCTGAAGTTTCCCGATGATTAATGGCAAATGCTGACCCAGTGGCCAGCTGCTCCCTGCGCCTTGGTTTGTGCGGTGCTGAGATGAGCTCAGAGCTGCTCATCGTCCCTTCCCAGCTCCCTGGCAGGGCACAGGGTTTCTGTGTATCCACACAGCTGATGACCATGTAAGAGGGCAATGGTGTGCTCCATAATAATAATAGTACTAGTAGTAATAATACTAATAATGCCAGTGCATAAATAGAGCATTGCAAGCAGGCTGTTGTGCATAGAAAAAAATGTTCTTCCTAGTGCTGGAAATCCTTGAAATCAGCAGCGCGGAGCAGGAGGGGTGTTGGATGCCTCCAAAATCCTGTGCTACAATTAATTCTTTTAGCTTGTTAATTCTGTGTAGCTTGTTGTTGTTTTTGTCTTTTTTTTTTCCCCCTCTTTTTTTTTTTTTTAATATGACATATGGACCTCAGGCTGGGTTTAAATTTCAAAACATTTATCAAGGAGATTAGATGGAAATAATTGAAACAATTAAAATTATTACTGTAAGAAGGAAGGTGTAAAGGAGTTTTACTAGTGCCTTGAGTCAGACACTCTATTCATTGGATGCAGTTTTGTTCCCCGACAATATTGTGCGGAGGTGTTGTTGCTGATAAAACAGCTGCCGTATTCAATTTCCAGAGACCAGATAAATCAGTTTTCGTTTGTTTTTTTGTTTCCTGGTTTTTCTTCTTTGTTAGTGATTTATAAAGAGGTTGGTCTTCATATAGGATGAGGTTTTCAAAGCTGAATTGTCGCTCTGGATGCCCCGTTGGAACTGGACTAGTGTCCAAATCACCCAGGCAACATCGCATGTTTCAGCGGTAGCTTGCCATTACGGTAGCATCCTTTGGAAGGAGGGAATGATGTAAAGTAAAGCAGAGGGAAAGTGGAGTACAGGTTAGTTTTTGGCTGGGACTGTGGAGCTTAGGTTTTTAGTCCTGCTTTGTGAAATTACCTTCTCTTGGTGAAATGACCTTCTCTTTCTGTGTCTGGTTTTGCGGCGTGAGCTCCAGCCTGGACCGTGGTGTTTGGCCTCGCTGTGCCAGGTCTGCTGGCCTCAAGCACCCTGCTCTCCCTTGCGCAAGTGAAGAAGGCAGGCTCTCTTGTTAAGCTTTGACAAATTTTACCTTGCAGTCCAGCCAGCCTTCCTGATTCCCAGTAGCTGATGCAAACCTTTTTGTAAAGCCCCGATCATTTCCTGGATTTACGGTTCATATTTTCAGTGGCATGTGGTAGCAGGGCAAACAAATCAGGTTTTTGCAAGGATGCCAAAGCAATTTCTCCTCATTCTAGTTAGCATGAGAAAAGGAGGATTTAGACGGAGCAATAACTGTACCTCCCTGCGTTTTGCTGCCTGTGCTACCTTACCTGTCTGGGTCTTCTTTACACGTTATTCAGAGTTCATCCTGTGCTTGATTTCCAGTTGTTGAGTAAATCATTCTCTCAGATAGAGCCCAGGCCCTCTGATGTGAGAGCAAACCTCTCTCTTTTCCTCTGCCCTCATGCTGTCTTGTCCTATTTGTCTTTCAGACTTTCTACCCCTTGTTTTCCGAGAGCTGTGCTTTTCAGGTCCTAACATTAGCACTTGACCTCTTTGCTCTTTGGGTATTTGTCACTCTTCAAACCTCAGGCTCCTTGCAGAGGAGTTGAAGTAAATTGCTTTCACTAAGGATGTGGGCAATGTATTTTCCTAAAGTGCTCTCGTTTGAAGAATAGCCTCCAAAATTTAATAGCTCTCCTTGCATGAGGAGGTAAAAGACCCATCCTTACTAGCATATGGCACACTGATGCTTTTGTGATGCATCAGCTTTGTAAAAGCAAGCAGATTATGTATGGACAATTCCCCTAAATTGTCCCCGAGTTCACCGAGATCACAGTTCCTCTTTAACTACATGAATGGCCGAATAACAGTGCCTTGGGTAGATCTCCCACATCCACTTACCTACTCAAAAGGCCACAATTTGTTGCTGTGATGACTTTTTTTCTTTCAGAGAAATTGATTTTTACATGTGGCCCATTATAAACTTATTGACTCTTGCAATAGTTTATAAATAATCTGAGTCTTTCAAGAAAACCATAAAGCACTTAACATAATATTGTCCACTTGAGTAAATAAAAAAATGTGTTCTTAGAGGAGTTTAGGAATGATTAACAGACTCGGCAGCTCAGCCCTGAGGGCAACAGGATCCAGAGAGGCAAAGGCAGGTATTTTCTCCACTGCTACATCTAACAGAGGAGGTCCGACGGTCTCAGGGGAGAAATTGGTCACTGGTGCCAGATTGTGAAGAATGGACCGTCGCAGGGGCCAAATGTCCCAGTCATGTAACGAGCATGCAGCCATGCACAAGACCAGCAGTGATGCTCGGGTGGCAGGCCCTGGTGTGCCTGTGTTACGAAGGAGGATGGGAGGTACCACCAGTCCCCTGGGAAAGTCATTCGCTTTAATCTATGTTTTGTGTCCTTTGTTGATTTGCACATTTTTCTTCCTTCTTGTACTCTTACTGCTGTTGATGATCTCCATCAGTATGAGAGCACTGTAGGGGACCTCAGTCACACAGGAGACTAAAGTCTTTTCAAGCTTCTTGTGAGAAATCCATGTTTTAGCCATTTGTTTGGGTGTCCCCAGAGGAAGAGCGGTCCTTCTGCTCCCCTCTCTGTCAGCGAGTCTTGCTCTGGACTCAACGTGTTGTTCGTGCCTGAACTGTGAAAATCTGGAGTAACTGCAGAGCAGTTGCACCAGGTATGTTCAGTGTAAATAGGACCAAGATGGTACCTTTGGACTAAGCGTACTAGTCCTGCCACCCATGGCCTGGGGAGAGACTCCCTGGAGAGAGTTTTGTTTGCCCAAAGAACCAAGAGCTGAGATACTTTATCTCCTCTGGTTAACCCTAAAATGGTGAATAATGATGCACATTGGCATCCAGTGATGTCAGCAGTGAAGTCACTAGAGCTGTGCTGACTTTGCACTAGCTGAAGGTTTGGCTCTTGCATAAAACCTGCCAGGCAACCTCAGTATGGGAATTGAAAGTCTGTGTTTGGAGGGTGACAGCTTTTCTAAGCACCAAATACTCTTGAAATGGAAGTTTTTGCCAGAGTGAGGGCTTAATAGAGAAATGGAAGCCTTGGCCCGGTATTCTCCTTCCCATCCCACGTAAAAATAGCGAAGGAACAGTACAGTGTGTTCTGGACCCACAGCAAGCCTATGCCTGGTGTAAATCAGCATTTGCTGCTGTCAGAGGGCCGGATCCTTGGCTGGGACCGAGGGGAATGAGGTAAGTGCAGCCTGCTGAGCTTACAGCACCAGGAGTTTCTCCTGCAGAGCACTGGGCAATGACAGCATCAGAGGGTGTTTTGGAGGCTGCTAATGAGCAGATCCAAAAATCCAATAAAGTCCTTGCAGTAATTAAGAGAGGAAGATAACCACGTATGTGTGTGAGCAGGGGAGAGGAGGGAGGGAGAGGGACATCTTACTGTCAGCGTAGGTTGAATTGAGCAAATCCTGTTTCTTCCAGGAGCTTGGGATGGGGTGAGGTCGAGCAGGGTGTGGGAAGGGCTTGGAGTCACTAAAAATGAAATGAGCCCATCTTTATACTTGTCTCCAGTATGCAGGTAGTGGTTGCCATCTTCCTGCTTCCCAGGTGATCTAGGTTATTAAAAATGTGATAAGAATCGAGTCAGGGAGCGAGGTTCTGTGCACACAAATGGGATGCAGAACAATATCACCAGCTAAATCGATAAAGCTGGAAGGAGCTCAATAGCTGATGCAGAGCACTGAATAGCAAACTGGCCGTCTCGCCGCTGCGGGGTGAGCAATTACCAGGAGCCACTCGCTGAAGTGAGACCACAGCGTGGCAGTGCAGGGGAGTCTTGAGGGTTCGCAGCTCCACACTTTAAAAAAACATTTGCTTATCAGGCAGCCTGTTACGACGCTAATAATCCCCTGCTTGACTGGCCCTTTCCACGCAGAAGTCTCCAGCCTCTTCCCAGACTCGGGAGGGAGGGTGTCATTGGTGGCAGTGGGGCCAGGAGCGAGGGAAGACCTGGACATCATTTGTGGGGCCTACTTTAGTCTGGGAGTGGGTCACTTAGGTGCAGATTTGGGAGGATACTTTGTTAGTTACATGCTTAAATACAAATGCTGGCTTTGATGCTTTTCATCGTAGGGCATGTTGGTAATCCATGTCTCTCTCAGGCTGAATCGTGCTGTAGGGTTTTTAGTTGCTTGCCTGTTTTTGCTCTGTGCCTCAGTTTCCTCCTCTGTGTTGTGGGCACAATAACTTCTGGCAGGAGTCCCCACGGGGCAAGGCAGCAGTGATTTTGTACATTACCACAGCACTGTGCTGAGACAACGTGAGGAGCAGCGGGTTGCTGCTGTTATGTTATGGAGCCAGAGTGAAGCGGGCAGGGCAGGAGAGGGATTTCTATCACAAACCCACCGGCAGGAGCCCTGTTGCTGGTGCGGGCTGAGGTGGGAGAGGGCTTGTGGGTGCCGAGTCCCGGTCGGGATCCGCTGGCACATGATCCAAACGTGCAAGTCAAGAGACTTGCGCTGAGTAATACGCTTGTACCTTATGGGTTTATGTTCCTAATGGAATGGAGACTATAGCCTGTAAATCTCCCGATCGTAACTCACGGCTAGAGACGCCAGAAAATCCAAGCTCATGGCTTTAAAATTATGAATTACAGTGCTTGGCTGTGTGGCTTTTATTAGCCAGGCTCTCCCAATGATCTAAATGTTCGGGTCACTCCATAGGTTTTTGTCTGCTGCTGTAAAGTGAGAATGCAGGTCGAGTGCCGCATGAAGCACAGAAACCCAAGAGTGACTTCATCCTCTAATAACTCCTCCAGTGCTGTCTCCCAGGGAACCCCTTTGTATTCAATTAGCTAATGTGTGCCTAGCACTTTGAAAATATAGAGTGCCATAGTATTGCTAAGTGTTGTTATTTAACAGCACATATTTAGTGGTTGCAGCCCTGTAGTAGAAGTCAGAAAATCTACACTGTAATTGCCTGGTGCTGCTGCAGAATTTCTTGTGATTTGAGGAAAGCCTGGGGATTTTTCTTCTGTAAAAGTTCATTAATTTTGGCTGCAGTCCCTCAGGGCCTACTTTTTCTGACATCTCATGAAACAGAATATTGACTTTTGGTGGGTGCTTTAAAAAACAGACCAAAAGAGGGGGAAGAATTCAGGCAGCCAGGATTGGTATACCTGAAATTAGCCTTGGCATGGTTTTTGATAGTCCTCTCTGTGCCTCAGGTTGCACTGGCTGGCATAAAGGAGCTGGGCTGAGACAGAGGGCAAAATGCTGGTCTACTAGTGCAATTGTTCCAGTGTAGGGAGGGGAAAGAATCCCTGGCAGTGGAATAGGAGGTAATGAGGGAGATGCTGTTTGCACCCATCTCTTTGATTCGCACCCTCTTGTGTTCACCGGGTGCCCTGATCTTGCCTGAAAGTATGTGGTTACAAAACTGTATTTGTGCAGACGGAGGAGGCTAGGACAAGGCGCGCCAGGGCTTGGAGTCCCCCATTAAACAGAATCTGCTGACAGGTGTGAGTTACTTGCCTAATGGCTCCTTGCTCTTAGTGCATTGGAAAGCTATCTTCTAGCCTGCAAAAGTACCAGCCAGCACTGCAGATAAGGAAGAGTAACTACATGAGGAGAGGAGGCTGTGAAACTATTCTGTGTAAGCACTAGCCCCACCAGCTTTGTCTAGCAGCCAAGGCAAGGTCAGGTATGTATACCATAGTTGTTCTCGGACTGTTTAAAATTTTTCCTAGCTTAGGCAAAAGTCAGCTTCAGGACATCTCAATGAGAAATCCTTGGATCTGGCACTGAAGCCCTGTGCACCTGCCAGAGAGACATTCAGATGTCTTAGTCTCTCTTCTCAAATCTGAACAGTATTTCTCTACCTCAGTCTGATCTTTGAAAAGGTAAATGCGTTAACACTTGCACACAAACACGTGGTGAGAGGAGCCATCTGAGGTCATCTCCAAGAGCAGGGTTTTCCACCCCTTCTGACTGCGCTCGCCTCTTGCCAGGCAGTGTCAGAGGCTCAGCCGTCGCTTGCCATCGGGAGGGCAGGGCGGGAGGTAGGACCCGGGCTGATGGATGGGGGGGTCAAGCTCTGGAAGTCAGCTGAGTGTTGGAAGCCTTGAATGGCAAACAAGTTCGTGTTTGCAAAACATGGGTTTGGAAATGTCAAGCGTGGTGAATGACCATGTAGGAAAGGAACAAAAAAAAAAAAAAAAAATAGGGACAGAAGTAGCTGGCAGCTACTGAAGTATCCGGATGCTCTCACCCCTTTGCCCTCTGTAGCAAGCCTGACCTTACCAAATCTCTCTTATCGCATTGCAAATGAAGTGTGACCCCCAAGGACGGTTTATCTCCACCTCATTGCATAGGCAGCTGATGGCTCATTTACTTGTTTCTGACCTGGGCCCGCAGAATGCTCTTGTGCACATCTGATGGAAAAACATTTAAAGGCAGAGGGTTGGAGCTGGAGCGGAGGGAAGGGACAGGGAGCCGTGCAGGGAAAGGGTTGCATACAGGCCACACCATCCCCGTGTGTTAGAGGTGGATGCTTTATGAGCATGACAGCAGCAGAAATGGGGTTTTCTTCAGCTGGAGGCTTGCCTAGAAAAAGACAGATATGGAGAGCATTGGCTGTAGAAAAAGACCGAAGCTTGCAATGACCAGCCACTACTAATGGGAGCTAGGAAAAAGCTGCAGTTAACATTTGAACCAGAGCAAATTGTTGACTCTGGGGGGGAGTGTGCCCGGGTCTGCCTGCGATTGCTTTGTCAGGGGGTGAGCCCCGGCTGCCTCCGTCCTTGGTGGGGCGTGGGAATTTCCCCAGGGAAATTGGGCTGATGGAGGTGCGGATCCATCCCAAAAGCTGCGAAGGGAGCCGAGCCGGGGGCTGGGACAGACCCTGTCACTCAGCCAGCCCGAGCAGACTGTACTCGTGGGTCCAGCCTGGCGACTGCTGCGTGACCAGGGCAAATCATGCCTCTACCTCCATTTCCCCGATGTGAATTGAGACCACCAGGGCTCATTCCTTCAACCGGGAATTGCTAACGTAAGGAGCAGAGCATAACAAGTTTGCCAGGGCCTGAGCAACCTCAAAAGCTTGGAAGTGTTTTCAGGGGAGAAAAGGCATAATAAATAAAGGTACTAATTTCAGCTGCCTTTGAGACTGGGGCAGTCTGGCCTGAGCCTGAAGCCTTGGACTCTGTGGCTGTTTTGGTACATAACATCTCATTTTCCTTCTGCCATTAACGAAGAAGCCAAGAGGGCAGTCGGGCAGCTGCTCGCATTGTGCCCCACGCAATTTGCCTCCCGGCTCTGGCTGCGGGGAGGTAGTATTTTGCAGGGGCTCAACGTATCTCCTGCTGCTCTGCTTGTATCCAAGATCTCCTCGGGCCCAAGTCCTCATCAGCCATCTGCCCTCGTTGCGCAGGTTGACAGGATGCCGTGGGTAAATGGATAACCTGTCAGGAAGGCAGGAGGATAATATCATTCAAATGAATCAATAGTTCACAGGCAATTTCATGTTACCTAACGTTAATGCGGTTGTGTCCAAAATGCACTTAATCCTGTGTCTGATCACATTCTCATGGGAGTTTGCCGTGCTGGAATAGTCTTGTAACTCCATGTTTCAGAGATTTACAGACATTGTTCCTACGTGCACGCATACGCAGGAAAGATAAAAAATGACTTGACTCGCTGAGATCTCACAGTCCACAGAGCCAAAAGGCATTCGTATTAATGATGGAAGAGAATGGGTATCCAGCAGTTTCTGAAACTATTACTCCCACCTTCTCACTCCATTGTAGCAATTAGCAAAAGAGAAATTAGTGAGGAAGGCACCATTATTTCCTGTTAATAGGACAAGGAGGGCTGGACTTTTCTCCAGGAATCTGGCTTTGTCGTGTAACTGCTTCCATTGACGTGAGTAGCAAAATAGAGCTTTCCCTTTTTGCTTTTATTTTTTTTTTATACAGTCATTTTTATACATCTTACCACTTTGCTCTTCAGAAATGCAAGAGGGTGGGCCCCGCACCAAAGCCCGCAGTCAAAGCCCCTTCCCACCCTCCCCAGGGGCATTAGGATGTCCTATGATTGGCATCTCCTCCTGGTACCCGATGGCATGAAGGAGCAGGGCAGAATTGCCCTGTAGGGAGAAACTCATTTAATTTAACAGTTTAAACTTCGTATCACTGAATTGGATATGGTGGTGGTAGAGCAGCTTCACTCAGCAGATGATGCTTGCTGCCCAGGCTGGGGTCCAGTTCAGGGTGCTCTCAGAGGAAATTAAAAATAGTAAAGAAAGGACATTAATTTCTCTCCAGACATGGGTCTCCACAGTCTGGTGGTCTTGGCGGCCTGGGGATCTCTCCTGCCCCAGGTTTGGATGGACATCTATTGCCTGTGTGCTCGCACTGTCTGGGCCTCTCGGCCATAGCGATACCTGGGCACTGCAGTGTTTTCATGGGGAACACAGCAGGGATCTTTTTCTGGGAGTGCCTCGGAGAGAGCATTGCTTGGGAAGTATAAATCTGCTAAGGAGCTTTGTGCTCTGGACCTCCCACAACAGAGCTGACCTTCTCTGGCCAGTTATAGCAGGTTACTGGCTTCAACTGAAAAATATCACCCACCTCCCTGCCTCTGCTGTAACCTCTGCGTTATGGGGAACCTCCTGTCAGAAGAGTTGGTTTATAAGCTGAAAGGGTAACATCGCACTCAGGCACAGTTGGCAGGAACGACAGCTCAGGAAAGAACAGTTCCCAGAACCCACTTTGGTTTTGGACTTCTTGTGGAACTTGGCCAATAAAGTACTGGACTTGGCTGACATCTTCATTCAAAGCCTGAGACAGGCAGCCCGCTGAGTCGAGTCGTGGTTAGCAAGCAGGCTCTTCCTTACTGGCCGGTGGGTGGATTGCAGCCCTACCTTGGAGGTGGTAGGTTCCATGTGCAGCTTGTTGTAGCTGCATGGTCCCGTCTTCTCTTCAATGGTGTTGAGTGGTTCTGAAGATTTTGGTGCCTGTTTTCTTCCCTAATCCCATTTTCTGTTTTGGGCTGCTTTAGGAGTTTTCCCTCCAGCGCCTGGACAGCCTGCTGGACGACCGAGTCAACATCCTGGGATTTTCCATTTTCAATCAGTCTCACGCTTTCTTCCAAGAGTTCGTCCAGAGCCTCAACCAGTCCTGGCAGGAGAACTGTGATCACGCTCCTTTTACTGGGCCGGCAGTAAGTAAAATTCAGTTGCGTTGTTCACAGCCTCTCTGAGTCAGAAGCTGCCATAGTTCATCAGGAAAACCTCGTGCAAAGAGCTGCAGGCTGGTTCTGAGCAGACACTGGCAGTGCAGTGTGAGTGAAGACCATGCAGAGGTAGAAACTCTGGTCTCAAATGTGTGGGTGCATGGTATTGACTAATTATTTAATCGAGGTAACCCCTGTGCTAAAGAGCTTGGACACATCGCTGGGCTGCTGTCATAGTGCTGTACTTTGGATTGGCTTTCGTGGTTGTCGGTCTTGGGGAGATGGCAGTCCAGGAATGGGAAGAATGAACCAGACAGAGCACCTTAGTTAAGTAAGTAGAAAAGGACTTGGGGTGTCAGGCTGTGACTTACAGGGGAGCCCCCTGATCTGGAGAATACTAAGACGATCCTGAAAGCCTGTGGTCACCCAAAGGGACCTTGGAGAGCTATGTGGGTACAGAGCTTTAGAGGGTTTGTCTGTACTTGAATGGTTATACAGCTTTAAATTCAAGGCTAATCTTAATTTGAATTATATTTGGTATGTGAGTGCAGGGGATGATGCAGCCTTGATTCAGTGTCTCCCTTGTGAAATTTGTCCCTGTGTATTTACCTCTAGGAAAACGGCTTGAGGAAGAGGCAGTCTGGATGCAAATAGCATAGAAAGGGGCGGGCTTAGTAGGATGCCAAGGGGCTGTGTTATGTTGTATGCTGTAACATCTCCCTGATGAGTATGCAGATCAGCACTGAAATCTTCTCTAGGGACTCTTCATAACTGGGAAGGTTTGCAAAGCAGATTTACCAAATCGGGAATGCAGGGGGCCACGGCTGGAGCTGCGGGAAGGGAGAGAGAAAATGCCATCAGTGGAACCCTTTGCATCATTTTTAATGAACTCAGAGTCCCCTTGACAAGCTGAGGCAGCTGCGTACTGCTGAAAACCTACTTACTATCACTACAAAGTGATCTTAAGCAGGCAAAATAAGGAGCTTTCTGCCCTTTATGCCCACATCCTATTAGCTTGACATGGATCTCAGGCCATGGCTAGTACATGCTTGGGACCATCCTGCTCTCCCTCCTCCCAGCTGTCCTGGGTAGAGGCGGCTGCAGTGATCTTGCTGTCTCCCCTGCTAAATCTCTATAGATTGCTACCGGGAAGCCTCCTATTTGGATGACAGTTGCAGGGATGTTCAGAGGCATTAAAAATACATTTCCTTCTAATAGTACAAACAGAAGACAGTAGGAACAGGGGCATTGCAGATGTGACGGGGAAGTAAGTGATCTCATTGCGCTTCTTACCCTGTGTTGTCTTGAACAACCAGCAAAATCTGTAGGTGAAAGCACACAAGAGTATGCCCTATTGCAGCACTTTTTTTTTTTTTTTTTTTTTTTTCTTCTGAAAGAGTGAAGGGCTGAATGGAACTGTTTGGTTTGTGAGCCTGAGCCTGCATCACTCATCAGTGTAATATTAAGCCAGCTGGATGCTCCTTTCATCCATTCATAAAGCACAATCAGCCATACAACAGGCTTCCTCCCGCGGACATGTCTAAAGGGAGGGTGCTCGGCCACACTGCATCGCCCTGATGTAAACCGCTCCAGCCCTGCTGTCATTAGGGGACCTTCTCGGGGGCTGCAGTGGCTTCCCAGGCACCTGCTGTGTGGCTGCTCTTGCCTGTGCTGGGGAGCTCCCCTTGTGCTAGGTCGTGGCCAGCTGCTCAGGAGGGGCTGTTATTGTGGGTGTACAAATGGGAAATTGAGTCATGGAAGGGAATTGACTTTTTCTGTTATATCAGAGCCAGGGAATCTACAGCACGATTGGAAAATGGGTTCAGTTCTCCCAAACCCTAGTGTAGAGTCTTAAGGAGTTGATTTGATGAAATGGTGAAAAGGTGATTTCTTTCTGATGATGCAAAGGTTCACTCTATGTTCATAGCAAGGCTCCCATCACCAGTATGCCATGTCCCAGGTGATGAGAAAAGTGCCTTGCCCCGGGTGGTGAAGATAGTGGAGGTGAAATGAAATATTCCCAGGCAGGGCACGTGTTTCCTTTTCCATGTCTGCAAGGGAAATCCAGAACCATTTTGCCACGCGTTGTCTCTGCTGTTGGAAATCTGGCAGGTCTCATCTCCCAGAGAGCATGTCTCTGTGTAAGAACTTCCCCTTTTAATCCTGGGAAGCAGATATCTTGTGGGATAGCTCATACTAAAAAGAGAAAAGGAAACTCAACAGCTGGAAGTGACAGGAGGGAGGTTTCCTGTGAGCTGCAAAATCCCAGGGCTTTCTTGCTAGAGCTGAGAAAGCATCTGAGGAAGGAGGAGGGAGCTGCTTGCTCTAATGCCATTCTCATTAATCACATTGCAAAGAAAGGAAATCAGAGAAAATCATTCAAATTACAGATGGCTAGATTAGGTAATTAGAATTTAGGCTAAAACAGATGTTTGTAATTAAGTGTTTATGTCATTGAATAAAATCCAGATTGTAAAGTCTATTTCACAGGATTTTAATGGTTTTAATTCTCTGTATTATGTTTTGGGGGCAAAGATACAGATGATAATATTTTAGGAAGAAAAGAAAAAAAAAAACACATGGCAAAACTCAGACTAGCCAAACCTGTTCATATTTCCCTGGAGATCAGTTTACCTTTAAACATGGCCTTTAAGTGGGAGATTTCTGTAAATAAAAAATAAAGTGGGATCATCCACTCAACCATGCTTAACCTGCTGTTAGTTTCTAGAGTGGTAGAACTGGTGTTGGGAGGGAGGTGTGCTGCATCCAGCAAGGAGCTGCAGCATACCGAGGTAGAGCTCAGGCATCATCCTTGCTCCCGAGGCACAGGGCGTCAGGGAGCGTTAGTTGTCTTAAAGACACTGGTGGGAATGGTCCTGCCAGCTGATGTGTGCAACGGCTGGAGATCTGTTTTATTGACCCTTTCTAGTTGGTGAGTTGTCCCTGGGGCTTTGTGTCACAGTTGTACCCTGCAACACCTCCTTAGTTCTCGGGTACAGCCTCTCCTCGTGCAGCTGACTGGCGTGCCAAGGGGAACGGAGCAGCGAGCCCGTCTGCCCGGCCCGCCATCTGCTCCCTTGTCTGGAGCCCTGTTCTGATGAGGCATCCATCAAGTGGCAATTTTTATCAGCAACTTATGGTGTCAAGAATTAGGCTTTGGGCACAGAGGGAAGTCCCCCGCGAACCCATGAACCTGCAAGTGGAGGACCACTGCTGAGCTTACCAAGTCTTTCACGTGCAGCCTCTCACGGAGCTCTTATATTGCAGAGATGGTACAAAAGCAACAGGGATCTGCACAAATCAGATGATGCACACAAGGAAAAGAATCAATTTGTTAACAGGCAAATTGGCTTTTTGTGACAGAGTGACAAAGCTGTGGTTTAAAATGAGAACATAAAAGTAGTGAGAGATTTTATAGGCGACATGAAGAAAGTTGAGGCGATGTACACGAGAGCAGTGACAGATCCCCCTTGCTGAATCTGCCTAAAGGAAGTTAAAAAGGTGCTGCTTCCAGCTCTCTCTCCACTCCTCTGCTGAAGGTTACGGCCCCAAGGCATGAGAGACCATGTGGCTGCTCTGCATCTGTTCCAGTGCAAAGTCAAGCAGCTGCACTTACCTGAGCCCGCAGGAAAGCGGTGTGGATGTGCTAACATGACCCTGTGCTCATCTGAACTTTCTGGGCTGCAGGAGATGGCTGCAAGCAGTGAGCTTGTGTTAACCCCCCCAGTTAACCTTGTGAGAAGACACTTGCCTACCTACAAAAGCAAGAGAGACCAAAGAACCTGGAAGAACAGCGGCACTTCAATGCTATGGAATTGTGAACGGTTTCCTCCACAGAGCCCGCATCCCAAATTACCTTGCCGTGTTGAAGATGATTTATTAGCATTACCGAGCGAATAGTGGCAGAGGGAGATGGCCATTGGGTAGGTGGTGCAGGGCAACAGAGCAAATGCTGCCTTGGGTTGAGGTGAGAGACAAATGGGAGAGCGGCAGCGCTGCTGGCAGGGCGTTGCAGGTAGCGATGGAGCAGGACGATCCCACACCAGTGACCACAGGGAGATGTGGAGTGCCTTGGAGGATTTCGATACCAGAGGAGAGAGGAGTGAATAGAGCGAAGGCCATGAACCTCCCTAGGTTGGAGTCCTGGTGGCTGTTCAAGAGAGATAGAAAGGGGAATCAAGGTAGGTCTTTAAAAGGAGGTGCACGGGTCTGTTTACTGGCATGTTGCTGTGTTTCCAGGCTCCCATGTGTCCGGGTGCCATGTTCCAAGGCCCATGAAATTCAGAGGCTTGGCATAGGAGCCTGATTTTGAGCCCAGTGGGGCAGGGAATGGCTGGCATAAATGATAAGCAGGATCAGGAATGGAAGTGTGGTGCTTCTGAGGAAAGTTGTGATTTTTTTTTTTTTTTTTTTTTTAAAAAAAAGGGAAGAGGTATGTTGAGAGTATGGGAGGGACTCCCATTCCCTACCAAGAGGACTTGATCCTGTGCATCACAACCCCCTCCCCAAGCCATAAATTGCTTGAAATCATAAGGGGGCTGCCAGAAATCCTAACAAATTGTTCAAGGCTAAGGAGTAAAATATTCCAATCAATAATGTCAAATGCTTCACTAAGATCTACAAGTCTCTTGCTCACCAGCTAATAAGCGATCATTAACTGCTCAGGGAAAATGGAAATGAAAACCTGACAGGAGACAATTAAAAATACTGGGCCAATATTCTGACTTGGTATGAGATGGTGAAACTTTGTGGTCACAGGGGTTTCGTTTGCTCTCGTTATGTTTTTGTTTGACCAACTGGTATTAATATGGTTCCTGATTCAGGAAAGCAACTGCTAATCGTGTATGGTATGCTGTAACCAGAATGGGATTCGGTCCACAGTTAAAATTAATTATATGCTGAAGAGCTTCATGGAACAGGGGCCGAGGACAGGACAGGGTGGAGAGGTCCTATTAGGAGAGGAACTGGTATCGAAGGTAGAAAAGAAAGGTAGGGAGAAGGATATATCAGCTCCTTTAAGGAGCTCTGGAAAACGCTTCCAAGGAAGGTAATGTTTAGGTCACACATGAATACTAAGCAAAAAACCATAGCAGACTTACCCCCGAACAGAAGGGAAGAAGTGCAGGAGAGAGGCTTGCTGCTGTTGCAAAGGGAACTGTGGTATCTCATAGCTGAGGCAGGATAGGAAACAGGATCCCCCCATTTCTGTTCCCACTCTGCCACCAATTCCTTGTGGGTCCTCAGGCCGCTCAGCTCCTCCGCAGTGCCAGTTTACCTCCTGCAAAATAGCTGTAATAAAACTTCATATCTCTGGAGCCAGTCAATCCTTATTATTAGCAGAAAGCTCTCAACATATATGACCAAAGGTGCTGCCTGTTGCATGGAATACTGGTCAGATGCAAGACTGACAGATGCCAGTTAAGTTGCTCAGTGCTCACTGGAGAGTCCCCAGATGCTACTTGTGTAAAACAGATTAAACTGGTATGTGCAGGAGGAATGTGGCAGAGCAAATATGAGTCTGTACCAGGGTTGGAAAAGTGAGGAATTACTGGTGCCATTAGACTGCTCTTTGGGGTTTTGCTAGTATTAGGCTGGAATCATGCCTTTTAACTCGTGCCGGCTTGCACGTTTTAAGGTTTTGTGCTGCTTGTTAACTCCCTGATCCCGGGCCATTGTGGTCAATGAGGTCTTACCGCTGATCTGAGTAAGATCAAGTAGGGTTAAGTCTGGCTCACTCTGTTCCAATTAGTAATGCAGTCGAAGCCAAAGGTTCGTTGGGGTGATTGAACTGGGCAAGATTGTCCCTGCAGGGCCACTGGCAGAAGTGAATAAACCTAATCAGGCTTTGGGAGGAATGGGGGATGTGGATACTGCTGAAGGGCTGTAAGTCACAGACAGGCTAGAGACTGAACCCGTTGCAGGGAGCTGGGATGGTAAGAGGATGCTCTCGGAAGTAGCCATGAGGAAAATGTAGCCTTGATAGTAATGAGCTGCAACGGCTTAATTCCAGCAGGGTCAGGAGGTGACAATAATTAAAAGTGAAATCTCAGTCACAACAGTGAACACGAGAGAGCAAATGGCTGATGATTAACTAGATCAAAAAACATTGAAATGGTTGTGCATGGGTGAAAAACATGGTTTGTGAGGCTTGATAGACAAAGAAATCTGATTAAAGGCAAACAAAGCAAAGATGAGGAGGAGAGGGGATGAGCTCTGTGATTCTGGACACGGCTTCAGCGATGCCATTGCAGAGCAGGTAACACCCAGCAGGAAACCGGAGGCTGTAGCAAGGGACTCTGGTCTCTGTGGGGGCTGAAAGCCAAGACTTAGTCGTTTGAGAAGCAGATCTAGCAAAACCTCATTTCTCATGGATCTGCCTTTTATAGCAGTGGTCGAAGAAGGACTCTCTGGTGCCTAATGAAGGCTGAAGCAGCACAGTCATCTTTCCTCCTGTGGATGCAGGCACAGGATCTTTATTCTGCCCATCCGCCTGCAAACCTGATGCTCTCAGGAGTGTTCCCCCTGGCCAACAGATTAATCAGGGGTCATCAAAGCACCAAGAACCCACATCTTGATTAGAAAGGGTTAGAAACCCTGAGGAACAAGCAAGCAGATACGTAAAGGGTAAGGAAGCAAGCAAGAAGAGGAGAAACGTAACAGACTGGGAGTGGGACTGGGGCTGCAAAGGGATTACACTTGCCCCAGTGATGCCCGCACAGGCACAGCAGTTCAGGGATATCATTGCTTTTGTCTCCCTGTCCTCGGATGGGTGCAGACGGGGTGCAGGGTGTTGCTGGAGCAGAATGGTAGGCAAGCAGGGCTTGCTGTCTGCACAGAGGAGGCCAAGGATTTCTCTCCTTTCTGATCCCCACTGAGGTTGTGGATAGAGCACTTTCCTGCTTGCTGCAGGTCCTGAAGGTGCAGTGAGAGGCTCGATTTTTGTCTTCCCGTCTCATTTGTTTTTCTTCCTTTTCCCCATAGCTCTCTTCTGCCCTGCTGTTTGATGCTGTGTATGCTGTGGTGACTGCTGTGCAGGAGCTGAACCGGAGCCAGGAGATTGGTGTGAAGCCCCTGTCCTGTGGGTCTGCCCAGATCTGGCAGCACGGCACCAGCCTGATGAACTACCTGAGAATGGTGAGAAGGGACTGAAGTTTGCTGCTGTGGTAGGAGCTAGTGCTCGTCGCTGCCGGAAGCAAAAGACGTGTATGTACATGGTGGTGCTGGCACAGTTCTCAAGGACAGTGTCGGTCTGTTTGAAGGTAGCACTGGGAATGAAAAGAAAGGAGATCTGAGGGCTGGTTTGTCACTGGCCTTGGAACGACATGAAACTCTCCATTTCTCAGGCTTTGCTGCAGAAAAACTGGAATTCAATGATTTTTTTTTTTAAAGTATGAATGTTTCTAAGTGATTTGAGCTCTGTTTTGAGTGAACTTGAGTTGATATAAGGTCATGCAATACAATTGCTTAGAGCTCAGTGGCAAGATGTGGGTTTCCCTGTAAAGAGGTTTGGGCTCCTTTCAACCCAGAAGTGTGTTTGCTGGAACTGATCAAGCCTAGTTCTGGCACGAGAACAGATCCTGAAATTTCAGCCTTCTGAAATAGTTGGAGTTTGTCAATCTGATTCCTCAGAGCTGAGCTTGACCATGCGGAAGCAGCACGTTTTCTGAGTCTGTTTGAGGTGCAACTGCAATGTCGTGAGATTCTGCCCGTCCGTGTGTCCCCCCCCAAGGAAGGCTTGGCTGAACCTGAACCTTGTGCCACTTGGTCCACGCATGTGAGCCCCGCTTTAAATCTCTACCCTTAATCAGACACAACAAAACTTTTCAGCTTCCCTTGACTCTGTGACTAGGAGGTGCAGTAGCTTGCCCTCGTAACTGAAGAGGTGCTCCAGCAGCAAGTGAGCAGTGGTTAATCTGCACAGTGAGGCTAGGTACTCATCCTGGCTCCATTGCAATGTGCTCTTGTGTTAAACGCCGGCCCGATGCAGTGAAACAGGGTTTGTGGAGGAATCCCTAGCTAGTGATTCAGCGTGACGTGGTGAAAAGCTTGTGCCTGCTGCAGAGCAGCGCAGTGTCAGCCTTGGGATGGAGGCAGGCAGCGAGGGGCTGTGCAGGGGGTTGTTCCAAAGCAGCTGGTGCAAAGAAATTTGGGGAGCCCTGCACCTCATGCTGCTGGTTCTCCTGCTCCCCTCCACATCTCTCAGTGCTACCTTAGCCAGACTCTGAAAGCAATTAGGATTGAGACATGAGGATTGCATTGCTATTGCTGCTGGGAGGGTGGATGGCCGGTGTGCGGGACGAGCAACCACCATCCCCAGCTCTGCTGCAGGCGGTGGGGTGAGCTGCCTCGATGGGCGCTGTAACTCATTCTCTCTTGGACAGGTAGAATTGGAAGGTCTCACCGGCCACATCGAATTCAACAGCAAAGGTCAGCGATCCAACTATGCCCTGAAAATCTTGCAGCACACACGCAACGGCTTCCGGCAGGTAAGAGCAGCCATGCTGCCCAGGGGACGGTGCCCGGGGACAGTCTGTGCATGGCCTGGTGAGGGCTTGGCTCAGGCTGCTGCTGCAGGGGCTGAAGGGGTTGCGGACACCCCCCTTTGCAAGATGAGGTGTTCAGCAAGCGAAAAGCACAGCATGGATGTCACGGTAGCTCTCGCTGGGCCTGGGTTGGCGAACACACTGTGTTTCACTTCATCAAGAACGTGTCTTGAGATAATTTAGATTTGTCTTAATGTATCAGGCCCCCGAGGTGGTGATGTTAGAGCCAATATCTGTCCTGTCACAGTAACACTCCTGTGCAGGAGATAATGCAGGGTATAAAGTGTGTGCTAGATACAAGCTCACGCTCAAGACATTTTTGTTCTTAAGCTTGTGGAGGCGCATGTACTCAGAATTATTTGGATGGGGAAAAAAGGGAGAATTTCCAATGAAATGGGCAAAAAGGGTACTATGAACCTTTCCAAACAACTGCTTCTGGAAGGGAAAGCGAAGGGAGAAATGCCGTGCCAGGAGCTCCCCACCGTCTCTCCCCAGCCTGGTGTGCGGGAGGAAGTACAAGATAATTTACCTCTCGGTTTATGGTCCGTGGTCCTCTGTAACAGGTTTGCTTAGCTCAGACTCTCATTTGCTTTTTGTCTCAGTGCTTGTAGATTCCTTACAGCATTGGTCCTTTTTCTGCTTGTTACTCTCTTTCTGTCCAAGGGGTATTTTCTGGCTTCAGCTAAGGTTAAGGATAACTGTGTAGAGCCACAGATATCAAACTGTTGAGATTACATGACACAAGCCCAAGGAATTAGGTTTTACTGGCAAATCCAAACCTCCTTTAGGGAAAAACGTCCCAGAAAAAGGGTTTTCATCTGTCTTATTTCCCTGCTGACAGCTCCACACCTGCCCTTTTCTCGGAGATTGCCACTTCTCCTAGATGCTGGTAGAGAACAAAAGCTATTGTATCTTTCCCCACACCGACAGAGCATTTTGGCATTAGGAAATCTCTCCTGGCCTGGCAGCAGTGAATTTTAGCCTTGGCAAGAATGTTGCCTGCCAGTTCTTACCTGTCAAGTGACAGCTCAGCTTTGATGCTGCCTTTAGCTGAGCGAGCAGGGGATCAGGATGGCATTTTCCCCACAGTAAGATCTCTCATAGCATCAATGCCCTTTTAATCATTTCCCAAACCCATCATATTCTGAGCAAAAGTGACAGATCCAAGCCCATCTGCATTAATAAGAGCATGCATTCAGCTGGAGCAAAGGAAGCAAGTGCTGTAAACCGCACTACGACAGCTATGTTTTTGATGTGTTTAAATGTGGCAGGGAGTTCACATTAAACGCACAGGTCCTCTTGGAGCAGTGCTTCTCCCAGAGCTCCGCAGAGAGCTTTGACTGCAGCCATATCTGCCCTGAGACAAAAGCCTCAGCTCTTCTCCGCAAACCCAGTCTGACAGGAGAAAACCTTTTTTGACCTGTTGCATGCAACAGCTGGGTAAATAAGCAGCTTCATGTTTCAGAGGTACCCAGGAAAGCTGTGCTTGGGACTAAGCTTTTCAAATTTCCCATCGGAGAGCGGTGGTGATAAATCACTTCCAGTCACAGTAACAAGGTGCTGGAAGGACGGGGCAGTCCCTCGGTGTGTGCAGCTGCCTGCTGAGAGCCTGTGGTGGCTGTGAGTCCTCTCCTGTCAGAAACCCACCAGGGAGGAGTTAGTCTTCATGCAACTGCTCCGCATGCCTGCAGCAGCCTTTCTGTCTTCTGCTCTCCTCTTCTCAGGCAGCCCCCTCTCAGAGGTCTTGCCTGACTGATAGCAATGCCCGGAGAGGTGTTAGGGCCCGTGACAGGCTGCAAGAGTTTGTCCTGAGATGCCTGGCTGGGAAGGGCGTCCCCATCCCCGGACAGAGCTGTGAAACCTGGGCAGGGTCCTGCCTGGTCCTGCCCACCCCTCTCGGTCACTTGAAAAGGAAACCAAAAACCACTCTGGTCTGCTGTAGATGGTTATTTTCTTCTCACCAACCCGGCTTCTTGTAATAAAAATGACCAAATAAATAATTAGAAATCATTTAATTAAATCCACCGTGAGGGGACGGGGTAAGGAACAGACATTCACATCCTGGAGACAATCTTGTTCCCAAGGGTTCTATTAACTGATTTGCTCAGGTTCTTGTTTGAAACACTCCTGTTCCCTCCTTATTTTTAATCAAGCTCACGCTCTCTGCCCATTTCTCTCTTTCTCTCTTTCCCTCTCTCTCTTTCCCTCTCCCCTTCTCTCTCCTTCCATCTATCAAAGCCACTGGGACTTCCAGCTCATCAGCTTTGATAGAGGATGCACCGAATTTTGAAGCTGATCCAGCCAGCAAACAAATTAGAGACACTTAGATTTTCTAACTCGCTGTTGCTTTTGGGCAAGGAGAGACAGGGCTTTTTGACATCCAATTTTTAATACATTTATGTAACGCACCAAACGTGTCTTTTCCTGATTTAGCTTAACTAGTGGAAATTTTTCCCCAGCCATATGAGAGCTGCTCTCTGTTCATAGGATGCGCGATAAAGCACAGACTCATTAATGTGTTAGTGATCCATAGATCTGACAAGGACTGAGTTTGTAAATGTCATCTTTTTATTTTTTCCCTTTCTTTGCCCCTTTAAAAAACATTGCAGCACACCCCTCCGGTTTCAGCGTAGTGATTCGCAGTAAACCAAGAGCGAAGGTTTGGCAGCTTAACGGGAGAAGGGAATGAAGAGGGCCCATGATTGATACGGCTGCAGGGAAGGCCAGTGTGCAGGGGAGAGGCAGGGGAAGCCGCTGCTGGGGCTGGAGCCCTGCCGTGGGCACGTTGTCCCCAGCTCTGCCTGTGACCCCTTGTTCTTGCCCAGTCCTAGATGCAGCCGATTAGTTGCCATTTAGCTAAAGGCTCTGCTGGTGTCCTGAGACAGAGCAGTGGAAGTGACAGGAGGGGTGTCTAATTGGTATGTTGATGAGATGCAGATGAGTTACCAGCCGATAGCTCTGAGACCCTCTGCAATCCCCGCCACATCAAACCTATTTAACTTAGAAGCGGCTAATCAGTCTCGATGGGCCTTGTTCCTCTTTAGCTGTTACCCCCAGTAAGAGTTCTGGGACAGATCCTGCCAAGAGCTGAATGTCTTTTGCCCCCAGGACCCGGCGAACTCGGTGCGTGCCATCATCAGGTCCTGCCTGGGCTATGCCAGGTGCCAATCAGGTTGTCTGAAAGGGACATCTAGGGAGGAAGGCGATGGCAAGGGTTGCTGTGTGGCCTCGGGTGGGTTGTGTGCGTGCCTCATGGTTGCACAGGTTTTAATAGTTGGTGCTCTCTGTGTCCCACGCTAACGCCTGTGGAGGAAGCTTTTGCCTGCTTGCCTTGCTGGCATCAGTGTGGCAGTAGTGTCCTTGAGGAGTGCCAGCCACGTGGCAGAGCTGTGCAGTGTCCTCGGAGGGCTTTCCTTCATTTGTTTTATTTCCTTTCCCTCCCCAGATGCCCCTGAATTCCCTCCCCTTTGGGCCAATGAAGGCACCATGTACCAAGTACCTACTTAATTGTATCTCCTCCTGGCACAGTCTCTTTCCCGTTAGTGCCGACGAGGCTCTCCAAATGCAGACTTGATGAGAGATGATAGCATTCTGCACTCCTTCCTTTTCCTGGGGACAAGGAGGAAGGCAAGGTGATGAATGCAATCTGTAGGACAGTGCTGGCTAATCAGAGCCCAGAAGGTATCTGGGTTTGTTGCAGTGGTGGTCTCCTGCCTGTTTTAAGACACCCATATTCAGGGCTGGCTGTACCTTAATTTTTAGCTGGGGAGTGGGGGTGGCAAGTACCTGTGGTGCCTCTGAAGCTTATGGAGAGGTCTTGCCATGTCATCTCTCCCTGCCATCAGCTGCTATTCAGGCCTGTGGGGCACTGAGCAGAAAACTTCATTAAAATCATTAGCTTGAGCGGTATTTTGTCATCTCGTGCCACAAGGAGCTTGAAAGCTCAGGCATCGTTAACGTGGCTGCATCTGAACAGAGAAGCTGAAGGAGTGAATTGGGAATGCCCCGCTTGCATTGCGTTAGCCGCTGGTGATTTTCTACAGAGATGTGAAATCTTTAAGTGTCACCGATCCAAATAACGCCTTTTGCAGAGCAGCTAATTTGAGGGACCTTGCCTGCCTGTGGGGATGGGGCAGTGTCACGAGCAATGGCACTCCCTTGCTTATTCCAGGCTTGAGGATCTTTGGGCTGGTTCACACTGAAACTGCGTGTTTGCCCCCTGCCTATAACAAGGACATACAAGATAGACTCCTGCCCCGAGACTCTTGCAGGCGTTGCAGGCAGGACAGCAGAGCGGGGCTGGCTCTCCCTCCAGCAGAGGCAGAGGGGCTGAGTGCAGGGAGGTGCAGAGATGACACCGTGGGGGTCTGCAGTGGGACCACACAACATGGGGACGTGGAGGGAACTTTCTCCATCCGGTCCACGGGCTGTCACCTGCCACGAGGGCGTACAATCCCTCTTGCAAAGGTATTGAGCTCCAGCTTGCAACCAGGTGGTTGTGTTGCCCTCGCTGCTCTTCTGGGAAAGGTATGCCATCACTTCAGCTCCTCTGATCGTTAGAAACCCTCTTCTAATTTTCAGCCTGTTTATTTCTGGCTGGTTTATATCTATTTATTTTTGTGCCAACGCTATCATTTTAGCTTCAATAGCTGTTCTACCTCTTTGCTACGGACCTCCTCCACCTGGTGTATTTATACAGGCCAATCATATCCACTACTAAAAAATCCCGAGTCCTAAAAACTCTTAAGTCTTAGTCCGGAGCCTTAACAACAGGATCGTCTTATCCATGTCCGTGTAGAGCATTTGATTGTTTTCTAACACGTTTTGCAGATGAATATGTTTTCTGTTTTTCAGAGGCTCTTTATACGTAGATAGAGATGATTAAAATCACCTTGACATCCATCTTGCAAGAGAGGGAGAGATCTGAGGATCCCAGACATCTTCTGACACATTACACTTCAGAAACACCGAACAGCGTGAGGAGTCAATTAGTGGCTTTATTATACTGCAAGGGGGAGAGTGGTGAGCTGGAACGAGCCAGGATGGGGTGGAAGTACCCCGGCACATGGGAGTGTTTGGCTTTGGTGCTGTGTTAAAAGCAAGGTCAAACCCACTGTGCTGTCAGAGGAGGAGGCAGTCAATTAGTCTCAGTATGCCAGCAGGGGAGGGACAAATTTGAGAACAGTGAGGGCTGTTAAAATTAAAGTTAATCTGTCACTAATCTCTAGTTGTGAAATCTGGGAGAAAAAAAATTAGGCAACGGTTATGACTGATCACTCGCTCAGAGAGGCAATTGCTGCAGAGGGTCTGTTGTTTAGCAATCGCAGCGAGAGGCAAGCACCTTTGTGCAGAAACGAGGAATACAGCCAGGATAAATCCATCCCATCACACCAATGCAGACCCTGCACAGGCCAGCTAAAGCTGTGCTTCAAGGACTCCGTGTCCATGAAGTACATGGTTAATCTCCCCATTTGGGACTGTTATTCCCAATGATGAGTCCTGCACTACAGTGTGACCGTGATTCTACAAGCTTAATGGTAGTTAAGCCACAACAAGCTGTCAAGACAACAGGATGCCCAAGATCTGCTCCTAACCTGCTCCGACACACCATCACTGTGCCTCCATCTCCCTGTCTGTCAGGTGAGGCTAATAACCCCCCGGTGCCTCTCCTGTTGGTGGGGAGCCTCCAAGAGTTAAAGCTTCCAGCACATTCAGAGGTCCCTGCCATGACAGGTGCTTTTAGCAGAGCGTTGTTAATGTTGGAGAAGGGGCTGGGCTGACAGCTCAGGGGAATAATCTCTGTTGTGTTACCCGCAGAGTAAACAAGCCCCCCCTGCCCAGGGACTCAGCTGGCTCTGCCTGCGCTGCTGCATCCCGGTGCCTCGACTCCAGCCAGGGAGGAGAGCAGACATGCACGTGACTGTCCTTTGCTTTCCCTGCCTGCTTTCCTTCTGCAGAGCCGTCGAGTGTAAGCTGTCCTGTTTGCACTTCCCCCTGCTCCTTGTGCCTAGGAGGAGGAGAATGGATTTGGGACTCCTCGCAGATGGCCACTTTTGGAATGGCTTGTCAGTCGCTTGGGCTGGATTTGCACCAACAGCCAGGAGAAGAAAGGACTTGGCCCTTTTGTCAACGTCCGGGGCGATTCAGACTGCCGACAGTCTAGCAGCATGGCTGCAGGTTCAAGTTGCGTTTGACTCAGATGAGCTGGGAAGTGACTCTGAAGTCCTCGAGCCATCACTCATGCCAGAGGCAAAGCACTGCCAAGAAAAGCGACTGGGTGCATGGAGTCAATTCCTGGGGTGGTGTAAATCAGCGTGCCTCCCATTCATTTCCGTGGCGGTGCACCCGCCTGGCCCGTAGCTCTGTGTCGCCTTCCACCCACCTCTTTGAACATAATAAGATTACTCTTTGACGGAAGAGAAATCGATTTGTTCCTACCACCCTGACAACCGTGGCACAGTGAACGGATAACCTGCCTTAGACCGGCAGCGCCCGAGACAGCTCATGTCAGCGTGAGGGAACTGGGAACAGATTTGCTCTGGCACCACCGCCACAGAGGAGCCATGAAGACACCCCTGCATGTTGGGGTCACCCACTACCTCTTAGGGTCACAGCAGCTCACTTCAGTGGTGTCAGAGGACTTAGGCTGTGGCCAGCAATCCAGCATGCAGAGGGCTGGGACCTGACGGGGGCAGAGAGGCTTTGCAGGAGAAAAAGGAGAGAGAAGGGGTCTCAGAGGGAGCTGGCCTCCCCCGGCCGCTGGTCTATCCATGAGAAAAAACAGAGACTCTTTTAGGGAGCATAGGAGAGCGAGAGCCTAATTTGCATGCTCTGAAGGAGCTGCTGGAGGTGCTGATCTCCCTGCCCAGAGCTCTGAGGGAGGGAGATTAGGCTCTTGAAGTTAAAATTAGGTTTTGTTGAATATTCCTCCCCCTGGCTGAAGGCAGCGGCTGGTTGTCTTGCGTCACAGCTGAGTCACAATGTCCTCCCAAGCACTGGGGGACTGGGCCCGCCACCGGCGGTGGGAATTAGGTTTGCTGCAGCAACACTGATGCTTGGATGGGTGAATTAGGCTGTCCATGGAGCTGTTGGGTGCGATGAGCCTGAAACAAAGGGTTTGGAGGTACTTAATCATAGTAGTTGGCATCCATTATAGCAGATAGAGGAGATGAGTCACGGTGCAGCACCGCTGAGGACGTGACTTCATTTCACCACCTGCCGCCAAGGTGGAGCTGGAAGGTGTCTGCCCCATGTTGGTGCTGCTGCTCTGGTGATTGCAAGGGAAGCTGTGATACTCCCTGTGAAGTGGCTTTTATCTCCGAGGAACGCACAGGGGCCTATACCAGCCTTTAACTAATGACTGTGACACTCACAGGAGGAGAGCAGGAGGTTTTGCTTGCTTTCAGGCAGGTGAAACCTTTGTTCAAAGTTACAGAGACAGTGTAAGGCAGGACAGGAGTTGGAGGCAGGAACCCCATCTGCCCATTTCTGGGCTTTCACTGTGAAATTTCAGCACTTCCTGAAGTTCTTCCGAGCTGTGTCTGTAACACACAGCGCCCGTGCGAAGAGCTCAGCATCATCAGACCGGGGTGTAGCGCTGACCCTGCAGTGCGTGCTGGTGGTTGGGTCTCACTGCGGGACGGTGCAGCTGAGCCAAACCCCAGCTATAGCATTGCCTTTCCAGCAGCCTCCCATGAAGCGCCTCTGTGTCCTGTCCCCTTTAGGAGCTGACCTCCAGAGAACTGAGGAGGTGAAGGGGTCAGCGAAAATGCACCAGGTTGGGAGCGACAACCAAGTCTTTATCCTGTGGCCGTGACCTAGCTGCCATGCCTTAGCGTAAGGGACAGCAGGGGCTCCCAGCTGCACCATGCTGGGGCGGGACGAGCTTGCAGGTTTGGCTGCATGGGGGCTGCTGGGTAAGACGGACCCATATTGGTGGCATCTGGAGACAAGGCAGAAGGCTGCTTGGCTACCACAAGCCCCAAGTAGCTTTCTCCTGATGCAGGGCTTTACTGTGGCTGCAGGGAGGATGCGTGGGAAGGCAGAGCCCACCACGAGCAGGGGACAGGTTTTTGGTGCTGTTGCACGGGTAGGGGTATGCCAGTGCCGTGCACCAGCGGGTTAATCTCTCTGCCGGCCCATTGTGGGGGTGCATTGTAAAGGTAATGGAGCATTCATTCATAAACACCTCTTCCAGGGCCAGCTTGACCGTTGTCAGTCACCAGAGCCATATGGCAGGTTCGTACAGTAATTTGCCCTGTAAATTCCCTTATTGTGCTGTTTATCTCTCCAGATCGGCCACTGGCATGTTTCTGAAGGTCTCAGCATGGACAACAGGATCTTCTCCTCTAACATATCAGACAGTCTGTTCAACACCACGCTCATTGTCACAACCATCCTGGTAAGTGAGGGGGTCACCTACAGTTCCCATTAGCTCTTTGCCAGCCCAACGCATAGGGATGTCAATCAGCTAGAATATTATTCCCTCTTCCTACCCCCCTCGGCCCCCAGCATGCAGCATCACACACTGATTTCATAAAGAACAGACGATCAAATCTCTAATTACAGCACTGAGGACAATTCATGACAGTGTAATTAAACTCAAGTTGATATTTCATATGGAAATGATATTTGATGAGTTCAGAAGCAGCTGGGGAGAGGGCTGGGATGGGGCTAAGTTGCCATTTTACATTCATCTCTGAATGATGTTCTTGTTTTGCGTACAGCTGGTAGTTGGAAGGGACAGTTGTCCCTTCTACCCATAAAATTACTGAAATTGGCCAAGATGGGTACAACTTTTATGAATGAAGACTTCACGTCTACAGGCACCACTGTCCTTATTCAACCGATTCCCCTTCCAGGTGCTGCCTGTCCCATGATTTTTTCCAGTGCCTCTGCTCCTTCCTTAAAGACACTCAAAATCCTGAAGAACTCTGGGCACTATTTCCTCATGTCCCACAAAGTTTGTTGAAAAGAGGGACAAACTGAAGAATTGGCTGTATGCCAAGAGAGGCTGGGATCTATCTGTCTCACCATAACTCGCAGCAGTCACTGGCTGCTGTGGCGTATGCCAGTTGGAAACAGCCCCCAAAGCATGATCCCTTAGCTCTGCTTCATATCCTAAACTGGGATTTATCTGCTGCACCTCCAGCACATCCCAGACACCGTGGGGGCCAATGAATACCAGTGTAGAAACAGCTCTGCTAGCTTTACACCACTTTGGCTTTCCATGTGATCAAACTAGCTTTTCGTATCTCTTATATCCTGGTCGAGAGGGATATATCGGGATGGGAGGTTGGCTTGGGTCCCCCTTATCAGAGCCTCTGCCATCCCGGTGCTGCTAGGGAGCCCACTGCCCTCTCTGCCCCATGCTCGGCGCTGTGCTGGTGGGATGCCTCGGCTAAGATGGGAATGACAGCTGCCCAGTTTCAATGCAGGAAAACCCTTACTTAATGCTGAAGTGGAACCATCAGGAGCTGGAAGGCAATGACCGCTATGAGGGCTTCTGTGTGGACATGCTGAAGGAGCTGGCAGAGATCCTGCGTTTCAACTATAAGATCCACCTCGTTGGCGATGGTGTGTATGGAGTCCCTGAGGCAAACGGCACGTGGACAGGGATGGTCGGGGAGCTGATTGCTCGGGTAAGTGAATTAGCTGCTCTTTTTAACTGTCCTCTAGTGGGACTTGGCAGTGAAAAGCCTTGATGCTTTATTAAGTGCTCCAGGATGATAAGGATGGATGGGAGTTTTAGTCCACTTGTGAGACTTTGACCACAAGATCTCCATTTAATGTGTTCTCCCAATGGCAAATGTATTTGTTGTGTCGATGTGACAGCATGTAAAGTAGTCAGAGCAGGAGTTAGGGCCCCTGGGTGCTCTCAGGGATGCTCACTTTGTTGGAAGGGAGGCCTGGACTCCAAGGTCCCTGCGTAAGAGCTTGATATAGAGTGGATTTTTTTTTTTTTTCTTCCTCCGGTGGAAAAATTAATGAAAATTTGAAACAGGAAAATATGCAGGCTCTGGCAGGAGCCAGTAGAACCTGAAGAAAACTTACAAAACCACACAGTTTGGAAGGGAAGAAAGTAAGAATTGCATTTCTACCCAGAAAAGTTTTGGTGGATGCATTTCAGCTCCTTGACTTTGAGTATTGTTTTTGGAGAGGAACATTTTTTGTTTGCTTGAAGTGCGTGGATCGAGATCTTTTCATGGCTCTGCTTCACGGTGTTGCTGCACAGCAGCTAGACTGAAAGCTGAATGCTTTGGCTGGGTTTGACAACATTTCTGTGTACGTGTGTGCTCAGTCAGCCTGTACCCCCCTCCTTGCTCTTTGTTTTCCTCCACGGCTAAAGGTAGTCCTTCCCCAGGGAATCTGAAGCTTAAATACAGTTCACAAAATGCTCTGAGATCCTTAGTAAAATAGGCTTAGCCAAAGCTAACATGGAGACTGATGTTATTTAAACCAATGCTTCCTCGCTCACCGATTTCTACCCTGCCTTGTTATTTCCGAAGCGCCTGTGAGAACCCAGCGACCGTTTCTCAGCTGGTGGCAAATCTGCAGTGCGGTGTATTTATGATAATCCACACCGCTGTGTGAGAGGAGCCCCTGGGCCACCCCATTATTACCCTCACAACAGTGGTGCATCCCTCCTGCAAAGCGGAGGAACGATGGCCCGAATCCGTCCCCTGTGGCTCCAGGCAGGGGTCTGGGGCTCCTGCCGCAGCTTTCTTCCCGGCTGCAGGAGACGAGCGAGCATCTCTAGAAGATGCCCGCTGGCATCTGTCTGCTGCTTCCCCGGGTGGTGAAGGGGACCTGGCTGACGCTTGTCCTATCTACCTTAGGAGCTTCAACTGTCTAAAGTCAGATGGGACAACTCTACATCCAAAAGACTTGCTGAAGGTCAGGGGCAGGGCACAGTATGGACTGGAGATCCCTCCTGAACTAATGTCCTGTCTCCTGGGTCACCCTTCCCTGGCGGAGCGACAGCTCTTGACGCCAGCTGAGATCCCACCTCCGTCTGCTTCTTCTAAAGAGCCTTCTGTACGGTTGTTTGAAAATGCTCTGGGCTATTGGCATAGTTTTTATACATATCTCTCTCTGTGTATATATATATATATATACACACACACACAATTACAGTTCTGCAATGTTTCTTTTGGGAGGCAAGAAGGAAGGCGCAGAGAGCAGCATGTGATCTGTGCAAACAAAGGAAGGGAACAGCCATCAAATTTTGGCCTACTAACCCTGGCAGTGCCTCTCCATTAAATGGGAGCTTCTGGAGGGTTGTTTTTCTTTAGTGATAAGTGTTTTAACTTCATCTTCACATAGAAACCATTTGTTTCTTCTGCAGCTCGAGCCTTATTTAAGAGGATTTTTACTTCTGCTTCAGCAGGGCAGAGCTGGCAAAGCCTGTGTGAGGCTGAATCAAAAATTGGAGAAGAGAAAAAGCTTTCTCTGTTTTGTTCTTTCTAGGCCCTTTATGATGGTTTCAGTGAGTTTTTGATCAGTCCCAGGGACTGGCACTTTGGATCAGGTCAGGCAGGGCAGACCTGGCTGTGTGCGTGCTGTTGTGTTTATTCGGGGCTGCTTGGGATGTTGCTTTCTGAGGTCGTTTCAGAGCCCGAGGGGTTCCTCTCCTTCCTTGACAGTCAGCCCCCAAGGGGGTTTGTCCTCAGTTCCAGCCCCTCGTTCGTCCCCTATGCTACTTCAGGACCACTCGAAGCAGAAAGCCAAAAGATCCTATGTTGGGCACACGCGTTCCTCTTCCAGTGGATATATTCTTTGGGCACTTTTCTCCATATAGCCTTTAGCACAGAGAGGGCATTAGTTGGGACACAAAACTGTCACACGGGTCAAAACTTCCCAAATCCTACCCAAAATAAAAGCTCTGCGCCTGTCTCTTTGTGCAGTGCTGTATTATGGTAGGAAACTGATTCCTTCTGGAACCCTGATCGGCTGTCAGAAAGTGAGGTTTGACTCACATGCACTTAGTGTGCGGGATCAGAAGGTCAGAAAATTATCCAGCTCCATGCAATACCTTTTCAGTATTTTTTTTTTTTTGTCTCTGTAATCCCCCCATGGCACTGAATCTCCTCAGAGCGACTACAGGCTATATGGGAAAAGTGTTTCGTTTTATTGCTTCTAAATTAATGAGCTATTGATTTATTCTTAAGTGCTGAAAATTCTATTACAGCTAATTGTGCACTATGATATGATTGAGAAGGATGCTATATAAACATAAATTTGTTGTTGACCCACATTCACCAGTACATATCTTACTGACCTGCTCACAAAACTAAGAGCTAAGGAAGAGGGGGACTGGGATGGCTTGGGGGATTAGTGGAAGAGCTGTAGAGACTACTGTGGCTAGGTCAGCAGTCTGACTCGTCGTCAGATCAGGAAACCTGTAAACTTTGTGATCAGCCGATGGAGATGTGGCTTGGGAGAAATCACTTGGAAGGACTCAAGGCCATTCCTTAGCAAAAGATGTCACAAACTCAGAAATAGCCAAGCTAATTGGTCCCTCTGTGCATGCAGGGCAGGGAAGCTGAACACCCTGCTCATTCCTTGCGTGAGCAGGGGAGTAAAACCGCTCCCCGGCCGGGGAAGACTTCCCCCGCTAGCCTTGCCGGCGCTGGCACAGACAACTGCAGTCTCCAGCAGTTTGGCTGACACCGTACACATGTGCTATCCGTAACAAGAAAACAAGGGGGAACAGCAAATCTTCCCATCTCCTATTTTTTTGGCTGTCAGAGCCTTAGGGGACAATAGGGCTGGAAGAATTACGTCTCGCTCCTTCCTGCTGTGGTACACAGTCCCTGCCTCAGAGTCCCTGATGGTTGTCTGGTCTTCCCTTTCTTTCTCTCTCTCTCTCCAGTGCGTCCTCGAGCTGAAATGAATTCGCTAGTCTGATACAAGCCAATGAGTGTATTTTCAAAGCAACATGACAGCTTTCTCCTTGTTCTGCCACGCCTGTATTTGCTGTCTTTGGTAGCGTAGTTCTGTGGTGGCTGTGCTCGGTGCCTGTACATCGGCTCACAGCGAGCCGTTGGTGCTCGGCTCCCTTGCTCCTCCCTGAGGAGATGGGCTTGTGTCCGAGAGATCCCTCAGCAACAGTTCCTGAATTTACCCATCTCGGGAATGCCCCCGGAGAATAGAGCTGAGCTAAGAAGAGATGGTGCGGTTTGGTTTTGCCAGGAAGCTTTGTTGGCAGGAATCTGACGCTGCAGTTTTGCTATAAGACCTTTGAGAAACTTCCCTCTGATGCAGCCGGGATCAGTACCCTGTCTGGCTGGGCACCAGTGCTAGGTGACAGTCCCCTCCGCAGAGGACCCGGCCCGCTCACCTGCGGCAGGGTGCAGGGGACGGGAAGGACAAAGCAGCCCCGGCAGAAGCACGCTCTATGCAGGCTGACCGTGCGTTTTGTGCAGCTTCTATCAGCTGCCCAGGCTTCCTTCGGCATTGTTTAAATAATGTGTCACCTTTGGTAATGGTAACACAGCAGATCTGTGAGTGTTTCCAGGGCAAGCCTATTTGGGGAAGGCTGTAGATGGCACGGAGTGAGGAGGTGCACAGAGTGAGGAGTGGGTGACTGGGGACAGAAAGCTCCTGCTCTTTCCTTCTGCGCAGGATCATTTGGGGAGTGAGATGCTGTGGAATAACGCTAGATCTTTGGTATCAGTGTCAGTGGTTTGAATCTGGCTGGGATCAGTGGTGGTCAAAGCTCCTTTTAAAGTGAGGGAGATGAAGTTGTCCGTCTCGGGGAAGGGTCTGGCCTCAGGAGCAGCAACACCAAGAACTGAAAGGACCTTAAAGCTTTGGGGTGATATTTTTTCCAGCTTCTTTGCTGGTGTCCAGGTGGTGCTTTACAATCAGAGGCCCTCTCCCTTCAACTGGTCCGAGGACGGGGAATGGCAGGAAGGGGAAAGGAGGGAGAAGATATTTCAAAATTGGCAGAGTCCTGCTCTCCGCTCGGCAGTGGGTGTTGGTGTTCAGCGAGAAAAGCTGCGCGTGGGTGAAGGGAGGGAGGGGGAGTCTGTTTGCACGCTATCGCGCTGGCAAGTGTGACATGGGGGGGCTTGATAGGGTGGGGAGCGAGGGGGAGTGGGGAAGCGAGGGAGCGTGGGCTGTTGAGCAAACACAGCGAGGGTATGGGCAGAGAGGTTTGCATCGTGCTGCTGATTTCCCCAAAATTACACACAAGACGCTGGGTGTGGTGTGAGCTGGTTAGGTCTCACTACTGTTCCCTGTGGGCTTAGGGTCCCCATTCCTGGTGCTTCACCTTAACTGGCTTTTGCCACGGGCATGGCGAACACCTGGCACAGACTTTTTCCTCCCACCCCTAGAGATAGTCCAGGTGAAGAAACAGGAGTGAAGGCAGACTTGACGCTGACATCTGCACTGATTGCTCGTCATCCCATCCCTGACTCTGGCTTAAATGGAGGGCTGCAGCCTCCAGGGCTTTCAGGCTGTCACTTTTCATATGGCAGAATTCATGTACGTCCTTAAAAAAAAAAAAAACAGATACCAGTTTTGAATGACCCTCGTCTGGCCCTGCTTTTTAAATGCAAGAATATGCGTCTTAGTGCACAGCCTGGCTGCCACTCGCTCCAGCGGGAGGAGCCGCACAACCCGAAATAGCTCCTGTCAGATCAGATGGGCAGCTGGAGCAGAAGCAATCAGTACATTGATCTGGCGGCCGAGCCGTACCCATCGTGCCGTGGGACAGATCTGCAGATGCAGAGAGACTGCTCTGTCATTGCCGCGGCGGTTCGGGAGCCGCTGCCCAGGTGAGCAGGCTGAAGCCAAACTGCTGTGCAGTGGCTGCTGCTTATTTTGCAGAGTTGCACAGAATAGCAGAGATTGGAGGGGACCTCTGGAGATCTGGTTGGACTGGAGTCCAACCCCCTGAGCAAAGCAGGGTCACCTCTAGCCGCGTGCTCAGTACCACATCCAAACGGGTTTCCAGCGGGACAAGCACCTGCAGCAGCAGTGCTGATGCCGACAGGTCTGCAACGGGGGTAATAGCTGGCGGTCAGGTGAGTCCTGGAGGTTGAACACTGATTTCAGCTTTCTAGAAGGCCCTCCAAGCACAGGGGCAGTGTAAGAAATAGCTTTCCCTGACCTTGGCCATGCTGTCTGTGCTCTGTGGGCAGCGCTGGTGAGAAGGGTGCTCTCATATGCACCCAGGGGATGTAGCATCCAAGGTGCTGTTCAAGTCAGGGACTCCTGCTCCGGGAAGAAATCCCAGCCTTGTGCTCCCAGAGCTGTCCTTCAGGCTTATTTTCCCTGTGTTTGACACAGAGACAACCCAAGGCCTTCCGCCCCTTGGACTTTCTCCTTGTGTTTTGTTTCTGTAGCTTGACAGGAGGTTGTGAATCGCTGCGGGGCCGGAGCAGGGCCAATCTCCCGGCCGGTCCCCGGTGCTGGGGGAGGCTTTGGCGGGATCCTCTCTGCCCAGGCTGAGTGCTGACGTCAGGCCCCATTCATCACCATTAGCGCCGAGATGAGCCTTGTCAGCATCCGCAGCGAGGAGGCGGCCGCCTCCTCCGGACTGGCAGTCCCTGCAATTTGCTTCTTAAGGCTGCTTAATTGTTGTTCCTCTTCAGGAGCCCGGCTCAGCCCCCGTGTTTAACATCCTTTCCAGTGGCAGCGCGAGCCGGTCTGCTGATGCAGGCAGATCCCATGGTTAATGCCAGGTATGGTGGAGGCAGCTCATGCTTTTATCTCAGACACCAGCCCACCTGGGCTTCCTCTCGCCTAGCGAGAGTTTGGCCTTGTTTAAGCAGTGTTTTGTTAAAGAAGTGTCTGTCTCTACTCCCAAAATGCTCTGGGTCTTTTCCTAAGCCTATTTCACGCTGACATTTATAGCTGCAACTGTGCTGGAAGGATGAAAATCAAACAGTATTTGCCCCTCTTCCCCCCATCCTTTGCCTCCTGTTTTCCCTTTCCCCAGGTTCTAGTTGCAGACAGAGTGCAGAAGCACAAAGCAAAAACCATTTCTTCCCCCAGTGCATTGTTTAGCCTATGAAATGCCAACTCCTACCCGTGCTCAGGTGGGGAGGGCTGGAGAGCGCTTGGGTTTGCAGAGCTCCTCTGTAACTAAGATATGCTGACCTCGGTAAATCACAAGAAGTTTTGTGAAAATCAGGAAGCAAAGTTGAAAGCATGAAATGGATGATATTCAGGCAGAGAATACATTGCATGCCATTCCCAGATCAAAGTTTATTGCTGTCAGAAATCGGCTCTTAACTTGCATGACTTCTGAGCCTGCAGAGAGAGAGAGAGAGAGAGCGTCTTTGACAGAGCACAGCCCCAGCTAAAGCTGCGAGGAGCCAGGTCTCTGCTGCAGGGAGCAATGGCAGAGGAGAAGGCAGATGTGCATGTGCATGGGTTAGAGCAGGCTGTGAGCTGCTGTAGCTCTGATGCTGCCAAAAGTCCTGAAAGGACAAAAGTTGATCAGGCAGGGAATGAGCGGAAGGAAATCAACTCTCACGGAATGGCAGGACCCTCTGGAGACGAGAGAAAGGACCTGGGCACGAAACCTGCGCGCCTGGGGAAGGCAGCTCTGCTGTGCTGAGTTTCTGCTCTGTAGGCAAAGGGAGGGGGATGGATTTGCACTGTATTTTGCGTAGGGAAGAGCAGCTTTCAGGATGTTGCTGCCTACATGATCTGGAAGGGTCCCAAAGGACAATAGTTGGGGGAGTAACCGGAGTGCACAAAGTTCCCTGGCGGCATCCACGTCCCACCCCCGAGAGGGTCGGAGCAGGCGAGGGATGGTGATTTAGCTGGGTAAACCTCGGGGCTGCGCTGCTCCTTTCAGCAGCACCTTTGTGTTGGCCTCCGGATAGGAATGGAAATGTTCTTAGAGCTTTTGCATGAAACACCTTTTGATGCGGCCTATTTACTGCAGTCTCCGACTTTGCTGGTAGAATTGTATTCAGTTTGGAGAACTGGGAGAAGAAATCCGTTGTTAGAATAATCTGTATCTTCATGAGGGGCTTTGCTGGGAGACCTCTCCCCAAGACAATAGTACCTGCAAACCCTTTTAAGTATAGACAAGAGATGTTTAAGAAGCTTTAGACTTTTCTTGCAGATAAAATTCCTCACATGCCATGTTCCACAGATGAACTGATTCCATTTTAGTAATCTGCTGGTGTTTACATAGGGCTCAACTGCTCACACACCACGTTGTGATTATTGGTGCCTTTTAAAAGCCCTGTGGGTAAATGTCTGGCTAGGCAGAAATCCTCCCTAGCTCATAATTCATTCCAGCCTGAACCTCCTAAGAATCTGTAATAGCTGCTTGGAAACAATTGCAAAACTCTGGCACTGGGCTTCTCCAATAAAGCAGTCCTGTATGGACTGAGAAATATCACCTCCTCCGTGACCCCCCTTGGTGGGCAGGCTTGCAGATCACCTTGCCTTTCTTTTCCCTTTTCTTCTTCCTACGGGCTCCAGCAGTGCTGCCCTTCGCTCCTGCAACTCCAGCCTTTCGCTGGCCCTTCCTCCCTGCCTGCCTTTAAGCGGACAAGTCTGTTGGGGGCAGAGGGGGGGAAAGACCCCCCGGCAAAGCTCTGCCAGGAGGTGACTAGTCCTCATACTCTTAAGGAAAATAATGCAAGAGCAAGCAGGGTCAGAGAGCACGGTAAGAGTGATGCACCCGCAAATTTGCCTTTGCGTGGTGCATTTACAACTAGCGCGTGGATCCAGGGAGATAAGCTGCGTATTTTACTGGGTCTTGAGGCCTGATGGTGCCTTGGCTTCTGCACAGACCTTATGAAACTCAGGGACGACAAGTGCAAATAGCTTTTCTTTCCCCCCCCCTTCTCTTTTTCCACTTGCATAATCATCATTGTGCAAAGCAGGCAAACAAATGTGCAAGGGAATGGAGGAGGCTTCATTTTTACAGAAAGCAATTACAGACATTAAAAGAGCTATAGTAATAAAAATAATATTTAAAATTCAAATCCCTTATCTATATTACAAGGGTATTAACATTGGAAGAAATTATTTTTGTTTTTTTCCCCAATCTCATTTGCTTTGCAAGTCAGTCTGGAAATTTTTATGCCAGTCCTCTGAATTTTTTGGAGACCGATCCGCAGTTTTGGAAGTCTGGGGTTGGCAGGCTTGAAAACTTCGTGACTCGAGGTATGGGGGTAATGATGCTGCTTTGTTATGCTTTCCTACCTACGGTGCTTGCAAGTAACAGTCTTGTCTAGAAGGGGACAGCTGTGTTCAATAGGGGCTTTGGAAGGGGGAGGCTGTATCTTTTTTAGATTAGTACAATATTTATTGTCTCAATGGCTCCTGTTTTGCCATGTCTTGAAGCATTCAATGAATAGAAAAGGCAATCAGGCTGTGAGCACTTGGGGGCAGGGGCTGCTGTTTTGTTTGCTGTTAGTAGAGCTCCTAGCACAGTGGGCTCCCCACTGGGAGCTTTGTGCCTTTCCAACCTGGAAGTATAGAGATAAAAATGCCCAGGTGAGGAAGGCAAAAACGTGGAGAATGGGTTAAAGTTTTGACTGTGTTTGAGCAGGGCTTATGTGGAACCCACTTGGGGAAGCGGGGTGCAGGAGCACAGTCCGAACTAGTGGAGCATCACTGGCAAAACTCCCACGGTTTCCACAGAGCCTGGATTTTGCCCTGCAGCAAATGTGCCCTGTCCCAGAGAGATGGGACATCCATCTTCCAGGAGCGGGTGTCTTGCACGGCCCCAGACACAGCTTTGCTGCCTTCCCTGCCCTGCACCTTTCCCAGGCGCGGGGTCCTGATCTTCTCTGCTCTCTTTCCTCTCCAGAAAGCTGATTTGGCCGTGGCCGGGCTGACGATTACAGCGGAGCGGGAGAAGGTGATTGATTTCTCTAAGCCGTTCATGACTTTGGGAATTAGCATTCTCTACCGAGTTCATATGGTAAGAGACTTATTTTATAACCATTTACGTCCCTCCATTATTTGCATGCAAACGTGCCTAGTTATAGAAGAAAAATGAATGACTCATAAAAATATTTTTGTTTCTTATTTAAACACAAATGTGCTTGACCTTTATTTCCTTCTTTTCACTCTTTTTGCCTTGTGTCAGCTTGGTGGATTCGATTCCCGTTGTTCAACCCCCCAACCCTCTTGGCTCCCCTTCCCCATCCTCCCCGGGCACACAGCACTTCCAGGCGTGGTAGGGGGCCACGAGCAGAACCCTGTCAGACGGGTGCTACCAGGGGAAGTGTGGGTAGATGTCAGCTTGTCTGGTTCTGCTTCAGGCCCAGCGAAAGCCATAGGATGGCTTTAGTGTGGCTTTGAGCCCGCTGTGGTGAGGTGTGCTAAGGGCAGGCTAGGCTGGACGGCTGCAGCAGCCCAGCAGCGCGGCTGGGTGGCTCCAAAACTGCGGCAAAGCTGGTGTGGAGTCAGCACCCATTTGTACTTACAGCGGGGAGTCTGCCTGGGAGGCTGAGCTAGGATGCCTATGGGTGCACCTAATGGGTGTCAGGGCCCAAATAATACCCTCATCTCAGCCATGTTCTCAGCCTCTGCGGTGTGCAGCCTTACTGCTTTCTCACATCTGAGAATAAGATCAGGCCAGGAAAATATCTGGGATCGCTTTCTTTGCTGTGACCTCCTGTAAATGCTCTACATGCAGATCAGGCCTCTGCTTTCTTAATCACAGGCAGGAAAAGGGCAAAATGGCACTCCTCGAGTGGCCCAGGGCACTGCCCCGGGGCAGGCAGGGTGGCAGGCTGAACTCTGCCGTGGGCAATTAGCTCCTTGCCCTGCGTGGGCTCTGTTTCTCTGCTCTCAGCCCTTCTCATTTGTCTCCTCTCAGTTGTTCACCCTAAAGATCAGCGGGCCCTGCACCCCAAGGAAGGCTCCATACTCTTAGGGTGCTCCCTGCCTTGCATGGGTGCTCTCAGACCCCCTTGCTTCTGCATTGACCAGGGAGGAACGAGAAGAGAGGCACGCTGTCGTTTAGCAGCTAGCTCTGGTTGTCGCTCAGCTGCATTCAATAATCTTTTGCAACTCCGGCGGCGGCAGCAGCGGCGTGGTTATCCGCTGCCGCCCAAAAGGCAGGTCAGGCATTACATGGTGGCTGTTTAGCAACACGCTGGCCTGTGGCTCGGAGTGGAGCTGCTGTGAATCTGCCCAGGGGATTCACACGTGCAAGCGCGTACATGGCCTTCTGTCGTGTCTTTGCTTAGACAACACTTGTTGTCTTAAATTCTTACAGATTCTCTTGCATTCCCGTTTTCTGTTGTTCTAGCTTCTTCTGAAGCTCAGGAGAGGACAGATTTTCCCCAGCTACACCCATATGGGCCAGGCAAAGCCCCCGGTTCCCCGGTGTCACAGGAGGCGAGCTCTGGCGTCCAGGTTCTTTGCAACAGGATGTCGTATTATTCCTAATCTGCATTTTGGAAATGTGCTCTGTACAGTGCCGAGTGTGATGCGAGTTACAGTCTTGGTTTCCCGTCAGCTCAATAATAGCAGCCAAAAGGATAAAACAATTAAAGCTGCCTCTCCCAGCCCCCTCTCTCGATTCGCAAGGCTGTTAAGGATGCAGCGTTTGGTACAAACATAAACAAACTTGCACATACATCTCTCTGTGCTGAGTGGCTCCTGCCAAGAACAAACACATAATTAAAATCTAGTTAAAATTCTGTTTCCTCTGGTACGTGCAGAATTTAGGACCAATGACTTCAAGCTCCCAGAAATCAAGTGTAACTGTCCCTTCCTGGCTACACTTGCTATTTCCCACCACCAGCTGCCCCGTGGATCCGGGAGGCGTTTCTGCCAGCATCTCTTGGCTGGGATTATAATCGAATTTCTTGCTTTCTCGCATGCGTTTTTAAAAGTTTGGGGATTGAGTACCATGCGTGCTCTGCCTCCGATTTACACCATAACGTTCAGCAAGTCCCTTAACGAGGCATCATTCCCTGAACAGCGTGAGGCTGTTGTCGCTCCCTCCAGAGGAAACACAGGAATATTGGTGCAGGGTTTGCATGTGATCTGCTCTATAAGTGCAAGGCGTTTGCTGCTGCCTCTGTGCAAGCTCGATGTAAATGTGTCTGACACATCTACTTAGAGTGTAAGTTCTTCAGGGCAGGGACCATCTGCTGCTCGTGCTGGTACGAGACTAACGCAACACTGCCGTGTTCAAGCCTGCCCTTTAGGCATTTACCAAACTGAACAGGATTAATAATTACAGTCTTAAAAAGTGGTTGGCAAATAGTCCCCTGCCATCGGTCAGGACTCGGCGTGCAGCTGCCCGATGAAGGACCAAGGTAAGACTTTGAGTAGGGGAGCAGTGACGCAGGCAGGCTTGCAAGGGAGACACAGGGCATCTCCCAGGTCAGGGCACCCTGCAGAGCGCCCTGCTTGGCTGCATCAATGGCAGGGGCAGCCTGGGCTTGTGCCCTCCCCAGGGGCAGGGAGGTCTCCCCAGCAGGGAAGCTCGGAGCCCCCTCTTCCCTCTCCAGCACTCGGCCCCTCTTTGTCCAGACGTCTCCTGCTTAGCTTGAGGAGAGTTTCTGAGAGCTGCATGGCAATTAACTAATTAAACTGGTAAATATTTATTTAACAACGAAAGGCAAGATAGCTAATTGCTCTGGTTTTTCTTTAAGGATGTGGTTTGCAGAGCAGTGGAAGGCAGCCCCACAGCCCCATCTGCTCCTATCCCCTCCCCTCCCTCCCCTTCCCCGCCCCAACAAACATCTCTGCGATGTCAAAAATTGCAGCTGACGTATGTTAATCATAGCGCAGATCAGACGTAGCCTAATAAATAACCAGAAATAAATCTCTTGCTGAGGAGTTGCCTCCATGCCCTGGTCTCCTCCCAGCGTGATGACATTTTATTTTAATTTCCATGTAACTCCAGTGGCAAATGATTTCTCCCTGCTTTCTCTTCCCCACCCTGCAACCCAGCCACCACAGTGCGTGTGTCTCTTATCACACATAACCAAATATGGCAGCTTTAAATGGGGCTGTCATTTTTCTCAATTTCACTTGTTGTGATATAATCAAGTACGGATTTCTGACACGGGGACTCTAATAGGTTTTCTGACTTGCAGGCTGCTAAGAGAAAAAGCTTGCTTCATTTTATTATGTTCCCATTCTGACCAGCTGGTGGGACCCGTGGAAGGCAGGAGAGAGATGACAAGTCCTGAGCAGTCACTCTGCTTGGCAGAGGGCTGAAATCAGGTGTCCAGTGCCATTTCTGCACAAAGAGATGTTGAAAGTCATGTTTATTTGTAGCATACACATGCTTTTGTTCACATACCTGCCTCTGTGGCAGGGAACGAGGGACTAGCTAGCACATGATTCTGGCTCATCAGCCCTGAAAGTCCTTACTGTGCTCTATCTTAAGATGAGAAAATGTGGATTTGGTGAGTACACTGGAATAGGTGGTTTTAGGCCAAGTGAACTGAGGCTTAAAGTGTTTCTACTTGATTGCTGCAGAAGACGCAAAATGGGAAGGGCTGAATGAGTAGCTCCTTCGTTCCAGCCAGAAGAGGCTCGACAGCCGAGGCCAAGGAGCTGAGCACCCCTCCTGATAATCCGTGCTGCTCTGCCAGCAAGCCTCCTGCCTCACTGAAGCAGGGATGGGAGCAACCGCTGGCCCCAGGTGTGCCCAGGGCCATGGTACGCATTGGCCTGTCGGTTGTGGACCATCTGGTGACCCCAAATTATGCTCAGGATTCACAGCAGTTTGTGATCAGGTTTTGCTTTTGAACTCCAAAGAAAGGACCCTGGAGCAGGAGGGATCTGGATCTGCATCCGGATCAGACGTGGTCATCCCAGAATACACACGCTTTCTTTTGGTGAGACCAAACGTGCTGCAGTTATACCTAGCACACGTCAAGGTTTCTGCCTTTCCAGGCTGAGTTTTCTTGCTTTCCTTCTGCCTTACGGAGGTAGAAGAGAGTTCTCTTGCCTGCCTTTTTTAGGGACAAACGTCTATGAGAGATGACATAGGTAGGGCTGGCTGTTTCTGCAAGAGGGAACAGGCGCACACGGGGGTCCTTTCAGGCTGTGTGTGTGTGTGTGTGTGCAGGGCAGGCAGGGAGCCGTAAGGTCTCTTATGGACCTGAACACAGATAAATCCAGGACCATGCCATACAGGTCCACTCCTCCTCCTCCTGGATGTCCTGCACATTCAGGCTCTTCAGTCACCAGTATCTGCCCAGAAAACTGATTCTCTCTGGCTGAAAATGAAGACTTCCAAGAACGACTGAGGAGGGTAAATGAATCTCTCCTGCTTCCGTCTGAGGATTTGCAGGAGGCCTTCATCAATTATTGGACATTTTGAACATTTCTATTCCAGGAAAAATAGCTCTTTCAATTAACAAAGCTGTATTGGGACCAGCTAAAAATATCTGACAGACTCCAGATATTGTCATTCCCATCTTCAAAACAGACAGATAAGAGAGAGTTTGTGCCCTCCGTGGGAACAGAATATCTTTATTCTTATCCACAACTGTGAATGAAAAGAATATGTAGCAGCAGCCTGAAAATGACTGTAGCTGAAAAGAACCAGAACTACTACTACTGTAAAGTCACAGGAGAGAGTCATTGCCAAGCCTGAGACTTAAAGCTTCCAACGCAATTTCCTTAATGAGTGTAATTTATTGACAAACTGCCCCAGAAACAGAGAGAAGACATCAAGGCCTTAATTACAGAAAGGAACCTTGTTACAGGAGCATCTCATGAGGGAGCCCCAGCCGAGGCACTGCCAGTGCCTGGGATTCTCCTGCCACCTCTGGGATGCCAGGCAGGGATACGCTGCCTGGAACAATCTTCTGCTTGAGAAGCTCCAGTTTGCTCGGCCGAGGGCAGACGGTGCCCTTCACACCTTGCAGGTTCCCATTGCCTCATTTCATTCTTGAGTGTGTAAGCACCTGTGGAAGAAGAGAGGCAGCTGAGCCAGTTTAGCTCTAGATGAAAAAGGGAACCAGGGGCCTGTGGGGCACCCAGGAAAGCTATGCGGTGGCTAAAGAGAAGAGCTTTGGCATCGCCTGCCTTCGGCTTCCCGTTGGCATCGAGAAGTCCATTATCACCTGGATGGGGTCAGTGAGAAGTGCAGACGGAGAGCACCTTGGAGCCTGCAGACTCACGACATGGTCTCACCTCTCTGAAATAGCAAGAGGAGCTCCAGCAAGGTGAGCAAGGGATGTTACTGGAGACGTGAATCCCTCCGGGATGCTGGGGGTGTAGTGTCCAGCAGTGTCTCTGGCTCTGAAGGCCCTTGGTTTGGGTCCAGATGCTGGCTGTAGCAGTCATTTGTCTCTCTCTGGGTTTCTGGGAAGAATATAAGGAAAAGCAGAACACAGCAGCAATTGACCAAAAAAGGGAAAGGACAGAAGAAAAACATAGTATCTTTCACTATTATCTCACCTGCTTATACCAAGCAGAGTAAGATAACCTGGTACAGAAGAGAGACCTTGCCTTAAAGAGAGACTCTGGAATTATACCCAGGAGAACCTGAACCATTGCTTGGGAAGTGACTTTACATTAATCTGAAAATGGATGCAGGATGGTCTGAACCACTGATTCTTAACTCATCTTTTTGTTAAAAGGCTTAATAATTGAGATTCTCTAAAAATGTTAACGTAGATCCCAAGCTCAAACTCATCTTGTCCTTAAGGATACAGGGATAGGGGGTTATGGTGTGGTGGTTCTTTACTTCACGCAGGGCAGAGTTTGCTGTAGAAGGTTTCTGAGATGTTACAGTCCCAGCTGGTGACTGGAGCTGAGAATATCACAGTATCCTAGATATTTTTAGTAGAGGAAGATTTTTGTGCAACAACTATTGCCTTTTCTAGCAACAACTTAGTCTTCAGAAGAACTACCAAGACCTTGTGAAATTCAGGTTTTGCATAAGATTAGGAATACTTCAGTAGTAAAACAGTGTTTTTTAATGGAAATGGAATTTAAAGTGCCGCTCTGAGTCTGGGGAAGGGAAAAAAAAAAAAAAGGCAGCTATGTTTCCCAGGGACTTTTGTGAAAACAGAAAATTATTCACTGCCTTTGGATTAAGCACAGCTCTAAAATATCAGGACTCTGGTCTTTGATGCTCTGGGTTTGCTATGGCAATTGAGGTTAGGTGTTATTTATTACCAGCTATTATTAGTTTATGTGGTGTCACAGATGGGCAGGGTAGGGCAATGGACGAGGGGAGAAATGAGGGCTCTGTTTGTCAAAGATGATGCCCAGAAGCGGCTTTTGTGTAAAGCAAGCAAACTACAGCGGAGCAGCTGCCGCGCTGCAAGTGCTGGGAAACGGCTGCCGGAGTGAGCTGCATTGAGCAAACAGTGATAGACATTTTTAGCACACAACAGAGTAAGGTGCCAGTAAGAAATATGCTGACAGCCTGGCCAAGATGTGATAAAAGGCTGTTTCCACTCTGACTTTACAGTAACAGCCTTCACAGGAGCTCTGACTCGTGGGCAGCTTCCCAGTTACAGGTGCTTGGGGAAGCTGTAGATCCTGAGGTTTTGGGATGCCAGGACTGACTTAGTGGTTTGGGGCAGAAGATACAGGCTCCCATGAGCAAAGGGCTCACGTTCCCGTGGAGTTAACGCCACCCTTTAGCCCTGCATTGGGAGTTCATGCTTTTGCTGGGAGTCTTTCAGAGGAGACGGTAAGGAAAGAAGATGCCTGAGGTAGATGAGCATTGCCTGAACGCTTGCAGTGTTTGGGGTGGGAGAGGTGTGTCAGGGGTGCGCAGTACTGAAACAAAGCACTTTCTGCTCCACACAGGTATTAAAAATTGTGCAGAGAGCAAAAGAGGACTTTTTTAAGTCCTGTGGCTTGTGCTCTATTTTCACGTCTCCCCTTGTCCCCCACGGATGTGTTGAGTGTGATCAGAGGTAAATTAGTGGCTGCTTTTTCCATCCTGGAGGAGGCTGTGTTGCAGAAGCACTGCATACGCAAGAGCTTGTGGTAGCAGGAGACATACCCCCACCGAAATGGGAGGTGTCCAGCTTTTGAGAAACTTCTCCTAGGAATTAATCGTCCCTTTGCAGAAATTTTGTTAAATTTGACAAGATTTCAATGGTGGCAGTGTCCTTGTGAAAATTAAAGGTACTTTGAGAGAAGATCAACCTGTTTTCTTCTAGCGGTGAAGACTTACTTTTCAAGGAAAGGTGGTTTGCTGAGAAAAAACAGGAAATTCTGACGCATGCTGGAGATAAAAATATCGTGTTCCCTGAGATAAAAGTAATAATTTTATTGAGTTTGGTAGAGGAGAAACGTTTCAAGGCTGAAGAAAGAAAACCAGAAATATTGCAAACTTTTTTTTTTTTTTTTCCTTTTCTGCACGAAAATATTTTTTTCCCCACTCTGCTTCATGCAAAGGATCTCACCCAACTCTGAGCTCAGGCGTGCTCTCCCAGGGGAGCCCCTCCTGCCCAGCAAGCGTGGTGTGCAGCCTGCTTGGGTGGACAAGGGCTCCAGATGGGGACTCCCCCATCAGCAGCCCCGCAGGCGAGGGGTGCAGCACATCCTACCATGGGGAGGGCAGAGTGCTGCGATTGTCTGGGTTTCTCTCTCAATTCACTTCTTTCTTTGCCTGGAGGAACAAAAGTGGTTGAGGTGGGGAAAAGGAGTAGTCTCAGGAGATGAATGCCAGTGGGGAGATGCTGCAGGACTTGGTCATTTGTTGCATTTAGTGTCACCTGTTTTCCCTGCAAGGCTTTTGCGAAGCCCTGTTTGCTTTATTTCCCTTCTGTTGCTCCCATCCGTTGTCAGCATCAGGGCAGGTGTGTTTCTTTGTGTCATGTTCAGAATGGACCACTTAATTTGTAGAAATATGAGCAGGTCAAACTCCTTTTCGTTTCCCTTCCAGGGCCGCAAACCTGGCTACTTCTCGTTCCTGGATCCCTTTTCTCCTGGCGTCTGGCTCTTCATGCTGCTCGCCTACCTGGCTGTCAGCTGCGTCCTCTTCTTGGTTGCTCGGTAATGTGACTGGCGGTGCCTTTTCCTTCCTCGCGGTGCCATCTAGCGTCACGCTCCCAGACCCGTGGGGGACACGGGGACATCCCCCAGGCCACCAGTGTGGAGAGGACAGTAAAGGGTTGAGAAGAGTCCCAGCCCCTTGCCCTCCTCCAGCTGGGGATTGGGGCTTTGCCGCTGAGTGCTCGCGCAGGCACGTCACCGATGCATATGGCAGCCCTGGGATGGCCGTTGGCATGGCTGGGACAGGGCGGGCAGGAGTGGCGTGGGTGATTTGGGAGCGCGCTTGGCCACAGCGGTGGGTGCCAGTGCCGAGAGCTGCGTGGGAAGGGTGGGAGGAGGTTTGGGAGTAGGGCTGGTGCTGCAAAGGGTGCTGCTCCTTGTAGACTCTTGATCTGCAACAGATAAACCAACCGCTTGTCTTTGAACAGGAGGGTGGAGGCTGGTAGGTGCCGGCAAATGCATTCAGAGGTATTAATGCAAATTCCAGTAGTGATGTTTGGTTCCTCTGGCCTTGTAAAACCCAGTGTGTACAGAAAAAAGAAGTTCATTAATATCTTTCAAAAGCCTGTTGGTTGATGTGCAGAGCCTCGCTTGACAGCTCTCAGTTTCATTTCCCTATGACTAATTTAAATCAGCCTTAAAATATATCACTGAGTGCGTGTCTGCAGCATGTCTCCTGTCGAGGCCCAGGGTCTGCGCTCCATTGCTGTTTTCCCTGACCTCCTAACAAACTGCTTATGGTTGGCGGCATAGATGGGCCTTTTCAGACATAGTCGAACTGTGTCCTGGCAATGTGTGCCAAAGATGCGCTCAGGGCTTGAAGGCTGTTTCGGGACACGGTTAATACGCAATTCTCATTACAAAAATTGGAACTGTGCTGTTACTCAGTCCCTTAGCATGGCTAAAGTTGTCATCCTGACAGGGCTTCAGTGGTTTCTTCGAATGCCATTACAGCCTCAGAAACATAGTTCTGAAGAAACCATTGAATAATGCAGCCCGATGCTCTCCGCAGACTGAGATTTGGTGCCCCTGTAGCCCCCTCCTCATGTTTTAAACATGATTCTCCAAAAAGATGCCTTTACGCAGCTTCCCATTGGAGATGGAGGTTTGGAAGCTGCTCTCTGCCTTGCTCAGCAGTAAAGGAGCTTTTGACCCTGTGAATTGCAGAAGACTCTCCCAGAGCAGTGTTTTTTACTGCTAGTGCTCAAACCATAGAAAGTCTTCAAGAAATAAGCTCCACCTCGCTGGCATCACCATGAGGTAGGAGATGCAGAAACGAAAGTAAACACCTCATTTTGGTTAAATGCTGCATAAGCTGGCAGAGCCCTACAGCTGTATTGGCAGTATCCCCAGAATGACCCTCCCAGGCACCAGCTTTGTTAACCATTAGCAATATAATAAACTGCAGCATAGGAATTAGAAGACTGTCTTAGCAACCAGGGAGCTAAGGATTGGAAACAGCAAAAAAAGAGAGCTAGGCTACAGTCACTTCAGTGACAGGCTGTCAGTTATTTCAGATTCCCACCTCTGTCCTGTCCCCGTGAGCACTGAAAGTATGTGATGCTTTGAAACACCAGCACTTGGCTTCGAAGTAGCCCTGGGACCTAGACCTTGCTGGGGCAATCAGGCCTTCTCAGAGCAACCATTTGCACCAATACAGTTATTTTTCTTGATGGTGTCATGCAGTCAGGTCTCACTTCACTTTTGAACTTCCCATTGATGCTCATTCTCCAGCAGGGAACACAGCCAAAGGTGTTTGATTTCAATTTCACATCAAATCCATGCACATCTGGAATTAATGTTGTGGTTGTCTGTGGTACGAATTCGCACACAGGGCTCCAGCCTCCCTGCAGCCCGTGCCCGGATTTTCAGCACAGCCTCTCAAAACTTCTGCAAATCTTTACAAGAAAGCCTCTGGCTTCTGAGTCTTAGAGCAAGCATTTCACACAGCTCTGAGCCCTGGGCATCAATTGACAGCAAAGAGTTTCCTCCTCAGAAAAATCTGCCTCCAGGAGAGTTAGGGCTTCACAGCTTTTCTTATTTTGCTTTTTTTCTCCAAAGTGCCCCATTTCCCAGTGAATTACCTGAGCTACCTGTCTCTTGTCATTTTAGATTGACACCGTACGAGTGGTACAGCCCCCACCCCTGCTCACAAGGCAGATGCAATCTCCTCGTGAATCAGTACTCTCTCGGCAACAGCTTGTGGTTTCCAGTTGGGGGATTCATGCAGCAAGGCTCCACCATTGCCCCCCAAGCATTATCCACACGCTGTGTCAGTGGAGTCTGGTAAGGAGGTCAGCCCTCCTCTTAAGGAAGGCTTCTCTGTGGGTCTTTTCTGGGCCGAAGCAGATGGAGAGGCAGAGGGTGGGGATGGAGATCAGGTTCAGTCCATGGGGAAATCTCAGGTCACCGTCTTCACTTCCCCTTTCCCTAGGTGGGCATTCACCTTGATCATCATCTCCTCCTACACGGCCAATCTGGCAGCCTTCCTCACCGTGCAGCGGATGGACGTCCCCATCGAATCCGTAGATGACCTGGCTGACCAGACAGCCATCGAGTACGGCACCATTCACGGTGGCTCCAGCATGACCTTCTTCCAAGTAAACCCCATTCTTTTGCTAACTGGGGCAGGGGGTGCAGAGGGCACCCTTTAATCAGATTCGGATGTCACCCCAGCCTGTCATGCCTGTTTCATTCCAGTTTCTGGCACGGAGGGGACCTTTGGAGAGACCCCTGGCTGCTTGGTTGCACAGGACTGGGCTAGGTCCACAGTGGGATGAGTGGTGGGGGAGGCATGGCGGAGGATAGGGAAGGCAGGATTTTGTAACACAGCAGCCGCATGCTCTTGGGCTGCTGGAGCACCAGGGTCAGGACATCTGTGCTGGACCCTGGAGGAGCAGACTTTCCTGCCAGGACTTGGAAAGCAACTTAGCGCTCGGAGTGTCACAAAAAACGTGGTGCACATCCCTGTGTCACAGTGATGACAACACGGTCTTCAGCAGATGAGCATTTGCAGTCAGATTTCCGTGGGTCTCTCTGTGGTTTTGATGTGATCTTAGCTTCTACATGAGAGTCCCTCAGGTTGGGTAAGCAAAGAAGCGTTTGCAAGCCCCAGGTAGGCTAGCGTATGTAAAAGTGCTGGAGTCTGTATGTTGTCAGTGGCACTGAAAACAAGTCAGTCAAGTGTATGCAAACGTATGCGTGCCATTTAGCCCAATTTAATTTTTATCTTCCCTGCTGTATTCGTAAGGGAAATAAATGAGTGAATCTTTTCTGCAGTGCTCTGAATGCACAAAGAACTGCTTGAGGATTATTTATTTATTACTTGTTGAAATTCCAAGAGGAGAGAAAGCTTTTCTTGCTTTTTCCCTCCTCTGAGTCTGAACTGAATTGGTAAGCCTGAGAAATCTCTCGAGTGAGCCTGAGCTTTTCAGCCCAACTTTACACCCTTCAGGGTTTGGCAAAAAGCTACTTTTAAGCAGAACGTTACATCTAAAATGAGCTGAACAGAGCCCAAGTGACTAAGGTGGTTGTATACGAGGCACTCACTTAGTTCTTTTCAAGAAAGCTTTCAAGTTATAAAACCCTGACTGTGGCTCTGCACTGCCTGGTGGGTGCTGGAGTCACTGGTATCAGGGAAGAAATTAGCAAAAGATGTTCTTGTACCATTTGCAACGCTTTAAACTGTGTTGGGATCCCTTTGCCTCTGGTGTAACGATGGTGGGTCAAACGCAGCAATGGATTAAGCAGGCATGGCTGAGGCTGTCTTCACCAGCCCATAGCTCCTGGCTGCGCGAGACGTGTGTCCACTGCTGAAGCACCTAGCCTTGTCCTGGCAGCAGTTTCCCCTGACGCTAACACACAGGATTAAGGTTTAAAAGTGCAGCGCATCAGGAACAAACACACACCCTGTTTGTCTGTCCCTTGCCCAAGTGACTGCACCCAAGAGGACAGAGCTGGACAGACGAGGAGAGTTAACTAGGTCAGCAGCAGATTCCCTGAGGCTCCCCGGCATCGCTTGCCAGCCACAGAAAATGAGTCCTTGAAAGTGCGATGGCACGGAGTGCCAGGCAGCACGTCCCGTACCTGCTGCGGTGGCCGGGAGGGGAGGGAGGTGGTGTAAGGGATTCCGTGTGCTGCAGAAATGCAAGGGTGAGGGGAAAGGGGCAAATTCAGAAACTCCTAATGTCGACCAGAGCGTGTTTATCTTCAGTCTTTGTGCAAGCAGTTTTCGCTCTTTCCTCAGCACAGGCAAGAGAAATTAACGGTAGTCAGCTTGTCTCTCAGTCAAACCAAGGTGGGTCCAACCACCAGCAAAGTCTGAGGATTTGGGGATGGTTGAGCTTTAGTTTACAGCAGTCAACGAAAAGATTCCAGTTCTCTTAAGCAGGTACTTTGATTTGCCTTACGAGGGGGTGAACCAAAATCTGGACTCAGGGAGCAACAAACTCCAAAGAGCTTTGGCTCTGCCCCCAGCCCTCAGTGCCCTTCTCAAGGTGACAGTGTCCGGCTCTGATGCTGGTGAACTGTTAAGCACAAGGTTACAGTGACAGACGATAGGGTGTAGCTGTACAGGGAGCATTGGGTGGTTTAAATTAGCCACACACGAGCTATTTCTTCTGGCTTTTTTGTGTATTTTTGATATACTGTTATGGAAACTATGTACTTTTCCAAAATTGAATTTATGCAAAGAGCTTTGCTGGAACCTATTGGAATTAGGTATGCGTTTCATGCCCAGCTTTGTCAACAAAGTCTCAAATTCACCAAGATATTCGGGCCTCTAAATCTCATTGGCATAAATGGAGGTTAGGCATCTAAATCCGTTTTGAATCTGGCACCAAATCTGCTTTGACTCCTTTCCCCATTGTGGCCTTTTCATAGCGGCATCTCATTTGGGGTTTATGTTACAGCGAGATGCTCCCACTTTAGCTGCGCTTGCCTCCTTTCTCCTGCAGAACTCCCGCTACCAGACGTACCAGCGGATGTGGAACTACATGTACTCCAAGCAGCCAAGCGTCTTTGTGAAGAGCACGGAGGAAGGGATTGCGCGCGTGCTGAACTCCAATTACGCCTTCCTGCTGGAGTCCACCATGAACGAGTATTATCGTCAGCGCAATTGCAACCTCACGCAGGTCGGGGGCCTTCTGGACACCAAGGGCTACGGGATTGGCATGCCCGTCGGTAGGCAGTGAAGAAAAATTCTAGTCCTTCTCAGCTGTTGGCAGAGGACCGGAGCATTTGAAAGGCTGAACCGGCTCTAAAGCCAATGTCACGTTTCACAGCTCTGCCCAGGGTCATTTTTATCTCAGGAGGAAAATCAAATACATTGCAATTGCCCAAGGTGCATGCTCAGAGCCAGATGTACAAGACCCTGCTCTGGTCCAGAGCCATGTGACACGCGACTGCGGCTCTTTAAATAATTCATGTGAAAGATGTTTCAAAATTGCTGCTTATTTTCTGCATATATGCTCTTTGCTGACTGTTTCCCTTTTGAACCAGTGTTTTTGAATCGTTTTGTGCTCCTTGTTTTATATCAGAAGTGCTGTTAAAAGTAATGCTGTTGCAATTCTTGTAGTTTTAGCACAAGTTTCTTAACAGCTGGTGGTTCTTAAAGCTCCAGGACAGAGAATTGGGCAATTCAGTGACTATCTCGGCTAATAATCAGGTTTAACAAATGCAGGGTTTTTGTCTTTCAAATATGAGAGCTAGCAAGAGAACGTCATCTCCCAGGGCAGCACAGAAAACAGATGTAGTAGTTGTTATTCCAAGCAATCAACTGATCTTTCGGCCAGTCTCGCAGGCTCGGGAAGCCTTGTTCCTGACCTTTAAGCACCTGCACTTAGCAATACAAAGTTAAGGCGAATTACATAAGAACCATCACACAAACAGTCACTATAGTTTAGCTAACATGCGTAAGCTTGTAAAGTCACAGTAACCTGATCGTGAGTACAAATCCTTACTTTCAGGACTAAATTTGTTCTGACATTGTCTTGTTAAACAGTGAAACTGTAGCAGATAAGAAGAGCAGAAAGCTGCTCGCTGGGACAGTAGTGCAGAGTTACCAGGAGATCTGCGGTCTTTCCCACGGCCCTTCTTCGGGGTCTCTGGTAGCAGACACCATCGAGACTGCAGTAGAGATCGGTACGGAGCGCAGAAGTGAGCCTCCTCTACCAAGAACATTTGGGCTTGCGTGTAGGTTGAACTTGCTGCTGTTGCAGTGCACCAGTTTGAGGGAAGGAGTGTTAGAGCAAGGTTGAAGTTGGAGGCAGAATGACAGGAGAGGGACCTCAGTGGTCTGGAGGAGCCGTGGTGCGATCCTGAATTGCCTCTTCAGACCCTGCCCCTGAAGCCAAAGCTCCCCCTAGTAAAGGACCTCTTTAAACGGCCTATGTGGGTCTTGGCGGACAGGCGAAATTACCATGTGCAAATGCCATTAACCAGGTGACAGTCCCAGCAGGGAGGCTGCAGGTTTCAAGGGCTTACATGGACTGAAGTCCCTTCCAGACTGTTCAGAGGCAAGCTTTTGTAGTTGGGCACACTGGCAGGGCATCGTGGCGGGGATGAGTGGGGAGGAAGGCTGGCCGAGGCGGTACCTTACCACGTACCTCTTGGCGTTGCAGGCTCTGCGTTTCGTGACGAGTTTGACCTGGCCATTCTCCAGCTGCAAGAGAGCAACCGCCTGGAAATCCTGAAGCGGAAGTGGTGGGAAGGAGGGAAGTGCCCCAAAGAGGAGGACCACAGAGCCAAAGGTAAGCCACGCCGCTCGCCGGTAGCGTGCTGAAGGGACCAGGCAGTAGAAGCATCCTTGCCAGCGGTGCAAGGATGAACGTCCATCTGCACATGAGCGCTGCCAGGTTTTCTGCCTGAGAATTACTTTTTCCCCTTCTTCTGACCTGAGATTCCTTCCTTCACAATTCAAGGAGAAAGCCAAACAGCTCTGCTGTGCCTCATGCTGTGTGTTTTTGCCTGGGGCAGAGATAGCAGGAACAACCAAATGACAAATATTGGAGGCATATGGAGGGTAAATTAGCTTCTAATGAATGTCTGCAGCATTACATGGGAAAATGGATGGCTAAAGGGATCAGACCAAAATCCTGGGTTCCTTCAAGGGAGATGGATCTCCACCACAGGCCCACTGGTTAATGGCTCTAAGTGAAAACGCCTTTTAAACAGCCGCGGGAAGGGACACAAGGACTTTATTAGTACATCTGTAAACCGAGGAGCAAATTCTTTTGGGTAATGCTATGCAAATTGCCGTAAAAGCTACCACATTAGGCTGATGTCCCAGTGTGAGAGCAGTTGCCAGCTTAACGCAGTTGCTGCATTTTTTAGTTTTGGCAGTCACCCTTTCCTCAGCAAGCGTTTTCTGGGAGGCCAGCAGGACCCCCAGTTGAAAGGACAGTCTTCTGACCTTTCTGAGGAGAGAGATGGAGAGCCAAGCCGGGTCCATGACAGCTCTTTTTTTTTCCTGACAATGCAGCAGCTGTAGGTGTGTGTGTCTGTGCAGTTCGTGAGCTAGGCTGGATGAGACCCCGTGGGGACTGCAAGCCAGTGCTCCCCGTTGGGCAGTCTTGAAGCAGAAGGTGTTGGCCCGGTGTGAGACATCAGGCCTCAGGGCAAGGCGATAAGCTATTAAAGAAGTTACTTTCGAAGGTGAGCAGGCACATGGGTGTCTTTTCCTCCGTGGACTGTGCAAAAGGCAACTCTGAAGTGGAATCTAGTCTGTGGGCTGTTTTGAGATGGCTTTGGAAGGAGGCAGCAGGGAAAGCAGGCTCCTGGGCTGTGTCTGGCACTACCTGGTGTGCTCTGTCACCCTGGACAAGTTTTTCTGCTGTTTTGTGCCCTCTGTCACGGCTCATTTTCTCAGTTTGGGAAATGAGGAAGGCTGTAGCCTGCTGGTATGTGTATATGGAGGAAGCAAATACCTACCTCTCAGGTGAGCTTGGGAATGGGTGTCTGAGGTGGCACCCAGGTAGAAGGACAGAAAGATGTAGAGAGAGGTACTGGCCCTAAATTAAAACTTGAGAGCTGCTGAGAGGAGAGGATGGCCTTTATCTTGGGTCTAAACTGTGATTATGGGATGTGTTTTCTGCCCTGCAATTGCTGTCTTAGTGGAAACATCTCTGCGAAGGGCTGATTTACAGAGTCACTAGATTGCTCCGGAGGCAATGCCAAAAGAATGACGGAGGAAGAGGGAGAAATGTGACCTCCTAAGTTTTAGAACAAAACAGATCAGCGATTTACAAGGATTTTGGTGAGATTTTATGTCTAAAAGCCACGCAGAGATTAAGTCAATAAATCATTGATTCTTACACTTTGATTTAATGCTACAGAGGGGAGAGGAAGATTTTTATAGATGTTCTTGTTGAGTAATGGCCTCATACACTCACCTCGGTGCAAAGCACCGCATGCTTCTTAGTAATCAATCCAATCAGGGGCCCAGTCCACTTGAGACCCAAAACCAACAAGCACAGGAGAGAGGAGGCGTTTCTCGGACAGCGTGTGCTGAGGCTGGCACTGCTCCCCGGCTCCTCTCGTGGTCCTGTTCTGCAGGGCCGGGCGGAGGCACAGGCTGCCGTTTTGGGGACAGGGGTTGTGGTGGGAAGCGAGGTGACAGCCTCGGTACGCGGAAAGCTTAGGCCAGGTTCTTGAGGGGTGGATTTTCCTTCCAGCTGGTGAGCTTTCTGGAGTGCAAGCTATGTAGGACAGGGCTGGCAGCTGCCATGCGTGCGATTTAGTCCCTCCCCTAAGCGAAGCTGTCCGCATGTGCGGCATTCAGGCCGAGGTGGCTGAATGGCTCCTACGATCAGTAGAGATGGTGGTCATCCCATTGTAAGTGAGTTGTCCAAGGGAGGTGAGATGAGCCGCCCCATGGAAGGGTCTGTTTCCTACTCGTGGGCCAGACGGTGCTGGGCAGAGAGCACCCAGCCTGTAACCAGGTACGCCGGGGTGGCAGGGACCCCATTTGGTCACTGTATACTGTGAAACAGTGTTGGGTCCTGGTCTTGTTTGGAACCTCTCCTTGCTACTGCAATACAAGCAGCTGTAATCGTTTTTCGCCAGCGCTTTGTAGTGCAATCAAAGGAGCTTTTCTTGGTGCCAGCTTCCTTTAAAGCCCTTTCTTGTCGTCTTCATCTCTGCTTCTTTAACAACATTGCTCATCTTCCTTTGCAAAGTTCAAAGCAACTAGGCCTGGGTGAATAATTTGCAGGGATTAATGTGCCCGATTGATCTCTCATTTTTTCTCCTGTTTTCAGTTTGTCCACAAATTGCTTTGTACTTCCCTCCAATGTACTTGCTGTTTATCTGCAAAATCATCATTTCTGAGAACGTGTCTTCGATCGTGCAGTTATTGCAAGTCATTCAGTCTGCCATCTGAGTCATGCGGTTAGCTATTAATAGGACAGTGCTGGCTATGTGGTTTTGGTCCCTGGCTGGGTATATGCAATGCCGACTAAACAGCAAAGAGTGGGGATTTCTGTATAGCAATGCTTGCAATTTATGTTGTGTCTGCCTCTCCACAGCATTGTCTCTTCTGCTTTATTTTAGGCCTGGGAATGGAGAATATTGGTGGAATCTTCGTGGTTCTCATCTGTGGCTTAATCGTAGCAATTTTTATGGCAATGCTGGAATTTTTGTGGAGCCTTCGGCACTCTGATCAGTCAGAGGTAGGACCTGAAAGTGTCCTGAGGGGATAGTGTGTGTTTATTGCTGTCTGCAGGGTGCTCAGCAGTGCAGTGCTCTGGAGCAAGTGATGCACCCAGCCGAGATGAGCGTTCCTAGTAATGAGACCTCAAACGCACGCGAAGGCTAGGTGCATTGGGCAGGGTCTAAAATGCACGAGTTTTTCATGCACTCCTACTGAGATCAAGGCTGTAGGGATGCTCCAAGGGCTTTTGAAGGGATCAAGGATATGTACAACGTCCAGGTACCTTTCCTGGAGACAGGATCACCTGAGGATTTCTACCTGCAATAGGTTTGGGTCTCGTGTTGATTTGGGGATCCAGAACACAGGAGGGTCTCTGACAAGAGGCGGAATCTGTTGGGCTAAATCAAGTGTAAATGTCCGAGCATTGATGTCGAAAGCCAGCGGCCAGATTAACCACCGAGTCCGTAATGCTTTGGCATCAGAATCCAGAGCAGACGCAGCGCTGCTGGGCTCGCAGCTTACTTAGGTGAGCAGTATGTCTCGGGTCTGCCTTCCAGGTGTCGGTGTGCCAAGAAATGGTGACGGAGCTGCGCAACATCATTCTCTGCAAGGACAGTTTCCACCCTCATCGGAGGCGAGGGGGAATGATACGGACTCGCCCCGTTATCCCGGAGGAACGCCGAGCCCGCAGCACAACCACGCTCAGCAACGGGAAGCTGTGCAGTGGGGGCGAGCCAGATCCCCTGGCACAAAGACTGGCACAAGAAGCCGCCCTGGTCGCCCGAGGGTGCACGCACATCCGTGTGTGCCCTGAGTGCCGCAGGTTTCAGGGCCTCCGGGCACGGCCGTCTGCAGGCTCGCCCGCGCAGAGCGAGGAGAGCTTGGAGTGGGAGAAGACCACCAACAGCAGCGAGCCCGAGTAACGCTGGGGCAGGGGGCATTGGGGTGGGCCGAGAGGGTCCTGTTCCATTTTACAGAACATGGACTTGTACAATGTCAACTTGTTTTTAAATTAAAAGCAGTTACCCAGCTTCTCCAGAGCAAGGCGGACCTTTGGGCTGACGCACAGGCCTGGCCAGAGGATCGGCTTTGGTTTCGGCGTCCGAGAGGACATGTGTCTCGCTGAAGCCTGATGCAGCAGGAGCGAGGTCCTCTGGCTGGCCCGTCTCCAGCAGTTGTCTCCGTGCCACCGTGCGGCTCTGAGGCGGGAAGGAGGGACATGGTGGGTAACTGGTGTAGCAGATATTGCCCACCTAGGGGCGAGAGCGGTTCTTGGAACATCTCCACCCCAGGCCAGGAGAAGGAACGCTGGTGCCATCTCCCCATCACGTAGACTTACCGGGGGATGTTCTCAAAGGGTGGGGGGAGGGTCTTTTTATTTGACATGGATAAGGGATGGGAAGGGGAAGGAGTCATTATTTTGGTTTGGTTTATTTTGGGTATGTCAGGACCTAGTCTCCAAGGCACCGGGTTTCAGGTGCTGAACTCTTCTTCCTTTTCGGAGTGTGGCAGGTGGACTGAGGGAAGAAGGGAAGGATGGGATGGGACACGCTCCCTGTGAGAAGCAGCATTTGCTGAAAGTCCATCTGAGGAGTTAAAATACATATATATATATAAAATATATATATATATACATAGATATATATATATTAAAATGCCAAAAACCAACCAACGAACACAGTGAACTCAAAGAGGCCTTGAAACGCCTGGAATTTCAGGGGTTCTGTGTCTTTTGTTTAGTTCTGGGGTTATCTTTTGCTTTTTTTCCTTTCTGTTTTTGGGATGCGGGTGGGGGAGCCTTTTGAGGAAGGTGAGACGGGAGCAGGCGAGAGCAGGGAGCGCTGGGGAAGGCTGCCCTTTCCCACCAGCGGAGGGAGGTGATATTTGCTGCCCACTGTCGCTCCCCAGAGCATCTGTGGCCCATGCTCTGCACAATCCCAAACAAGTGACTCTGAGCTCTGCCCCAGGCTTGTGAGCTCCCCTTGTCCGTGACCCACGGAGCACCCTCAGCTTCAAGGGTGGCTTACAGCCCATATCTAGCAGTGACAATGCCGCACAGCATTTGAGAAAACCATTAGCCCAGGATCTGATGTAAGGAAAATATTTACTTCCCTAGCAACAGCAGCAGCTCACCCTCTGCTTGGTACAGACGTGGGTTTTACATTGACGAGTTTAATTTTCTGATTGAAAAACAAATTCTATGCAATTTCTGATTGTGAAAGGAAAGAGATGACAATGGAGAGGGGCAGGGGAGATTAAGCCTTGAGTGAAGGTACATCCTGTTCTTGAATTGTTTTCTTTTCTTTTTGTCTTGAATGTACTGAAATAAAAGATGTCCTTGTATAATCATGCTTTTTTTCCTCTTTCCTTCCCTGTCCACACTCAGAAAAGTTGTGAGACAGTTCGAGACCCGTCTGCTCAGGGAGAAACCCAGCAACTCCCCAGCTGAAAGGGAGGAGTGCTTTGGCTGTTGCAGATCTCTGCTGCCTGAGTGTGTCCATACCCGTGGTGTTGCCATTATCTGTAGCTGAATGGAAATGGGAGAAAAAAAGAAAAGGCCAAAAAAAGAAAGCCCAAGATATGTGGTGGTAAGGGGGGAAGGAACCCATAACTATAACAGCAGTGCAGTCTGTCCAGGAGCCCCAGGTTTCCATGCGATGTGGACCACAGCAGTTACAGCCTTCCCAGACCTGCTGGTTGGAGCCTGGTTGAGCAGGGGCTGGGGGTTAGGTACAGCAGGTCACATCCATCGTGTTATCGCAGGCAGGAGCCTGCCTCCACCAGGTGTTCCTGAGAAAGATGTACAGGGAATGGGGTGCGATGCCATGGTGATGGGCACGTTAGGGTTGTTCTGTTGTTTCCAGCAGCGTGTGAAAAGAAGTGTCTGCCACACAGCGACCGTAAAATGTGCACGCTCAGAGAATGCTCATGCAACGAGGAGGAGAGGATTCGGAGCTTGTTATGCAGGATGGCATATGAGATGTTCATAAAGGTCCTTTCTGACCTTCATATCTGTAAATGTGTGGGATGTTACCCTCTCCCTGACTAAACAGAGCGGTGAAGGTGCGAGTATGAGATGAGGTAAGGCTTCACCAGAGTCCAGGAATCCGGTGCCATGGGATCAGAGTGGCAGATCCTCAGCTGAGGTAAGTCAGCAAAACCTCCATCCCTGCACTCTGCAAGGAGCCAGGCTTGGGCTTTCAAAGTACTGACAGCAACACTAGAGACATCTGAGTGGGCCTGTGTTGTTTTTAAAGGCCGACATGTTTTTACGAGCAGCAGAATATATTCATCAAAAAGAAGCTGCTTTTTAAAATTTATTTACAGATTAGCAGAAGAAAAGGCTCCATGAATCATTTATCAGACCTGATGTTTTTTCACCCCTTCACCGCAGTGAATAAAGAGGGATCTTGACAGAGCCAGACATTATTCCTCCGCTTCTCCAAAGATCTTGCAGTCATCTGCTCAGACAGCGGATGTCAGGAAAAAAATTATGAGAAACCACCTGGTTTCTCACTGTCTTTGCTTTTTATCTCTCCTGTTAGCTTGCTCCACCTGTATCGTATTTTATATCTGGGTCTGTATTTTAAGGAGATTTTTTTCATGTCCCTCTTCTCTCTTTTTTTATTTTTTTTTTTTTTTTTAAATGTTCAGAGTGTTTGCACTCAGAGTGGATATGGACCTCAGAAGAGGAGTGGATGGATAAAAGCTGCTGTCATCTGCATGCCTTTGCTAGTGTCTCTGTAGGTCCCGTATTTTCTGCTCGCCGGTAAATACTTACAGGTTTTACACTGGAGGGACCTGACAGCAGACAGCATTATGCATATGCCTGGGTGTGTACTTGTGTGCATTTCTGTGCCCAGGAGGGTTTACAGCTCACATGTTCTCTCTCTCCCCAGCTTTTGCTTTCATCTTTGAAACTATCGTGGGGGCTCTTTTGCTCAGCCAGTCCCAATGCTAATGTAGTTCAAGATCTGGAGTGGTTTGCCGTCCAAAAGGCATTTTCCCAGTATTGCTATCTCCTGATAAAACTTGAGTAATTCTAGTAAGATATCTCTGCAAATTCCACTGGGAGCCAAAGATTAGATCAATTAAAATGTAATACTTTGCTTTATCCCCTCTGTTTTGTTTGATCCTCCTGCTGCCCCTCTGTTTTGGGAGCCCGGCAGTGGGGCTGAGGGCTCACCTCTCTCCCTGCAGTGACAGCCAATTCTCCAACCCTGGCTGGGTCAACAGAAGTCTGGCAGGTTCCTAGCTAAAAGGCCTGGGATCTCTCCTCGTGCACTAACACCCATGTTTGTGTTGTTCTTCCAGGCAGTTCCATTTTCACCTAATGATAAAAAGCTATGTTCTCCCCAGAGGTTGCATGGGTGAAGGTATTAACAAGGCTTGGACTAGCCTCGGGGCATTTACTGAACTGAGTGGCATAAGTAAAATAGAAAAGGGTTGTTCTGTGAACCGTGAGAGCCCCAAGGACTTTGGGAAGAGAGATTGTGAGCTATAAATTATAAAATAGAGACTGAACCCTTTGGACTTTAGTGGTCCTGAGGCAGAAGTCTTTTTAACCATTTCAGATCCACAAAAATCTTCCCTCCTTATGCCCTGCCAAGTCTGTTTCTCTCTTTGAGCCCCAAGTACCTCACCAGGTAAGTGACCCAAAAGGTGGAGGAAGAGGCAAAGGGAATAGCTATCGTTTTGCTTTGCTTTTTTTTTCAGAGATTCTGAGTTACAGAAAGGGTCTGGAAGGGATGTGAGTCCTAGCAGTCATACGTAAGCTGGTGGAGATACCTAGAGCACTGGTAACGGCAGCTGTGGGCACAGGGTAGCTGGGCTAGACACAGGAGTGTGGGTAGCTGGTTTTGATGGTTCTTGGGTGATGACCCTGAATGGTAAAGACATCCATCCCTTGGGAAAAGGAAGGGATCTGTGGGTGAGGTCTCCTTGGTGGGCGCTGGTTGATGACTGGTTTCTAAACTTATGAAAGAGCAAAGAGCAAAGATGGGCTGCTTTGGTGTTAGGTTTGGGGTGAAGCCGTCACAATTTGGCTATGAAAAGGCTGTCATGAGTGACCAAAGTCCCCTCCCTCGGCTTTTGTTTCATTTAGCTCTGAGATTAATTACCTGCAAGATACATCTTTCTCTCCTCTACTTCACTTGTGTATCCAATGAAGGTGATGAAATTTCTGATGGTGGCTTTGACTATATGGCTTTGACTAGAGGGAAAAACGTAGTGCTGCCCATCAGGAGGAGAGCCTGCCAGTGAGGCACCGCTCCAAAGCAAGGGAAATAGCCCCGATGACCTAGAGGCATAAGTGGAGGTAGAATCAGGCCAGTGATCTGCAAAAGGAACTGCAAACTGCCACCAGAAATGGTACAAAGTCAGTCTGGGCTCACACTTGACACTTGCAAGTCTGATGAGTTTTGTCTCTCCTTGCTGACTATCTAACCGTGAGGGAAGAGCGCGTCTGCCTGAAATGAGGAGCTGCAACTTGAAAAGAGCTAGCGGAGCAGCGGCTCAGCGTGCCGAAACGCCTGCTGAACAGAGGATAAAGCACCCACAGTTCCAGAAACCCCATTAGAGTTTGATGGCCACTAACTGATCGAAAATACAGAGCTGAACTCTTCTGGGTACAAAGTAGCACTGATGAATTCAGTGTAAATAGGCTCCTCTGGAACTTGATACCACACTGGGAAAATCGGCTCCGTATCAGCTGGATCGGATAATGGGCAGGTTTATGCATCTTTCAGGGAGATTTTTTTTTCTCTCCAAGGGGGAATCTGCTGTGCTCCAGTCGAGTTAATAGTCTGATTTGTGGCAGGACTGCAACATTTCATCCCAGAAAGCATTCCAGCTGGCAGATGAGGATCGCCTGCCTCGCCACCAATGTGCGGCTGTCCCGGGGGGGCGTGCGGCAGCCCGTCACCAGCACAAAGGGCTGCGCAACAGCGGCTCTCCCAAAGCTCTGCCGGGGCCAGATCAGTAAGAAAATGAAGGCAGCTAGCTTAATTAACAAAGGCTTTCTCCTTTGCTGTGTTTAGGTCTGCGGTTATCAGTGTAGCTGGTGGTTCTCAAAGACTGAAATAACAGTAGCTGGCTGTAAAAGAGAGAACTGTCAGATTAGCCGGTACATATCTTCTGCCTAGGTTTTCTGTATCATACCTATCTTGAAGCATCTCCATGTATCAAAGGGACTAGTTGGCCACTTGCCTTTAAAAAGTACCCTTTCCCGTGTGATAAATAAGCATCTCTTACAATGGAAAAGACCTAACATTTCTCGTTTCTCGACTTAGGCTGTTTTGAAATAGTATTTTTCATGCTTTGATCAATTTGTACAGACTAATCCTTTCTGTTGTTTTTATTGTGGTCCTTGTGTTTTTGGTTTCTCTTGTATTGAGCTTAGGGTGCAAGGGAGAGGAAATGTCTGTTGGAGTGTAAAGGCAGTGAGAAGGGCCATTCCTGGCAGACGGAGGCTCTTCTCGCGGCCTGTCAGGACTCCTGCGGAGTCGCATCCTCAGCTCCTCTAAGGCAACTGGGAGCTGGGCTGGGCTATGCCTGCTGGGGAGCTGGTCCAAAGTGGCTGCTAAAAATACAAATTGGCGTGAAGCGTGGAGAACAGAGAGGACTTGCTGCTTTGTTTGGGACAAAATGGTAACTGAGGTAAGCAGGAATTTCATTGACATTGGTGAGGTGAAGGCAATTTAGACCAGTATGGGTGAGACCCATGCTTTTCCAAACCTGTTATCTTCCTTCTTTCCTCTTCCTCTGTCTCTGCCTTCCAAGCACCTTTCTCCTTCCTATTCATCCCCCAAATACTCCTCCTCGTGTTGCTCAGTCTCAGAAAAAAGGTCTCACATTGGCTTTTGCCTGAACTCTCAGGAAGTGTTCATGAATGTAGTCTGCGGGCTTTTCAGGCTTAGCTCTTGCTGAGCTGAGATTTAAAGCAATTTATTTCGAAGCTGAAAGTGAATGCAAATGAGGGGAAAGAACTAGGGGAGGAAAAGGAAAAAGACCTCTTATTCCCAGGTGAGCACTAAGATGTCTGATCTGCCTGCCTAAAACTGATTGTTCTTCCAGAGTCTACAGTAAATACCCTTGTGCGTTAGTGAGCACAGCTGTAGAGGATGCTCTGGTTATTGCTTGCTGAACTAAACTGGGACAAGGAGGTGAACACACAGCCCCTGGTTTTATTCCCGAGCCATTGATCAGCCACAATATCTTGAGCCCTCAGACAGCTGAAATGGAGGTCACGACGCGGTAGGGAGCCAGACATTAGCAGGAGGCTACCAAGTGTCTGCGCTCTGAGGTCCTGTGAGACAGATTGCTCTCTTCTGCGAGGAAGGTTTGTTTGCTGGCCGTTTCAAATGGCCCCGGCACGCTGCTGGCCATGTGACTGGGTCAAATGGATGGGTATTTCTTTTTGTAGCTAGACCTTGAATGTAAAAACGAAGTTTTGTAAGGGAGTGTCTTTGTAGGAGAAGTCTGCTGGCTTAGCAGACGTAATAGTTACTCTGACCAAGCTGTTTTGTTATAATTCCCCCATGCAGACACTGTATTTCAAGGGGGCATCGTTATTCTGGAATGAAGCCCCCTTTTTTTCAGTTTCTTTTTGGGCAAAATGGTGTCCACAAGGAGCTGTTAGAAACCAGCAGCACGGGTGGCAGAACTGGATGGCAAAAATACCACCAGGCCGTAGCAGGCACAATGGGAGATGCTCTCATACAGGACGCTATGCTCTGGCTGGCCCACACTTTGCTCACGGGTATTTCTGTCTGTGGTGGCCGTTGTCTCCCAGCAGCGAGAACAGCAGCAGAGCTATCGTTCTACCAGCTTTCCGACCCGCGTCGGACCTTGGGCTAAGCCTGCATCCCTTTCCTGCTTAGGCTTTCTTGACAGTGAGATAGGGCTGAAGACCTGCCAAGCAGAGGAAGGATGGTGCAGGGTCTGAGGGGCTGAGTGCAGGGTGGGAGGCCACAACCGCTCACTCTTGCTGCACCGGCAGCGCTCGGTGGGGCTTTGGGAACGTCACTTTACCACCCTGGGCCTTCACTCTGCATCGTAAAATGAGGGTGACCTGAGTACTTGCCAACCTCGCTCTGTTTACTAAATACCCTGTCAGAGAATAGAAGTGGAGGAAACTCTTTGGATTAATGTGTAGGACTGGAGGGGGTCTGGCAAGGTTTAATCTGTTCATGTTTGCAAAGGACTCTGAGAGCTCCACATAAAAGCGAGTGGAGATTTGCCAAGTGTTTGCTAACATTAATGGTTAATTATTATGAATGCTGGCAGCCCACATACTCAGCCAGCATCGTTCTCCGAGTGAGATCCAGACCTGTAATGGAGTTGTTACACACACAAGACAGGAAGAGACAGCTTCTCGCTCTGTTTTGTCCTGTTCTCCCAGCCAAAGTCCCATTCCAAAATCAGACAGCAGTGGCACTTTTCTGTCTCATCGTAACAACAAGTTACGAATCCAGAGCATTTGGCAGAGGAAGACCTAGCCATTTTCATGTCTGGACTCATTTCTGTCTGCTGGTGCCCTGTTTGTCTGACTGAACAGAATGGAAATCATGGTTCAAAATGAGATGTGTCCTGAACGGGGCAGCATATGGGTGCCATGCTGTGCTGCGCGGCAGGGACAGATCCAGAGCCGACTGGAGAAGGGCACTGGGCATAACTCACGCCCATGTTTGCCCTTCTTGCTGCTCAGGCTGGCTCAGCGAGCCCCTGGCCGTGCCGTGGCACTTCCCAAGGCGTGAGATGCCACGCTGGGTGGTCAGAGGAGAGGACGGGGCTGGCACAGCAGATCGCAGGTGGGTTTGGGGAGTCTCCCGAGTGCGGCAGGTCAGCTGAAGGAGAACGAGCCTGCTCAGCTGCATCCCGCACCGCGTGCCCACGTTTGGGAACGAAGCTGCGTCGTGATGGAGAGGGCGAGACGGCAGGCAGCTGAGTGCGTCTGGCCCCGAGTGCGTGAGATTTGATTTGCCAGACGTAATTCGATGGCCAGTACCATTGCAGCGGTACCTGAGAAAGCTGCCTTTATCTAATAGTAGCCATCCAGAAAATGAAATCAAATTAATAAAAGGCTCAAGGTCCATTTGGTCCTGTGAATATGACTAGCAATTGCCAAATTATGAAAATCCAATAGATCTTTAGGCTGCACCAGTACTGATTTATTTTTATTTCTACGTTTGAATGTGCAGTCTGAATTTCTGAAGCTGAAAGCTGCATCGTTACTATCTTTTGGCCGCTGATAACATTTTAGAATTATGACCGCAGAGTAATGTTTGCTCTAAAAGGTAACTTCAAGGTGCATTAGTCTCAGATAATTGACAGAGACCGAAGAAATGATTTGGGAAGCGCTTATGCGGAACCAAAGATCTTAGTGAATTGTTACCTTAAATTAATGGTGTAGTGAGAAGCTGCTTGGATTTGATCAGCTGGTGGTAGTACTAAATGAAGTCGGGCTTTAAAGTTATTAGCAAAATATCTATGAGACAGGGCTTCTGTGGATTTATACGTTAGCATTGTGTCTTAAGGGGCCCAAATCTGCAATCTGCTCTGAGTCCCCAGGACTTCCTTGGCTTCGACGGGAGCAGGCAGCGCTCAGTATCTCTCGGGATTGGGCTCTTTAGCACGCTGGAGCTCAGGTTAGGCCAGCGTGGCTAACAGGCTTCACACCTTTAACTCCCCTCTTAATCCCCAGATGAAATGAAAGGTCTTCTCTCAACACTTAGTAAATCTCCAATTTTATTTCTCATTATTAAATCATGAAATTGGCCAAAAATGTTTAAATTAAGTGAAAGGAAGAGAGATTTGTGAGAAAATTGAAGTCTCTCCGAGGAACTGAATAATCTCCAAGGATGAAGAAAGTTGCGGTTGCCAAACCCAGAAGGAAAAGGATCAAAAAGCTACAGAAAAGAAGTAGAAAATTGCGTATGTTTCAAATCCTCTCCCCCACCCTCCCCCTAAAAAGTCTGCTGATTTAAATATAAGGAAAACTATTCTGATAAGCAGCAGTCTACTAGATGCTCCTTCCTCTGCTGCTGCCATTACCTCCGTGTGCGACCCGGAGAAATTCCATGATCTCGGTGGGTCCCTGTCCCCATGTGTGACAGTGATGCTGCTCCCCTGGGCGCAGTGAGATCTGCTGAACGTCCTTAGTGTGGGCTGGGAATAAATTGGGTTTGGGTGCCTCACTCTGACTAAAATGAGGCCCGCTTTTTTTTTTTTTTTTTTTTTTTTTTTGATTAACATAGTGAGTAACTAACAGATTTTTCACAGACTGTGTTTGATTCTCCGTCTCAGGTAATTTTTAAAGAGTACATGCAATTTTTTTTTTTTTTTTTTTTTCTCTCCTGAAAGATCTGCTCCAGATCAGATGGGAGTGAAATTAGGGGAGTCTGTGGCTTGTATTCTGGACATTAACAGTGGTTCCCTTCTGGCCTCACTATGGACAAACCCCTGAACCTGCTCGGACCCTGGTAAGTGCCCCCCTTGACCGTGGGCGAGATTTATTTGTGGTGCATTAGAAGCGTGAGTAATGAGGGAAGGATTGCGACTGGAATTTTTTCAGATACTGAGGATGTTTTTCTTGCTGAGGTTGATCAGGTCCGGCTCTAAAAGTATGAAAATAATGAAATTGGATTGGGATTGCTCTGTCACCTAACCTGGACATGTTTCTGGGGTGGCACCTGTTCGGCGTGCGTGAACTAGCTCCAGGATGGATGAGTACCCTTGGTAGTACCTGTGTGACCAGACAGGGAGGAAGCAAGTCGAGAGGTGACTCCAGTTCCCATGGCCTGTTTAATCCCGGGGGAGGCAGCAGTGGGAAAGAGGGGAGCCTGCCAGGGAGGGGTCACCCAGGATGGCCAAGCTACTAAAAGCTTCGGCAAGCAGATACTAATCTGCCAGGGAGGAGCGGATTGAGACCCGTGAAACTTATTTCACTTGAACAATGAGGCAGCCAACAGATGATAGGCGCATTCAATCACCGCTAGCTGGGGCTGAATTCAAACCAGCCCCTAGAGGAGGCAGACTATATTGTGTTAACAATCCCCTGACTTGTCCCGTCTCCGTTGAAATGCTCTTTAATGTAGGCCAGGGGATACACCGGTCACTTTCTCACACTTGCAGCACTGACCCAGCGGAGGTTAACACGGACATCTGGTATATCCAGTTGATCTGTAACTATAGAAAGCAGCAACTGAAATATATTTTAAATCAAAATGTAGCATGCTGGTGCCAGTTACCAGCTAAAGAATGCTCTGTCTGCCTTGTAGCAACTAAATAGCACAGGTAAGCTGTGCAAAAAACATGAGGATTGTTAGTAAAAGGGTGTAGCCTCTGAATGTAATGGAGTTCTTTATCTCACTGAAACAGATACAGAAGTAGGGGGGGAAGGAAAACCAAACAGAGACAAAGCTCTCTCCGGAATGCATTAAAAGAACCAAACAAGCCATTCAGAGCATGCGGGTAGATGTTTTTTTACGGAGTGTTAGCAAGGCAATGTTCATCTGTGCTGGCCCGCGTAGGAACAAAATAAAACCAATGTTGTGTCAACAGGGTAATAAGAAAGAACACCAAAGTGTTTTTTCTCTCTGTTAAAGGGAAATCAGTCCCGTGAAAGCCATGCATACATTTCAGCGCTGACAGCTTGGGCTGCCAGTGCTCTACCGTAAGGAGTCTGGGGATGACGGGGTGACACACAGCAGAATTACAAGGAGATAGTGCATGTGATTTGGACCATGCCACCTGAAAACCATGAAGCCTTTCAAATAGTGGCAATGGTAGAATTTGGCCCAGGATGTACAGCAGTAATGTGAATCTTTCATAATCCTGCATCAGGCAAGGTTGGGAAGTCAGTCTGTCTTTCTCCACCCATGTCTTGAAGACACATACCCAATGCTTTAGTAAAAAAGCTGCTGTGTGTGAACCAAGTCCCAGCACCAAGGAGAAGCAGGGAACAGGAGACAGAGTAGCTGAGTTTTAGGAGCGGTGATAGTCTGGGGCACCTCTGATTAAGCCTAATACAGCTTTTAACTTTGCAATTGGGGCTTAGGTAACATTCTGATGGCTCTAACTCTGCCAACGGTCTGCCCAAGGCTCACTTTGCTTCTTGGGATGGATATTTTCTGCTGAGACACCCTTAGTCAAACTGGTTTAGCTCCGGGGGTCCCAGAAGAATTGTCTCCTTGGCCTAGCATGAGTTGTCTGTCTTCCGCTTTAGTCTCCTGACCGCAAGCCTGTGGGTGCAAGCCTATGCCCTCAGTCCAAAGCGAGGCAGGAAACACATGGCAGAGCAGGAGTTAAACCGGTCTCTCACCCCCGGGCTGATGCAGAACACATTTTCTTGTCCTCCACCTGGGTAGCACCCAGAATGCTGCCATTGTATTCTGCTGCCTCAGTGGAGCGTGCATAAATCGGGGTGTGTAAGGAGCAGGATAAAGTTGTCCTGATGATGTTACAGGCTGCGGAGAGCGTGTCGATGCGCTGCAGCTACTCGGCCATGACTAATGCAGCTCTCCTCCAAACTTCCCTACCTGTGGCAGGAACGAGAGGCCACGTTTCAGGCAGTTTCTGATTCTTATCATGCAATCCCGGCAAGGACGGAGATGGGGAACCAGGCAGGCTCGTTGCTAGGCAGATTTGTCCGCCTCATCCTTACTCCCTGCATGATTTATCACCCTTCCTTCTGAGGTCGTGACCAGCCACTGCAGAAAAGATGGTGCCACCAGGGAGTGAGTAAAAAGGAGAGAAACAGGCAAACTGGTAAAGAACGGCCGGGCGCTGGCAGCACAGGGGCGCAGCTGCCGGACAAGTCGGTGCAGGGTGCGTGCCCGTGGCGTCGCACGTCGAGAACACGCGACGTTTACCGATTTGCGATTTTTAGCTCCTGTCGTGCAGCCAGGGCTTCCCCTCCAGCGCCTTCCTGGGGCGCTGGGCGGCCCGGGAGCCACCCCTGCCCCGTGGGAGGCCCCAGAGCTCCGCCCTGGGGCTGCGCGGATCGCAGCCTCACCTGTCTCTCGCCCTGACAGTGTGACGTCACTGATGCGGTCAGGTGACGTCAGAGGACCGGGCCGCCGGGGGCGTCGTCGTCGCCGTGGCAACGGGGGGGGGGTGTGCCTCCGCCGGCCAGGCCCCTCTCACGTGATCGCGGCCGTCACGTGATATTTGGCTGCCGCGGAGCTGCTTCCGGGTCAATGCGGGACGCGGCCGCCGGGCCTGGGTGAGCGGGGCCGGGGGCGGCGGGGGGCCGGAGCGGGGGAGGCCGCTGTCACCCGGGGACGGCCCGGGGTCCGGCCCGGCCGGGCCGTGCGAGGAGCCGGGGAGAGCTGAACGTTTGTGTTCGAGGCGGCCGGGCCGGCGGAGGCCGCGGCGCTCGGCGGGGTTCGGGGCCGGCGACCCCGGCCTGGCGGGGCGCAGCCGAAGGCAGGGTCGTACCCCGCCGCGGGGCCCGGCAGCACGGAGAAGGACCGACGGACGGGCTTCCCGCCGGCTCCCGCGGCGGAGTTGGTTTTCCCAGCAGCCCCCGAGGCGGTTGCCGGTTCGGTAGCGTTATGTCAGAGCCCGGGCCGGAGGCGCGTCGAGGGCCGTGCCGGGCGTCTCTCCTGCGGTTTCCCATCTGCTCGCCGCAGCCCCTGCCATTAGCATCGCCTGCTTCCAGAAGCGTGGGGCTGTGGCGGCTGAGCAAGGAGTTACATCTGCTTTGGTGAAGTCCCTGACAGCGTTTCGCATGCTTGGGTAGCTTGCCCTGGTGGCTCAGGGGGTCAGTCTGTCTGCCCTGATAGTGTTCACTCATCTGCCTCTCAAGATCGCTTCAAAAATAATTTCCCTGAATCACGTCTTAAGAAAAGGACGTACCAGCTTCTTTTAGACAGATGTTTGTTCTGTTGCATCCATTCCTTACGCTTTGTTTTTCATGTGTACAAACGTGTCAAAATGCATTTGGTGTGTGACTGGTTAGGACCTGCTCTGAAGGCATTCGGGTGGCACTGGAATTCATTAGAATGTCATTAATGATGTAATTCTCCTGAATGGTCTCTTGTTCCCCTTGTAGGCTTATAGCACTGGGATAGAAATATTTTTCGTGTCTTTTCTAGTGTTCTCCTTTCACCTCACCCATCAGCTGCCGCAGCCCGCAGGGTTTTCCTTGGATCTCAAGTCAGGGTCGTGCTCTTCTTTGCAGACACTTGCCATGTTGTATGTCACTGGGGCCACAGCCTTCCGGCGGAGCGTTTAAATATAGACAACAAAGTCTGTTTGTTGACATCTTTCAAAGACTGAGCACATCTTTTGCAATCTATGCTGTCATTTAGAAAACCCGAAGTTATTTTAGGACGTGAATTTTTCCTTGTGCTGTCAGTAGGACAACACTCAGAAATGTGCACCATGCAAATCATCCTGTCCTGCCCTTGCACAGACAACATTCACTTGAAATGTGTCATGCTTTCTTTGCGTATTCTCTTAATCCTTGCTCTCGAGCAATTGTGGTGATTCAGAGAAGCCACGTGCATGACAGATGATTATAGTGAATGTGAAATCTGACGAGAAGGGAAGTGGAAGAGGTGACTGCCCACCCCCTGACTTTTTTGTCTTCTGGCAATGGCATTGGCGTGCAAAAGTAAAGCTTGAGGAAGAAAATGTTTGTGATTCAAAGCTGTTGAATGTAAATGTTTTTTGCCTCTAGTGGGATGTTAAGGTGACTTTCTCATGTGGAATTTCCAGCTGATGTTTGCTCAGCGGATAAAGAGGAATGGAGCTGATGGAAAAGCAATGTGAAAGACAGAAAGCTTTATGCATGGGGGAGTTCCAGAATTTCCAGACCAGGAGGACTCAATGTGTGTTTAGAAAGCAGTATTTGTCTGTCCTGCCATACTGAGCTCCTGGAATGAGGCCTGTCAGCCTAAAGCCTTGGCTGTCAATGCAAATTGTTCCTGTAGCATGCAGAATGTTTTAGCGTAAAATTAAATGCCTTGTTCCTAACAGAAACTTCAATTTGAGGATTTCTTTTTCGATTCTAGATAGACTGGTGACATGAAGTTAAGTTTGATACATGAATCAACCAAGTTGTTAAGGGCTGAAAAAGGTGTGGGTTTTTTTTTTTTAAGACCAATCCTTTAAGTCCCTATTTGTGACACATAAACTTTTATATATAATATAAAAGTTATAGCAGGCTTTAGTCAACTTGCTTCTTTTTATACTAAAGTCCTTTGTGATAGAGATGTTTTAGGTAGTCTGTTCACAAAGAAGAAAAGTAGAGCTTGTTAAACAAGTAATTCTCAGCAAAGGCAACCTGAACCTTAGTTAAATCACTTTTGTTCAGGCGTTTATATCTATCCTTGCCTGTAATGAATCTAAAGGAAAGTTTACGGCAGCAGGCAGAAACTTTAATTCGGCTTTGGTTAGCAACATCGCTGTCAACATACGTGTGGCCCCATCATGAACTCAAAAGTACGGATTTCCACCAGGAGTCTTGGAGGTGCAGGTTTATGTGCAGAACGTACGTATCTGTGTGAGCTGGGTTTTGTTAGTATACTAGAAACGTAATTACGCAGTAGGTAGTGAAAATGCTGCTCTGTGACTAATTGTATGCTGTAGGAAATCTGCAGTTGATTCCTGCAAGTTCGTGCCTTGTGTTGTTAGAACGGGTGGATGCAGATCTCTCGCCCGTGTCTGTGATGGGTAGCAGGCCCCGCTTTGGACTACACCTCTGTGAAACCTGGGAACAGTGTGGTTCCCTTTCTTTGTGCATGTGTCAAGCTCGACTCCTTTATTATCCAGAAAGCCATAAAATACCAAGTTGAGAGTACATGCAGGAAAGTAGGACAGATAAGCTTAGTTCCACCTAGGGTACAGCAGAATGGCGACCATCACGGTATCTTTGTGCCAAATATACCTCTAGCTGACACGCGATATCTTTCTAGGCAGGTCAGCAGCCCGCAATGTGGCGAGTCCTTTTTCCTGTGCTGTTCTGTTCTGTGATAGGCATAGATAGGAAGGGCATGTGTATCTTCCAGACACATTAAGCAGCTGCAAAATTGAATTGGCAAAACTTGCTTTTTGGACTGGGCGAATGATGTGCTCATACGTGCTCGAGAGTGGTTTGTGACACAGCAGTTGTGTGCTAATTGGAAGCCCAGGTTTGCCAGCGGGACAGAACAACTGTAGTTCTTTGCAAATGTCAGAACAGAAATGATGGTGCTCTGTTTGAGGCCAGAGTTTGCTTTGAATGAGCCACTGCTGTCAGTGAAGATGGGAGTCCTGAGATATCCTGAGTGAGCTTGCTGTCAAACTCGAGTATTTCTGTGACACCCTGTGGGCCAACTGGTGGGAGTCTTGCTAGCAGAGGGTGTTGAACTCTTTACAGCATTGGCCTGATTTTAGGAAAAAAACAAACAAACCATAACCTGCTTTGCATAGTGTTTCTTTATAAATAGTTAGGGAGCTGTGGGTCCTTTTTCCCTTTTTTTTTTTTTCCCCCACCACCATCCAAAAAGCTGATCTTGACTGAAAGTCGTGAGTTAAAGAAAAGGGAAGTTACAGGATGAAAACACCTGTTCGAGCAATCTCTTAGTCATAAACTGCTCTTTGCTCTTTCCCCTCCTTCCTGCCCTGGAAATGTGTTTGAGAATATCTATGAATTTCTCACAGTCCTCTTGTGAGGTACAGAAGTCACCTTTTGCAGCTTGGGGCGTATTGGGAGCTGTCCTGGAAGAGCACGTGGGGCAGGGAAGTCTTGTTCTTGGCCTGTGATGGTACGATTGAAAGCATGTTTGTGTAGCTTGGGCCCTCTGTTTGGTTTTGGTTTCTTTTCAGGTAATGTTTTACTGTAATCTTGAATTTGAAATATGACCTGCTAGACTAATATGCAGTTCAGAAGAAGTAGTGTGACCTGGCTGGTCACTTTTTGTGCTGTGTTCCCAAGGACCACTACCGGAGAGGATTATTAGTTGCTGACTGTTTATATGTTCTGTTTTTTTCTGTATTAACTAGAAGTCCAAGAAGGGAGCATGGACCAGCCCAGCGGAAGGAGTTTCATGCAAGTTCTTTGTGAGAAATACAGTCCTGAGAACTTCCCGTATCGTCGTGGACCTGGTATGGGGGTGCATGTCCCAGCAACTCCGCAGGGTTCGCCTATGAAAGGTAGGGTTCTGGTCTTTCTGAGCATCTGTGGAGTTCTGGGTGGGATCAGTTTCTTGGTTGTTCTTGCTTATGTTGAAAGAATTGCCCTGAGTTGACCAGAAAAAGAAACGTCACGATGTATTATGATGTGTTTCTTACTGAAGAGCTGAGAGACCGGAATCTAACAAAACAGAAAGTTCGTCTAGTGACTGAACCAGTTGCTGTAAAAAACCAAGTAAGTTCCTTACCCCTGTCATTACCATTATAACAGAATCAGAATCCTGTCAATGAAAGATGGAAATAAGGCCCTGTGCAGTGCTGTGTTTTGAGGGTCCAGCAGTCCCTGGAGCTTATTTTCTTCAGAGTAGTGATACTATTTTATTAGTGGCTGCAGCAACATGTATTTTGGCAGAGATGGCTGAACAAATGCACAACACCGTGATCTAAATTCGAGGTTGGTCCACATGCTAGTGGTGTCATGCAGTGCCATCAACTTGCGTCAATGCCTGCAGGTACAGGAGGAGTCCGGTGTTATACAGGAGAGGACCATATTTCAAGCCAAGCAGTGAGTTGTTCAAGCTCCAGCTAGGCTTCTTTTGTGACAAGTGACTCAAATGAATTTGTGGTTTACTTTGGCTCTCTTCTCAAGGCATCAAATGCTCTCTGACTGTATTTATGCTGACTTACTGGAGAAATCCCCTCTCTCCTTTGCTTCTGACCTTAGTGCCTTGAGGGAGTTTCAGACAGATGTGTGTGCTGCTCATGTATGTCCTTGAGCCTCCTAGACTGCGGAATCTTTGTCACTATTTCCTGCTCTTTGACCTGCATCCATTTGATACCCTTTAGTCTTCCCTCGTGCTCTGATGTTAGCGTTTGGTTCTCAGTTTGTACAGATGAGTCTGAGATTCACATTTATCCCACCAGAACTGCCCCTTCTTTGTGTAACCTCTTGCCCATCTTGATCCGTAAGTGTAGTTTAAATTTCCGTCAGGTCAATTTGTATCATAACCAGCCCCGAAGGGGAAAATAGCCGTGGACGTTAGATGAATTAAGTTTACAGTAACTGAGTTTGACAGAGGAGAAAAAAGGGCCTGAGTTCAGTTGAGGATAAAACGTACCGCATGTCACTCAAAATTAATACGAACAGAAAATTGACCTGGTGGAATAGGCAGTCCATGCCCTCTCTCCTGTGTGCGAGCACCCGCTTACCTGAGCTGTTTGGTTGCTGGAAAGAGGGGAGGTGTTTGTAAGTCTTAAAATGTGACCGAGACATGACTTACAAGTACGTCAGGACTAATTCCCTAAGCACAACACTATCCTTGAAAGAAGCCCAACGCTAATGAGCCAGGAAACCTGCAAACTCAGATCACTCCAGATAATTGTCTGCTGCTAGAATCCCTTTCTAGTTGTGTAGCTGTCAAGTATTAAGGAGAGAGAAAAAGGGACACCTTTTTAGGAAAAAGCTTGTTGTTAAATTTTAACAGATTTTGATACTCCACAGAGGTGGGAGAGCCATATTGTATGTGAAAGAGCGTAAGACTGATGGCTTGCCTTGCCTAAATGTGGATTTCTTGTGTCAAAATGGTTTCCTGTTACAAATCCACAGCTTTTAACTTTGTCCTGTTTTAGCCTAAGCAAATCAGGCTATGATTGTGATCCAAGCCCTTGTCTGTGAAATAGCTGCAACAACGTTTACCTGCATGAGAAGGAACTAGAGCAAAACCGAAGCAGAAACGTAAAAGGCAGAGTAGAGGCCTAAGTTTTTCCAGGATGTAAGAATGCTTAAATGTTCTACATTGTTGAAAAGGGAAAGCTTAGAAAAGAAATGTTTAAATACGTCCTTGCTGTTCCTAACCCCAAGTGGGGTTAGTACCAGAGGATAAGGTAGTCTGACTCTGTGCAACTAACAGTTCACCTAGCCCTGTATCCTATCTGCAGATGCTTGGGAAGAGCATAAGTTCTGGCAAGAACTGAGATGAGACATACTATATAAACATAAAGACTGACTCATCCTCGCTGCCACGTGGACAGAAATGCATATAGTAACTGAGGAGCACTGATATTGAGTGGTACTGCATGTTTAGACACAAGAAGGCTTCTTGATTGATGTTGCTCACTTTTCATAAAATCCATGTTTATCCTGAGATCCTTAAATATGTGTAAATTGTGGAATTACAGGTAGATTTCTTCTGCTGAATGTCATGCTTGTTTGTGCTTGTTCTTACCTTCTGTACCTAAGCAATGCTGACCAGAGGGCGTCTTTTCTTACTCCCTGTTTCAGACCGCCTCAACCTTCCGAGCGTGCTAGTACTGAACAGCTGTGGCATAACCTGTGCAGGGGATGAGAATGAAATTGCTGCCTTCTGTGCTCATGTGTCTGAGCTAGATCTTTCTGACAATAAACTGGAAGACTGGCATGAGGTAAAATGGTTACATGTGCATCTTTCTGAATAACTTCGATGGCTGTTACTATGACTGCAAATGCATTGCAGGTTATAAGTACTTTGTTCATTTAAAGGAGAGAGATTTCCAATTTTTGTGGCTTCTTTCTCATCTTTGAAGCTGATGCTTCTTTACTTTGACAACAACTGAGCAACAAACGTGACGAATATAATCCATTTGGGCACTTCACTCCATTTATCTCATGATTTATGATCTTGGCCTGTGGGTGACAAATATATATATTTTTTGTTTTTTATCATGCAAAGCACTGGAACTGGCATTTCTAACATCAGGAGGTTAATGAGCAGTGCAGTTTTTAACAGAGTAAGAACTGAGGAGGTCCAAGTAATGGGAGTTGATTCCCAGCTTTGACACTGATTCTGTGATGCTGGGCAAGGTATTTATTCTCTCTCTGCTTTTGTTTCCCTATCTGCAAAACAGGTTTAATAACATTTACCTCAAAGGATATTTCCGAGGCCTCATTAATTAATGCCAAATGTTATTATAAAATCCTCTGAAGTGCTTGGATAAAATATGCTAGATAAATGCAATGTAATACGAGTAAAACAATTGCAGTCTGTTCAGTTGTAGTTAACAGGTCCTCACTGGCTTATGTTCTGCTTTTACGTTAGTGTTTATTGTTGGAAACACCTGGAAAAGAACAGGACGTGCAACATAAAAATTATCACGTGTTTCTGTTGCATCAAGCTCTTAAACAGGTAGTGAACGCAGTGTTTGCAGAAATGTCCCAGCTCTGGCACAGAGGTCGCAAAGTCAGATGTGGGATAGGTTTTCCTCTTTCTGTTAATTCCTTGTTAGCCTAGAAAGCATTAACTTAGTGAGTGGGAGAGAGATCTTAGGTTTGTCTGTTTTGATTAGAGCCAGGGAAGATGGTTTTGTGCTGAGGGCCTGTCTGTGAAGAAATGGGATGATGTCTCCTGACTTGTTTTATTCTGACCCCGACAGGCCCCCTCCCACAGTAATGAGGTGTTCTGCCTCTCACTCTCAGTGGGGCTGGCCTCATGTCTGGTAAGCAGCTGGGAGAGCTGCACGTACACTTGTCACTCATAAGCTGCAGGGCTCACACCCTGCTGTTTGTTCAGTCTGTTTAGGCTACCCTGGACGGCACAATTTGCCGGCTTCTGCACGAGCTGCAGTAAAGCAGGAAATGAAAGGCTTTCTGGGTACTTTGGCCCCTTCCTCCAAGATGGCATTAAGTTCTCATAGCCCATCCACAGCAGATGAATTCCTAGCCAGCTCTTAAGAACTGCCAGTGATGGGGATTCCAGATCCCCGGGTAGCCTGTTCCCATGCTTAGCTAATAACCTCATAGTCTAAGCGATGTAACTTAAGTCTCCCATGCTGCGATTTAAGCCAATTGTTCCCTGCCCTGTTCTCAGCAGGCATGGAGGAGCTTTCGTCGCTGTTCCTTATATGACAGCCTTTTATACTCATGAAGAAGAGCTTTCATGTCTCCTTTTCCTGTTTTACTATAATACTGAAAAAATCCAGTTCTTCCAATCATTCTTCGTAGGCCATTTTTTTGAAATCCTGTGGTTTTTTTGTTGCTCCGATGTCATTCCAGTTTGTCTACTTCATTCCTAAGGTGTAGCTTCCAAAACACGACATCACCTAAGATGAGGTGTGAAGTGAGGCAGACTAATTACCTCCAGCGTCACGTAGGCAACACTTGAATTCAACCTCCGCGTGAGACAGTTGCCCTTTGCTAGCAACTGGGCCCTGTTATTGACCTGTGTATGTCATGGTCTGCCCCATCTCCTCCCATCCCAACCGCTTTGTGGAGTGGAGCTCTCTAGCCAGGCGTCGTCTGACTTATAATTATTTTCTGGAGGAATGTCTTTTTCCCCGAATGTTAGTACTTTGTCTATCCTTGAACTGAACTTCTGTCTTATGGGTTTCAGATGGCTTCGCTTTGTCCTCTAGCCTTGTACCGCAATGCGATGGCAGCCAGGTATCACCCGCAGATTAAGAAAACACATAGTGTTGAATTATTCTGGTCATTGTAAACGTAACGAGTAATGTTCTGCTAGAACACTCCCTTGGTACGTCTGCTAGCTTTGTATTGAACTCTTACAGTGCTATCCCCGGCACTCTAAGTCCCCAGTTTGCCTACGCGACTGGTGTGCGGATGGCTTCGGAAGCTGTCATTCCCTTGTACCACTTCCCACTGAATCAGTTACCCAGTTGAAGAGGAAAATTAGATTGACGTGATGTGTTCTTTACAAATTGATGCAGCCTGGCTGTTGTGTTCTCTTAATCATTATTATTAGATGACTACAAATTGATCATCTGAATAACTTGTTCGCGTATCTTTCTGTGTATTAGCAGTATCTAGGTCAGCACCTAACCCAACCACACGATCCGTTCGTTACGTTTCCTGCGCTCCGGAGCTGTACAGTTGTCGTCCCTGGCTTTTCTTTCTCTTTCTTGATCTTTCTTCCTTACCTCTCTGCTACTTTGCCCTCAGGTGTGCATCTGTACGCACAAAAAGAGAAGGTAGCCCTAAGCAGAGTTACCTGAACGTTTGGATTGATTGTAAGACAGCTGCTGTTTTCAGAGTAATGGAATCGAATAAGAAATTCATTGTACCTGTACAGTGAGCTTCTGTCTGTCCGTTACGTTGGGCAAAACGGCGAGGTCTGTGGCTCGTGGGGAGCAGCGGAAAGCTGAGCAAGTGATCAGAGTGGTGGCCATGAACTTAAGAGTCGTGCCCATTGCCTCGCTGCTAAAAGAGGGGTACGGCATGCTGGCTCCTGTAACGTGCTGCTGCTTGAGCTTGGTGTTGAGGTGGATTTTATGACCTCTCCCGAGAGACTGGCTCTCTCTTATCAAGCTGCTCGCAAAGTGTAATTAAATGAACTGTTGAGGCGAATAAGCAATTAACCAATCAATCTAGATCAGTGAATAGCTGGAGTATGCATTACAGGTAGTTATCCAGAAGCCTTATTTTTTTTCCCCCATATCATTTCTTTGGCTTGTGGTGATTCCGAAGGGCCCCTTTTTAGGAGACAGGATATGATTGCATGAGGTCCGATTACTGCCTGATACGCATTTCTTTCTTTCTCTTTTTTTTTTTTTTTTTCCCTTCCCACTTAGGTCAGTAAAATTGTGTCCAACGTTCCCCACTTGGAGTTTCTAAACTTGAGTTCCAACCCTCTCAGTTTGTCCGTTTTAGAGAGAAGGTGTGCTGGGTCTTTCGCTGGTGTTCGCAAACTTGTGCTCAACAACAGCAAAGCTTCCTGGGAAACAGTCCACACAATCCTGCAGGAATTACCAGAGTAAGCATGGGGAGCTGGGCGTAGGAAGGGGTGCTCGCTGCACGCAGGTCAAGGCTGGCTTATCAAATCACATGGTGAGGGATGAGAGGGGTGTGAGGATGCAAACATGATCAGTAGAGAAAGAGGGAATTTTTTTCTTTGGGAGCTGGGGAACTGGCCAGGTGAATGCTTTACGCTGTCTTAAAAGCTGAACTTGTGTGGCGCTGCAAAGCCCGGGGCTTCTCGTCCAAATCTAAACACCAGAGATTGGATAATCACCCCGACAACGTAGCAGGTGACACGCTTTCCTCCGAGTCACTGCAGAATGAATGGTGGAGTGCATACCTGTACTAATAGCTTTTGAATGGGCTGTAAGTCTGAGGGTCTGGCCACTTGTCAAATAATATTTCATCATGCTTTTCTGTGCAGAAGTGTTGATTTCTGTGGCTTGGCCACAGTCCACCTTGGCAGTGGCATTCTGCTTCCCTGAATGTCCTCGGTGGCTTCATTTTGGTAACAGATTCCTCTTCATACAGCTTTGTAAGCGGAGATGATGACCGCAGTATAACCTGCGTGGCCAACGTACGCTTCCCTGGGATTAGAAGAGCTGGTTTAGTTGTCTGAAAACTTAGTGGGACTTGTTCTTTCTTTAATGGGAATCTTTGGCAGAACCAGCGATGTGGGGAAAAAAGTGTCATCTGTGTTGTATGAAAACACCTTTTTAAATTAAGTGGTGAGCATTGAGAGCAGGTACCAGTCACGACTGGAGCTGGGTTGGTGGCTTGTTGGGCACAAATGTGGAACACCACCCCAAGCAATCTGTTACAAAATTAATACTGGGAGGCTAGGGAACACTTAGAGGTGTTTTTAATCTGTGGAGAAAGTTTATGGATGGGAGCAGAGACATAGTCGAAACACTCCATTTGGAGTGCTCAAAGGTCTTCCCTGCACCAAGGTTTCAAATCACATAAGAGCCGTTACAGAAAGTCACGGTAAAATCGCATATGCATGTCCCTGTACCCAAGACGGTAGCCATTTCTCAAGGTATGTTGAGAGGATGATATGATCTTTCTTCCCTTGTGCAGCTTGGAGGAGCTCTTCCTGTGCCTTAACGACTATGAAACAGTGTCTTGTTCTCCGGTTTGCTGTCAGTCGCTCAAATTACTCCACATAACTGACAATAATCTTCAAGACTGGACTGAAATTCGAAAATTGGGCATTATGTTTCCATCACTGGACACACTTATTCTGGCTAACAACAACCTCACGACCATCGAAGAGTCAGAAGATTCCCTAGCACGGCTGTTTCCCAACCTGCGATCCATCAATTTGCACAAGTCAGGTGAGAGCCTGGAAGCAGTATGCTTTTTGTTCTCAGCGTAAGTGACAGCAGTTGATCGGAGTCTCTCCTCCCGAGCAGGCAGAAAAACACGCTTGCTTTGTGCTCTTTGAAACTTTGGCCTGGGGGTGGTTGCTTCTTCGGCCTGCATTAGCAGTAAGTAGCCTGCAGTCAGCATTGCTTCCTGCAACGTGTGACAAGGGCAGGTGAAGACAGAAGTGCTGAGCAAGAGCCTAAACCTTTGAGATAGTTCTGTTGCTGTAGCAGAGATGAAAATGCCCACTGACCTTTGTCCCAATCTATCTTGGCTTCTCGACAGAATCGAAAAGCTGGTGATGAATGTAGTCCCAACAGACCTATCGTGTTGCAGTCCCGTTTCCTAATGGTGCTAACGCAGGGCCACGCAAGCAGATGTACTGAAGTGCACTGACCCGAAGAATGTAGCATTAGGAGAGGAAAACAGGCAAGAAATCAACTTGCCTGTCTCTGTGGAGTTTACCTGCTGCTTTTGGTAGCTAGTTGTTATCTAAAAGATGAGTCAGAGTACTGTGGACTGGCAGTTATTCAAAATGAGCTGGCAAAGGTGTTTTACATTAGTAATTTCCCTCTGTTTCCTGTCCCTGCCTCAGGTGCTCCTGGCTGGAGAAGGATAAATACATGTCTGGCAGTGGAGGGGATGAGAGAGTCCCATTTGCCTTTTATTCCCTGTTTTATCTTGGGTAAAATGGGCGTATGTGTAGGTATGTGGCATGTAAGAGCCGAGCATTTACCAGCAAAAGCTGCCTGTCATCTGTGCTCAGTTATTAGAAGCTCACCACAAGTTATGCTCGAGGCTGCTTTTACACTTCAGCCCCAGAGAATTTTCAGCCAACGCTCCGGAAAGAGAATAAGCATTTGGCATCTCGGGAAGGGCAGCCCGCGCTCAGAGCGAGGGAGCTGCAGGGCAGCTCGTGAGGGCTGTGCCGTGTTTGTGAGATGACACGTACGCCAGGAGTTCTTCTGTAGGAGTACTTAATGCATCATCATCTTTTGTTCTTTACAGCTTTATATGCTGTGCAAGCGCTAGTTAAGTGTTAGCCAAGGTAGAAGGTGCTTTATTAACATGCTCTGCAATGTAAGCATCAAGGAATCTCTATAACAAAAGCTTAAAGCTAACTAGAGGAAGAAAAGCCTGTTAAGCTGGATTTGAAAGCACTGTCTCACTGAGGAGCAAGTGCTCCTGTGGTAAGTAGTTTTGCAATTTTGATGCCAGGTATTTAAGAACTCTGTATTGCATTTTGATGTTTTGGGCGCTGAATGTCAAATGGAAATCCCAAGGAGCATGTTAAACTTTGGGAAAGCTGCCGCGCTCCAAAATTCTGTCACGTGGAGACTCCAAACTAGCACCTCTGTTTGGAGGCTCTTTTAGCATGGCAGAGATCAGGGATGAGCTAACGATAATGGGTTTTAGTGAAGGTATAGCACAATGAGGTCACGAGGGGATGAACAAATTTTCCTGCCGAGGCAGATGCTGTGGCTGACAGCAGTTTCTCCTTCAGAGGCGGTTGTCTCTCTGCACTAGCTTTCTCCTAGCTCCGAGAGCTATTTGGCCCTCTCAGAGTGGCGTGATTCAGAGAGGTACCGGGCACTCTTTGGTGACGTTCTGCTCCAGAGATCGGGTGGAAAAGTTCTCCTCCTGTCACAAACTTCTACTCAGCTTGTCTATAAATGTGGCTGATTCTGATACCAAGAGGATGGCTTTAGACATAGGTGACCTTGGCAGAGGTGTTTTGAGAGCTATAGGAAAAGGAAATTCTCTCTGCCCACCTTGCACACAGTGCTGGGATACTTAGAGGAGCTTTGTTTCTGCTCTGAAAAGAGCCCCTTCTTCTGAGTTGTGGTTGTGACACACGGTTTGGGCTTGAACTTGGCATTTCCTGACAGGCTTAGCTGTAATGAGACCCCTGATTTTGTTAGACTTGATAATTTTTCTGTTTTTTCACATTTTCTGTGCTGTATGGGTGAAGCTGTTGAATGTTGTTCAGAGAAAACTGTTTTCTAACTTGTGTTGCCAGTGTAAGCTTCTGGAACAGTCATGGGAAAAGCACTGCGGTAAATGTTTCTGCAGTCACAGCAAAGGGAAGCGAAGACAAGTAGTGTTGATCGCGCCACGAAATCAGGGCTGTACTGTTGCTCCATCTTCGGCTTTTTTATTTTACCTTCTTTGCTTGCCTTGTTATCCCAAATGTCAGGTCTTGAGGGGGCTGAAATTGAGTTAAAGTCTTTTTCATTAAATGGCTGGATGGCTTCTGGGACTGTTTTACCGTTGGGTGGTGAGCAGAAATGGGACCCTAGGTGGTCATGTGTGCGAGGTAAAGCCATTTGATAGCTACTTAGTGACGCCTAAGAATGACAGAAGTCCTGATAACTTTAATACTACTAAAGGCAGCGTCCCTTTATAGATGCAGCCATCATAACTGATTCCAGTCAGTCCCGGCAGTGAGGCCAAAGACTGAATGGTCCATAAAAAACTAAGCTCCCTAATCAGCCACGGAGATCATCCTTCTAGACTTACAAAACAGCATGAGAGAATTTAAACTACTCTGTCTTGTAAGCAAACGAAGGGGATTTTTTGCAGTGCGTCATGAGCAAAAAGCCAACTTCTCAAAGACACAGTGGCTGATGCTCGCCTGTCACGTATGTTCTTTGGCTGTGCCTGATTGTCTTGGATACGTGATGTATTATCTGTGTTTGTTTAAGGAAGTCTTTTCTTCCGAGCAGGTCTGCATTGCTGGGAAGACATTGACAAGTTAAATTCTTTTCCCAAGCTCGAGGAAGTGAAATTGCTAGGAATCCCTTTGCTGCAGTCCTACACCACCGAGGAACGCAGGAAGCTGCTAATAGCCAGGTCTGTCCCTTGTTTATTCTGCTCAGCAGAAGCGTTACATGGCAAGGAATGGCTGGGAGCAGGTAATTGGAGGAAGAGGCTGTTAGGAGATGGGTTTTGTGTGACTTCACCGCTCAGAAAGATCTGAGCTTTTTTTTGTTGTGTAAGAAAGTCAGAGTAGTGGAAATGTTGTCTAACTTCTCTACTTCTCAGAGAATTTTTTGAATCTCATACATGCTTGTGCACGTGATGCATCTATGTGGCAAAATGATAATGCTTAGTTTTGAATGTGCTTGGAGGAACTGCATGGAACTTGCCCTCTCTCTTGAGGGGACCGAGGCGTAAGCTGCCCGGGAGGATTCTCCTGTTGTCGGTGTTGTGGCACATAGCTTTTGATGGTGACTGTCTTGTTGGTTGGTCACCCTGTCTGGGTGTCTCTTCTTGCTGACTGTATTTCTTGGTGTACGCACACAGGTTGCCATCTATCGTCAAGCTCAACGGAAGCATTGTTGCCGATGGGGAGCGAGAGGACTCGGAGCGATTCTTCATCCGATACTACATGGAGTTCCCAGAGGAGGAAGTCCCATTCAGGTATGAATTCTGTGTCGTGGAATGGAGAGCAGGGGCAGAAGCGCGGCGAGGCAAAAGGAAAGGTGACTGAACAGATGATGTTAGATGGGAAACGGGGCTAGCTGTTCCATGAAAAAAACATCCCTCGCCTTCCTTCTGTCTTGCCTTCCTCAATCTGTTTTAGTAAATGTCGTTATATTACAGTGTTGTCTGATGACTTGTAGAATCACTTCTGGGTCAAATTTGGTCTTAAAGTGTCTGTGTCAAGTGCCATTAAACAACATGACCGCTCAGTTCGTGATCTTCATTGCTTCCTAGCCTCCCCGATGGCTAGCTTCATAATCCACCTGTGTTTGGGAGTCCCCAAAAGCCAGTACAGATCATGCTCTCTGGTGCCAGGCCAGGGCATCTAATTCTCTTGACCATCTGGTGTGTGGAATGTGACTGGCGATGGGAAGCTGTCCCCTCACTTTCAGGACTGCAAATTGCAAGTCTGATGTTTTTTCTTTGCCAAAAAAGTATGCCCAATGATCTGTTAATCTTACTAAACTAATGAACTTTGACAGATGCTGTTCAGTCGGTGTCTTCTCTGCGCCAGCATCTACTTACTGCTTCTTAATGGGCTGAGGAAGGATCATGGAGCATCAAGCCACTGCATTTTATGTGCCTGTTGCCCTAGGACCGCCATGCGCTTTTCAGACAATGAAGCTTCGTAGCTCTTTCTTTACAGAAAGGGGGTAGGACAAGAGTGTCTGTGTGTGTGTCCGGGGGGACAGACGGAGGTAGGGACAAACTAAGGTAGAGAAGGTCAAAGGTACGGCCTGGTACGGATGACAAAGGTGCAAGCGGAATCTGGTCAGTGTTTACATTGGCTGGTCAGTGTTTTGCCCAGCCTAACTCTTAGGTAAAATGTCTCTTGGTTTTTGCAAGCGCTGTGTATGTGACCTGCTAATACAGTTAAGGGCATGGGAAGGCTGGAATGTGGAATGAGGGCATGGCGTTTCGTATGAGTACTAATAGGTCCAGTAATTACAGTATTTATTAAAGGCGTTCTGGGGTCAGCTCAGAGGCGAAGGGTACTAATGTAGTCAGGGAGACAAGACAGCTGGTGATCCCTCTTGTGCCTTTTTCTGAGGACAAGTCCTGGCTTATAATTTTAGAAGCCCTTGAAGCGGAAAAATTGAAACAAATATTGGAAGGGATAGCAGCAGAGGCGGAGAATGCAGGGGAGAGAAAGAGGAAGGGGAGACGGGGACTGCAGGCTCGTGGTGCTGCTCCCAAAATAGATTATTTTCTGTAACGTTTTGTATCTAAGAAAACTGTTTCATGTGTTTGTGGCTCTAGAAGGGGAGAATAGCAGGGCAGCTGAGCCCAACAGCTGCAGCAGAGTCCTGCCCTTTGGCAAACAGGGCTTGGGCCGACCTGGAAGAACAGCTGGGAGAAGGCAAGGCAGTCCCTCACGCTGAAAGTGGTGTATTTGTTTGCAGACTGGGAGGGGAACCAAGATGCGAGTAGCCCTTTGGTCCTGGTGGAATGGGTGTGCCACCCTGAGCTCAGGAGGAAGGGTTTACGCATGGGAGAGAAGGTAAATAAATAGCTGGCAGGCTCTGAATCTTTTCCTGCTAGACTTGCGTCTCTGGGTATTGTGGTGACAGGTGCCTTGCGTGTCCAGGACCCATACGTTGAGGAGGAGACAGTGGGGTATAGCTTCAGGCACGCGTGATGCTGCTGTTAGGACGTGGACTCTGGGAACAGGCTGTGTGCACCCACGTAGTTACACAGTACCACACACAACTAGGGTCAGTTTCCAGGTGGGAGCTCGTGTAAGAAATTACTAATATCTCCCCCATCCAAAAAAGCTGGGCTGATCTCGACCAACATGCTAGCCTAACGCTATTTTGGTAAGATATAGGAGAATTACCTCCCGCTCTGATTTCTTAGCCTTTAAACACTGTTACTGCCCTTTTCATGGTCAATGGGCTTTTTGTCTGAATCCCTTCATCTGTGCGGTGTTTCCAAGAGGCTTGTGCAGCTACTAGAGGGGGTTGTTCTGTTCTGGAGGAGTTGTGAGCTGCTCCAGACTATTTTCTAATGAGACTGCAGATGGCTGAGAGCGTCCCTAGTGCCGGGGGCCGGGTTTCAGTTCCTGGACCCGTACGCAGCAGCCCTTGTAGGAAGGGAAAAACCTGGCGTTCTTTGCAGAGGGATTTTGTGCGTGTTTGTTGCTAAAGCTTCCTCCTCTTTGCTCCCCGATCTGGTGTGGTCTCTCTGAAGGTGGTTTGTAATTAGAATCTAATCAGGACACACGTACGTTGTTGCTGGGGGTACGGCATCTGCATTGCAGTGCTGCCTGAGCAGAGGAAGAAGACACACTTGGGCACGGAAAAGTTACGAGTGTTAGCAGCCCCCCTCAAGACTGTCGAGGTGCAGCGTGCGATAAGCGAACAGCACGCTCTCTCACGGCAAACCCCCCTGCTTGCATTGCGTGTCTTCACGGGCTGCAGCTTGAAGGGATCAGAAAGGGAGGGAAACGGACAGAATAATTTCACTCTCTGGATGTTGTGGGTTAGAAAGGAGCACCGAGCATACAATCCGATATTGGCTGTCTTCTTGAGTGACATCTTTGTGTCTGTGGGTTTTTAATGAGTCCTCTGCTTGCCTGGTCTGCTGTTTATCTGCAGAGTATCACAGACACTTTTAGCCAGGCTCAGCTCTTCAGCATCCTCTTCTCTGGCAGCCGGCGTCTGCCGGGATGCAAGGGATGATCATAAAAGTCTCCAGGGTGCCTGTTATCAGGGTACAAAAGAACCATGCGAGCAGTGTGTTTTCGTCTTTATTGATTTGAGGGAAGCCGGTCATTCAGACTCCTAACTTTCTTTGCAGGCTGCAGCTAGCATACAAGGAGCAGGCTGCAAAGCTTGTTCTGCCTTTCCTCGACATGAGAAAGGTTAAGACAATATTGCCTGACCCTCTGCGTATTTACAGCACATGTTTGGGTAACCTTAGCTCACTCGTGGTACTCCTCTCTCTCAGCTTGCTTGGAATTTGTCCCCTTCTTTATACTCTTCCCACCATCAGCCCTGTTCGCTGCAGTTTCCCTTAGCGCAGGAATCGTGGCAGTAATTCTGGTTGGCACGTGAGAAATGGTTGCTGGTCTGCAGCGGAAACTGCCGCAAAGAAATCCTCCCCGTCGGCGACACGTTGGCTAGTGCTCGCTCTTACCGCAGGCCGTAGCCCGGTGGGTAAAATATGGGGAGTGCATTGTCTCCTCTCACCACTAATGGCTTTTCCATATAAATAGGCCTGATCCTATCATCCAGGTGACTGTGAGAGCAGGACTTTGGACACTGTGCCCTGGCGAAGGCTCGTTTTGTCTGTGAGACTGGGGAAGATCCTAGTGCGTTGTGGCCCTTCCCTCGTTTCCCGGCAGACAGAGGATCTGCTGTTCTCCAGGAACATTCCTGCCTTCAGCAGGACTCCCTGGGGTCACCCGGCTTGCCAGGTCCCATCATCTCTCGACAGGGGCCGTGACACAGCACCGATCGCATTCAGCTCAGACTCGGATCAGGAACAAAGAGAGCTTTCTGTACAGCCCATAGTGGAGGGCCTCTGAAATGCTACCTTTTATTGGCAGCTCTTGGTCTTTGTTATTTCAGTCACATTGTGTTTTGTGTTGCTGTTTTGCCTCTTTCCCAGCCAGGCAGGGGAGACGCAGCCTCACCCGATCGGAGCGATACCCGCTGAAGGCGGCGGGAGGGTGAGACGGGCTTTCCGTTGCAGGGGATGGCTCCCCTGGACGGACCTTGTGAAGGACAGGCGGAGAACTTGGCTCCAAGGAGAAAGTGATGGTGGAGTATGTGGCTCTGCTAGTAAAATTCCCGTGTTATTTTAGAGTAGGTGCGAAGGATCAGTTGGCAAGAAGTCCCCAGTTTGTTGTCAGCTTCCGAACCGTGCGGCAGCTCTCCTTGATTTGATGATCTTGGTGATCCCGTGTTGAGTGGAGCGTAACGTTTGGGACCTAGCTGGTCTCTTGGAAAGCAGCAGGAATGTCTGAAAATTGGTCAGGCCGGGAAGCCTGGGATACTGGGAATCTAGACTGAGGGCCATATCCTTTGTGCGAGCACTAGCTTGGTTCTGGCACTCTTTAGTGAAGTGTTTTCACTGGAGCAGGAGGCGTAGAGTCTTGCGAGTGTAGCATACTGTCTTTCTTCCAAATCACACTGCAGCCACGGCTGGGGTTTCTGAAATTGTAGGAGCCCAGCAGAGAGCTTCGCTGCTCGGTTTTGTTCAGGAAGCTGTTCTGAGAGCAGTCAACTCGAACGTCTCAGCTTGGTGATAATTTCACCTGCCTCGGTTAGATGCCTCCTCCATAGTCAGACGCTCACCCGGGTTCGTGTCGGTGCCACGTGCAAAATGCGCGTGCCCCCACGTGCAGCTTGGCGGCTGTGAGGCAAGGTGACTGGAGTGGATGGGCTTTCTGGGTTTTATTTTCGCCTTTTCAGCATCTTGCCTGAGAAACACTGTGTGCTCTGTGAAGTGTCATGCTGGCAGGGGAGAAAACAGGACTGATACCATCCAGATTTATTCCTAATGGATGTCTGTGCAGGTCATCAGACTTGAATGGGGGTGAACGTTGTCTCACGGGAGGAATATTCAGCTCCCCAAAGTATGAGAGATTTGGTGGCAAATAGAGAAGAAAGCTGGGGTTTTCCTTTAGTCACTGCTGGGCGGGAGGCTTGTATGGAGAGAGGCATGGGCTTAAGGGCTTTGAATGCTAGCACAGCAATGTTCTTTACTCACGGGAGCCTCACCCGTGCTTCCCACCGTGAGCGAAGTGCCAGTTAAACTGAGAGATGTTTTGGAAGAATCATAGAATCGTTGAAGTTGGAAAGGACCCTTAAGATCATCGAGTTAGCCGTTAACCGTTAACTCGATAGGTTAACACCATTAACCTATCACTGCCAAGCCCACCACTAAACCATGTCCTCAAGCACCACGTCTACCCGTCTTTTAAATACCTCCAGGGATGGAGACTCAACCCCTTCCCTGGGCAGCCTGAGCCAATGCCTGAAAAGAGCCACATCCCAGCTAGTCACTGACATGGAGGATGAGGACAGCTCATTGCTGTCTGGGCTCTGGTTTTAGCTCTCATCAAATAGTTCTGGGCTTTAGATGAATCGCGCCTTGGAATCTGTGCTTACCTTCTTGGCATCCAGTCGCCATACTCTCCGTGCAGATCTTCATTTATACTTCGCGCCTTGTAGCGTCCTTGGACGATTGCAGCTAAAGTGAGGTAGTATCATAATGTGAAACAGAAAATGACTTGTGAAACCTGCGCTGGCCGTACGAGCAGCTGTACCGTAACTCTGGACTTGTTTAATTTTTCAGGTATCACGAGCTGGTCACAAAGTACGGGAAGCTGGAGCCCTTGGCAGTCGTGGATCTTCGGCCACAGAGCAGCGTGAAGGTGGAGGTTCACTTCCAGGATAAGGTGGAAGAGATGTCGATCCGTCTCGATCAGACTGTGGCAGAATTGAAGAAGCACTTAAAAACTGTAGTGCAGTTGTCAACAAGCAACATGCTGCTCTTCTACCTGGACCAGGAAGCTCCCTTTGGTCCCGAGGAGATGAAATACAGCTCGCGAGCACTGCATTCTTACGGCATTCGGGATGGAGATAAAATTTATGTGGAGCCCAGAATGAAATAGCCTCTTTTGACCTTGTGAGTGCACGCACGTGCACGCACCTGCCCCCACACATGCATTAAGGAGTTTTTGCAAGGTTTTTATTTCGGTCGGTTGGTTGAGGTTTGGTTGCGTTTCTGTAGCAGGTAATTTTGTAGCCCGGAGGGAGTGCCCTGATCCGAGAACCATGCCCACCATCCACTGCAGGTGACCTTGAGGTGACAATTGACTTCAGTGCGTGTGTTTCAGTGTGTGCAATACCTTGATGTTTATTTCGATGCTCCGGTATACTCGTGATTTGGCATGAATGGTCAGTTGTTCAAGCTAAAGAATGCTAGGGCCCGTAAGGGAGAAGACAGCTCGGTGCAGGATTTGACCTGATTTTTTTCTTTTTCTAAATTTTTGGGTTTTTGGCTCCACCAGAGCGCCCTTTGGCCTAGCTATCTGACTGTGGCTCGAGCTTGCTGAAGTATTTTTTTGCAGCTGGGTGCTGTCTCAGCCTTTTGTCGTGCTCGAGATAACTGAAAAGATCTAAAACAGTATTCCGCTTGATTCTGAGCTCAGGTATTTAGCGCGTCCACTTAACTCCACTGGCTTGGTTTGTGTGAGTGCACAAAATGGGGGAAAGAAGGAGACCCTATTAGAAAGGAACTATTTTTTTTTTTTTTTTCAAAAAGCACGCTCTGTATCCACACTGTCCTATTCTGATTTTTTTGGGGAAAAAAAGCTTTGATATTTGTGCCCATCTCACACAGTGTCTGCAACCTGTAGCACTGGCAGTCTGGAGGCAGGGAGACCCTTGCCGTGTGCGTTGCAAAGTGAATTTTGGAAGGCAGTGGATGGGCGTTGCATCAGAAGGGCTTTTAGAGTAACACATCAAAAAGGGGTTGAAGAGCAGATTCCTGCGTTGGCCATGATTCATCCCCGCGATGCTGAAGAGATCCTCCAGTATGCACTTAACCTCGTACCAGTTGGTACTGAAAGTGGAATGGCGAAAATTGCTCTCCTGGGAGAGAGTAAGAGTAAAGTTGAAGTTTGTGTTTGTTGCTGTTGCACCAGAAATGAAACCTAGCACTTTCCCCGGGGGCCCCTGGCTGTGGGGTCCCTGCTTAGGGTCCGAATTAGGAGAATGTGTTGGCTCGGGTCAGCTTCTAGAAGATGAGTAACAAAGCAACTAGACTCACGTTTATTGTAAAGCAGGTTTTCACTATCTGTATTGGTTCCCCCCTCCCCACCACCTCATAGGCATCGCGTGCTGCTGCTTAAATTAGCCCCCGTTTTCTACTGCAGAGCAGATTCCCCTCTTGTGCGATGAAATCCTCCTTCCTTTATATCTCTTGTTTCGCTTTCCTGTGTCCCCCTGACAAGGTGAAGACTTTTCAAATTACCTAGTTATAAGCAGCTGCATAAAAGGTTTTGAAGCTGTGCAGTGAGGGCTCTAGTTACACGTGAACTTCTGACCTTAATTTGAAATGCTCCCTTATTCCCACGTGCACTTTCTTTCCCATGATGCGTTTGTGCACATCACCGAGCTCCTTTTATATTCTTGGAGTTGTGTATTTCTCTTCATATTTTACCTAGGTCATGGGGTGGGGGGTAGGATGGGGAGGGAACGAAGTATTATCTCATAGTCTTCAGGTTCAAGATGCGGGGACTGTTTGGAGGGGAGTGGTTCCGCATCCAGAGGAATGATTAAAAATGGGAAGATTTAAGACAAGTTAATAATTTGTGCCTCATCCCCCTGCCAAAAATGTCAATCTCCTGGCCCCGTTGAGATTAGCAATAGGAAACGGAGCAAGACTCACCGTAGGTAGCGCAGAGGCCGCGGCACGTAGCTGCGGAGCCGTGGTACCCGTAAAACAAAAGAGTGGGGAGATGGCGGCAGTGTAACATAAGATAACGCTTTTATAAGCTAGAGCTTTACTGAAGATGTATTTTCCATTTGGGCAGAGAAAGGCATTTGCTGCCTTATAGCAGAACTCTTAAGCCAACACTTCTGTATGATATATACATACATACGCATAGGAAAAGTTGTGTTTAATAAGATATTTTGTTATAAAACAAAGTTTTATGAAGATATGGTTGTTTAATATTAGAAGCCTATTTCTCCCCTTGACCTCCAGTTCAAGTAGGTTATCCCTCAGTTGCTGCAGTGTCAGAGGTGAGCGACCGACGGGGATGCAAAAGTATCTCTGACCTAATTCTACAGAGCAGAAATTGCCTATGTGGGTATATTTATGGCATTGTAACTGGTATTAATGAGATGCTGTAATTATTGACCAACTTCCTCAGCACAATTCAATGTCTCAGTTTCAGAGAAGGAAATAAACAGAGACCATTAAAGAATTGAATGGGATGGTAAAGAAGACTCAAGTATGTGCTTGTAAGTTTGTTCGCCCACAAAAGGTTAGCCTGTCCGCGGAGGGAACGGTGCTGTCTCCGCGCTGGCTCAGAACTGTCAGTAAATCGTGCTTTTATTTACGGTGGACCCAGTGGGAACTGGAAGATGGAAAAAGAGAACACCTACTGGCGTATGAGGTTGACAAGGGCCGTCTAGCTGCTGGGGATTTGGCGCTAACACCAAAACCGGCTCCCCTGGTCTGTTCAGGTCAGCAAAGTCACGGCACGAATATTGCCGCCTTGCCACTTTGTCAGGGGAAGGTTGTTTCTGGACAACGTTCTCAAGCCATTCACCTTCTGTGCAGCTAGCAGAGCACTCGTGGGGTGGAAACCAAAAATCTTGGTTGGCTTCCCAAGGAGAAAGAGTCACGTCCAAAACCCGGGGACAGTTTATGCATCCAGAGGATTGACTTTGACAAGTAGGGCCAAATGGCGCGCAACCAATGCAGCAAAATGTCCCAAGCTGGCTTGCTTTCCTTTTGTAATATCTTTTGGGAAAGGGTCTTATATGTGTGCCATGTTACTGCTGAACAGGGGGCTGTGTCTTGGGGAGAGAGGGGAGGGCTCTGAGCGAGAGAGGGGGTTTGGGGCCAACGGTGGGTGCCGAGAATCTGGGAGGGTCCCGAGAGGGCGGACGGCGTGATTTAAATCGATGCAATGTCACGAGGGGCTGTGTCCCGGTGTTGTCGGCCTATAGCCGCTTTAGCAAAAGGTCCCTTTTTCTGTCACGTTCCTTTGAGAAAACGAAATAGATTCGCAAGCTTCTCTAGCTTTTGTGTCCTTCTGTCCGAGGGCTACTTTTGTCAAGAACTGTTTTGTTGTTCATGCTAGTTCATGCATAAAAGTCTGCCGCGGGCACTCTATGCAGTGGGAACAGCACCTGGTTCGGAAGGAATTAGGTGACAGCTATATACCAAAGTGTCGCACGGCTCCGTGTATTGAGATTAGGTGCTGTGCCGTTGTGTTTTTGGATACGTTCCTATTGAATATCCATGTTTTGACCAGATGTTTTGGGCGGATCGCCTCACTGGCGATGTTATGAATATGCATGGTGTGGTGACTGTCCTCTGCTCCCTCGGTGGGCTTTGTAACCCCTTTTACTGGGAGTTGCCTACATCCTGGTGGCAGAGGACACAGCGTGGCCCGCGGTGGCTCGGAGCAGCTGGGAGGAACTGCGCCTAATGGCGCTCGTCGCTTCTGGGGAGAGGCTCTCGGTTCGCCCTCGCCTACTCGGGTCTGTAATCCGAAGAAGGCGATGCGGCGGCTCTTCCTCCGTCGGTTGCCGGTTTTGCTTGTAAATGAGATTCTGTAGGTTCTGTTCGTGTGCGGATTTGAAAATGCAAACGAGGTGCTGAAAGCAGCCCGGAGGCTAAAATATGTATTCCTGGCAGCTGTGCCTCCCTCATTTGAATGTGGCGCTTCCGCAGGCGGTAGAGAGATGCCTTCCCCAGAGCAACGTTAGAGGGGCTTTAGCCATCTCGGGCCTTTGCCTCTGTGATTACTTTTCTGCAGTTACTGGAAACTTCAAATATAATTTGAACGCGAAGGTCTGGTCTTGCTCCCTATTAACGATGCATCCATATGTAATTTTAAAGAAAAACGAAGAACTAAGTCCATCTCGGTTTTTTTATTCTGGTTTCTCTCATGGGGAATATACTTTCCCACTCCCACAATTTGCCTTCGGTTTGCTCACAGACTTAGCGATGGAATTCAGGCCAAATAGGTAATTGGTTTGGATCAGTTCAATAAACTTATGTAAGTTTTTACACGAGAGAAGTGTCGTGAGTTTTGCACTTTTGTGTTCCCTGAAGCAAAACGATTCCCTCCGTCTCACCCGCACGCCTAACAGGCACCTTTGGGAGAGTGAAAGCTGCTGAGATTTTTTTGTTCTGCTGACTGTTCGTGCCCGCTGTGTGCCCGGCGAGCTCGGGCACAGCCACCTCACTCGTGCGAGATGCCGCTTGTCGAAAGGAGAAGTCGCAGTGCTGGAAGACCTAGTCCTCCTCTGGACTGCATGTCTCCGTGGCGGTGATTCATCTCCGCTTCCAGGTGAGCAACAAGGCTCCAGCTCACTCTCCGTTACTTGCTCCGTGTCCTCGGTGGGACCGGCCTCGGGGTTAAAACGAGTTTCACCCTCAAGGAAAGGCTTGTAGTTACTGATGGGGAGGGCAGTACGGCCCACTAAGGCAGCAGTCATGGGCTTAGCCCACACTGGCCTGCACCGAACGCCCCTGGGGAGAAGCAGGAGGAGGGAGGTGCCCCTCCGGATGGGACGCAGCTCCTGGGCAGACCCCTCGCCAGGGCGTCCTTCCAGGGCTGGGTCCCTGAAGTGGGAATGCAACAAGGCGCTGCCTGCGGTTGCTCTGCCGAGCTCAGGCAGACGGAGACCTTGTCTCATCTTTTAATGCTTGTTTTTTCCTGAGGTCGGGCATGGGAAGGAAGCTTTCTGTTAGAAGGGAAAAAAAAAAAAAAAAAAAGTGGTCGGTTGTTCGGCTCTGATGTGCTCAGCACTGCATGATGGGAGCATCCCCTGCCAACAGAAAATAGCCTAGAAGACAAAGTCTTCCCCAAAGAGACAGTGAAACCTAATCAAACTTTGTAAGTGTAGACTTGCCCAGGACAAACAGGACCAGAATATCAAACTGCCAAAGGAGCAGAGGGAAACCTACTTTCACCAGTTTTCTCTGTCTTACAAAACAGAGAAGAGTCAATTGATTTTCCTGTGGCTGGTAATGTTTAAAATTTGTATGGGAGGGAAAGGAAGAGCCAGGGAACGTGGAGTGGCAGGCTGGAAGTAATCTGCCCCTGGAATATCAGCCAGTACTTTATAATAATCCCCTTGCCCTCCTAAAGTAGTTGTTGGTTTAGAAAAGGGAAAAAATAACTTAAAAAGAAGAAGAAAGCTTCCTGCTAGCAAGGCCATGCTTGGAAGATGAAGAGAAAGCAAACTCTGGGATTCGCTGTGGAGGCGGTGTACTGCCTGGTTCCCTGAGGTACTAAAAGAAACTGCTGAGGTAAGATATGGCACTTTGGGAGTGAACTTACTAAACGGACTTCTAGGAGCACCCAGGGTCCTGGGAAAAAAGTCTGGGCTTCTAGGTGCTTCGGGCTTGGCTGCTGGCATTCCCGTCCCCGCTCCGTTCCTGATGAAGGGTGGGGAGCGCAGGAGGGATACCTACCTCCTAGCAGGTAAAACAGGCAGTAGAAGGCCCCCACCCAGAAAGTCAGCAGGGAAAATCCTTCTTCTGCCAACGTTGTGCTGTGTGGTTATGTCCGTGAGAACATGGCTGTTTTCCCACGATGGACTGGTGGGGTTGGAGCACCGCCTGCCTTAACGGAGCCTAAATGCAGGCTGTAAAAGTCAGCTCGCCAACAGGGTTCTGCAGACGGCAGCCTTCACCCCTTGGCCACTATTCTGCCTCTCTTCCTCTCTCATCCAACATTGACGTGAACAAAATTAAAGCAGAGATCTCTCGGGCTACAGATCGGGCTCAGATGAAGAGCGTGGTCCCTGTCATGCAGTTTGAAGCTTACAGCTTGCAAACCTTCAGCAGGTACCGCTCTCCGGGGCTAGCGGTGGTCCAGCACACCATCAGCGAGGGTGTGCGAGAGCCTCCCGATCAACACGGGTGGAAACACTCACCGCCGAGTGCCGAGGAACAATAAGCATCCCTCGTACTTGCTCAGCTCAGGTGGCCAGTTATGTCCCTCAAGGTAGTTGTGTATCTAGCAAAGCCCCCGGGCTTGCAGAGACATGCTGTCGTTAGAGGTGGAGGGCAGGGATGGAGATGGAGATAAAGGCTGGGCTGTGGGCGCCTGGAAGAGAAGGGGGATAGTGCCCAGAGAGGACCTCAGCGGCAAACTTCCCCGGCTGCTGCGGGCACTTGCAGGTGTGCTGTGCAGCCCAGGCACCAGAGGCAGGGAGAATCCCTGTGGAAATTGCAGGTTGTATGAGTGAAAACAGTAATAATGCTCACAGCAGTCCGCCAGTGAAACGCCTCGCCGGCTTGAGTAAAAACGCTCGTCAGTCCTTCCAGAGAGGGTGGAAGGGGAACAGCAGTGAAACCCTCTCCAGCGGATTTGGAGAGCGCGTGCTGCACTGGGTAAGTTTTTCCTCTTTCACCTGTAAAAGCAGAAGTAAGTCGCGTTACAGAAACTAAAGCACGACTCGGATGGAAAAGTTACTCCCTGCAAACTTTTGGGCACTGCCTTTGAACGGTGCTTTAAGCCTAGTACTCTTTAATGCTAATCCTGTAACATTATATAGATGGGGCTTTTTTTTCACTTAGACAAAGGAGGAAGGGGCTCAATTCTTTTGAGCTGGCTTTTTTTTTTTTTTTTCCCTTCAGCGAAAAGCGATGCTGAGCAGCACAGCCACGAGCCCAGCTCCAGCTCGCTGACATTTCCATCTGAATCCACCTGAAGGGGGTGAGCTTTTGGGGAAGAAAGAGGCTTCTCTCCCTCTCCAGGCCAGAGTCTGATCTCCAGATTAGCTTGCTGGTTATCAATAGAGGCAACAGTTGTGATTGCAACTCAACACTCCTGCAGCCCTGGAACAGCACTGAAGGAAACAGACTTTTCAATTGCGAAAGCAAGGGGACTGAGACGTCGTTTCAGTCATCAGCAATAATTGGCAAAGGAGGACCGGCATGCGTTCTCCATTGACATAGGATTTCTCCCTGGTCTACCAAGATCGGTCTAAAATTTCAGACCCGATTGCTCCTCTAGTCTACGAAACAGGTTGGTAAATTTTTTTCCATACCTAAAAAATTGTGAATGTGATATGTGAAGTAATGTATTCTTTATTGTCTGTCCTGTGTCCCAAGTGGTGCTGGTATCAGTCTTGGTTTTGGACTGCCATAGTCTCCACTAGTCATTGTCTGCCTGGCCTCTGCTAATGAAGCCACAGCGACTCAGATTTATGATGTATATAAAATTCTGTTGTCCTCCTTGCATCTTTCCAAGATAGGGAATGTGGTAAAACTTTTCCTTGGTGGAATGAATTTTGCTCAATGGAGACCACAGTTGCTGGAAGCAGGCTGTGGGCAGCGCTGATACGAGTGGCACTCTGAGGAGCGGTGAACTTTCCTTCCACCGGGTTTTGCACTTTCCGAGCTCCCCGTAATGGGATTAAAGTGGAAGTGAGGTGGGACAGACGATGGCGTGTTCCCCACTGTAGTCCTGCGCTCTATGCATTATGCATGCGTGTGGGTATACTTAGAAGGAGTTGGATCTGTTGGTCCTCGTACGCTATAGACACAGATCTATAGGGAGAACATGAAGAGATGCTGGGTTTCGTAGCCACTGCGGCCATGCAACTGAAATGCATGGGATGTATAAAGCTGAGAAGGTAGAGAGGCTGGTATTGACACTAAGGCTATATGTAACGCATAGATATAGTTTGCGTCTGAAGCTGATCGCGTACTCCTCCGGCGGGCGCACGCAGGCTGGGAGCGCACGATACCTTCCCGGGAGCTCTACGTGAGCCGTGCCTGTGTGTAATGACCAGAAGCGACAGGCGAAGAAATCAAAGCAGGTGTTTTAGCGATACTTTCTATTGGATTAATAATGAGTAACAAATTGCATTAGGCACAGAAGGAATTAAAGCTGGCACAGGATTTCGCTTTCAGTTTCCCAGGCCCGTATCTGCTTCTCTCTCTAACATCGATTCCTGTACAGCAAGGAGTTGCCCAGCTGTGTAAATGTTTGTGCTTCTTCCACACTCATCAAAACCAGTAAGCGATCGTTGGGTTCGCAGCCAGTGCAAAGGATTAGTCGAAGCGGTGTCTGAAGCCCCTTAACTATGAGAGCACACCGCAGCTCGGCATCGGCTCTCGCGTTCGGAGCGGTGCGAAGCAGTTCCCCTTGAAGTCAGGCAGAAGCGTCCTGATGCTAAGCACATCAAGGAGGAATTGCTTTTGAACTATCGGGACAATAGACGGCCCACGGAGAGGCAGGGCTGTTTACAACTTCCAAACGCTGTGTGAAATTAGCAGCAGGTCTTCTGTGTGGTTATGGGCTTACTTTGACAGTACCTGCAGGGCACTTTGCTGTTATCTCCGGGGAATTCTCATTACGCCACTTAACGGAGTGGGCGCTTCGGGTCTGCCTGGCGGATGAGGGACCTCCATCTCTGAAACCTCCGCGTGTCAGCAGGGGTTGAGCAGCTTCGGGAAGCGACAGCGCTCAGCGTCACCTGGGGTTTGCTCAAGGATGCAGTTTCCTACCGATGTGATGCGTGTCCATGTGTCTTTCCTTTCTGTAGGATGAACAAGCGATCGTTTCTCGGAACCTGGGTGGCCCTTTTGGTGATGACTGCGCGGCAGCAAGGTGAGTATCTCCCGCTCGGGCGCTGATGCTCGTCAGCTGTGCTGGGAAAGCGGTCACCTTGGAGCAGCGCTGTGCCCAGAGACCCCAGAATTACCAGAGGGCTTGGAAAACACACGCAGCCCCTTGGCTGGAGCAAGGGCAAGAACCGGGGTGAACTACTTATTTCCAATGGGGAGGGAGGGACCGCCAGTTTTAAGGGTGAGTGCTAAGTGGGGAGATTGGTGCGCCTTTGTGGGTAAGCACAGGTGCCAATTTTGCGCAAGTGACAGTTTGCATCGCGGGAGATGGATCGGCAGCCTGTGCAAATGGCCCTTGCTTCATTGAGAGCAATGAAGCGATGATGGTTTACATTGAACGAGGAGCTGGCACGCCGCACTCAATACCAAGCTGCCAAAGCCGGTAGGATACACGGGCCACAGAAGCTGTTGAGCTCGGTGAGCGTTTTACGTACGCATGCGTATATCGTCTATATGGCTGTGTGTGTGCACATGGGGCATTCCAGAGGTTGCGATGGTCTTGCCAGTCGCTACGAAAGGGGAGTTTGAAACATTTCTGGTGTTAGGACTGCTGAGCAGGCTGACCAACCTACATCCAGTAAAGGGCAAATGGGGTGAGCAATAGCCAAATGTCACGGTTTGCGGGTGGTGAGGTTCCCCTGGGGTGCTTGCAGAGGACATCTGACAGCAGACGTGGAGGTACCTGTGGTGGGGTGACAGAGCTGCAGCCCGTGGCAAAAAGCCTGTCCCTGCGCTCACACCCTGGTTTTCATAGTGCGTTTTGTTTTTTGTGAAGAGGTGGTATTCACGTCTGGGCTGGATGAGGCCCCGAGCAACCTGCTCTGACCTGCTCAGGGGTCAGCCCTGCTTTGGGCAGGAGGTGAGACCAGCTGGCAGCCGGCGACCCCCTCTGAGCCATGGTTTTCTATGATGTTGAAAAGCACAGGAGCAGCTCCCTAGCCTCATAGGGTAATTAATCTTTGTCATGTTTCAATTCGAAGAAGGGCAAGCGGAGCTGGTATGGGCAGGAAAAAGCCACTGTAATTTGGTAATGTGGCAGATGTGTGGTGCATGGCACACAGATGTGTGGCCAGCTCGAGGACTTCTAGCAAGGGAGCCTAGAGCTGGGGAGTCGGGCAATCTGGAAGCCGTTTCCCTGGTCAGCTGCTGAGTTGCCGTCAGGCTGAGGACAGCTCAAGCAGAAGCTGTGACTCTCTTTCCTTATGTGGGAAATGAGGCCACCGGTTCACCTGTGGGAAATGCCACTGGGGCAAAAATCACGATCGGCGGGTCCCGCTGGGCTGCTTGGCTAGATGATATGATGCGTGCAAAGGTAAGGTAGTGTCACAGTAGTAGTGCTAAAGAAGCTGGCATTGAGAAGTTTTTGCTGAGTTTCCTATTTAAAAAAGAAGTAAAATCCATGTCTCATAGCTGTGCCTCAGCTGTAATAACTCGTCAGGTGCGTAACAGCTGTGAAACAACTTGTTTTACTACCTGGCAGCCAGGAGTCCTTGTGCGGCTCTTTGGATATATCTGTGAAACCAGGCTTGTGGCTCGGACACCATCACGCGCCGCCTCCCTTTATGTCCGGCAGGGCACTCGGGCCACACGTGTGCCTTAAGAAGTCAGGACACCAGCAGGGTTAGGCCAGGCTTCCCCTTGTCTCCTTTCTCCCTGAGGAAAGCTGGACCAGTTGAGCCTGTGAAGAGGGGTCAGCTGGCAACCCCCTCTGCTCCCAGGCAGTTTTGAGCAGGGAGCATCCTCAGGGTGGCTAGGAGAAAGCATCCCCTGTCTTGGGCAACACTGGGAGCCCTTCCTGCATCCATATTGGCGGGGTGCAGAGTAAGCTGTCCTTGGCTGGGGGCCCCCCGAACAGTGCAGGGTAGAGCCTAGGAAATAAAAGCATGTCCTGAATCCGGGCGAACAGAGCCGGGATTGTTCAGAGCCCGGTGGCTCATGTCGGCCAAGATTGAATGTCGCGAGGACAGGGCGCTGCTTTTCTACCTCAAAGAGGGGAGGAGGGGGAAGAAAACCCAGCAAAGTCCCCATTTGCTCTGTGAGGAGCCACACCAGTAGCTAACTGGAAGAAACGGGGGATGAGATGACAGCAGGGGCTGGAAGGACATGTTCTTTAGGGCCAGAAGTGCCCACTCACGGCTCAAGCCGATGGAAAATGGATTTTAGTCTGGTAAAAAGTGGCAGGCTTGTGTTGAAACATGTAACCGTCTTCTGAAATATTTTTAGGAGAGACAATTATGTTCACCAGCAGTGCCTTTTAGCAGGAGACTTACTTTTGCCAGGTAAGGGCAAGGCAGCGATTTTGCTCTTCACAGGAGGTCAACTTTTGGTGATAGGCAAACCTGGGGCCCCTGCCGTGGCCTCTCTGAAGTCAGGAATGGTCCTGACATTGCTGTAAGGACTCTCTCCTCCCTCTCCTTGCAGCTCACGCCACGGCGAGTCTGTACCCGTTCTGGCAGAACGACACGAAAACGCCCAAAGTTGACGATGGAAGCTCTCCCGAAATCAAGATCTCTGTTCCATTCATGTTTTTTGGAGCCCCGTACAGAAGCGTTTATGTAAGTGGAGCAGCAGACCTTCCCTTTATTCTTTTCCCTGCCATTAGCGGCCGCATTTTAAATGCACTCTCCCCGTCGTCAGGAATCAGAAGATTTATTAGCACCTACCTGACAAGTTCTTAGATTTCATGAACTGATAGGTTTTATGATTAAGAAAGTCAAAGGTATATTTAATGGGCTAATGTTCATGGGGAAGGAATATAAAAGGCAATAAATTGTCTTTGTAGGTGATTAAATAGTACAGCAAAGCTAAGGCCCTGACAGAAGGAACATTATTCCTGTTACATGACAAGAAACAAGAACATGCAGAGACCGGCAGGGGAAAATAAAAGGGCAACTGTTTGGGCCCATATGTAGGTGCCCGAGACAAGGACAGGCTGCTGCCCTTCTCAGATGATGGCACAGCAAAAGCCTGGTGAAGGGGACACCGGCTCCTGCGGGCTGGGCTAAGAGAGGGTTCACCTGAGCGCATCAAAACAGTGCCTTAGACGGGGGCCCAAGTCAGCGTGACCGCATGCCAGATCCCAAGGGGGTCCATGTTTTGTGGCGAGCTGGTCTCTGCGGGTATGCCTGGTCCAAAGCGGGATATAAACCTGCCAGTCCCACAGGCTCAGAAGAGAGGCAAAGACTCAGTTGTTCCCCTGCCTGACCGGCTCGTATTTGTACATTGCAGTACCGGGAAAGCAGTAATCCCAAGGGGGTTTCGAATCCTTGTGTGGTAGGAGATTTCAGTATCTGGGACAGCAGGGCGACTTGTTCTCCACACTTGGCAAAAATAATTGTTGTTTTTGGGAGCATCTTCAGCAGACTCTGGGGAAGCTGCCCTTGGCACCATGCGTCACGCTGCTCTTGGGGAGCCCCAGGATCTGTCGCAGATGACAAAGCCCAAGGCAGAGGGCCCGATGCTTTAGCCCTTTTGCCCAGGACCCCTCGTGCCGTGCAGCCACCCATGTCGTACGACTGGGTCTCTCCGAGCTGCAGAGCTGCTCTCCAACGGCTGGGTAAACCTGGGGCCCCAAGGCAGGGTCCCTGCCGAGCTGGGTGCCATCCCGCTCTGACGGGTGCCTCTCCTGCGGTGTCCCATAGGAGCCCGGTTTTGCAGACTTTTCAGGGTTTTGTCCTGCTTGGGGCTTCCTGCACTCAGCCTTTGGCCACCACTGGTAGGATAAAGTTGCATCTCTGCCTAGATGGTCAGGCTGTTTCACCAGGTGTTATGATTATAAGCCACCTTCTGCCAAAAGTTGCTCACCCCACATTTTCCGATAAACCAGCAGCTTTCTGCTACCTGCAAAGGCTTGCTCTAACCAAAGCGGGTCTCTTTGTGCAGGTCAACAACAACGGCGTGATCTCCTTCAACGCGCTCGTCAGCCAATTCACACCGGAAGCCTTCCCCCTGACGGACGGACGGGCCTTCGTCGCGCCCTTCTGGGCGGACGTGCACAACGGCATCCGGGGAGAAATCTACTACAGGGAGAGCACGGACCCCGAGCTGCTGAGGAGAGCCTCCAAAGACATCCGCAAGTACTTCAAAGACATGTCCTCTTTCTCTGCCATCTGGATCTTCATCGTCACCTGGGAGGAAGTCACTTTCTACGGAGGAAGCAGCACGACTCCGGTAAGAGCGATCAGCTGTGCGTCTTGACGGGTGGTGTTTGATGGCCGAGTATATGCCTGTATATGTATAACTGTTCTGGCCTTTGTGCGTAAAATTGAGTGAGTCACTTTGTCTTCTCACTCCTCAGTTCCCTTTCGGGCAGAGGAGCACCACGGTCCTTTCGTTGTCTCCTGCGGGAGCCATACGAGCCTCGCTCCCTGCTCTTAGATCTCCAGGGAAAGCATCGCCTCTTTTTGGTGTTCGTAGGCAATGTGCTTAGACAAGGCTCCGATGCCAGTTAGGAGTTTTCGGCTCGATCATAGTGTGGCTAGTTTTTGTTAGATACAAATGCAGATTTCGTTTTTCTTTTGTGCCGTGATACGCAACCTTCGCTTCACCTGTGCTGCCGCAGTGACAAAACAGAGCTATTTGTGCGAGGGCTACAGGCACCTCGGACGAAAGGTCTTTATAAAGGAGCTAAAGTTTCGGCATCGAACAGTAGCTCTGTTTGATATAAACCACTCGAATGTCCTTCCTGCTCCTGCGCAGTCGGTTTGTAAGGAGCGATTCGGTTTGAAGGCACGTTATCGTGGCAGTAACGGGGCCAGGGTGTTGGGCGAGTCCCAGAAGTACCCTGTAGCAGCTGGCCAGGTACCGACAGCGGCCTGACTGCGTGCGGGGCATCTTAGCGTGCTGAGGTGCGTGCGCGTAGAGCAGGCTTTTCCCGAGGCTGTGACATGGTGAGCGGTGCCCAGGGATGGAGCAGAGAATAAGGGGCATGCCAAAGCGGGCATACGCTTGCCTCTTGTCCTGAAGCAGGACTCGAGGGCAGCCTCCTGCTGACCCCACCGTGCTGGATCAGGTCTGTCCACTGCAGGGGTCCAGGATAAACTGGTCCCGCACTGAGCCCCAGGGAGAGGGAGCGGGGCTTCCTAACACAGGGGAAAAGAGAGCACAAGGCAGCGGGGTTACAGAAAGAATGGGTGGTGGAGGTGGATGGGAAGCCCTTCGTTGTCTAGCTGGTCAGCCATAATCTTCTGCTCCATGCTCCCTTCTTCTCCTTGTCACCCTCTGGAGGCTGGGTTTTGCCACTTGCCCTTCCCTCCCCACCGCTCACATCTACCCAGATTTCAATGCAAGTCTGCTTGGTTTTGCACCCGGAGCTCGCCTTGCAAGGCCACGGCAGCTTTGAAACGAAGCTAAGGTCGTTATTTGCTCCTTGCCTCTGCGAGAAGGGAGGGCTGCTCTGGCAGAAAAGGCCCTAGTTCAGGAATCTGTGGTAAATTAAATGATGGAAGTAACCCGCGCTCAGAGGAGTTGGAGACAGGAAAGAGAAAATGGGAGTTTTAATTTGTATTTATTTGGCAAAAAAACCTTTTCCTTTCAAACTGTGATGGCTTTTTCTGTGGCAGAGGCTGAAATGTGCTCTCCGCAGCACAAATCCGAGAGGGCGGTGAGGGCATCTCGTAGAAAAGGGTTGAGCAGCCGCTCTGAAATCCTGTGCGGACATTGAGCTAGGAAGGGGAAAACCTCAGGGAATACTGATAGCATCTTTGCGATGACAGCTGCCCCATCTGCATGGGGAGACAGATCCAGACTGACCAGAGAGTCACACCAGCGACTCAGCCATAGTAGCTCTGTTGTATTTCCAAAAAAGTGTGAGCTGTATCTCAGAGGATGGGCATGCAATGTTTTTCAGGCGTTGTTGCTGGTAAGGCCTGAGCAGAAGCTTGGGGCGCAGATAGCCAGCGAGGGATCCCTGCTGTTGTTTGGGGAAAAGGTTGTTTAGGATTAGCCTGCATACTGTGAGTGCCAAAAGCTGGCTTCTTCTGTCTCGAGGAGTTGGCTCTGATAAACAGTTCAGCTCTTTTCCATTTGTTAGAGAGACTCGAGATTTAATGCATATTTTTTGCCAGTCCTGGTAGCGCTTGCAGAAAAAAAAAATACATATATATATATTTGCAGACAGCAAGCCATATAGAGATTCGTGTATTGCCTGAAGAATTACATTTGCAACACAATGCAATTTATTTTGTTGTAGAGCAGCCTTCCTGTTCAATAGCGGCCAGGGCTCTGGGTTGGCACACGGAATAGCACAATGCAACTTAAGCAGGAAATTCATCGCAATGCAGAAAAGCTGCAGAAAACAATTTTGCAAACGCGGCCTCGGGGATGCTGCAGTTACTGTCTCTCGATGACGCCCGAGCAAATGGGTTCAGTTTCCGAGAGCCTTGTTAGATGGCTAGGGTGCTTGATGGGTGTTTGGCCGTGAGTGCCAAACAGGGAAACGTTTGTGGTTCATGTAAGTGCTCCTAATGAGGAGCACCAGCCATCCAAATCCTCCTGGTACCAGCTCAGCTCCTGCCACCCTCCAAGAGGCACCTGGCCGGAGCGGGGTTTTTTACTCCATCGAAGAGCCCTTGTGGTGCTATCGAAGTGATGTTGCCTTTATGTTTTAGCACCTTCTGATCTCACAGTCATGGGGAAGGACTTGGCAAAGGTGAGCAAGTGTGCCGAGGAGGCGAAGAGGAAACCGGAGGTGGGAGGCAATCCCAGGGAAAGGATGCAGGAGTGGAAACGGTGGCTTCCCGTGAGCTTGCTCTCCTGCTTGTCCCGGTGTGAACTGTGCCATTTGCAGCTGCCGTGAGGCAGCTCTGCCCACACCTCTCGCTCTCCCTGACAGCTCGTACAGGCTGCTTCGCCTCCGTTTCCAAGATTTCTCATGGCAGGAGCCTAACGCGCCTTGGAAGTGACTTCCCGTGTGGCACACGAGTAGCGAGTGCAGCCGTGGGGTCCCCTCCTCGATCTTCAGGTGTCGCTGCTCACCTCAGCACCAATAATCAAACAACTGGGTTTGCTGTAAGGGAATGCGAAGTGGTGCAAAGTGACCCCCTGCCCCTCGGTGCTCTGGAGTCTTCCCTTCGTCCAGCAGCACATGTGAACTGTTGTTAACACGAAGCAGCTCAGCTCTCGCTGGCAGGGAAAGACCTAGCGCTTCCTAGTGTGAGATGATTCGATCGATGCGCTTTCCCATATGACTTGATAATTCTTTTTGTGTCTGTAGTCTCCTTCACAGTTTCAAGTGCTGAGGTAGCTGGGATCCTAGCATTGGTCTTGAATAATTAAAAGAGGGGCAGCCCAAGCTTTGTCCTCCACTGAAATCCTGCTCGCTCAGAGGCAGGAGGAGCAGTCGTTTATCACGGCATGGTCCCGGCGCAGAGCAATCTAGGACGGGCAAGGACGGGAAGGACAGGAAAATGCAGAAATCTGAGAGAAGCGATTGATTGTTAGCTCCCAGTGGTGACCTCTGCCGCTGGATGTGCACGGAGAGAAGGGGATATTTCAAGGGAAGAGGCTTTTTCTCTCTCTCTGCGCAACCGTGAAAGGGAAGAGCTCGGGGCTATGCTGCCCTCGTCGGTTGGCAAAGCACGCCCTTCTCGCATGGGGCCTGGGCTGGCAGTCGTGTGAATGTATCTGGAGTTTGGGGGACTGGAAATGCAGAGTCATTTCAAGTGAAAGAAAGAACGCGAGCAGCGGATTGAGCAGGTACGAAGGGATTTGGCAGCGAAGCAAAGCGCATAATACACATGGTTGACTTGGATGTAATCCACCGTTAACGGTATTGTAGGATATGAATGCAGAAGGGAAGCGGGTAAGATAACACGGCAAGGAATAAAGCTAAGATAGGCTAATGGAAGATAACAGGTCATAACAACCCAAATTCTGCCTATCGCTTTTTCCCCCACGAGCTTATTCTCATGCTGCCATCTATTGGCGTTAAATTGGATCGGAGACGGTCTTGTCGTCCTAACAGGTGGACGTAGCGGCGGGGGTGGGAGCTGGCGGAGTCGTGGCAGCGAGGGCGAGCGTATTTCGGGTCTCGTTTGGTTTCTGCCGCTCTTCGCCGCGAGGCTTCCGTGCCTCGACGGGCCAGAGATGAACGTGACAGAAGGGGCAGGCAGAAACTGAGATACTGAGAAAAGCGGTATCCCCTTGTGAATGTGCTCATGGTTTTCAACAGGTAAACACTTTCCAAGCTGTCCTGATCACAGACGGAGTGTCGTCTTTTGCCCTATTTAACTACCACGAAATCAGCTGGACCACGGGGACAGCCAGCGGAGGGGACCCCCTGACTGGTCTCGGCGGGGTGATGGCCCAGGTGAGGCTCTCGCTCCCATAGCCCCATCTCTGTCAAGCTCTCAGATGGTTGCCCATAGCTTGCTCGTGCCACTCGGTCCCTCAACGTCCCCAGCATTGGCCTTGCAAGCCCACTGCCAGGCACGGTGGGACAGCACCCCAAAATTTGGTGTCAGCAGCGGTGCCACGGCCAGCCCATCTGCCCGAGGGGGACGAGGTTCCCTGCCTAGATATGTCCCAAAGGCTGCAGGTATTAAAGCTGACTTATCTGCTGGGCTCTGGAGCTCCCCCATGCCCAATCGTGCCTTGACATCCAGTCTGTTTGGGAGGCAGACAAATTGGGCCTGTTCACAGGTTTAGGGCTTGTGTTTAACAAGCGACCCAGATATGCAGCCTTTGGGTTTGCCCCTAAGCAACCGCACACACCTTGAGGACCCAAGCGGAGCCGTATAAACTAGGCGATGTTACTCTGTGCTAAGACTGTGGGTGGTTTCTGTCCTGCTCTAGCACCAAGCCCTTTCTCTTAGATGGTCCCAGCGCTTTTCTGTAGGTCAGGAGGGCTCAGATGCAGCTTCCAGGACTGGCGCGAGGGAATCGGTGGAGCAGCGGAAGGGGAGCCTCCCTCTGTCGCTTCCTCACTTCTCATTGGCCACTCAATACGTATACCTGTAATCTATATGGACATAGATACATACGTATATAAACATACAGAAATATGTAAATATACATCCATACTGCTTGTAGCACCTGCTGAGCTTGTCACTTACATCCAAATTACCTGAAAACTGAAATCCCTGAAAAGAGACTTTGAAACTAAAGAAGATATGCGCATAAGTTATTACGGGGGCCAGAGAAGTGTGGAAATGCAGCATCGCTTTCCCGTAGCGAAGTTGTGTGATGAACGTTGCTCTCTGTCTGTTTTAGGCTGGCTTCAACGGTGGAAATATCACCAACTTCTTTAGCATCCCAGGCTCCAGAACCCCAGACATAGTCAATATCGAAGAAACGACCAACGTTAATGTCCCCGGGCGCTGGGCTTTCAAAATAGATGGCAGAGAAATAGATCCGGCCAACGGCTGCAGCCTGAGAGGTAAGGGGGAAACGGCATTGCTTTTTTTTCAAGTTTTGGGGTGCAGCGTAGCAAAAGGTGACGCTGCTGGGACGCTGGTGGAGAAGCGCCTGACTGCTCGGGCCTGCTGCGCGGTTTGTCTTTTTGCTAAGGCGTTCCCTCGAGCTGCAGCTGAGGGGACAGAAACAGGCGAGCAGGGTTTGGGCCCCGTGCGCGTTTCTTGAGTTGCTGCAGGCAGTGCAGAGTCATCATCTAACTTCCAGCGATCGTTGTCAGTCTGCCCAAGGCTAAAGGCTAATGCCTTGAAGAGTGGACAGAGAGGTTTGTCATTGTTTGGCACGTCTTGTTCAGTGGGAGAGCATCCTTGGCCGTGTATGCAAAGAAGCCATCGTCAGCCATTGTTCTCCCGTTGTCCCGGCTGGCGTTGCCTCTCCCAGGGGGATGTCGGGACGCTCAGGGATGGCCGGACCCGGCTCGCAAGGAGTATTTGCTGCAAATTCTCAGTGCGGACACAGCCTGACTTGGCAGCTCAGAGAAAACCGAGAGGGGCCCATAAACACTCAGGAATCTTCTCTGCTTTTGGTGTTGCTTTCAACCATCAGTGAGCAAAACTGTCATCTGTGTTAGGTTTTTTTCCTTCCTGGGATTTAGTAGCATGGTGTTGGTGTAAGCCTCCGTTTCTTGCGGCCCAGAAGCAGAACCCGAACTCGAAGTCAAGGGCGGACGGGACTCGAGTGTTTCACAGGAATCGAGCGCCACCGAGCCGTCATCTGGATTCTTTTCTGCAACGCTGGTGGCGGCAACGGGAAAGACCCGCAGACGGCGATTTCCTCTTGCCCCCAGACTGGGAAAGCTGCTGGCATGGTTCTGTTTCCCTTGTTTCTGCAGGAGGAATAGCAGGTTTTCCGGGCAGGACAAATGCCATGCCCCTGTACCAGTTACAGTGTCTGCACACGTGTCACCGACGGTGTGGGGATAGAAAGGGATTAATAAATGCACACAGCGACTGCACAGGGACTCTGCTGCAGAGAGATTATTGCATTACAAATAAAACTGTCGGGACTGTCTGCTGTGCTGCGGGAGCCTTTCTAGCAAGAGAGAATTGTCGGTTGCCGATGGACATTGGACATGTCACCGCTCTGAGACACGTGGCTTCTTTATGTCCCGGTTTAGGGCTGTACCAAAGAAAGCTCGCGAGACCCCGAGGCTCTTGCAAGCCCAGCGGAGGTTTTGGGTCCAACCGCTCCAGCCACCTCCAGCCGCTGACCCCAGGAAGAAAGGCTGGACTTTGCAAAGGGGCTGAAAGCCAGTCTTGGCTTTGCAGGTGACGAGAGCAGCATGGGTAGGCCCCGCCACTGGATTCAGGTTTCACGGTGGACAGCTGGTTGCCCTCTGCAAGAGGAGGTGCAGCACGAGGCGTCAGAGGCGAGGGGGCCTGCCGTGCCTAACGGCGCTCATGTGCCAAATTCCCTGCACCGGGGCTGTTGGCGCGGGAGCCCTCGCCAGTGGGCCTGGCTAAGTGGAGATGTTGTTTGTTGCATGGAAGTGGAAGACAGCTTTTTTTGTAGGAGGCAGGGAAGCGAACAAAAAGTTTAGGAGAGGTAAATTCAGGCGGCGCGCACGGCAGAAGCCGCACGCGTGAGAAGTGTGAAAGCGGCCATATGGAGGAGAGGGAAACTCTCACGGGTATTCGCCACCCTTGTTCTCCCGTCTTCTCTCTGCCTCTCATGTCTCTCACCAGACAAACCTGACTCCCTTTACAGTACCGCCATGTAACAAGTCTGCTCAGTCTATTGCAGTGTGATCACTCATCGTTTCCTGTCGTCACTGGTGTATGGTGTGGAAGTTACTTATCAACAGCTCTTTGGTTTCATAACTGCTATGAGCGCTTTCTGAATGGGAGAGAATTGCCTCTGGGCCGCCGATGGCGGAGCCGCTCTTTGACCGGCAAAGTTATGTCAACGGAGGAATTACGGAGACGGCGACAAAGCTGAAGGACGGCGCGAGTACAGCGACAGCACTCAAAATGGCCTCCAGAAGGCCATTTTTTTTGCCAGTGGACTTTTTCTTGGAGAAAAGAGCGCAAATGGCTCTTGCATGCAGCAATACTGAAGCAGAACGAGGGCGGCGGGTGTCCAAAATGGAAGGAATAGCCTTCAAGTTAGCCAGCCTGCGCGGTGCGGCACCGACCCCGCAGTCGTGACAGCACTCGCACCATCCCATGGACTTGTGGCATGGGTAGGACTCGAAGGGGACGCACCATATGTTGAAAACGAAGCTCGCGATGGCAGCGCTTTGCTGAGCGGCTCTTGCCAGGAGTCTGCGCCAAGAAAGCAGCTGAGAAGCCCGGTAGCAGGACGCTTTGGCGGTGGTCTCGATCGTAGGGCTGGCAGACCCCTCCGAGGACTGACACGGTGCAGTTAGAGCGTGTTCCTCTGTTTAGAGAAGTAACGTAGCGTGGGTTTTTCCCTTTCTGTCTTTCTAGGACAATTTCTCCGTCGAGGGGAGATCTTCTGGAACAATGCTAACTGCACTACCAAGTGCCGCTGCCTGGACTTCAACAACGAGATCTTCTGCCAGGAGATGGCTTGCGGCCCCTTTGAAGCGTGCGAGCCGAAGACCAAGTTCTTCCAGTGCGTGCCGGTGGAGAGCAGCACCTGCGTGGTGTTCGGAGATCCACATTACCACACCTTCGACGGCTTCCTCTTTCACTTCCAGGGTTCCTGCTCCTACCTCCTCGCCAGGCAGTGCTGGCCAGGCTCCCAGCTGCCCTACTTCAACGTGGAGGCCAAGAACGAGAACCGAGGCGGCTCCTCCGTCTCCTGGCTGAGGGATATTTTTGTGGAGGTCTACTCGCACAAGATCGTCCTCCCCAAAGGCAGCTTTGGGAAAGCGAAGGTAAGAGCCCCGCTGAAAGGGGAGAACTTGCCGGGTTCGCTCATCCGAGGCGGCGGCGAGACCGCGACGGCAGCCCGGGGAGCGTAGGACGGCACTTCTGGGCCCCGCGCATCCCTCAGGGAATGGGCACGGGTGACGGGCGTGGCGGCAAATGCCCGTGGCTTACCGACGGCTGTCCTTCTGCACACGTCCCTAACCCTGAGACCCCGTAACGGGGCTGTACGGCTCCCGTCTGTGTCCCAGTGTGAAGGCTCTGCTATTTTGTGCGCTGGCTCAGTTGCCTGGTGTTATTCCCGCAGGTAGATGACTTGGTGGTGTCCCTACCCATCTCTCTGGAGCTAGGCGCAATAAAAGTCTACCAAAGTGGCTTGTCCACAGCCCTGGAGACTGACTTCGGCCTGCTGGTGACCTACGACGGACAACACTACGCCTCCGTGTCCGTTCCGGCCACGTACATCAATGCCACGTGCGGTCTGTGCGGGAATTACAATAGAGACCCTGAGGACGATGCCCTCCGCTCAGACGGGAGGTTGGCCGCGTCCGTGACCGACCTGGGCGAGAGCTGGCGAGTGCCGCACCCCGAGCGGAAATGCTCGCCTGGCTGCTTGGAGAACTGTAGCCTCTGCGACGCCGCCACCGAGTCTCTCTATTTTACCTCCGAATACTGCGGCTTCATCAACAAGAGCGGCGGGCCGCTGTGGGAGTGCGGCGCCGTCCTGGACCCCACTGCCTTCGTTCACAGCTGCGTCTACGACCTCTGCGGCGCGCGGGATAACGGCACCGGCCTGTGCCAAGCCATCCAGGCGTACGCCACGGTGTGCCAGGCCCTGGGCATCTCGGTGGGAGAGTGGCGCACTCAGGTGGGATGCGGTAAGTGTTTGCCTGCTCCTGCCGGGTGCCTTCCCCTCTGAAGGAGGGGAGCGATTTCAGGGGTCTGCTTGTGTGCCCAGCAGTATGTGAGATGAGGGGGGAGAAATCCAGGGCGAGAGCCGATCGGTCCCTCCTCTCCGCGGCATCCGACTCTTGTGCCAGTGAAAGGGCGGCACGAGTCAGGCACGAGGCGGGAACTCCGCACTGCTCTGCAGACGGTCGGCTGCCGTGATGAGAGACGGAGGCTGGACTGGAACGGAGACTGGCTGACGGCACGCTTCTTGCCCCACCTTCCTCTCTTGCGGCATGAAAGAGCTGCAGGTGGCTCAATGGCTCTGGGGCTCTTTTGGAGAAGCTATGGCTTGCACGAGTGGAATGGCTGGGGGAGGCATGGGAGGGAAATGGAGGGGCCGGTTCCACTGTCAGGTGGGGCTCCCGGGTCACTCTGTGTTGTCTCTGTTGTGGGTCAATGGGAAAGAGGTAATCGGCCCCAAACCGTGCCGTAATATGGTCCTCCTGCCGTTTGTCTTCCCTCTGCACCCACAGCGACGGCCGTGCGGTGTCCGGAGCTCAGCCGCTACTCGGTGTGCACCAGCAGCTGCCCCGCCACGTGTTCGGACCTCACGGCCCCGCTGGCCTGCTCCTCCCCGTGCACCGAGGGCTGCGAGTGCAACGAGGGCCACGTCCTCAGCAGGGACCGCTGCGTCCCCATCCAGAAGTGTGGCTGCAATGTGGACGGCCGGTATTACGCCATTGGGGAGTCTTTCTGGGCATCGGCGGACTGCACGGTGGAGTGCGAGTGCGAGGACGGCGGGGAGGCCAGGTGCTTTAACACCACCTGCCCTGAAGGAGAGGTCTGTGCCATTGAGAATGGCTACCGGGGCTGCTACCCCAAGCGGGAGAGCCTGTGTCTGGTGGGACAGAACCAGGTGCTGCAGACATTTGACGGCATCGCCTTCCCCTATCCGCTGGAGCACTCCTACACGCTGCTCAAAACCTGCCCGGAGAGACCAGACTTCATCGAGGTGGACATCAGCCAAAAGAAGCCCGGATCCCCTCCCAGCGGGCCACGCGTCGTGCGGATCCAGGCGGTCGGCCAAGAGGTGAAGATCGGAGGTGCCAGCCTGTCTGAGATCAAGGTAAAGGTGCTGCCATCAGGGCAGCCCACCCCAGGGCGGGAGGCGGCGGCTCGCGCCGTGATCTAACGTCCCTTTAGAGAAGGGATCGCAGGTCCGCGGCCCCGGATCGTTCCACCAGGTCGGGTCCTCAAGTTCTACAGCGGCACTTGGAGGAAGCCCGTGTGGACAACCGCTGGGCGGAGGCCCTTTAGGTGCCTGCGAAGTTGTTGTTGGGCCTTGGAGGGTGGGGTCCAGGACAGGAAGTGTTGAGCGTACCCAGCATGGCGCAGCCAGCAGACGGGAAGGGCCGTGCAAAGTCGCATCACCCTCCCTGAAGTGTCCCGATCCGCTCGTTGCTTGTAGGTGAATGGTTACGACGTGGAGCTGCCCTACTTCCACCCTTCCGGCCGCCTGGAAATCTACCGTAGCGACAACAGCACTGTGATGGAGTCGGAAGGGCTCCTGGCTATCGGCTACTACGATTCAGGCCTCCTGGAGATCCGCCTCTCCACCGCCTACTTCAACTGCACCGGGGGCCTGTGCGGCTTCTTCAACGGCAACGCCAGCGATGAGTTTTGCCTGCCCAAGGGCAAGTGCACGGACAACCTGGAGCTCTTCCTGGAGAGCTGGACCACGTTCGACGAGATCTGCAACGGGGAGTGCGGGGACCTCCTCAAGGCTTGCAACAACGACTCCGAGCTGCTCAAGTCCTACAGGAGCCGCTCCAACTGTGGCATCATCAACGACCCCACCAACAGCTCCTTCCTGGAGTGCCACGGTGTGGTCAACGTCTCGGCCTACTACAGGACGTGCCTCTTCCGCCTGTGCCAGAGCGGGGGCAACCGGTCGGAGCTGTGCGACTCGGTGGCGCGCTACGCCGGCGCCTGCAAGAACGCCGAGGTGGACGTCGGCCAGTGGAGGAGCCTCAGTTTTTGCCGTGAGTCCGCCAAAGCTTTTAAGTACCCGGGGCGGGGAGAAGGGAACGTAGGCACCGCCGACCTTGGGCAGAGTCTTACTGTCAGAGGCTTGCAGGTGTGCAGAGGTAGACCAGCTTTTCTCACGAGATGCCGAAAAGTACGGGCTCTCTTTCCCCCCGCTCCCCTCTCATCTCTGGTGGGTGGCCTTTACCCATAGGGTGCTCCTCCATGGCTGAGCGGGAAGACGCTCAATAGCAGAAGGGCCGTTAGGGCGGGAGGTCCTGACCCAACGGCGCTTACGGCAGCATTAGATGTCCAGAGTCATATGAAGGGGTAGTGGCGGAGGTGCCTAAACACTGGCAATCTGGGACAGTTTTCCTAGTCTCTTCCCTAACGGTGAACCAAAGATCGGCTTTGCTGTCGAAAGAGCTACGCCCGGTAGAGCTTTCTGCCGCGAGGGAGGTCAGCACGGACAAAGCGCTCTTCCGTGCAGCGTTACGGAAGGGAAAGGGGAATTGTGGTAGGAACGCAACGTCTCCCGAGCCTGAAGGCGAGGCAGCGCCGCCCCGCGTACCGGCGGTAGTTTCTAAGCGGCGCTCGTGCTGGCGGAGACAGACTTTCCAGGGAGGCGATTTCAGGGTGGCTTTTCAGGACGCATCAGGAGTTTTACGATGTGGTGTAGGAGCATTCTAGAGCTGCAGATGGTGTCTGACAGAGCTGTATGCCACCACCAGGGGATAATTTGAATAACGCTTGTTTTTAGCTGTCGCTATAAACTTGCCGTCGATGGGAAAACATTCATAATTCAGAAGCCAATGTGAAGAATCCCCAGCGTGGAAGTACGTGGCGGGGAAGCGGCCCCCGTCTCCGCCACGGAGGTTTGAGGGAGGCGTCCTCTCGGGAAGGGGGGAGCAGCACATCCTCTCCGTTCCGGGCAGTGGCCCGAGGCCAAGCCCTGGCCTCATACCCTCCGTAATAGCAGGCAGAGGTGTCGCTCGGACCGCGGTGGGACAGGGCTGTGATGTGAGGAGGGCGATGGTCGAGAGGAGAAGGGCTTGCAAAAGGGACGGGAAGAGCTGGCGGCCGGCAAAGCGCCGGGACCGTTTCCCCTCTTGCTTTTTTTTCCCCTGAATCAGTCGTCGCTCACCCTGTTCCCACCTTTTGCCTGTTTCCCCACCCCATGCTGCCCCGGGGCTGCTGGAGCTGGGAACTCACACTCTTGTTTGTTGGCCCTGCAGCTCTCGCCTGCCCGGAGAACAGCCATTTTGAGGAGTGCATGAGCTGCGTGGAGACCTGCGAGACCCTGGCTGCAGGCCCCGTCTGCGCAGACACCTGCACGGAGGGCTGCCAGTGCGACGAGGGCTTCGCCCTCCGCGGCACCCGCTGCGTTCCCCGTGGCGAGTGCGGCTGCAACTTTGAGGGGCGCCAGCTGGCCACCAACCAGACCTTTTGGATGGACATTGCCTGCCACTTCCTCTGCTACTGCAACGGCTCCGACAACAGCGTGTACTGCGAGAACGTCTCCTGCAAGGACGACGAGTACTGCCTGGAGGAGAACGGCCTCTACTACTGCCATGTCCGCACCGACGCCTCCTGCATCGTCTCTGGCTACGGACACTACCTGACTTTCGACGGCTACTCTTTCGACTTCCAGAGCAGCTGCGCCTTGCTCCTGTGCACCACGATCGCTCGGCCGAGGGCGGAGCGCTCGGACACTTTCCCGGCGTTCACCGTCACAGCCAAGAACGAGGATCGGGACACCTCTCTGGCCCTGTGGGTGAAACAAGTCGAGGTGGAGGTCTTCAATTACAACATCGTCATCCACCGTGCCTACAAATATACCGTGCTGGTGAGTGCGGGGACACGAGGGCCAGGGTTACATCTCCCTGCTGTGGCTCCCAAAAGACGGAGCGATTCCCTAGGCTTGAGGCCTTGCGGCTTGCAAGGTTTTCTGGGGGTCGGGAAAGGCGTACACTTGGGCTCGTGCCTGGGGTGCCGCCCCGCGCCGGCTTTTGGAGGGGACTTTCGCGTTGGCTGCCTTGTTTTGGATGTAGGGGTGGTGCCCCTAAGATGTTTCTTTCTCCATAGATCAACGATGAGCGTCTCTACCTGCCCTTGAAGCTGGGCCAGGGCAAAGTGAACATCTTTGCCTTTGGCTTTCATGTTGTGGTTGAGACTGACTTTGGGCTGAAGGTGGTGTACGACTGGAAGACCTTCCTCTCCGTCACTGTCCCGCGCAGCTTCCAGAACCTGACTTACGGCCTCTGTGGCCGTTACAACGGCAACCCCGAGGACGACCTGGTGGCAGCGGGCGGCACGCCGGCCGCCGGCGTTGCCGACTTCGTCCAGAGCTGGGCGAAGCGGGATGCGTTCTGCCGCGTGGGCTGCGGTGACCGCTGCCCTGCCTGCGGGAAGGTGGAAGGCTTCTGGAAACCGCAGCAGCTCTGCAGCCTCATCCCAAGCCAAAGTGGCGTCTTTGCCAAGTGCCACAGCAAGATCAGCCCCGGCTTCTTCTACAAGAACTGCCTCTTTGACACGTGCGTCGACAGGGGAGCCATGCAAACGGCCTGCAGCTGGCTGCAGAATTACGCCAGCACGTGCCAAACGCAGGGCATCGCCATTACCGGCTGGAGGAACTTCACCTCGTGCTGTAAGTGCCGCCCCGTCTCTGGGCCCTTCTTCTTCCCTAGAGGTGCTTTCCCGGGCCGTCCACCGTAGCCGTAGCACTTGCCGGAGCTCACCCCGTAGCGACGCGGTAAAGCGCCACACGGAGCGCCAGAGGGGTGCCTATGACCTCCGGGCCATCGACCCGGACCCGTCCCGGGTCCCCACGGTCAGCGCCCGGGGACGGCCCCGCTGTGTATCCCCTCCTCTCTGCAGGGGAGTAAGGGGGCAGTCGACGGAGCGGTGAGCTAAAGCGGTGCGGTAAGCGTGCACGTAGTTGCCGCCGAGCGTGCTGGACCAACCTGTACGCAGACCAGGGAAGGGGAGGCCGGCGGCCGGTCCCTCCCGTGCTTGCCGGGTGGGGCGATGGTGTGGGACCAGGCCTGGGGCGCTATGTTCTCTTGGAGTCGTCACGAACTGCGTGCGGCATAGCGGGAGCAGGGATGGAAAGGGGGAGGCCTCAAGGTCAGAAGGTACCAGCCGTCCCTCTGTTGTTCAGCAGGAATTGTATTAGTGAGCTTCAAAGCCAGAAGAACGTGTTTGCTCTAATGAAGTCGCATGCTCTTGTCAACAAGATTACGATGCGATGTTCAATTAGACTCCTGAGGATGGGGGCCGTGAGCCTCTCTGGCAGCTGATCTATCTGGCAAATCAGATAGGAAGTAAATTGTCTTAGCTAACAAGACTGAAAATTAAATTAATGTTGTTCTTCCCTCTAACGAGGAAACCCACGACTCAGGAGGCACCACTGTCACACAGGGCAGGGGCAGCAAGGCCACCAGCTGGTGCCCCGCATGCCGGGTCCGAAACGGTCCCTGCCGAGCCGGCGGGACGCGGGGAGAGGCGGCCTGCCCAGGTGTGAGCAGCAGCCCTCACAGGCTTTACGCTCTGACAGACCGGCAAAAACACGTTTCCCAAAATGTGTCCCCACGTGGAGAGCGCAGAGGCTCCGTACGCTGCCCGAAAGGCCCCGGGGCCAGCACGAGCATCCCTCCTGGAGGGGGATGTTAATCTGGTGTCAGGGGGTAGGCTTGTTTGCGGGAGAGCAGAGAGCCACGGGGAAAGGGCTCTCAGGAAACCGGCATGCAGGAGCTCAGAGACAGCGGTGAGTAACGGAGAAGCGTTGCTCAGCTCAGACCGGGCAGCTGGCAAGCGGCGTAGGACGGAGGGACGGAGGCTGCCTTGTCCCTTAAGTTGCATGCCTGGGAGCTCCAGGTCCCTCCCCGGGCCATGCGGTCCACAGTAGCCACCTCGGCAGGGGAGTTAGCTGCCCAGGGACACCAGCAGCGGGGATTACGGCCCCACGTGTGGCTGGCCGCCGGGTCGGTTTTGTCTGGGGAGCTAATCTGTATCCGTTTTGTCCTCTGGCAATGTTGCAGCCGTCAGCTGTCCGCCCAACAGCCACTACGAGAGCTGTGTGTCCCTGTGCCAGCCCCGATGCGCCGCCATCCGGCTGAAGAGCGACTGCAGCCACTACTGCGTGGAGGGATGCCAGTGCGACCCTGGGTATGTCCTCAATGGCAAGAGCTGCATCCTTCCCCACAACTGCGGCTGCTACTCCGACGGCAAATACTACGAGGTACGCAGCTCACGTCCTTCTCTTGACCTTTCTCCCGCTCTCTCTCTGATATTCCCGGGCAGTATCGCGTGCCCCGAGTGGAGACGGCGGTCGGGCCGGGCCAGTACCGGGTGTCACGCCGGGTCCGTTTGCTGGGGCAGCAGGGTCGGAGCCTCAGTCAGAGAGAGTGCTCTGCAGGACCCGGACGACAGGTCCTCTCTTTCATCAGTCATACGTGTTTGCTGGTCCACGGCCGTGCTCGGGGATTGCTCTGAAGGCTGGCGTGTTTGCGGCGAGCGAGAGCAGGTGGGGAACCAGGGGCAGAGCGGGCAGGCATGCATCGAGTGGAGGCGGAGAGAGGCGATGGAGGCTCCGTAAGCGAAGCCCCGGCGACGGCCCGTGGGGTGTTTGCTGGCGTTTGCTGGGGCCAAGCTGTCCTGCGGTCTCCCAAGTCCTCCTCTGAGCTGCAAAGCCGATTACTGTCGCTCCTGCTGGAGGACTCCTTGCATCACGGCCGGGGTCCAGCTCCGATCCGAATACCGGCGTGCGCTCGGGTCAGGCGGCTTACGCGTCGGGGGCGCCTCTCCCATGCATGTCTGGTTTCCAGCCCGAGTCTCGCACGGCCGCTCTTTCGGAGCTCCGTAGAGCAAGGCGTAGAGCAAGGAAGCCTCAATCCGAGGGCTCCGCGGGGAATTATAGCTCCTGGAAGAGTGGAAAGGTGGAGGCGGTAAGACTCCGCAAGGCGAGAACCCGCTACCGTGCTGGTGATGGAACCACCCGCGGTTGTCAGCGAGGGTGGGGCTGACGCAGCGGCAGCACCGGGCTCTCACGGCTCTAGGGGTACCGAGGGTAGAGAGGAGAGGGGCATCCTCCCACGGTGTGCGGTGTAGCGAGTCTTGCTGTCTGACAAAATCATCACGTGGTTGTTGGGTGAGGGTGACTCGGGTGTTAGGCAGGAATTGGGGGGGGAGGGGGGAAGCAAGGGCAGTGCCTGGGGAGATGGCCTTTGATGAGCGTCAAAGCGCGCTACTGTATGACCATGGTGTGCTAGGTATTCCACGCGAGACGGGTTTACCGTTTCACATGAAAGTGACTTATTTGTAGGTATTGGCGTTGCTTGGGAGTTTGATTCGGCAGGGCGTTGCGCTGGCGGCGCCGCTCATATTACAGCAGATTGTGGTTTGTGTCGGTGAAACTGGTCTGCATAAGGCGTCTTTGCCAAGCCCCGCACCCGTAACAAGCCAGTATTGTGGTTCTGTTGTGCGGGGACCCTAGTGGACGGGCTGGCGGCCGGCAGGGCATGAGAAAGGGGTCAAGGAGGTATTTAGCGCACCATGGTCTTTGCGTGAGTACGAGAGGCGAGGGGGGTTGCGGTGGCAGCGGAAACGTGCTGTTTCCTCGTGCCCGCGGGTCGTGGAAATGTCGCAAGGTAGGCGCGAGCTGCCGGCCGGTTCTTTGCGCCTTTTGCCTCCGTCCTCGGTGCCCGCTCTGGCTTGCCGTGCGGTGGAAGGACGCAAACGGTGGCCTGAGCGACCACAGAGGGGAGGGCCACCCTCCAGGCCAGCGAAGGGTCCTTCTTTTAGCCCAAGCAGCTCTTCTGGAACGGGGACTGCACCCGCCGGTGCCGCTGCTTCCGGCGCAACCTCATCCAGTGCGACCCGCGGCACTGCAAGTCAGACGAGGAATGTGCCCTGCGCAATGGTGTCCGCGGCTGCTTCAGCACCAGGAGCTCCTTCTGCCTGGCGGCGGGCGGCGGCGTCTTCCGCACCTTCGACGGGGCCTTCCTCCGCTTCCCTGCCAACTGCGCCTTCGTCCTCTCCACCATCTGCCAGAAGCTGCCCGACTTCTCCTTCCAGCTCATCATCAACTTTGACAAGTGGTCCTCGCCCAACCTCACCATCATCTCCCCTGTGTACTTCTACATCAACGAGGAGCAGATCCTCATCAGCGACCGGAATACTGTCAAGGTAAGGTCCCATCAGGGGCATCCGCCCTCTCTGGAGAGGGGCCACGGGCCGGGCGGCCGGCCGCCGAGCGGCGGAGGATGGCACGCGGGGCCGCAGCACGGTCTCCACGCGGGCCCCAGAAGGCTCCGTCCCGGTGGCTTTGCGTCCCAGTCGAGGCAGCTCTATGGGTCTGTCCTCTGTCGGGCTTTGCGGAGGGACGCAAAGACAAGGTGGTGCGTGTTCACGGCTGGGATATCGGGAGGCAGTCGCAGAGCCATTGGCGGGAGGGGACGGGAGGGACGGCAGCCCTGTGTCCTTTCCCGCGCCAGGTGAACGGCAGCCATGTGAACATTCCCTTCGTCACGGGGCTCTCCACGAAGATCTTCAGCCAGGAGGGCTTCCTGGTCATCGACTCCAGCCCCGACATCCAGATCCGCTACAACGGCTTCAACGTCATCAAGATCACCATTGGGGAGCGGCTGCAGAACAAGGTGTGCGGCCTCTGCGGCAACTTTAACGGCGACCGGACGGACGACTACGCCACGCTGCGGGGCAAGCCGGCAGTCAGCAGCGTGGTGCTGGCACAGAGCTGGAAGACCAACGGCATGCAGAAGAGGTGAGCGGTCGGATGGCCCTTCCCCCCCGGGCAGGAGCCGGGCCGGCCGTGACGGGAGCCCTCATAACACGTCCGCCGCCCACAGCTGCAACGAGCTGCAGTACTCGCAGTACGCCGCTTCCTGCGACAACGTCCAGATCCAGGAGCTGCAGAGCGACAGCTACTGCCTGAAGCTGACGGACATGAAAGGCTTCTTCCAGCCCTGCTACGGCCTCCTGGACCCCCTGCCTTTTTACGAGTCCTGCTTTCTGGACGGCTGCTACAACCGCAAGAAGGTCCAGCTGTGTGGCTCGCTGGCTGCCTACGGCGAGGCCTGCCGCACCTTCGGCATCCTGGGCACCGAGTGGATCGAGAAGGAGAACTGCTGTAAGGGAGCCGGCGGCTGTCCGGGTCGAGAGGAGCCGCTTCCCACTGGGAGAGGGGGACAGGGGGCGGGGGCGGCCCGCGGCGGTCGTAGGAGCCCGCCCTGCGGTCTGAGGATAAAGATCGTGTTTGCGCTCCGTCTTGTGCCATTTAGCAGGAGTGGTGGAAGATCCCTGTGTGGGCGCCGGCTGCCCCAACCGCAGCTGCGAGGTGGACAACGGCGGGGAGCTGTGCGGCTGCATGGAGCCTCCCCCCTACGGGAACAGTGAGTCCCCCGGTCGGTGCAGGCACGCGTCGGGCCGCGGGACCGCCGGGGCCTAGGGAAGGGAGGCACCGAGGGCCGGGACTTCTGCCGAGACGGGGTTTCGTGACTGTGCGTGGTTCGGGACAGGATCGGGTTTTCTGGAGCGCGTGTTATGGGCGTCTCCGGCTCGGGAGCGCTTTGGGCAGCTGTGACGTTGGATGGGCAAGGAGCGCTGCAGGAGACAAGCCTGGCCCGTTTCTGGCAGCAGGGAGGAGGGCTGGGCGGGCCGGAGGTACCATTGGCGGTAATCTGAAGCTGTCTCGTCTTCTGCTCTAGCCACCCATGACATCATCGACGCGGAGGTGACCTGCAAAGCCGCCCAAATGGAGGTGTCGATCTCGAAGTGCAAGCTGTTCCAGCTGGGCTTTGAGCGTGAGGGGGTGCGGGTCAACGATCGCCACTGCCCTGGCATCGAAGGGGAGGACTTCATCTCCTTCCAGATCAACAACACCAAGGGCAACTGCGGCAACGTGGTGCAGGCGAGCTGGGGCATGGGGCGCGTGAGGCCGGGAGCAAAGGCCGGGCTGTTTGTCTCGGGCGTCTTTGTCACGCATGCAAACTTGAGGGCGGAGGAGGCGGGGGGAGCGCACCTTTGAGAGATGACTGGATGGAGCGAAAAGGACCTGAGCATCGGCCAGAGCCCGGGATGCACGCGTAGCTCCGACCGTCGATCGGGGGGGCGGCTTGCGGTTGGGGAGTAGGTCGCAAGCGGGCTTTGTATGACGTGAGGTCGCTGTCACCCCGCCAACTGGTGTCCTGGTCCAGAGCGTGCAGGAAGGGGCGGAGGAGTAGCTGAGAGGCTGAGGAGAGCAGTCCGTGTATCGCGAGCCGTCGCGCACGCAAGGATCTTGTTGGTGTGGGGTGTGTCGATGCAGCGTGGCTTTCTGCCAGCCGGGCAGTCTTCCTTCGCGGCGGCGGCCCGGCTGGACATTGGGGCGAGGGAGCGTTTTGGCGTGAGGGATGCTCGGGAGGCGCTTTCACGGGATGGGGGTCGGGGAAGACAGGCGGGTCTCGTGGAGTAAGGATGCTGCCCTGCAGTTCGTAGCCCTGCTGTACCATACCGTTTTCGGGCCGGAGGCGGCAGAGGGGCGGCGGGGCCCTCAGCATCACGCAGCGCGTTTAGGGGCCGAGGCATCCGTTCGGAGCAAGGGAGCAGAGATGGCCAGTCTCGAGCGACGCTTGGCGTTCCTTCTGCAGTCGAACAGCACGCACATAGTGTACAAGAACACAGTGTGGATCGAGAGCGCGAACAACACGGGCAACATCATCACCCGGGACCGGACCATCAACGTGGAGTTTTCCTGCGCCTACGAGTTGGACATCAAGATCTCCCTGGATTCGGTCGTGCGGCCGATGCTCAGGTAGGAGCCGGGGTGAGACGCGCGGGCCTGGGAGCACGCGGAGGGGGTCTGAAGCGAGGTGCCAAGTCGGGGGTTTGTAGCCTTTCCTCTGACTGAGCTGGTACGGTTTTGTCATCGTTAGCGTGATTAACCTGACGGTGCCGACGCAGGAAGGGAGCTTCACGACCAAGATGGCCCTGTACAAGAACTCGTCCTACAAGCACCCCTACCGGCAGGGCGAGGTGGTGCTCACCACCCGGGACGTGCTCTACGTAGGGGTCTTTGTCGTCGGGGCCGATTCCGACCACTTGATCCTGATGCTGAACAAGTGCTACGCGACCCCCTCGCGGGACAGCAACGACAAGCTGCGCTACTTCATCATCGAAGGGGGGTGAGTGACCACGGGCCGGGAGGCCCCGCGTGCCCCATCGTTTCTCGTGGCGTCCGTCGGGGAGGGCGCTCGACGGGGCGGCGGTGGCAGTAGGAGCGGGCGACTTTCGGTCCGGGAGACGGTAGACCGAGATCCGGAAAGGGTGGGGAACGGGGCAGCTGCCATTGGTAGCGCAGGAGGCGGTTCGCCAAGCGTAGAGGTAGCCGGAGGCCGCGTGCGTGACGGAGTCCTGGCAGCAGCGAGAAGCGGCCTTCTTCGCGTCACCAACGGCAGGGCCGGGGTGAGCGTCAGTGCTTTGCGCAGGTGCCAAAACATGAAGGACAACACCATTGGCATAGAGGAGAACGGGGTCTCGTTGACGTGTCGCTTCCACGTCACCGTCTTCAAGTTCATCGGGGACTATGACGAAGTTCACCTCCACTGTGCCGTCTCACTCTGCGATTCAGAGAAATACTCCTGCAAAATAGTAAGCAGGGCAAAAGGCGAGGGACGGGTCGCTCGCTTGGCAGGGCTCCGGCAGAGCGCGGCAAGCCCAGCCGACCTAGCGTCGGAAAGGCGGCCGGAGATGGAGCCCGGGGGCGAGGCCGGGAGGCTTGCGTGTCCATCTAGGTGCTGGGAGGAGAGCCCCGCCACGGGCAGGCCGCCTGGGGACCCGTGCTCCCGCAGCCTGGTCGCAGGGTCCCTTTGGGAGCCTGCCCGGTTGGAGGGGGCCCGGAGGGGGCCCGGGCAGGGGCTGAGAGTGACGGAGGCAGCCTTTATCCTCGCGTAGAACTGCCCTCAGCACACGAGGATGGCCAGCGCGTTCGCCGAGGAGCCCCAGGAGCAGATCCTCTCGGTGGGGCCTATTAGGAGGAAGCGTAAGTGCGCATGGCCCCGAGGAAGGCAGTGGGGGTTCGTCTGCCATCCGGGTCGAGCCCGGCGGCCTGCCGCGGGGCGCCGCCTGGGCTCAGCGGGATCGATCCGGGGGCGCCGGGGTGAGGGAGTGTGCGTGCGTGCGTCCTGCAGGGAGAGGCCATTCCTTTGAGCGGGAATCGGGACGAGCGCAAGAGTGCACTCGGCGCGGGGTTTGCTGCCAGGATGCGAGGGCTGAGGGCGCCGGGGCACTGGTCGGTGGGGGAGCGCGGGCCGTGTCGGGGGTCCATCTCGCTCGGGGATGCGCGTTCCTAGGGGTCCACGGGCCATCGCACAGGAGACGGCCTGAGGACAGGGCGGGCGGCGGGAGCCCGGGGTGGCGCAGGGCTCTCTGTTTCTGGCTGTGTGGCCCTGTGCTGCAGGGGCTCCTCTTTGTCTTCCCGAAAGGCCCCCTGCAGGGCTGCGAGCGTCAGACTAGGCGCTGCTTTGGCGCGACAGGGCACGACGGGAGCCTCGCTGGGTCTGAGTGTCATCCCTGTGCCACGTGCGACGTGAGGGCGTGCCCGGCAGGGAACGGGTGCGCTCTCGTGGGCCCCGTCGTTGTAGTGGGGAGCGTGGGAGCGTGGGTCTTGGGCAGCTGAGGACGGGGGTCTCGGGGTCTGGGACGATCACTGAGGTGTCCTCCTTTGCTCTCTGTGCCCAGGGTCGGACTGGTGCGAGGACAATGGAGGCTGCGAGCAGATCTGCACGAGCCAGGTGGACGGACCTTTGTGCAGCTGTGTGACGGGGACACTGCAAGGGGACGGCAAGAGCTGCAGGGGCAAGTACCGGGGGCAGCACGGGAAGATCGCAGCGAGTGTAGCGGGGGGCTTGCGTGCCTGAGCCGAGGAGCTGTGGGGGCGAGCGGTGCGGCGAAGGCGGCTGGACCGTGCGGCGTGTCGCAGATAAGAGGGAGGCGGAGGGCAGGAAGCTGGGCACGGGCCGTTCCTGGGGCTTGAGGCGCCTGGCAATGTGGCGTCCGAGGGCCGCGAGGCCAAGGATGGCAGACTTGGAAGAGCTGGCAGGCAGGCAGGCAGTTGCAAGGGTGGTGATGGCATATAGCGTGGTGCGGGGTAGCAGCAGGGTAGGGTAGAGCCCACGGGTAGGGTAAGGGGCGTGGGGGGAGGGGGGAACAGCGATGAGACGGGGCACCCGGGAGGGCACGGGACCGGCGCGGTGCACGCCGGGGCCGTGGCTCATGTGGGTCTCGTTGTGTCGGCAGCCTCCAGCTCTTCAGGGGAGCACCGTGCCCAAGCGACCCTTCTGGTGGCGGCCCAGCTGTGCCTGTGGCTGCGCGCGGCTCCGCGGGACCCGACCTCGTAGGCGGGGCTCCGCCGCCCAGCCGAGTACTGTTCTCGCGTCAGCCTGAGTCTTTGTAGGGTAGGAGACGGCACCCCCCCAGCGTCCAGGCTGCCGCCGACCCTTCCTGATGCGCAGCGGCGAGAGAGGGACTCAACCGGAGAGAGACTGGACACGGACTCGGATGCAAAGGTGGCACGTGGCAGGCGTCGTGATGGAGAAGCAGAGCGGGATATTTGCCGGCGTTGATGTGGGACTTGGGTTTTTTTTTTTTTGCAGGTTTCTGGTGTCAGTGTGGGATGCAGGGGTTTTTTTTGCAGGTTTCCACCATCGATGGGGGACTTGGGGTTGGGTTTTTTCTTGCAGCTTGCCATCACCGATGGGGAATTCGAGGGGGGTTTTTTTGCAGCTTTTTCCCAGGCTTTCCCAGGCTTTCCCAGCCAGGCTTGTAGCACGTGCTGGAGGTAGCCTGCACCCCAGGTGCAGTGTCCTCGCACGGCCGGCCGCGGGTCTCCACCATCCTCGGGAGCTGCCGTCGGCACCTGGCGAACGCACGGACTCGGCCAGAGGTAGGTGTCGCGGCACGGGTCGCGGGCCAGAGCGGCGTGTCGTCGGATGTCGTGACGCCTCGGGAGCGCGTCACCCCCCCGGCTCTCTGGAGCGGAGGTGTTGTTGAGGCATGCGGCCGAGGGCCGAGCGCATCCGCGGGGTCCGGGAAACCTATTAGCGCGTGGTGGTGGCGAGAAGCCGGTCCTGATGTTTGGAAAGAGGTGCTTTCTGGCAGGCAGGAGCGAGAGCCCAGGAAAGGAGGGGCAGAATTTCCTCCCACGTTTGTGTGGTGCGCCGTGGCAGAGTTTTGTGCGGGCGAGAGCAGGGTCGGGGTCTGCGGGCGCGGGGCGGCGGCGGGGCGCCTGGTGGGAGAGTCGAGAGCGGCCTCGGGTGCCGGTGGGTGTGTGGGGGCAGTCGGTGTCTGTGTCTTGTCTTGTGTATGTACTCTGTGAAAAGGCTGTGCGGGAATAAAAAGTGTTGTAATCCTTTGGAAGCAGTGCAGTCCTGTGCGACGGCGGTGAGGATGGGGCACGGCAGGCGGGGCCGGGAGGACACCGGGGCTGGGGCGAGTCTCTGGGAAGGGCAGGGAGCGGGAGTTTCTAGGTGCCGGGCGAGGGCTGCGTGTAGGGGCAAGAGGCAGCCGGCGGGAAGCCCAGGAGGGAGGGGTCTCACGAGGGGAGCGGCAGCAGTTGCGAGGGGCGGCGGCGGCGTGATGTAGCGGAGGGGGTCTGGCATGGGAGCCTGCCCGGTGAGGGCCCTTTCTGCCAGGGCGTGCACGGGGATGGAGCGGGGGGCTCGAGAGGAGCGCCGGATGAACGGGAAGCATCGGCCAGCTCCCAGAGCTGTGATAGCATTGGTATTGGTGAGGCTTGGGGGAACGAGTCCCTTGACTGGAGTGCCAGGCTCGAGGGCTACAGGCTGCTCGGGAGCGATAGGCAGGGCAGGCAAGGCGGCGGTGTCGCGCTGTAGGGAAGGGAGAGGTTTGAGTGTACGGTCCTTATGGCTAGCGATGATGCGGTTGAGAGGAGGGAGGGGTAGGAGGATGGCAAAGAGAGGAGTTGCAGTAGTGAGCGTCTCCTACAGGTTGCCCGGTCAGGAGGATAGCACCGAGGAGTTATTGCGGCCGGAGAGCTGCCCGGCAGAAAAGGACCCAGGGGTGCCGGTCGACAGCCAGCTGAGTAGGAGCCGGCAGCACGCCCGGGTGGCCGAGAAGGCCAAGAGCCTCCTGGCTCGTATAGGGAGCAGCATGGCCGGCAGGACCGGAGAGGCGATCGTGCCCCCATACTTGGCACTGGCGAGGCCGTGCCTTGAGTACTGTGTTCAGTTTTGGGAGGAGCGGCGGAGGGAGCTGGGGTTGTTTAGCCTGGAGAAGGGGGGGCTGAGGGGAGACCTTATCGCTCTCTGCAACTGCCTGAGAGGAGGCTGTAGCGAGGTGGGGGTCGGTCTCTTCTCCCCAGTAACAAGGGATGGGATGAGAGGGAACGACTTTGAGCTGCGCCAGGGGAAGTTTAGGCTGGATATTAGGAGAAACTTCTTCACCGAAAGGGCAGTCAGGCTCAGGCTGCCCAGGGAAGGGGTTGAATCCCCATCCCTGGAGGTATTTAAAAGATGGGCAGACGTGGTGCTTAGGGACATGGTTTAGTGGTGGGCTTGGCAGTGCTGGGTTAACGGTTGGACTCGATGACCTTAAGGGTCTTTTCCAACCATGATGATTCTAAGAGGTGCTGGAGCATGGCCAGAGAAGGGCAACGAGGCAAGGGAAGGGTCTAGAGCACAAGTCTTAAGAGGAGCGGCGGAGGGAGCTGGGGGTGTTCAGCCTGGAGAAGAGGAGGCTGAGGGGAGACCTGGTTGCTCTCCCCAACTGCCTGAGAGGAGGCTGTAGCCAAGGGGGGGTCAGTCTGTTCTCCCAAGCGATGAGCGGTAGGACGAGAGGGAATCGGCCTTGAGCTGTGCCAGGGGAAGTTTAGGTTGGACATTAGGAAAAACCTCTTCACCGAAAGGGAGGTCAGGCATTGGCTCAGGCTGCCCAGGGAAGGGGTTGAGTCCCCATCCCTGGGGGGATTTCAAGGACAGGTAGACATGGCGCTTGGGGACATGGTTGAGTCGTGGACCGGGCAGTGCTGGGTGAACGGTTGGACTCGATGACCTTAAGGGTCTTTTCTGACCCTAATGATGCTATGATTCTATGATTGTAGGAGAAGCGGTCAGTCAAAAGAGGCAGTTATCCTGCCATATTCGGTGTCGGCGCGGCCTCGCCTCGTGGGCCGCGCGCAGGTCTGGGCTCCGTCATTTAAGCGGGACGCGAAGATGGTCGAACGCCTCCAGAGGAGGCGAGGGTGACGGAGCCGGTGAAAGGGCCGGCAGGCGCCTCCTAGAAGGAGCGGCCGAGGACTTTGGGCTCGTCTAGTGCGGATGGAAGGAGGCTGAGGGTGACCGGCTTGCTCTCTACAGCTTCTGGAGGGGAGGAAGCGGAGAGGGAGGCCTTGCTCTCTTCCCCCCGGTATCCGGCGGTAGGACATGCAGGAACGTGTCAGTCTGCGTCAGGGGAGGTGTAGACTGGGTGTTAGGGAGCCTGTGTTTACTGAGAGGGCGGCTGAACATTCCAGCCAGCTTCCTAGACAGGTTGTCCTGGCCCCGTGGCTGTCAGTGTTGAACAGGCGTCGGGACCGCGTCTTGAGCGATGTGCCTCGGGTTTTGGTTGGTCCCGAATGGGTCGGGTGACGGGAACGCGGGAGCATTGTTGGTCCCTTCCAACTGAAATACTCTAGTCTCTTCTGTGTCTCAGGAGAGGGTGCGGGTGCTCACAGGGAAGGCTCCTGGCGAGGAGTGCCTGGCTGCCGCGGGGCTCTGGCAGGACGGGGCGAGTCGGAATGTGACGCTGGGGAATGAATGAGCAGGGTTGTTGTGCTTGCCGCGGGCCTTCCCGGGGTCGTGCGCATGCCCGGCAGGGGACGGCGGTCTCGTGGACTGCCTCCGGGTGGCACGGAGGTGGCAGGGGAGCAGCGTCGGACAGAGGGAGTCGGCGGGGCAGGGGACAGGTGTGTGTCGGTTGGCGGAGGGTCTCGGAGGGGAGGCCGGGCAGCGTGGGAGGTGGGTGTGGTGTGGGAAGTCTGGGTGGTTGGGTGCTGCCAGCTGGGTCTTAGCATGTGGCTGAGGGGCGCATAAGGGTGGAGGGTGTCTGGCAGGGGTGGAGGGGGTAGGAGATGTGGGGGTGCAGGGTGTCGGGGGGGATTGTTGCGCGGCGGAGAGCAGTGCTTGTGCTTAGAGGCGCACGGGTGCTGCGATAGGCAGGCAAAGGCTGTGAGGGGTCTCCTTCTGCCGGAAGGGACCGTGGGTTGGAAGGGAGAGGGAGAAAGGCAGGGTGGTGGGGGTGGGTCTGTCTGCCTCCCTGCCTGTCTGTCCTGTCTCTTGGGGCGATGGGGGCTGGGGCCAGTCGTGTCGCAGTGCTGTGTGGCCATTTTGGGATGTGATGTACCTGTTGGCATTGGAGGGGTCTGGGGGGGAGGATAGGGAAGGGATAGGGAAGGAGGGTAGCCGCGTTAGGGGAGGTGGTGTGTGGTGAGGGGGTAGGTGGAGGGGAGCGGTGTGCCTGGTCTGAGAGGTTGTTGGTGGGGTTGTTGCTGCATGTGGGCTGCAAAGGTGGCATAGAGGTGGGGGAAGGTGGGTTGGGTCGCTCGAGCAGGGAGCCGGGGTGGGCGGCAGCGGTGGGAGCAGTGTGGTCCTTTGGTGGGGCTCGCAGGGAGGAGGTTTTTGGGGGAAGGGGCTTCAGGGCTGGTGTCGATGGCGGCTGTGTGCGGTGGGCAGGAACAGCGGCTTGGAGGTGGGGGCCGCGTTCGGCATGTGTAGCGGCAAGCGTCAAGGGGGCTGTCGGGGTGCCTGGTGCAGGGGAAGGCCGTCTGGTGGCACAGGGCTGACGGGTGGGCGTCTGCCTGCAGGTGATGTGTTGCAGAGGCTTAGGTGCTTGTAAGGGAAGTGCTGTCTGGCAAGGCTGGCAGGGAGGTGGGGAGGAGCGTGAGCCAGGCAGGCGGAGGTGTGGGGTCTGGCGCTGTGAGATAGGTTGGGATGTAGGGGAGAAGGTGTGGAGGAGGTCGGGGTCCTGGGGATGGGAGGAGGGCAGCTGATTCCCTTGCCTTGAGAGAAGAGGTGAGTAGCAGGGTGTTATGGAGTGTTGAGGGGGTGCCTGTTGTTGGAGGGGAGGTGTGAGTGTCCCGTACTGTGGTGGTAGGTGAGGTTGGAGGTGGGATGGGTCCGGTCGCTGTACCTCGGTCAGGGCGCCGAGATGGCTGCGGGGGTGTGTTTGAAGCAGCGCCAGGGGCAGCAGGAGGAGCTGTGCAGTCAGTGCGTGGCGGTGGTAGACGGGACATCGTAGCTCTCTTTGGGAGAGCGGCAGCGGTGTTGGCATGGGGAGGCGCGTGCCAGGCGACAGGGTGGGGATCAATGCCTGGGAGGGCTTTCACGGCCACGATGGGTGATCGGGTAGTGTGTGAGGGAGCAAGGTGGAGAGCTGTTTGGTGGCAGCGGTGCAGAGGCGGTGTTCCTCTCGGTGGGGGAGTCTGTAGAGGGGAGAGGAGGTGCCGGTGGGGTACACGCAAGGTCTGTAGGACCACGGGGAACAGTTGTAGGGGCGGCAGTGTGGCGGCTAGCGTGGGGTCAGCTGTCTGGGTTGATTGGGGTGCAGAGGGGCTTGGTGGTCAGGGGCAATGCCGTGGGAGGCAAAAGTGCCGTGTCGGGCAGGGAGGGGGGGGGCATGGTGCGGGGTGGCGTAGTCCCAGGGGAGCAGGGGGGTGCGGGGTCTCCTTTGCGGGAGGGTGGGTGGCCTCGGGAACTGTGGCGTGGGGATGTGGAAGAGTCCCTCACCCTGAGGCGGGTGTGCGTAGGCTGCAGGGGTGTTTGTGTGGGCTCGGGCGGGCCTCGGGTGGTGGCAGTGCCTATCTTGGGGAGCGCTGGACTTGGTGGGAGCGGTAGGAGGTGGGTGCCCTTGGAGAGGCTGGCAGCTGCTTGGGTGGGCAGTAGTGGTCTGGGGTGTGTATGGGGGGGCCAGGTGGGCGTCTGGGTCGGGGGCTGCCTGTGTCAGAGTTGGTGTTGGGTTGGGTTCCTGGTGGGGCCAGTAGCTTGTGTTGTAGCACAGGGTCGGCTGGGAGGCAGCGGGGCAGTGGTGCTGTGTCGGCTGGGTGGGTGGATGTTTGGTGTGGGTATCGGAGCATGTGGTGCAGTGTGGGTTGGTGTGTGGGCAGGGTGGCGGTGGCTAGGGATTGTGCAGGTGATGGCTGGGAAGGGTTTGGAGAAGGGGCTGGGCTGCGTAGACCTGGTGTGTGGCTGTGGTTGGGGGGGGGGGGGGGGGGGGTTGGCAGCCTTGAAGGTAGCGGTCATGTTTGTGAGTGTGTGCTGGGGTAATGGAGGTGGCCTGGTGGACGGGGTGTTGTCAGGGTCGGTCTCTGGTGGTGGTGGGGGGGCCTGGTGGTGCCTGGGGTGTTGCTGGTTGGAAAGGAAAAATTTTTTTTTTTTTTTTTACTGTGTTGGTAGGCTGTGTGTGGCTGTTGGAGCAGCAGCGTCCCGGAGGCAGTGTCTAAAGGGGTAGTGTCTGGGGAGGGTGATGTCTATGCAGTTGTTGTTCTTGAAGTTTGGCTAGCGTAGGTGTCGGGGGTTGCAGCGCTGTTTGTGGCGGTGTGGGTGTGTGTTAGTCTCAATGGTGATGAGAGCACTGGGGACTGTGTGGTGTGGTCAGTCCTGAGCGGGAATTGTGGTCAGTGGTGTAGGTGGGCAGGGTAGTGGCGATGAAGGCATTTGGTAGAGGTGAGGTCAGCGGTGTGGGTGGCTGTGTGGAAGTTGGAGGTTGCTGTTATGGTAGTCTCACTGTCGGTGTTGAGGTTAGTGCCAATGGTGTTTGGTCACGGTGTCAGTGGTGCGGAGGTGGTGGCGTCTGCGTGCGTAGCTTTGCGGTTGGCACAGTGGGTATAGGAGGCGATAGGTGGGAGAATGTGGAAGGTAGTGGTGCCGGCAAGGAGGTGGCAGTAGTTCATGGGGGTGGCGATGTGCCTGACGGTCTTGAAGCTGGCTGCGTGGTTTGTAGCGGCGGAGGTGACAGCGTCGGTTTTGGTGGCTGTGTAGGCGGGGCTGGTGGTGTGCATGGAGCAGGGCATGGGAGTCTGAAAGGTGATGGTTTTGTGTGGGTACTTATGCAGGTCTGGAAACACATGCCATAGTGGTGCTGCTGTCAGGGCTGGGTCGATGTCTGTGAGGGAGTGGGAGCGGGGGACTTGGAAGGGGCTCTGCAGTGTTGTAGGCCTGAGTAGGTAGTGGGGGTGTGTCAGTAGTGTGGGGGGGACGGACAGATGGATGGATGGCTGCATTGTGGCTTGCATGTGTTTGGCGGTTGCTCTCGGTGCTGCTAACGGGAGCGTTGATGTTTGTCTGGGCTGGGCTGAGCGCTGTGGATGTGGAGCAGGGCAGCGGGTGAGGGGCTGCTAGCGGTGGTGGCGTGTGCGGTTGTGTCGGGGATGGCGGGCTTGGCTCTGTTGTGTGGGTTGTCGGAGGCGTGGATTGGAAGGCTGGGAAAGGGTCTAGGGGAGGCAGGGCTGGGTGTGTGCACGCTGCTTTGGGTGTCTGTGCCTGGCCTAGGTGGTGCGGTGGGTGGGGCGCAGCAGTGGCGTCGATGGGGCTGGCTGCCCTTAATGGTGGTGTTAGGCTTGCAGGGGTTGCGGTGGGGTTGGTGCTGGTTCGAGCGAGCGATGTGTCCTGTGACCGGTATGTGGAGGCGGAGCTCTGGGCCTGTAGGCGTGGTGAGAGGACCTGGGGGGCTTGAGGTTGAGGTGGCGGTGAGGGCAAGGAGGTCTGCTGTAGCAGGAAGCAAGGGGGGAATGCTGTTGGCAGGGGGTTGGCATCTGTGGGTTTGTAGGGGGGGGGGGATAGCGGCGCCCAGGCGGTTGCGTCGGTGCTGCGTTTGCGGGTAGGGGGAGGCGGTGTGCCGACGGAGCCTGTGGGGGTGAGGAGTGCCTGTCTGTCCCAGGGTAGTGCCTGGGTAGGGGGTGGTGAGGGTTGCTGGTCTTTGCTGGTGATGGTGGCTCATGGCCGTAGTGGAGGAGGCAGAGGAGCAGCTGTCTGGGTCTGTGGGGTGGGAGGGCGCTCTGCGTAGGTCTGGCAGCGAAGTCTGGTGTCGATGTTGGTGTGCAGAGGTGCTGGAGGTAGCTAGGTGTGTGGGTCTTGGCCATGCTGTGGACTGTCTGGGTGTGTGGCTGTAGGGGAGGTGGGTAGGTCGCTTGCAGGATTGTGGAGGAGGAGCACCTAGGTGTCTGTCTGGAAGGTGGTTTTCTGTGGTGTGGCTGGGTTGTTTGCCCCTTGTGGGGGGGACGACACACGGCAGGCTGTGGGTGTCGAGGAGGGTGATGTGGGGTGTTGCTGGGGCTCTCTGTGTCAGTGGTGCCAAGCGTGCTGTGGCACCGAGGATGGTGATGTGGGTGTGGTGGCCTGTGTGCCGGGCAGGTGGAGAACTGGTGTTGCTATGGCGTTTGGTGCTTGCCTGTGTTTGTTGGGAGAGGTGCCTATGGAAGGTCTCTGTGGCTGGTAGTGGTGTGGCAGGGCTGCCTGTCTCTGTGGGTGCTGGCTCTCTCTGGCTGTGTGTGCCTGTGTCCGTTGTGTGCTCTCTCTTGCTCTTTGTGTTCCTCCCTAGCTGTCTGTGTCTGTCTGAGTGGGTTGTTTTTCTGTGTTTGATACCTTCTGTGAGTCTCTTGTCTCTCTGGCTGTCCTGTGTGCTCTGGCCCTCTCTGTGGCGGTGTCTCTGTCGCTCTGTGTCTGTCTCTTGCAGCGCCTGTGTCTCTTCTGCTGTGTCTCTGTGTCTGTCAGTGTCTGTGTCTCTCTGCTGCTCTGCCCCTCTCTCTTGCACCGTTTCTGAGTCTCGGGGTCTGTGGCCCTGTGTCTCTTGCTTGCTCTGGCTCTCTCTCTCTGTTGGAGTCTGCCTGTAGTTGTGGCCCTGTCTCTTGCTTGCTGTGTGTCTTGCTCGCTCTGTCTCCCTTGTGCTTGATCTCTGTGTGTTTGTTGCTGTGGCCCCCCTTTCCCGTCCCCCCCATCTCTGACTGTCAGTGCCTCTGTTGGTCTGCCGCCATCTCTCGGTGTGCCTCTTGCTAGGTGTCTCTGGCTCTGTGTCCCTCTCTGGCTCTCTGTGTCTCCCTGTTGCTGTGTCTCTGTGTGGCTTTGTGCCTCCCTGCTCTGTCTCTGGTGGCCTCTGGTGGCCTCAGTGCTAGTGTGGGGCCCTGTGTGATCCTGGTGGTGTGCCTGCTGGATGGTAGCCCTGGGTGTGCTCTTGCTGGGTGTGGTGGGGTGTCTCTGTGTCCTACCCTATGCGTATGGGTGTCTGTGTGACCCGCTGTCTTTCTGTCGTCCCAGGCTCATGGGGTGTGCCTGGCACGTGTGTCTTCTCTGTAGGGCTCCCTGGTGCCCTCTCCTCGGTCCTGAGCCTGTCCCTGCTGTGGCCTCCTGGCTGGTCTCAGTCTGTGTATGGGTGGCCTGGGTTCTCCCCTGGCTGGGGGCTTCTTGCGGTGGATTGTGGGGCTGCTCGGGGGCTCCAGGCAGGGGCCTTGTGTGCTCTGGGGCTGTCTGTATCAGCCTTCTCTTGGTAGGAGGCCTTAGGGTGTGTATGTATGTGCTGTGTCTTGCCCTCTGTGGTTGCGGGCCTTTGCTGTCTGTTGGTGTCTGGAGTGTCTGGGAGCGGTGGGTTCCTGGGTAGGACAGTTGTGGTCTTTGTTTCTCTGTCTGTGCCTGGGGGGGGTAATGTGTGGGTGCTGCCATGGCTGCCGGGGAGGAGTGTGTGTGTGCGTGGTGGTGGCCCCCCTCTTGGGTGGCTGGCTCTCCCTTCCCATGCCCTCCTCTAGTGCTGTCCTGAGTTGGCAGAGCCTCTTAGTCTCTGGGCCCTGTGTGTGTGCCAGGCTCCCAGGCTCTAGGTGGTGGTCTCTCCTGGGGGCCCTGTGGGTGCCATCCTTCCCTGTCTGCCTTGTGGCTGTGTGTCTGTGTGCTGGGCTGTCTCAGAGCCTGGGAGCTCTGGGCTCCGTCTGCCTCGGGTCTCTCCTTGGTGCTCGCCCTGTGTGCCCTCTCATTGTGGTAGTTGGCTCCTGGCTCTCAGCAGTGCTGGAGCCACCAGAGCAGTTGTTTGTGGGCTCTCCCTGCGTTGGTGAGTGGGCTTGTGGTGTCCCGGTGCTGTGGGGCTCCTGTCGGTCTCTGTCTGTGGTCCTGGCTCTCCCTGGCTCAGTGTATGGTGGGGTGGAGTGCAGCCAGGTGTGGCGCTGCTCCTTGGGGGTCCTCCTCCCTTGGCCTTGTGGGTGTTGGCTGTGTCGGCGTCTCTGGCTCCTGGTGCCTGTCTTGCTGCTTGCTGAGGCGTGCTGTGGCTGAGGGATGGAGAGGGGGGCCAGTGCTTTGCCCGAGGTAGCTGGCTGTGGTGGTGGGCCCCAGCAGAGGTGGTGTCTGTGGCTGGTGAGGAGGAGGACGGAGGGGCAGGGGTGAGCTGAGGGCCTGGTCCGAGTGGTGTGGACTTGGCTGTGGAGTGTGGTTGGTGGTGGGATGTGAGGAGAGTTGCCTCTGGTGTGCCTGGAGGGGAGGTCTGGTCCTGTGAGGGTGCTGCTGGCGTGGATGGAGACTGAGGCGGGCAGTAGGTGAAGTGTGCTGAGACCCTTGGGCGCTGGCTCTGTGTGAGGTGGAGGGGGGTAGGGGTGTTAGGAGGAGGTTTTTATTGGGGGGTGGGGGGAGGAGAGGGAGGGTGGTGTGCCGGTCGGTTTGTCTCGGAAGGGTGCTTGTCTGCGCTGACTGGAGAGGGCCAGCTGGCTCGTGGGTGCCGCGCTCAGGAGCGGGCTGCCGGCCTCTCCGCGGGTCCCCTGTCGGGGAGCTCCCCGCGGGTCCCCTGTCGGGGAGCTCTCGGCGGGTCCCCTGTCGGGGAGCTCCCCGCGGGTCCCCTGTCGGGGAGCTCCCCGCGGGTCCCCTGTCGGGGAGCTCCCCGCGGGCGGTGCCGGGGCTCTTGGTGCCCCGGCTGCCGGCAGGGGCGCGGCGCGGGAGCTGTCCAGGTGCTGGAGCCGGCGCGGGGGCCGCGGCGGCAGCTGGAGGCCAAGTGCCCCCTCGGGCGCCTCCTTTGCCCGGGGGGGCCGGGGGCCTCGGGCCCCTGGAGGGGTGCCTGCTCTTACCTAGAGGCCTGGGGGGGCCGGGGCGGGCGAGGGCCAGAGCCCCCCCCGGGCCCCCCCGCTCGTCGCCCCGCAAAGTGCCGTCGCCAAATCCGTTGCCGTTTGCTCCGTCCCCGTTCGGTCGCTCGGGGGCCACCGGGGCGAGAGCCAGCCGGCCCCAGGGCCCCCAGCTGCCGTGGGGCCCGCCTCGTCAGCTGAGACCCCCGGCCACTCCTGCGAGGCATCGACAGGGCCTCCCTGCTGCCCCACCACCAGCACTACGCTCCCAGCCCCACAACAGACAGCCATGCCCTGCCACTGAGGCCTCGCACCTCCTACACGAACCCAACCGCCCGGCTCCTCCTCCTCGGCGCTCCTCTCGGGCTCTGTTGCGCAGCCCTACCGAGAGCCCTTCCCTCTGTCATGCAGGCCTCGCTCTTCAGCACCCTAACGCCACCCACCCCCGACACACACCCACCGCCTCCTGTTGGTTGGCCACCTAGGCATCCCTGCACATCTCCCCATCCAACTGTTCGCCCACCTCTGCCAAGGCCACCGCTCCACCCCGTCCCCGAGCGCCACATCGCGCCACCTATCTCCATCCCCCCACAAACTCGCTCCTCCACTTCCCCACGCAGCCTGCGCCCATCCCTGACTGCCCTGCGACACTCCTTTTCCGACCACCCAGTCCCCCGCTTGCCGCTCTGGACAAGAATCCCCTCCTCCCCCTTATCACCCTGCTGATCCCCCCACCCCAAGCTGCCAGCTAGACTTCCACCACCACACAGGGACCCTGGACAGCACCACGTCACACATACACCTCCAAGACTGCCGACACACCACGGAGACACTGGCACCACCCAGCCCTTCCCACACCAACAGCTCACCTTCCTAGAGCCTCATCTCACCCTCTCACAGCACCAAGGCACTCCTAAGCAAGCCTCTGAGGAGCTGACACGCCGCCAGCGACACCCCTCACCACCAAGATGCTCCCCCCTTAGAACCCACCCGACAGCACCCGCCACACCTCCTCTGACACCGGGTCTGACCTCCATTCGCTACGCACGGCAATGACACCACTCCTTCACAGAGAACCCGCCTACCCCTTCAGCCACAGCCTGGCCTCCTGAGATGCGGCCAAGGCCGTGCCCCCGACAACCGACCAGCATATCTGCCGCCCTTGCCCCTACCCGTACCCACCCGCATCACACTTGGTAGCTCACGCTCGCCTTCCACGCGGCTCCCATCTCCCCTCCTCCAGGGACGCCGCTCCAGGCTCCCCCTCGACGTTACAATCTCCCCACCCTCACCCCTGGACAGCACCTTCTCTGGATCCCACGCTCCCTTCCAGCACACCTCTCTCTTACGCACGCCACAGCCTACCCTCACCTGCCCGAGCCCCCCAGACTCCTCACACCTCCACACCATTGCTCCACAGTGCGCTCTCCCAGAGCCAGCGCCTAACACTTCCTCCGCAGCGCCGCCCGCGGCACCCAGCCTCCCAACCACAGCCCCTCAGGGTCACGCCGACACGCTGCACCCAGCACGGCTGCAATACTGCCGACCCTCCCCTGCCTGGCCCGCGCCCAGCCCCGCTCCGCACCGCAACATGACACACGGCACTAGCATGCCACCAGACTGCTCGGGCCCCACTCCTATGCTCTCTGCCATGCCCCTTGGCCCAAACCCTCTCCAATCGCCCCCTCCGTCCTCGCCGCCCTCCCCCCAACCCTCTTTCATACCCAACAACCACACCAGACGCACTGACTCCGACTCCACGCCAAGCAGGAAAGGGTCCTCGAGGCCCTGACCCACACAAGAAACTCCCGTCCCCACACAGCTCTGCCACGGTTGCCACGCTTCCCCCCCTTCCCTCGCCTCCCTCCTGCTCCCCCTGCCCAATCAGCAACCCAGCAGACAGAAAACACTCCGGCTTCCCCTTCGCCGCTCCCTCTGCCCCGACACCCATTTCGGTCACTCCCACAACAGACCTCTTTCTCTCCTACTTTCCTCTGAGCCCTTCTGCTCCTGCTCCCCATCTAGGGCGACACACATACCCCCCAGCACCACCCGCCCTCTCCTTCCCCCTCAGCGACCCGCTCTACATCCACAGCTCTCCGGGACGCGGCAGACGCCTCCTGGCACCCCCGTACGCCACGTTCCACCCATCGCGCCGTGGCCTCGCTACGCGCCGCAGACGACCCCGGGGCACCTCCCTCCATCTTCAACTCTGCCAGCCCCACCCCACTCACTTTCTTACTTTACTTACTTACAGCCCCTCCTTACAACCCCCCTTTGACACCGACAGGGGCGAAGCACCGGCCACCCCTCCAGGACGCCCCCTCCAGCTTCGGACCGCCCTCCCCCCTGCACACGCTCCCCCGGGGCCCTATCTTTCCCACGCTGACGACTCCAGAGCCACGCACATGCCACGGCAGAGCGCTGGGGCACCGTTGCCTCCCCCAACCTGCCAAACGCACTTCTCCCTAGGCAGCCCGAGACACGGCCACCCTTCCGGGCCGCGCAAGCGCGCCACCGTCTCGCGCCCCCTTTTCCATCCCCCAGCACCCCCTAGCCCCTCTCCCGGGAACCGCTCTCGGTCCCTTCGCCCCCTAGCCCGCTCACGTGGCCGAGGCTGCCTCGGCCCCGGCACGTGACCTGGCCTGCCTCCCGGTCGGCACGACCCTCCCCGACTGCCCGGAACCCTCGGGACACCCTCCATGGGACTTTGACTTGTCTGTGCCAAGGCACACCCCACCGCACCCCAAACCTTTCTCTCTTGCCTACTCTCCGGGCTTCAGCTGGGACACAGTTCATTTTTTTCTTGGTAGCCGGCATGGGCCTCTGTTTTGGGTTGAGGTTGAGACCCCTGTGGATGATTGATGATACGCTGCTGGACTGGTTCTTGCTAGGTATTGCTACAGCGTCACTAAGTAGCGCACACACTGCTCAAGGGCTTCTCCAGCTTCCCACGCTCCGCCCCGTGCGCAAGAGGCTGGGAAGGGAACACGGCCCGGACAGCCGACCCGAGCCGGCCGGAGGGGCTGCTCCCTGCCAGGTGACGTCACGCTCGGTATACGAGCAGGGGAGTCAGACAGGGGAAGGGCAACGATCGCCGCTTGTGGGACGTTCTGGGCATCGGTCCGTGGGTGGAGAGCCGCTGTCCAGCACATCGCTTGCCTTGCACTACTACTGCACTATTATTACTTGGTTTGAGAATGATTGTTATTGCTACTAGTTATTACTATTACGACTGTTCCCTTTTCATTTCACTATAGTTGCTATTAAACCCTTCTAACCTCAACCCCCAGGCTCTTTTCCCCTTTGGCCCTTCCGATTCTCTCCCCCAACCCACCGGTGGGAGAGCGAGCAGTCAGATGCATGCGGCTCAGTTGCCAGCTGCGGTTACACCACAACACCTACTTACTTACTTACTTACTTAACTTTCTTTCTTTCTTTCTTTCTTTCTTCTTTCTCTTCTTTCTTTCTTTCATACTGACTGACTGTCCAACTGCCTTCCTTTCACACTTCCTTACTTACTTACTTCCTTTCTTACTTACTTTCCAACACACAAAAGACAGCAACCAACCACCAGTCCCTCTCCATGACAGCAGCCCCGCTCAGACACCGCATGGCCACCCACGGTCCTCCAACATGGCAGCCCCTAGTCTCTTGTCACCCACCCGCCACCTCACCCCCAAACAAACAGCTTTGCTTGGCCCCCTGCCTATCAATCGGCTCACTCTCCGCCCCAAGTACCCCACCGTCGTGGCCACCTTACCCCGCTGCAGGCTCAAAACGCGCACCCCTCGCAACAGCCTTCCTCTGCCGAGGCTTCCTTGGTTTGCCTGCTCTGGTCCAGAGCTGCGTCACCTCTGCCTCCGGAGCAGCTCCAGCCTCGCACGCTCTCTCCCAACACACATACTTACATACATACACAAGCTACCGCTGACCTAATCCCCAGCCTCCGGCACAACCCCCCTCACCGCTCATCTGGGATCCCCCCGTTCCCGAAAGGCTCCCTACGGCGAGGAGCCCTCTCCGCTCCCGTACGGCCGAGGGTCACCCGGCACCCCGCTCTGATGCCAAGGCCCCCTCCGCACCACCTGACTTCCCTCAACGGCCTCCACGGCTCCTCCTGCCACACCGCTGCTGCCACGCTTGCCTCCTTCCTTCCACATGGCTTCTCTGACACCCTCTCAGTCTTCCCTACAGACCCTGGCCCTCCTTCCTTCCTCACTGGCCAGGAGAGACACCGCTCGGCCCCCTCAGCCACCGTGCCAACGGGAACATCGCACGGGCCCCGCCCCGCCATCGGGCACCGTGCCACACCGCCGGGGATCGGCCGCCACCCACACGCTGCCCGGGTTTTTGCACGCCTCGCTCCCTCGCCCGCTCCTGGAGCCTCATCCTCCAGCCACCAGCTCACACATCTCTTTCTTTCTTTCTTTCTTTCTTACTCTGCTTCCCTTCTCTCTACATTTTCCATCCACAGGCCCTTGTCACTCCACAACAGGCACTGGTCACTACTCTCCCCACGGGACAACTCCCGTGAGCCCCCCCGCCCTCGAGACTGACAGGCCACGCCACAGTCCCCCGGGAACCCTCTCTCCTCCGAGCCCGAGGCACTCGCCTCGACCGGCCTCTCTACATAGCAGAGGCACACCCGACACCCCAGAACAGTGCGCAGGTCAGAGCTCCGTGCCCTCCCCCCCTCTAAGCCCTCAGCTACTCTGTCTTTCCCCAACAACACCACCGGCCACGAAACCCTCAGCTTCCCAAGCTGCCAGCAAGCACGCCGCCTCGTCGCCACTCCGCCCTGGTCCCCGAGCGCTTCCCTGCAGACCGCCCCCCCGCATCGCCCCCTCGGCCTTCATCCCGGGGATCGCCCCCACCCGCCGGCCCTCACTCCTCGACGTCCCGCCGGGGGCGCGGGCCCTCCTCCCAGGCGAGGGCCCCGCAAGATGGCGCCGCCGAGAACCGCGGACCCACACCGCCAATGTCCACCACCAACACCGTGCGCCCAGCACGCGCCCGCAGAGCGACCCCGACAGCGCCTCTTCCCACCCCGCACCTCACAGGGCCCTCACGCCCCACAGAGGGGACGGGCCGGGCCACTACCTACTCTGAGGCCGATCGCCCGCAAGGGCTCTCCAGCTCACAGAGGCATAGCATAGATGCATAGCATCGTGAGGGTGGTAAAAGAAAGACCGACCCTTAAGGTTATCGACTCCTACCATTCACCCAGCACAGCCACGGCCACCACTACACCATGTCCTCCAGCACCACGTCCACCCATCCTTGAAACACCTCCAGGGACAAGGACTCCACCGCTGCCCTGGGCAGCCGGTGCCAGGGCCTGACTGCCCTTTCAATGAAGAAGTAAGTAAGAAAGAAAGTTTTCCCTAATATCCAACCTAAACTTCCCCTGGCACACCTCAGGACCAATACCTCTCATCCTATCCCTTGTTACTGGGGAGAAGAGACCGACCCCCCCGGCTCCAGCCTCCTTTCAGGCCGTTGCAGAGAGCGATGAGGGCTCCCCTCAGCCTCCTCTTCTCCAGGCTGAGCCCCCCCAGCTCCCCCAGCCGCTCCTCCCCAGCCTTGTGCTCCAGCCCCTGCCCCAGCCTCGCTGCCCTGCTCTGGCCACGCTCCAGCCCCTCCATGGCCGCCTTGGGGTGCGGGGCCCAGCGCTGAGCACAGCATTCGAGGGGCGGCCTCACCAGTGCCCAGTCCAGGGCCGCTGTCACCTCCCTGGTCCTGCTCGCCACACCGGTCCCAATGATACAAGCCAGGATGCCATTGGCCCTCTCGGCCACCTGGGCACACTGCTGGCTCATGTTCAGCAGCTGTCAACCAAGACCCCCAGGTCCTTTTCCGCCAGGCAGCTCCCAGCCACTCCTCCCCCAGCCTGTAGCGTTGCATGGGGTTGTTGTGACCCAAGTGCCGGACCCGGCCCTGAGCCTTGTTGAACCTCAGTCAGCCCTGGCCCGACAACCCAGCCTGGCCAGGTCCCTCTGCAGGGCCTCCCTGCCCTCCAGCAGATCAACACTCCTGCCCAGCTCGGTGTCATCTGCAAACTGCCAGAGGGTGCACTCCATCCCCTCATCCAGATCATCAATGCAGATAGATAGATATTGAACAGGACCGGCCCCCTACACTGAGCGCTGGGGAACACCGCTCCTGACCGACCGCCAATTGGATTCCACCCCGTTCAACCACCGCCGCTCTCGGGGCTCGGCCGTCCAGCCAGTTCTTAACCCGGCGCAGAGTGCTCTTATCTGAGCCGTGAGCAGCCAGCTTCTCCAGGAGAATGCTGTGGGAGACAGTGTCAAAGGCCTTACTACAGTCCAAGTAGACAATATCCGCAGCCTTCCCCTCATCCACCAGGCGGGTCACCTCGTCATAGAAGGAGACCGGGTTAGCGAAGCGGGACCTCCCTTTCCTAAACCCACGCTGGCTGAGCCTGATTCCCCGGGTGTCCCACCCGTGCCACGTAATGGCGCTCCACATGATCCGCTCCGTCACCTTCCCCAGCACCGAGGTCAGGCTGACGGGCCTGCGGTTCCCCGGATCCTCCTTCCGACCCTTCTTGTAGAGGGGCGTCGCGTTTGCTACCTTCCAGGCCTCTGGGACCTCCCCGGTGGACCGGGACTGCCGCTAAATAATGGAGAGCGGCTTGGCCGGCACCTCTGCCAGCTCCCTCGGTATCCTCGCGTGGATCCCGGCCGGCCCCTTGGACTTGTGCACATCCACGTAGAGGAGCGGGTCCGTGACTGCCGCCTCTTTGACAACTAAGGCTTCCTTCCGCATCCCATCTATCTCCACCTCCCAGCTCAGGGGCCTGAAAACCCCGAGGACGACCAGTCTTGACTAGTACAGACGCTCCATCTCGCCAGGCCCCTCGCTAGCCACGGACGGGCCCAAGGTCGGGAAAGGAGGCGGGACGGGGGGCCAGGACCGCCTCACCGGCCCACCTACCGGGACCTCGGCTGCCAGGGCAAGTGACGCGACAAGCCGCCAAAGAGCACGGGCGCGATGCCCGCGCCCAGCCAGCATCGCACCATCCCTGGCCCAAGGAAGCCGCCGGGCGATGCCGCGCCGTGCCGCGCCGCCTGCCCCCCCTGCAGCCACCATGCAGCTCTGAGCCTCCACGTCTGCTAGGCGGCCAACAGACCCCGCGGCCGGCGCGTACAGGGACGCGGCGCCTCCCGCACAAACAAACACCGCCCCTCCGCTCCCGGGGACCGCGGCGCGCCGCCTACGCCCGGCGGGGCCGCCGCACCGACGGCCCCCGCGGCCGGACGGGCCGGGCCGGGCCGCTCCCTCCCCGCCCGCCCTCCTGCGCCGCGGCCGCGCCGCCCGAGGGGCCCGGGGACGGCGCGGTCCCCGCGGCTCCGGGCCGCCCCCCCCCCGGGCACCGGCCGGCCCCCGGCGGGGGCTGTCCCCGCGCCCCGCCCCCGCGCGACGTCACCGCCCGCGGTGGCGCGAGCCGCTACGGCCGTGACGTCGCGTGGCGCTACCGGGCGGCGGCGCCGCCTCTCCCCGCCCACCGCCGCGCCGGGACCCGCAGGCAGGTACCGGGGTCCGCGGGTCCGGGGGGGGGGGGATCGGGGGGAAACGGCGGCTCCGCTCCCCGGCCACGGCCCCGGCGCCACCGCCGCCGAGCGGGCGCGCACCCGCCCGCCCCCCCGCGGGCGGCGCTCCCCCGCGCGCCACCGCCGTCACCCGCGGCTCGGACCCGCGGCGCGCCCCGATCCCGCGGCCCCGCGTCCCGTCCGTCCCCCCCGCCCCGGGCACTTGCCGGCTCCCCTGCGCCTCCGCACCACACGGAACCCCCCGCGCCACGCACCGGCGCCCACACGCGGTCCCGTCCCTGCCAGCAGCTTGCCACGCCGGCTCCCGGACCCCCGAGGAGCGCGACTGAAATCACCCTGCGGGACCCAAAACCAGGCCGAGGGCCCCGGACCGCCACGGTCCCCAGGCCCCCCCCCCATACACTGCCCAAGACAGAGGCCCTGCTCCCCAAAACCTGCCTCCCCCTACCACCCCTGTATGGCACAAGATCCTGCCGTACGCGCCCTCTCCCACGGCGAGAGGACACAAGAAACAGGGCAGCCCCCCTCACGCCAACACCATCCGCAGTCCGCCCTTTGTAGCCCACAGCCTGCATCTCCCAGACACCCCTCACGGACCTGGCAACGGTGACCCAGACGCCCAGCCGACCTCCCGGCCACCGCGACCCGCTAGCCCCCGCCACCCACCCTCCGGCAGACACTCAGTCTTCGGCAGCACCCCCGTCCGGGCCCCCGCCGCCCCGGGGACCAGACAGGGACCAGGGGGACAGGGGCCGCCTCCCGCACCCCTTCCGCGACCACAAACGACAACCCTCTCTCTTTCCCACAGGGGCCGCCATGGATCTGGTCCTGGACGCCGCCGACCGGCACCTCCTCACGCCCTACGTGTACCCCGCCGGCTGGCCCGAAGGCGAGCCCTGCCGCCAGCTCCTCAGCCTCTTCGTCATCACCAACCTGGGGGCACTCGCCCTCTACCTGCTCTTCGGCACCCTCAGCTACTACTTCATCTTCGACCACCAACTCAAGAAACATCCCCAGTTCCTGGAGGTGCGTGCACACTGCCACCCCCACCCCCCGCCCCCCCGGCACTCCGCCTCGCCCGGGCCCTGCGCTGCACGCCACTTCACCCGTCCCGCAGACATCCCCCTCGCCATCCTCCATCCATTCCAAATGACGCACGCCAACACCATGGCATGGGCTGTCACCGCTGCCTGCTCGCTGAGTCCTCTCGCTTGCACCTCTGGCGATGCTTTTCCCCCATGTACCGAGCCCCGCCCCGCACACCGCTCCCAAGCCCCCGCTTTGACGACTAAACCGTGCCCCGAAAAACTCCCTGGGGACACGAGGAGCCCGAGACCAGCTCAGAGCCCGCCACTGGCAACAGGGCCCGGCCGATGCGCCAGACCGCCCCGTCCTCCCCGCTCTGGACTTCCTTGCGCGACCCCCCCGCCCACTGCATGCCCAGCCCCTCAGAGACACCCATCACGTCCCACTCTTCAGCCTCGACCGCCACAAACCTCCTCGCTCCCCGCACAGCAGCGGCCCCAGGGTTCCCGGCTGCTCCAACGGTACGCCGTCCCCGCACGCCTCCCGACACGACCGCGCTCTCCCCGGCTCCCTGCATTCCCTGGCACGCATCGCTCCCTGGGGGATGGGAGCGCAAGCTCCCTTGCTGCGGCTCCTGGCCGGCCGTAGACATGCACCCGTGCCGGCCTCGGCACCCTGCTTCTGCTACTCAACGGCTGCCCAACCGGTGGCGGCAACCGCCCCTGTCGGCCCTCCCGCTGCCACCCGCACGGGGCCCCCGGTCACCCCTGACCAGAAACAAGTACCGCTTCTGTGGCACCCTAGAGCCAGCACCAGCCCCATCCTGCCCCGAGCAGACCCACGGAGGCAGCACGCCTCGCCCCACGCCACAGCATAGACATCACGGCAAGGCGCCCACACCAAAGGCCGACCGGCAGCTGAGACGCCAGCCCTCCCGGCCTCATGAGGAGCCGGGCCGTTGGGCCTCTCGGGTCCCTGCCCCCTCCCGGTCCACCCGCTCCCCCCCGACCCCTCTCTCCCGCTGCCGTCCCCCCGCAGAACCAGGTGCGTCGGGAGATCGCCTACGCGCTGCGCTCCCTCCCCTGGATCAGCGTGCCCACCGTCGCCCTGTTCTTTGCCGAGGTGCGGGGCTACAGCAAGCTCTACGACAACATCGAGGACTCCCCGTACGGTGAGCCGCTCCGCCGCGCCCCCGCCCCGCCGGGCCGGCGCCTGCTCCCCGCCGCCCGGGTCGCCTCCCTCGGCCCCCCTCCCCCGGGGCGGCCGACACACCCCCCTTTCTGCCCGTGACCGCACACCTCGTACGACGCCTGCCCCGTCTACCCGGGCACGCCCTGCCTCCGGCCAGTCCCGTCTATGAGGCCAAATCCCGAGTTCCCTTTAGGCCAACACGGCGAGTCGCCCACCCGCCCCGCCTCGGGGACGGCGTGCGACAGCCCTCTCGACGTGTACCCCCCTCTGCAAAAGAAGGCCGTCCCTGCCCCAGGCGTGGCCTCTGGCCCGCTTTCCCCGAGTCATGGGAGAGCGTCCGACCCTCGCACCGCATCTCCTCGCCGCGACCCCCCCGGCCCCGCGTCGGCTCTCACAGATGCCGACCCTAACGTCCCTGTTCGCCCAGGCTGGTCAGGCGTCCTCCTCAGCATGCTGTCCTTCCTCTTCTTCACCGACATGGGCATCTACTGGATACACCGCGGTCTCCACCACAGACTCTTCTATAAGGTATGAGGCGGGACAGGGGGCTCCGGGCCGGGGCCATCTCCCCGCGCCGGGGCCGCAGCCGAGCTGCTCCTCCCGGGGCAGACGCGCCCCGCGGGGAGCGGCGGCCTCGACGCGGCCCGACGAGGCGTCTCCTCGCCCCGGCCCGCGATGACACAGAGGCTGCGCGTCCCCCTCCCGCCCTCTGGGCGGCGACGGCCCTCGGCCCCCTCGGCTCCCGGGCGGTGAGTCCGGCCCCGGCCGGGGGCTCGGGGACCGACAGCGCGCCCTCTCCCCACAGCGTTTCCACAAGCCCCACCACCTCTGGAAGATCGCGACACCTTTCGCCAGCCACGCCTTCCACCCCGTCGATGGCTTCATGCAGAGCCTGCCCTACCACGTCTACCCCTTCCTCTTTCCCCTGCACAAAGTCACCTACTTGGGCCTCTACATCTTCGTCAACGTCTGGACCATCTCCATCCACGACGGCGACTACCGCGTCCCCCGCCTCCTGCGACACGTCATCAACGGCTCGGCCCACCACACCGACCACCACTTCTACTTCGACTGCAACTACGGGCAGTACTTCACCCTCTGGGACAAGATCGGCGGCTCCTACAAGAGCCCCACGTCCTTTGAGGGCAAGGGCCCCCGCGACTACTTGCGCAAGCTCCGAGAGAAAGGCCCGGGGGCGCCTGACGGCCCCCCGGTCACCAAGACCGAGTAGGCGTCCCCCCGGCCCGGCCCCTCTCCGGGACGAGATTCTCCGGCCAGGTCTTGCCCCCGTTCCTCCCCAGCCTCGCGAGACTATTTGCCCGCGGCCAAAGAGCCCCCGTCCCCTGACGGCGCGACCGGCGCCGGGCGATTCTCGGCGACCGCTCCCACCCCCGTTCCCGAAACGGCGGCGACCGGCCTGACCGGTGACTTACGGCCTCGCTCTACGCCTCTGACCTGCCCTGGCCCCGCTACCATCACCCCGCCCGGCTGCCTCCGGATCTGTGCTACGGTCCCTGCGCTGCTGCTTTACAAGAGGAACGAGAACATGGCACCAATACAAGAAGAACGTTGCGCAAATACAACAAGAACGTAGCACGTGGCAGGGTCTCCGTCCGTCCACGGTGTGCGCCGTCATCGCCGATTCGCTGTTGCGGGGTCCGTCGGGATGAGTCAAGTCCGGTCGAGTCGGGCAGCTGACGACGCTGCTTTTTTTGCCAAGCTGTATGTCGCGAAAAAAGCCGCAAACGCCTACCTTTTGGAGTCGGCGCGGGCCTTCCCGACGGCTCCTCGGCGCAGCAAGGGCTCGGCCTCGGAACGCGGCAGAACTCCTCGGCGCTCGACGCGCTCTCCTCCTTCCGCTCGCCCGGAGACGTCCGGCGGGGCGCTCATGGGATGCGTCCCGGAAGCGGCGTGCCTGTAGGACAAAGACGCACGTTGAGTCCCGCGGGTCCCTCGAGCTCCCCGAGAATGTGACGGGATGGGACGGGGCAAGGGGGGGAGAAACAGGCGCCCGAGGGTTCGTGGCCGGCTTTCCCCCTAAACGTCCACCGTGCTTCCTGCTGAAGCCCGGTCGCCCTGCCCGCGGGTCCGACCCGCGTTCAATAAATCGCGCTTCCCAGCTCGGCTGCCGTTTGGTCCCTTCGCCCTCGCGCCCAACACCGCGTGAAGCCTGACGGGGGGCCCTATTTCTCCCCTGCGACACCTCCCGCAGGTATACCCCGCACCGTTCTGGCAGCAAATACGCGTGTCGCCCCCTTCCCCTCTTGCCCGTATGGCAAAGGGGAGAGGGAAAATACTGCCGGCGGCCAGCCCCCCCACCTTCTCCTGCGGTTCGGCCGCCGGGACTCGACGCCTCCACGCTTCGGGTGCGGGCGCCGACAGCTTCAGGAGCCCCACCGACACCCCCGTCGCTTCCCACCCTGCGCGGCTCAGCGGGGACGAGGTCCCGACCCCAGCCGGGCAAGAAGCGCGCAGGGGACGCGTGGCTCCCCAGCCTCCCGCCGGGAACCGCCCGACGACCCAGCGGCGCTCGCTGGCCGCCCCGCGCTCACCCCGGCCAAAAAGGGACGTGACCCCGGCGGTGCCCGGCGCCAATGCCGCAGACGGCGCCCCTGGGACTCGCCGTGCCGTTCCCGTTAGTCCGTGGCATCGGCCTGGGCCCTCGCCCCACTCTTCTCTCCTTGTCCCCTGCAAATATATCCAGAGCCCCGCAAAACCGCCAGGACGGGCTGGAACTTCGCCAAGGGGCGTTCACGCTTGGCAGGCGGACAGCGTCCCCCACGGGCGCAGGAGCCCTGACCTCTGTGAGCCGCTTACCCCGGAGACCAGAGACCTGCTGAGGGTCAAGGCAAGGCCCAGATCAAACATGGCGACGATGTCCCCGACCTTTGCGAGCCACCGTGCCGACCGGGGTCCCAATTCCCTAATGACAGCAGTCCCTCGGGAAGAGCCCCGGGCCTTCGTGCCGCCCCATCTCTCCGCCTTCGCCGAGCCTACCGCACGGCAATGGCCTCGCTAACAACCTAAACCGCACGTGCGCAAAACCATCGGGAGTAACAGCCAGGGGGTTCGTTCGGGCACATCTCTGGCTCGGGTCAGACGGTCCCCAGGAAGACTCCGGGGGAGCGAGGGCGGCTGAGAGCCAAACCGGGCTGTGTGGGAGCCGGCGGGCAGTGTGAGCCGTGCACAGCGTCAGCGTACCCCGAGAGCTGCTTTCCTGAGCGAGGGCTGCCTCCCCTCTGCCCGTGCCGAGCCCGGCCTCGGTGATGCCTGGCCCCGACCCACCGAAGCCCCGGAGAGCGGAGCGGGGCGGGCGCCCCGTCCCGGGAGCCGTGGGGTGAGCGGTGACCGTCAGCAGCTGGCACCTCGTGGGAAAGTCCTACAACTAAAACGGTGCCTCCCTGGGCTCAAGGACACCTTGCAACCTCCCGCAGGCCTTACGCTACTCGACCGCAGCCCGGGCGCCTCACGTCTGTGCCAGACGAGGGCTGCAGCTGCGGCACCGCAACACCCAAGGACAGGGAGACCGGGCGCTCCCGGTCACGCACGTGCCACGCCGAGGCCGCCGGCACGGAGCGCGTCCTCCCCTGCGGCCTTGGGGCGCCGTGCCGCGGAGAGACGCGAGTCTGCTTTTGGGACCCCGATGCCACTGCTACCACAAGATGGAGGTGTTGCTCATGGCCCACTGGAGGCAGGAACGGCACCTGCGCCGGCAGCCTTCCTCCTCCTCTCCCTTGTTGCCCCAAATGCACGCAGCCAGGAGCCGTCCGAGACTGCGTAAGGCGTGGCAGCACGCCAAGGACGATTCCCTGAGACGCGCAGACAGCTACGGAGCCGGACGGGACCGCCCTGCCGCGGTCGTTGCGTTGCCGCCTGCCCGGCTCGCCCCCTCCCCGTCACGCAGGCTGAGAGACGGCCCTCGTCCCTCCGTCCCCTCTCTCCCAGGGGCCCCCGACTAGACCGCGCAGCCCCGCAACCGGGCGACGCCGACCCCGACGCCTCCCGGGAGGCCTCGAGCGCACGCCCGCCCCTTCGGACTCTGCCACGTCCCCTCGCCCCAGATTCACGCTCCCCTGCCCCGCGCCTCCCCACGTTCCCCTCGAAACCCTGGTGCCCCGGCAACTGACGAGACCCCAGTCAGCCACCTATGGGCACGACCTGGTTAAGCCCCACCAAAGGGGCTGGCGTTCAACATGCTGGCAGCGGGGCCGGGTGGCCGGAGGCACCAACCTCTGTCTCGGGAGGCCTCTCCCGCCGCGTGCGGTTTTGCAGTCAGACGCAAAGAAGGCGGAGGTGGACCGAGACCTCTGATCCCGGGAGCTGCGGCCGGGGTGCCCGGACCGAGGACCGCAACGGGAAACTCTCCCTCTCCTCCAAATGCCCGACCCGGCCGGAGGTTTGCCCGGTCCCCAACAGTGACCGCAAGGCGCAGCTTGGGAGCTGAAGGGTTTGCGGATTTCCCAAACTAGCTGTGTCTCTGTCCCGTTTCAGCGTGGCTGAGACACACCTCAGCACCGTCGCGTGCCGCCGGGTGAGCTGGCCTAAGCGCCGGTCCCCGGAGCGCTGCGTCTCTCGCCCACCCGCCCGCCCCCTCGGCGCGGCGCGCTTTGCCCGAGAGCCGTCGTCGCGCCGGCCCCCGAAAGAGTGGCGTGCCCGCCGCGGCCGGTTGGCGTTAGAGGAGACCCGATCGCCTGAGCGGCGAGCTGGCCGGTGTGCTGAGGAGGATGGACCGACAGCTGGATTCAGCACGAGAGGGCGGGCTATACGCCGAGACGGGGAGACCCGTGGCACGGTGGGACCAGCAGGTGAAGCCCCGAGCGATGCGCAGGGACCGCTCCGGCAAGAAGTCGGCCCAAAGCCCCGTGACAACTGGTCCGGCTCAACCGTGGAGCTCCGGCTTCTTTAGACACCTCCTTCTCATTACACAACTGCACCCCGCTGTAGCGGAGAAGTGGGTGCAGGAGGGCCAGCTGCCTGTCCCATAGGAAGCACGCTACTCCGGGGAAGCCTGCAAGCCAGAACCCCCGAGACGGCCTCTGCTCACATGTTTTTTCACACAAGTGCCGCTGCTTACTATCGCACCGGGGTGTCCGTACCTGACCCTTCCTGAAGGAGCTCGGGGCAGCCCTGACCGTGCAAGATGCTCGCCAGGAGAGAGCGCGATGGAACGTGTCCCACGGCTCCTCCACCCCCCGTCCCTTCCCGCGCCGGCCCGGCGGGACGGGCTCCTTTTGCGACGCCGCACCTGCCTGGGGACGGGGGCAAAGCCGCCTCTCTCCTTTCCTGAGGAGTACGGCCCAGACGCGAGCCGCCGGCACCCACTCCTGCCACAGAGGCCTCGCGTTGCCGTGCCGAGCCCCGAGCCAGCAGATGTCCGGGCTCGGCTCCCGCTCTGGGCACGTGCTGCCACGACTCGATAACGTATCCCGGGCCGCTTCTCCAAACTGACGTTTTACAGCCCTTTAGTGCTGAGCGTGCGCTACTGCCTTCGGGTGTTCCTCAAGCGAGAAAGACAGGGCACGCACGAGAAAACCAAATCGCAGTCGAGCCCCTCAATTGCTTTTGCAAAGGTCGCCGGGATCGTCGGACCCGTTGGATGGCAGCACCGAAGGGCCCTTAGGCCGCGAGAAGACCCCAGCCCGAGGAGAAAAAGTATCGACGCGATTCCTAATAACTGGTCTCATGACCGGGCAGACGCCCAAAGGCCTCATTTAGCAAACGCCCCTTTTCACAAAGCCTCTTCTATGCGTACAGCCACAGGTTCTGAGTTGCCGCAGTTTACGAGGATCAAGACGTACGTTTGGAGAAGTCCTCAAGCCCAAAAGAAAAGCCCACGGCGCTTTGCGCCAGCCTCCGCTAGGCACAAACGCACCTTGCAAGAAACCAGGGCTCCCCGGGCTCTCCCGGTACAATCCCCAGGCCGCTCATCAGACACTCTCTTCCCATATTGACAGCGAGCACTGGCCCGGCAAAAGGACGCTCCCGCACCCGACCAGCAAGGACCCGAACCGCTACAAATCCGTGCTTACCGACAGCATCGTGCTTCTACGCAGAGAAAACGCCGGCAAAGCCGGCTCTGACCTCCTCCCGGCCGTGCCTCACGGCAGGACCGCGCAGCAAAAAAGCGTCCTCATCCCCCACCGCCACGGGCAGGCATGGCCGCTACCGCCGGCCACCTGTGACCGAGAGCCGCGCCCCTTGCCGTTGCGCGACAGCAACGCAACGCCGATGGCCGACATCGAGGCCGCCGCTCGGTCCCTGCCCCCTCGCACGGAGCCCTTCCGCTGCCCACCCGAGGGGACCTGGTATCGCACCTCACTTCGCAGCAGCCCCGCCGGCTCAACTGGGTCAGGAGGACCGAGAGGCCACCAGCGCCGCACCGCTCGCCTTCGCCGCTCCTTCTCGAAAGCCATCACATCTGTTTACCCTCTCCTTCCGCCCTGCCTGGGCCGCCGCTGCTGTGACAGATGCTAAGTAAAGAGCCTCCATTGCAGGAGACGCTAACGCGGCAGCTCATACGCCGGCCTGACAATTACAACAGTTATTAGCCCGCATGGTAATTTCTACATGAGGAAACGACGGCGGACGCAGCTAATGGCTCCCGCTTCGCACGCCACCAAACCCGTGGCGAGGCAGGCTTCTTAACGACCGGGTTACGGCTCTGGCTTTCGACATGCCCTCTCGACCGTGCGTGGCGGTGCCGCTCCGCGCCGAGGGACGGGGATTTGCTGGCCCACGCCCGCCTGCTCCCGCATTATTCGCCAGCGACAGGGAGCTGTTCTCAGCAATGCGTGGATGCGAAGCGCTCCCCGGCCTTTCCCGCTCCCCTTCCCTGACATCCCCGTGCGCTTTGCCCGACGTTGGAGCCTTTTCTGCTGCCGCTGATGCCAACCGGGTGGATTTCCTCTGTGCCCTGGGTTGCTGATCTTCTCTGCGATAGCTTCCCTGTCCACCCATGCTCAGAGCGCGTGCCCACCTTCGTTCACCTACTACATGACGCCCTTCCGCACATCTGTAAGCGTGTGTTCACGTACCACGTGCTGCACGCTAAACGCCACACTTCCCGGAGAGACCCTGGGCGCAAGAGGCGACACGCTACGCGCAAGCTTAATGCTCGGATGCCTCTGGTGAAAGCCCTGAGCCACAGCCTGCAGAAAACATACGTGACCACCATCCGCCTCCGAGGAAGGCTCCGAGACTGAACCCGGGAGCGTGGCGACACCTTCCTTAGACCTGCCGACAGCCACCGACGGCACAGAAACGCCGTCCGTCTCTCTCATCGGGAGCTAGGTTGTGCTGCCCGCCCGCCCGGCCTGCCTCATTTCGGCAACCGTTAGCCGGACAACTCTTTGCACATCTGCCCGCGCCGCTACGTTCCTGCGCCGGCATCTCCTCTGCAGCGGGGGCTGCAACTGGCCCCGCATACTCGCTCTGCGCCCCTCGCCTAACCCCTGAAAATGGATGCGTCTACTCAAGAGCCCATCCTGCAGTAGCGGACGGGCACGGCCATCCTCGGCAGGCGGCCGTGGGCCCTGGCTAGCCCCGTTTGCAAGGGCTTGCTGACGACCGGCGGACGATGCCTGTGGCGTGCCCGTGATCCGGCGGCACCCTTCAGAGAGGGTCTGCAGAGCCCCCGCGCCCCGACAATCGTGCCCGTGCCCTTGGCCTCGGCCGAGGTATCCGGAGAGGAACATCCCCGTGCACACACGCCCTACACCGTGTGGCTTTTTTCCGTTCCGGAAAATATTTACGCGCCCCGTCCCCCGACACAGACGTGTCTATACAAATCGGTACGATTCATATATGCCTGCGTATATATATACACACATCTTTATATATACACATGCGTTTCTAATAAAAATTAAAATAAACTATATTTTTATCTATAGATATATTTCTGTACGCATCTAAACGCCTATATAAATATGCACATGTGCGCAAACATATATATACACACACACAGGTTTATAAAAGATACATATACGTATAGACCTACACGCTTTCCATATGCGCGCGAGTGTATGTATATAAAGCCCATGAACGATATTCACGGATGACTGACTCCGGGGAGAGGAGTCAAGCCGCTGCTGGAAAGGAGGAGGTTCCCTCGTCACCGGTCGGGAGAGCTCGAGAGACGGGCAGCAGACCTAGTGACGCCTCGCAGTCCCCGGCTATCTCCCTTTTTTTCCAGGCACGGATCAAACCTGTTACCCTCGGATCCGCTCAAAACCCACATGGACAGGCGGTGGGGCTGATAACCTCCGCCTCGTCTCCGTTCACCTACGCAGAGGGGAAAATCTGACCCCGGCATCTTGGGCGCGGCCGTCCCCCAAAGGGACGGCGTGCTCCCGCGGCACGGACCCGGCTCTCGCGAAGCCCGTCAGTCCTCGGGGCGCCCGGACGCCTCCCCGTGCGCTTCCACGCAGACAGAGCTTTGCCGATTTCGGACGCGAGGAAACGCGGCGCTGCACGTGCCCCACGACTTGGAAGCCTCTGGCCCTGCGAGGAGCTAGCCTTGCTGACAAAACACATTAGGGATTTGATGGATGGTCGGTCCCTCTCCGGGTACGGTATCCTTCCAGACACCTACTGCCTGACACCGCTTCGCAAGCGGGCCCAGACGAGGTCGGAGCCCGCCGCTTGCGTACCCAAAGAAATGTGCTGTGTGCCCTCCAGAAGTACCTTCTGCTCCGTTTGGCAGGCCTGCTGCCCTTCAGAATCGCATCTGCCTCGAGGCTATCCTTCCTGTACGGCGCTACCTTCCTCTGAAGGTAGCCACGACCGATGCTTTGGGAGACCGATTCCCTTCTGGGACTACAAAAACGCCAATCTGCCCAGAAAGCAACCCCCCTGTAAAAGACAACGCGCTTCCACGCCTCCGTCTCGAGCGTGCGGCTCTTTGCCTTGGGCTGCGCCCAGACTAATTAAAACCCCTGCCCTCCTGCTGAGCGTCCCCAGGTTCCGCATCGGAGCCTTCTTACTGCACGAGGGACTTTGGGCCCCGGGTCTCAACTCGGGCCCGTTTGCTCGGCGTTCGAGCAGAGAACCGAGGACGCGCTCGTGCGGGGAGCCCGGCGGCAGCCCACGCCGTCGCGGTGCTGGGAAGCGAGAGCCCCGTGCGGGGGCCGAGACCTTCCTCTCCCGTCATCGGGGTGATGCCTCCCCAAAATCCCCTGGCCCGGCTCTCGCCCCTGCCACTTGCCGGGCAGGTGCCGGACACGGACCTGGAGGGACGGGGCCGCAGCTTCTTGCGCGCCATATAGGCCACAACGTGACCTTACCGGGCTCGCGCTGTCGGCCGTGCCGTGTTTTTCCCTAGTTGACGTGGGATTTGTTCCCAGCTTGCCTGTCATTCGCCAGACCGCGTGCACCTACGGACGGAACAAAGCGACGAGCGGCTGGGGGCGACACGGTCGCCCTTGCCGCAGAGACCGTGCGGCGGGGCAGAGAGGCGCTGCGACCCACTCGGGGTCCCGGGGGAGCTGAGCCACAGGGCTGGTACGTGCATCTCTGCGTTACCCTCTCTGCCAGCCACGCCATAATCCAGATTACTCTTTTTCACTCATCCGGTTATTCGACCTGAGACGCAGACCTTCCCACTCGCCCCCCTCGAGTCCAGCTGAGGAGCTCCGGCCCGAAGGCGGGGGTCGCCACCGAAGAACCTTTACAGCCGGGGCACGGGCCACGGCTTCCCCTGCCTGCGTCCGCTGCCGGACTTCCATCCTTCTTAGACACGGATAGAGATGGGGAGAAACCCGAGCCTGAGTGAGTCTGGCTAAGCCCAGAGCATCGTCACGCCACAGGCTGCTGCCGGCAAGCGGTGCCCGGTACTGACAGACACGGGTTTTGTCCCATCCCGTCCGTCACCCCGATTAGCCGGTGCCTCCGTCCCTGCCCACGTTCGCCACCCATTCGGCCCGTCCCCTTTCCCTCCTCGGCTGTCTCGGGAGACCGCTCGCCCTTGTGGCGATAACGAGCGGCTTTGCTGGAGCTCTGCGTGCGGCGATATCCGAGAGCCGTAGGAAACAATTACTGCTCTGGATTTCAAGGCAGGGGTTTCTGGCTCGAGAGTACAGAGAAAGGAAAGGAAAGGATTAGTGACCTGCGGGGCTCGGTTTCTGCCCCGTTGAGAGATCGGGCTCCTCTGGCAAAAAGGCTGCCAATTGTTCACGTCAAAACTAGAAGACCCACGGAGCGACGCCTCAGGCGACTGCTCGGAGCGGTGCCTCGCGGACCTTCCCAAAGGACGGGCACGGCGGCACGCAGACACCGCTCGGCCGTGCCGAGCTCCCTGTCCACGCCGGGCGCGGTTGCTCCTCGGGCTTCCGCGCTCTCGGCAGACGCCGGATCCCAAAAACGCGACGCGTGGCGGCCCCGAAGGTCCCATCCCCTGAGACCTTTGGTTCAAAGGCAGGTCCTGCCGAGACCAGGCGATTTTCTCTTTGAAAGTGCCCTGTGTCCTATGACCCCGCAAAGGGGCCCGCTTTCCCAGGAGAGACGTGCTCTCTCGCTTCCCGGATGAGTCGGAACGACGGCGAAAGGCCAGCCCTGCTCAGACACCCGCCCGCTCGACGCGCGCCTCGGCTCGCTCACGCCGGGAGCAAGCCGCACGTGCGGCCCTTCTTCCCGCGGCAGCAACGGGCTCTCACCCCCGGCATCCCCGCACGCCGAGCTCTCCGCCGCGTCGGGGCTGAGATCGGACGCCGACGGCGGGGTGGGCTGTTTTCGCTCCCTGACTCGACTCCGACGACGCACGATACTGCCTTTAAACAACTCTATCCACTCTCTCGGCGAGGCTCCGCGGGGGACGGATCTTCCAGCCCCCGTGGTCCCCTAAACCCTCCGGGACCTGTAGGGCTGTGCCGGGGAAAGGCGAGGGGGAGAGAGGAAGGAAAACCGGGGGGCCGGGGGCTCCTCGCCATGCTCTCGGAGCTCAGGGCATTTGCTGCTGATGAAATCCAGATGTACCTTAAAATAAACGCCGCTCTGTTCCCCCCTCCCCTCTACGGCAGGAGACGGGTTCTTTTTTCACGAAACAAAAAAATACCTTGGCAAAGGAAACATCTATTTCCCTCCGCAAAAAAAGAGCTATTCATCTGTTAGTGTTTACCAGCGCTGGATTCACCCAAGGGGTCCTCGCTACCGCTCTCTCCCTCGCTCCCACCGCAGTGACCTGGCGGGGTCGAGTCCCGCAGGGGGAACGGGGACCCTTGTCAGCGCCATGCGCGAGCGGACGGTCGCATCGCTCGACGTGCCCTGCGAGGAGCGCGACACGGAGGCCGGGAGGAGGCCGGCGACCCCCCTGTAGATTGATTTCCTCCGTTTAGAAACTGCTACGCAACTGGTTCCTCGTTTCTTACTATTTCTTATTCTATCCTTCCTCTGTTGCTTCTTTTCGGGGGGATTTGGCAGGGCAGAGCGAGTCGTTTTGTGGGAAACGGGACGGACGCTCGGACATGGCGGTGCTTTTGGCGACCGCTGCCGTGCCCTTTTTGGGTCCCTCTCCCTCGCCCGCCACGTCTGTGCCGGAGAGCAACCGGCTACAGGGATTCCTGTGCAATAAAACTCCCTTATTGACTCTGCCCTTACCCATGGCGACCTCCGGTCCTCCGGAGGGACGTTACGCTGAGTCGAGACCGCCAAAAGCTTTATTAGGAGGGCTTATAATTGCATTGACTAGATAATTGAAATACGCTAACTAGGTTTCTAGGTGAAAGCGCCTCGGGGAAAGCTCCGGACGATGTTTCTGCTATTAAAGCAGGCAAAATGAGGGGGAGCGAGAGCGCCTCGGGGCTGTCCGTGGGACTTAGAAGGTCTCATTGCTTCGCTGCCGGGTCACATCCGTTTCCTTTGAAGGTTTCCCGACAAGGTTAGAAATGCCGGAACGGCGCGCGAGGCGGAGGAGACGCAACCCGTTAGTCTGCTCTCAGCCGCTCCGAGACAGAAGAGGCTAAAAGACAGGTAAGGCCTATTCTCAGCAGCAAGACTACGCCCAGAAAAATACCTCCGGCTCACAGAGACCAGCTGCGGCCGAGCAACAGGCGCGGCTCAACTCTCCCGCTGTCTCCTACGGTCGACCCCCTTCCCATCCCCCTCGGCAGGGGAGACCTTCGGACGAGCGGGGCGCGACCCCTCGGCCCGTCGCGGCAGAAAGGACGGCAGACCCCTGCTCGAGCGGGCTTGCCCGGCTAGACGCGGGAGCAAAAGACCGCGCCAACGGAAGGGGAGGACAACGAGAGAGGAAGGATCACCCGGCATTTGAAAGTGAGACTCTCTTTTTCCTCGCACCTGCCTAGACTCCCGAGTCACAGTCTCCGTCAGGCAAGTCGCGTAACACACGTAACGCGGCCCAGGCATGGGCCACGGCACCCCCGGTGCTCGGCGTGAGCGGAGCAGGGTGCAGATGAACCGCCTCGGATGCGCAAGCCGTATATCCGCTTTAAGCACGGCGCTGAAATGAGCCAACAGCTCCCGTTGACTGCAGAGCCCGAGACGGAGCCACGCGGGAGGGACCCTCCGGCCGGCAGGACGCTGACCGCCGCAAGCCTGGGCGGAGCTGGCCCCGGTCCTTCCTTGCCACCTGGGCGCAAACCCACTGCTCTCCTTCTGCCTCAAATCTCCGCTCCCCTTTCCCACCCCGGCTCCGTAACACCCTGGGCACGGCACTGCCCAGCACCAAAAAAGCCTGTATGTTACAACGATTTCCTCCGGTACGGCCACGCGAGCCCCGGGCGGGGATGGGGCAAGTCGCTGTCTGGAAGGGGCACGCGAGAGGTGCCTCTCACGGCCTGCGGCAGCGCTGCAGAAGTCCCCGAAGCTGGGAGCCCCGCGCTCCAGCCCATGCCGATAAATCAGGGCTGCGGCCGCTGGCGGCGGTCCCACACCGTCCCTGCCTAACCGTACATCATCGCCACCGCGCCGATGAGTTATGCAGGCACGTTGCCTACGCTGAATGTTTTGTAGGTGAGCACGCCGCTAGCTACCTCGACCCTCGGCAGAAAGAGCTGCTCCGTTAGCACAGCTCGAACCCACCTGCCGAGCGCGAAGGGTGGGAGAGGTGGCGGGAGGCCCCAAAGGGACCCCAGGGGCCTCTGGCTTCCCACTCCCACCGGTGTCTCCGGTGAGACAGCGCTCACCTTCCCAGCTCTGCCCAGACGGGAACATGGCAGAAACTGGGGTGGAGAGCTCTGAGGGCTACCGGAACCGTACCGGGGGAAGTCTGCCACCCTAACGTATGAAATCATTTACACCTTTTCCTCTCTGCTCTTGACATCCATCCACACCTTCGTCTTCCCATCGAGAGGCAGACGCAGCTCCTCGTCGCACCCAACCCACCCGCCTCTCTGCAAGGACCCGAGCCTACGTTCCTGCCTGCCAAACTAGCCTCTTCTCCTTGAGGTGGGTCTGACCGACCGCCGGGAAAACTGCTTACCCTAAACAGCCCCCCGGCGCCGCAACAGTGCTCGACAAACACGCTAAACACAAAGTGTTACAGCTGACCCGCACGATAATCTCCCCAGTGTAGATAGACTGCACAGACCTCATAAGCCTTCGGTTACAGGAAACCAAAGTCTTTACTGGCTGCTCTTCCTTCCCATGAGGTGTCAGACATAGCAAGGAGCCTCAAACCATGTCGCTGCACGAGGTCGGTAGACCTTTAAAACCCACAGGGGCTTCCCAGGCCTAGCTCCGCATCAGTAACTGCCCAAACTACCAGAGACGCTGCTTAGAAACCGCCTTGGAGAAAAAAAAGGGACTGGGCGCGCATGCTGCGAGTGGGACCTCTGGGAACGGACGTGAGCGGCAAAGAGCTTCCACAAGGTTAGAAGAGCTTCAAAACCGCAAGCTGAGCAGATCTCACGCTGCGGGGCACTCTGCTTGCAGTCAACAGCGGGATTCAAGAGTCCAGAACAGCTACAGCGTCAGGACAACCACGTCTCCTGTCTATCCCTGCTCACCTAGCTCAAAACGCTTGATCGAACGCTTGGTACGCCAGGAGCGCTGCCCAGCCTGCTCCGACAGCAAATCCCTCCCGTTGTGCAGACAAGGAAGGGCGATGCTCGTAGAGAAAACGTATGCCTTTTTCCTCCTGACAGACCCTGCAGGTCCCGCTGTGGACAGGCCTCCTGCTCCCAGCGGGGCCACGCTCGGCGGCACCGACATAAGTCCGGGGCATGCCTGTCGTGACGCACGGGGTGCACGGTTACTCCGTGAGTGCACGATAGCCGCTGGCCTAGGACACGTGGGCGTCTGTGTGCGCAGCCACAGGTTTAGCATCTAATTTCGAACATCCCCAAACCAGTAGACAAACAGAGCAGTAGATCATCGGTAGGAGCTGCACGTTGCTAGCTGCAGCAACAGAGGGGAGTCAGGGCTTTGTCCCGGCACGTGTTTTCCAGTGCTGTCCATCCTGGATTGTGACCCTCGCTCGGCCTGCCCCCGCCTAGATGCTCTGGGGCTCCCCGCGGGGCCTCTTACGTTTATTACCCCCTACACAGCCACAGGTGACATCAGTGACAACCCGGGCCTGGCACACTGTCAAACCTCAGCCCGGATGCTTGCATGGGCAATCACACCGCTTCCCACCGACGCCGGGGCGCTTTAGGCCCGTGTCCCGGGCTGGGGGGGGGCACGCCCTGCCAGGGGTGTGTGTGGGAAGAAAAGAGCAGCTAGGCTTTATTGGGGGGGTGGGAAAACCTCATGCACCCTCCAGAGAAAAGAGCCTGCAACTCCTCTATTTTACATTACTTTGTTTGACTTTATTTGGTTTAGCTTCGTTCGATTTGACTCGATTTCACGTCGCGTCGTTGCGCTTCGCTTTATTGCAATGCTTTTAACTTCCTTTCGCTTTATTTCACGAGGATCCCAAGCATCCTCCAAAGGGAGGAGACCACGCCACAGAGCCCGGGTTCGGGGAGGGGGCCCCGAGCATCCCCCGAGGGGAGCGGGCGGCGGGGGCGGGATGCGGGCGCGGAGGGGCGCGGGGAGGCGCGGAGCGGCGCCGCTGCCCATTGCACATTCTCTCCGGGCGGCGGCGCGGCTCTCCGCTCCGCCCGGCTCCGGCTCCGGCTCCGCTCGGCTCGGCGCGGCCCCGCACGCCTCGACCCGGCCCCGGCGGCACGAACATGGCGACGCCGAGCAGCGGCGGGGTGCGCCGGGCCGCCCCGCTCCCCCGCCGCCTCCTGCCCCTCCTGCCGCTGCTGCTGCTGCTGCTGCTGCCGCCGCTGCCGGCGGCGGGCGGCCATTCCGTGCTGCTGCTCCGCGCCCCGCCGCCCGCCGCCGCCGCGCCCCCGCGGAGCCGCCGCGCCGCGCCGGAGCCCATCCAGGTGTACGGACAGGTGAGCCGGGCCGGGGGGGACCCGCCGGCCCCGCGGTGCACGCGTGGGCACGGCCCCCCCCCCCCCCGTCCCCCCCCAAAATACCGCGTTACATCACCCCGCGCCGCCCCCGCCACGGGCAGTTGCGGGGAGCGCTTGCGGGGGGGGGGGGGGCGGGGGGGGGGGGGGACGAGGGGAAAAGGGGGTGCGGAGGGCGGCAGCGCTGCCGCCAGCTCCGGGCACAGCCGCTCGTCCCCGGTCCCCACGGTGCTCGGTGCCGCGAGTGGGCTGGCGGGGAGCCGGCCGCGCCGCTCGGCCTCGGCGACAGCGCGACGCGCTGCAGCCCCCCGCGGGTCCGCTGCGGGGTGTGCGTGTCTGTCTGTGTCGCACACTTGCTGCACGGAAAATAACTTCCACGCCCGCAGGGGCTGGAGCGGATCCCGCGGGGGGATGGCCGGCATCCCCCCGGCGCCCGCGGGGAAGGGTCGGTCGCGGCGGCGGGGAGGCAGGTTGCTGGCGAAGCAGCCCTGGCTACATCCGACAGCTCGTTCGCTGCCCGCAACGTGCCCCGTTCGCAAAGCGGCCGACATTTAGACGTGAAGTACCGCTGATCTCTGCCTACAGCTATTCCCACCTCTCCCTGTTTCTCCCTGATCCGTCTCAAACTAGTGGCACTATCAGATTTGCATTTTAGGCTTGCGGGTTCATCTCCAGCAAGATGAGCAGCGGTAGCTGCCGGGCGGCCAAGGGCACGCGCTAGCGAGACAGGCTGGGTCAGGTCGTCCCCTCTGCTAGTTCGCCAGATGGGAAAGCAAGTCCCTCCGGCTAAGAGCGGGCAGGAGGTGGGCAGCAACTCTTCACCTAGAGACGCTCGCGTTGAGCGTTTCTACGCTCGGAAGCTAGGCAGAGGGAGGTGACTTCTGGTAGAGGACATTGCTATTCGTGAGGCACCGTGCCCTTCTCCGTAAGAAGGGCTCCTCTCTGTGTTTCTGATCCATCCTCCACTGCGCTCCTTGAAAAAGAGGGGGAGAGGAGTCGCTCATCGCTGAAAAACATAGAAACTGCTATTTCTCAAAGTATCCCTGCTCGGACTCGATTCCTTGGCAAGTTTTGCTGCCAGGACCGTAAAGGCTCCCCCTCGCCACCCCTTTTGCAGACACCCATCGCCTTAGGGGTGATGAGGAATTACACCCAGGCTGCCTGGGTGCTTGCTATGGAAAGCTTCAGCCTTAAAGAGTCTACTTTATTTTTTAACTTTCCACACGCTGGATTACACTAAGTTGTCCTACTTGACCCTCCTTGCTCATGCTGCCTGCGTCTCATCACGTGCCCAGCCCAAAAGGCTGCCGGGAAGGTGAGCGGGAACCAGAGGACAAGGCACGCTTTAGGCAAGGCTTTGAGCCTTCTGCGACATCTGCGTCGCCTCCTCCGCTGGCGCTTTCCCTTCTGGGTGCCCTATAATTGCCCCTTTTTGCCACTTGTAGGATGAGAAAGAGCCAGCCACGAGACAGGACTAGCTCGAGGGGCGCTGGAGGGGCTGGTGCTGCTCCTAAAGCCCTGCTCCTCCCTTTAGAGGATGGGAAAAGCTGTTCCAACTTCCCTTGAAAATCTGCTTCGCCTCCTCTACCTCCTCAACATTTGGCTGGTTTTAGCACAACACAGCTACCCCATTTTAGAAAAACCGCAACGCCTGTCTCTCCTCTGCAGAAAGACATTTGTAGCATTTTCCCTTCTGTCTCCCTGTGGCTTTCATCTAGCCCACCTGCCTGGGTCAGCTAGGGACTGTCCTGTATCGCCTGGACACGCAGCGGCAGATCTGAGAGGGCGCGGGAGTTCAGCAAAGTTTGCCGCTGTTCGGTCTTTCCTCATTGCCTTAAGCTTTCAGAGAGGATTCGCCTGGAGAACGGAGTCGATCCCGCCGGCGGCGTGGCGCACGGTTTCAGGCTACCATACGAAACCCACCCCTTCTGCTTCTTTGGGGCGGCACGCACAAATTTTAAAGCCCGGGTGCAGCATGTCACCAAGACGAGTTTATTGACACTATACAACAGTTCTGAGTTCTCCCGAGCGCTACAGTGCTTTAAATCAGGGCCTGCTTTAATAGAGAGAGCCCGTGCGTCCGAGCCTCTGTTACAGATCCGACCGCGCAGAATTACTAACGCCTAGGAAGCCAGAAAGCCGTGTAACACCGCGCTCGGGGCTCTCGTGCTATGTCATGAGCACCGAACGATCCCTGCTTCCCCCCCCTCCCCTAGGTCTCTGGCGCTTCTCTAACACCAGCAGAAAATAGCGCAGTCAAAAAAAGCGGTCCTCTTTCAGGGACATCATCATAAGAGGCAGCGCTCAGACCAAGCATCCTGGTGCTGTGCAGCTGCTGTCCCTTATCTGGGACGCGTCCTGCTCCCGTGCACTTGGCAGGCCACTCGGCCATATGCTAGGCCCTGGCTCGCGCCCCGAAACTCCCTTCCCTTCCCCGGCTCTCTGCTGCGGTCCTGACGCGGCCTCGTGGAACGGCTTAGAGCCCAGGCTCGGCTCAGAGGTGAAGGAAAAGCGCGGCGCGGGAGGTCGGTGCTGCCCGTCGCCGCCGCGGGTGACATCGCCGGGGGACCGGAGCGAGAGGGAGGGAGGCATCGCCCCGTCTGGAAGCGAGGAGGGGAAGAAAGTCCAAACCCTTTGTGGCTCCTCGGGAGCCAAACGCAGCTTACTCGGCACCGTCAGTAACAGGCTCAGAGCCCTCTTGCCCTAGACACCAATGACACAAGGACAAAACATTACTTGGATTCCTCGTCCGGATCCTTACCACCGATGGCAATCTTGCCGGGCAGGCTCGTGCAGCTTGCACGCGCGGCTACGGCAAAGCTTTTTGGGAAACCGAGCGAACGACGAGACCGGTAGCCTAAACCCCCGCGCCTTCGTGGCTTTTCCCTGGCTTTTCCAACTCCAAAGCACCAGCAACCCAGAGACCAAATGCACGCACACACGACTCCAGAGACCATCGGCTTCGAGACAGAGTGGGTTTTGTTCCTTTGCGTGGCCCTCACCTCTACGGGACTCTTGGCGAGCATTACAATGGACAGACCGTTACGAAGCAGGCGCCGACGCGTGACAGGTCTTTTCTAGGACACCGCTGACGCCAGAGAAGCATCCCCAGGGCAAGACGACTGCTGCCCGCGTCCCCCCGGGCCGGCGGCGCTCCCCAAACCCTCTCCAGCAACCGCGGCACCGCACCCTGCCCTCCCTCCTCTTCCCGGTGAGAAACCCCGGCTACCGAAGCGGTGGCTCATCTGTGGCCTGCCCTCCTGTCCCTTAACAGCCTCCGTGCTCTTTCCTATTCATCCCTGCTCGGACCTGGATGCAGGCACTCAGCTCCAGGATTTTACATTTCTAGAGTGCATCCCCACCATCCCAATAAATCCCCTCCCCTCCTAGGGGAAAGCCAGCCACGAACCACATCGCCTGCGAGGACTTCGCTTAGCACAACAAACAAGGAAAAGAGCAGTAGCTGCTTTGGCTGCCTACCTGCGTGCCGGGTCGAAGCGTCTTTCGTGACCCCGAGGCTGTCTGTCTCACGAGACTCGTGTCGTAGCCATGGCAGACAGTGAGGAGAAGCGCCGGGGCGGGATGCCAGCCTGTGTCTCCTGGTCCTGAGGGGTAAGAGAAAGGATCACCGTTACAGACCGCATTTACACCGCTGGGCTGCTAATACAGGCATACAGGTCTAACCTTTAGCCGCAGGCATCCCCTTCCCTTCTTTGGAAAGGGCTTATCCGAAACCTCCCCCAAAAGCACACAACTCGCAAGAAACCTTTGCCTTAAACCGCGCTGGGACAAAAGACACCTTATCTAACCGCTGGCGGCTCCTGCGGCAGCCAGCTCGCCCCGCGTGCTGCCGCTGCGAGGCCTCGAGCCTCTCCCCGCGCTCCTAACCCGCGCACTGCTGTCGCCTCTGTGCCTCCCCGTCCCCTGAACCGGCGTTATTGCCTGCTGTAACAGCAGCTCGGCCCTCTCCCTCCCGGGGGGACCTACTTCATTGCTCTCAAGCTGCCTGGTGCCAACCAATCCCGCCTTTGAGAAAAAGCACCAGGCTTCCATCGTTTCCAGGCCATTTGCTATGAAATGACCTTTTATCAGCCCACCTACTTGACCTTGACACCCCCTGCCCCTCCACACTGATGAAGACCAATGATGACTTCCTCAGCTGCTAGCACTTAGAGTAGCACAGCTCGCATTAGATTAAAATCAGTGCCACACCACGATGCCACTCAGTGATCTTAATCTTTAAGAGAGAAGTTTTTCAAGACAACCGAGAAGAGTTCGTCTCCCATTGACGTAACACCGCCGCGATGACTTTGCGCAGGAGACGTTAACGTCTCCACCTCTGGCACTGCACACTTGCAGAGTACCGAGAAAGCAAAGCGCTCCCCGGGAGACGAGCCCCTCGCTAGAGCCGCAGCCACAAGCGGCTCCCGGGCAGAGCTGCGCCCAGGCTTCGGGAGTCCCTTCCCGCAGCCCTCGTGCTGTGCGCTGCACTGGCCTGGGCCGTGCTGGCGAGCTGCCCTAAAATACTGTTAGCGCACGGTCAAAATAGTGCCTGAGCAGAGAGAGCTGAAGCTTCTCTTCTTTTGCGGCCGCTAGCCCATCCCAGGTGGAGAGCCCACCTTAGCTCCCTTCCCTCACAACCTGCAAACTGGCAAGGAGCCTTTCTTCTTTCAGAGAAGACAGCAAGTGCTTCTCAGGGTAAATGCCATCCAGCTATACAAACGGAGACATCGATCACGCTGCGTCAGAACTGAACCGTACTTAATTTTGACCTAGTTTGCCAGCCCGGCAGAGACCTTTCCAGATTAGACTTTAACCTTCTGGAGGTGCCGTGGGTGGCGATGGCACGTTCCGGCAGAGGGCTGGCTGCAGGCTCCCAGACGCCCCGTCCTTCCTTCCTTCCTCACGTTTGCGGATACCCCTCCCCATCGCCGCGTCTGCCCAGGGCATGGGCACCCCTGCCCCTTCCCCAGCCGCCCCGGGAAGGTTCCCCGCTCCTGGCGCTTGCTCGTGAGAGCTTGCCAGGAGAGACGGGTCTCTGGAAGCCACACGGTTCCTGCTCCTGGCACCGTGGCGGCCGGGAGAGGCACTTGTGTTTTTATTCATTACTTCCCCTTCGGCAGGTTCCTCGCAGATCCTGCTGTTGGACTAAGCAAGCGTTGCGGTGTCCCAGGGGCATCGCTTAAGCTTTCTATAGCTGTAATGACTAGCTCGTGGCGCGCTTCACCGGCAGCGCTTTAGACCTTTTCTGCAGCTTTCCTCCGTGCCTTGGTTATGGGGGAGTGACTTTCATCGGCCCTTAGCCAAATTTGCTGGGACAGCGTCAATTCCCCGTCATGCCCCCTTCCCCCCCGCCATCAGTTTAGAAAGAGAGCCCACCTCCGGGACCTTCTCGCTGAGGAACCCACTTGTTTCTGGGGTAAACGGGGCTCCCGCCTCGACCCCGATCTTCCCCCTCCCTTATCCTTTTCCTTTCTCCTAGAAACAACAGCTAACGGAGAGCTCTGTTGATGGTGGCGGAGAGAAAACAGCCCTGCAAGCAAATGATTTCAGTATTAACAAAATTAACATGGGTCTGGCGCTCTCTGAAATGAGTCACCCGTGTTTCACATCAGTGATTTCAGACCCTGGCATTTTCAGTCCAAGCCGCGAGCAGCGCTACGGCAGGCACAGACTGTATTTTAAAATATCATGGCAGGGCTAGAAACAGATGCTCGGGAGCCGAGCAGAAGGTACAGTAATGAAGCTTTAGTGGGAGCGCATGGGGAACGCGGCGTGCTGGGAGTGCGGTAGCCACCCATGACGCTCGACTCATCCGCGATGCCGAGCTATTGCGTAAGCCTTGCCGGGGGGGAGGCAGGGGAAGCGGGGACGCAAAGGCCCGGCACTCGTCCGCGGCGGCTTCCGACGAGCCAGAACGATGAGGAGCCTGGTGAGAGCACCTTTCCTTTAAAGCCCTGTGCTAACCAAGCTGCGGGTTCGCTTCTGACCGCTTTCAGCAATAGCTTTCTTCAGCCCTGTCCTCATTCCCCCGGCTACCAGGTACAAAACGTTTAGCCGATTCCTCTTTGGCAAGCACCTCCTGACAGCCTTCAGGCCAAGATCCGAGCTGCCAGCAAAACTTTGATGGTTTCGGCAGCCACTCGCGGCTGCAGAGGCCCTTTGCTCTCCGATACCGTCGCTTATTGAGATGCACTAATAACATATTACCTCTTCAGAAACCTCCTAGGAGCTGCATTTGTTTGTAGGCATCCCATTTTCAGTTACATAACAAGGATGGAAATACATGTAAATTATCCCTAGGAGTCTCTTTTCTGCACAGCCCCAATTTTACAGCGTTGAGCCCCAGCCCCCGAGCAGTCGCACCGCATCGCCTCCTGATTAATAGCGAGCGCCTGGGTCGAGCTGCAGTCCGAGCCCCATGGCTGGAGCAGTAACTCTCGACAGAGCAAAGCCATCGATGCACACAGTTAGCTCCCAAGCCCACTTGGCACCCAGAATAGCCCCTAATGCCGTCCTGACACTCATCACTGCGCGCGGGTGCTAGGTGTTATTACAAGTCAGCAAGCGTGCGATATTTCTGCTTGCAGTTCATCACAGCTAACGGCGTGATTTCTGCACGGGGAAGTTATGCTTCCTACGCAGAGCAGCTCAGCCTCGCTGGTGGCTCCAAGGCTGGGATTTAGAGTCCTCTGGTGACGGAAAGGCTGGAGATGCTGCCGTCTAGCCTGCCGGCAACCGTACGAGTAGCTATGGCGAGGTGCCTGCACCAGTCTCAATCACCTCCTAGCCAGCCCGCACCATTTTGAAGCCCAGGGCTTTCGCTCACGCTACAGCTTGTCATGTGCGAGGGGTGAACTGCCTCTGCCGAGCTTTGCGACTCAAATCCTGCCCCAACCTCTCAATTCTGGGCATAGGCAACCGAGAGGAGCGCGACGGGAAGCAGAGCCAGCACTTAGGCGTCGCAGGTGCCGAGGAACGTGGGATCGGGGCGCTTCCCTCGGCGCCGGGTGCTCGAGGACCTCGGCGCTGCACGCTACGCACGCGGGTCTGCTCGCCTACCGACGGTCATTGCCTCGGGAGGCTTGGCAGGGCACCGCTACTGTCTCAGCACAGCACTGTGCCTCCAGGCAACGTTCCCCCTCCCAGCCCAGCCAGGCTCCAGCTACGCCCCTTGAGCCGCGCAGGAGCTCGTACCTGCTCTGGGGTGCTCCCACGGGACGGCAGCTCCGGGGGCTGTCTTCTTGTGCCGTTTCTCCAGGGGATTCATTTATTGGAAGATACTGTTAACAAAAAATAAGTATATAGTGTGAGCAAAGCTAGCAGCATTAACTACTTTAACGAGAGCTACAAGCAGTCTCTGCTATTTCTTGGCTCCTGGACTTCATTTGGCACCTTACATATTAGGAGGATGAATTAGAATTTCATGCATATTTCATATACACTTAATCACTTGGCTAAGACCAAAACACTTCCCCATTAAGTGGAAGTTATGCTAAGTGCTGTTTCCATTAGGCACCAGCCGTTGGCCGTTCATAGGTTAAACTGGTTCCCGAGGAAGGTTTCCTCCGTCAGGGGAGGTGGGGGACTCTGTGACAGCAGGCTCCTGCCAAAGGAGCCTGGTCCCAGCAAGCTGGACAGGGTTACTCGTGTCGGGGATAACGGCCGCCTTATTGCAAAGCTATTTCACAAAAAACATCCTGGTCAATGGGATATCAGGTGCTTTTCACCCGGGGCACAATGCGGCGCTGCTGCCTGGACAGCAAAGGCTCGGGGTCCCGTTTGTTGCTCCCCTGAGCCATTCGATCCCCACAAAGCTCCAAAGGGCCGTAGCAGGGCTGCTCAGCCGCCGGCTGTGGTCTCCCGCGCTGGGAACCGGCAGAGACAAACACGTGAGGCTCCTGAACCTGAGACACTGGTGCACGAGCCCTTCCCGGGGGACTTACAGTGTAAGGCATCCTTCTGGTGGCTTCTCTTTCTTTACACCCCTTAGTAAGACATGCTCTAGCAGTCTTTAGCTACTCCTAAACTTTCTGCTGAGCACAGCCCCAAGGCACTCAGTGCTGCTCTTCCTCCCTGCTACCAGGGAACCAAACCTCACTCATGCCCAGTTTGGCCTTTATATAGGAGCTCTGCCCTAATTCGGCTGCCTGAGATCACATGGCTCCTAATGAGTAACGAGGCTCAGCTGGCTGCCCCGAGCCCAAACACAGTACCCCTGCTCTTTGGGTTTCACTACACTTCCCAGGTCTCCCTGCTCCGAGGAGGGGGCTCGCTGTCTCTTTTGGCTCACAGGAAAAAAAGCTGTAGAGGTTTATTGCTGAGGTTAAAGCAAGGCACAGGTAGAAGTCACCTGTGGTTTTTCTGATTTTGAAACTGTCCTAGGGTCAGATTTCTCGCAGAAAAAAAATGCAAAGTGCTACTGAAATGGCCACGGAGGCAGCGACAAGCCCCTCTTGGCCGAGGGGAGCTGGGGAGGGCACGCATAGGGCGATGTCTGGCACATCTAGGCTTTGGCTTTCCTTGGGGGGAAGCGGGCAAATCTCCCTTTTGAGGGGCTTTCCCGGGGAAGGGAGGCCGGGCAGGGTTGCTCACTTCTGTCTTTGAATGCACAACTATGGGATCCCCCTTGCTATCCCCCTCCCCTCCCAATAAAAACAAAACTCTAGATGGGCTGTTAAACCTAGCCGTTTGCCTGAAGCCAGCGGCCCCAGCCTGGGCACAGCTGGGAACCCAAAAAAGCTGCACCCAAAATAACTAATATAGATGTAGGAGATCTCGATGGGGTTATTCTGCTTTTAAAGGAGGGGAGGGGGATTGGGGCTGGGAATGCAGAGCTGCTCTGGATTTCAGACCCGAGGCTGTATGCCTGCTGTCTCAGCGGGCATCAGCAATTCCTCCTTCTCCGCCCTGTTTCCCTGCATCCTCAAACAGCGTCGCTTCTTTTTTTCCAGCGGGTGCGCAAGGCTACCGCTGGCTTGCTTTGTAGCTGATGCTGCTGCCTGACCTAAATCTCCACTGTGTTTGCTCTCTGAGTGCCACGGCCTGGTTTGCCTGGTGGGGGGGGTCTCTGGCCGGGCAGGCGGGGGTGCAGCTGGGGGCACCGGCCCTGGGGGCACCGGCCCTGGGGGCTGCTCGCTGCCTCCCTGCCAGGTTTTGATTTCCCCCCGCCTTGTGTAAGCCTATTGCATAAGAGGGATTTGAGGGCTTCTGTTTACTCACCCTCCCCTCTTCCAGAATAAAGACCTTGTTTTTCCAAGTGCTTTACTTGCCAGTCACTGGCAGACGTTAAACTGGCCCCTTACTCCGAGCAGCGCTCCTCGCTGATCCCGGGGCCAGCGGGAGCCGCAGGGTATCAGGCCTACGAAGGGCTTAGTCCTGTATTTTTACAGCTTCCCAAGGCCATGAGCTTAGGGGTTACCAGCTGGCGGCTGAGCTGCGGCAACGGTGGCTTGCCAGGGGCTCAGGCACGCACATCCGCTGCCGCGGCGATCGGGGCGCCCGTCCGTGGCCGAGCTGCGGCCGCTGCTGAGGTACTTCACCTGGCTTCCCCGGCAAGGCTGGCCGTTCCCGCTCGCTGGGAGCGGTCGCTACAGACCCGGGGTTTTCCCAGAGGCGCCTGCACCTTCAGCTCCCGCTGCAGCAATGCTGCGATAGCTTCCCCATAGAAACGGGCCCTTCGCGACCAGCGCAGTTACAGCGCTGCCAGATACAACTCACGCACGGGGAATAATGGGATTGTGTATGACTGCGTCTGTTTTGGAAACCGGCACGTCCTTTCGGCTACAGAAGAAGTCGCTGTAGAGGGGTGACTGTTTCCCTGTGGCCCTTGGCTTTACCAGCCTGCATTTGAAATCACTTCTCGATCCTTGGTTTTAGTTTTCATTCTCGTTGTTCCTCAAATCCTGTTTCTCTGAGGAAGAATAAAGGGAAAACTGACCCCTTTAGGCACACGCATTTTGCCAACATGTTCATGAGAGATGCTGCTTTACATGGGGCCGTGCTCCGTCGTCACCCACCCCAGGGCAGCCTTCTCTTAACTGTTTGGTGGCTTGCAGCGAGTGCTTGAATACCACTGCTGCGGTGCCCTCAGTATAAGTGACAGCAGCCCTGGCTCGGCGGCACAGTCTGCGTAATCCCCATCGCGTTGGCAGAAGTTTCCAACCCCCGTCACGATGAGCTGCCGCCGGTTTGCTCGGCTGTAGTTTAAATGAGGAGGGGGGCTCTTTCAATGAGACTGCAGGGAGAGGTGGGAGCAGGATGAAGGCACAGCAGCCTCAGAAAGCGGCAGTGGAAAGATAAAGCCCTTTGCACACACCCAACAGCCGTGGGCCATCCTGATGCGTTTTAGTGCTCTGGGCTGGAGCTGAGCTCAGCCCAACGTGCCCGCAAGCATGCTTCCCGGCCCCTCCGAGGTCTGAAGAGCCGGACACACGATGCCCCTCTGCTTTTTCCTTTCTGGACTGTTTAACTTCTGCCCGTGGTTTGAACGAGTTTCCCCAGACTCTGCGCATTTCCGAGGAGGAGCGGTACAAGCGGGTGTGGGCAGCTGCTCTCCGACTGTCCCTGCGGGCGAGGCTTTGGCTCATGGTGCCCTCTTCCTTGGCGTTGCAGGTCAGCCTCAATGATTCCCACAATCAGATGGTCGTTCACTGGGCGGGAGAGAAGAGCAACGTGATCGTGGCGTTGGCCAGAGACAGCCTGTCTTTGCTGGGTCCCAAAAACAGCGATGTAAGTAGTGCAACCTGGCGTTGTCCCGGGGCACCTTCTCTGGTTCTGTGCTGGCGGCTGCTGAGCTACAGCCTGCCTTTCTCTCGTGCACTGGGAAGATGAAAGAAAGGCCCGTGAGTTTGAGTTCAGAGGCAGAAAAAAAAAAAAAAAATTTAATATCCTCTGTGTTACCCCACGGGTTCGAGCCCTGAAAGGCTGGCTCAGGCAATCTCTAAGGCTTTCCTCTCCTGTAGTTTTCTGAACTTTTACCAAATCCGTCAGAAGGGAAACAAGAGCTTTGCGCTCTTCACGCTGGCGCTTCTCCTTTGCAGGTTTATGTGTCTTATGACTATGGGAAGAGTTTTAAGAAGATTTCGGAGAGGTTCAGCTTCAGTGGGGGGAACAGCAGCGAGGTGGCCATCGCCCAGTTCTACCACAGCCCGGCCGACAACAAGAGGGTGAGGATGCGGCAGCCGGTGCCCAGCGGGGCTCGTAGATGGGGCAGCGATGCTTAACGCCGCTGATAGCGTGAATGCGGCACGGCCCTCGGACCAGGGGACCTGGGTGTGCGGCCGCCCGACCCGCATCCGTGGGTGACGCTGAAAACCTGCCTTTACACAGGGCAAGTGCTCACGCGGGCCTTTCTGCTGCAGCAGCCGGGAGGGACGAGCCCCTCCTGCGGGCAGGGACCGAAGGCCGTTTTTGCACGGTCCTCTCGCTTCCTAGGAGAGCCCCTCGGGCCATCCCGGGGGGTCCCTGGGGCAGAGACGGGATGTGCCGGGCACGCTGCCGTACCTCCTGTACAGCTCTGTGATGCTCAGGAGCATCGGAGCGTGGCGGGAGAGGGAGCGGCTGGGGCAGGCAAATTCCTCCCCTCCAGAGTTTGCCCTCCCAAAGCCTCCCCCAGGATGTGTACCTTTCTTATGACTAGCCAAGCTCTGCTTTGACCTCCTGGAGGCTGACCACCTGCTGTCCTTCTCGGTCCCTCTCTTCCCAGTATATCTTCGTGGACGCCTTCGTCCCGTACCTCTGGATCACCACCGACTTCTGCAACAATATTCAGGGCTTCTCGATTCCCTTCAGAGCAGCAGACCTCCTCCTGCATAGCAGGAACCCCAACCTCCTCTTGGGCTCCGACAGGTCTCATCCTAAAAAACAGGTGAACGCTTCTGTTTAGCCGGGAGGGCCAGCGTCCTGCACCCTGCTGTGGCATTCCCCTGGCCCGTTATGTGCCCCACAGCCCTTACGGCAAGCCGAGAGCCACCCTGCCTCGTGCCGGCGCCGCATGGGCTCGTGCTTTGACCGTCCAGGATGTCTGATCTTGGATTACTGTGGGCAGAGCTGTCCCAAATTGGCCAGGACACCCCCTTCCTTACAGGTCAGCCTGGTTTCTGACCTCTGGAGCGGTGAGGATATAGAACCTGCAGGATGGCCGCCTTAAATGCTTCCTTTCCTTCATTTATGCTGGTCCTTCATCCACACCGCTCCCGACCGTATCGATCTCCCTGACTAGTGTGGTCATAACTCGCCGCGGAGCGCTGGCAGCTGAGGCAGGACTGACCTCTGCAGTATTTCATGCGGGCGTGTGGTTTGGCTTTGGGTCTTGCATAACAAATTGCTTCTTGAAAACAAACGCTTTTTTTTCTCCTGGAGCTTCTGGGTAAAGTTGGTAAATAATTACAGCACTTTCAGATAGACACAGGCAGCGTAAGCAAAACCTGGAGATGAAACAACCATCCCCCGACACGTGAACGGGGACAGTTGAGCAGGGTACGTGCACGGTCGCAGCAGGGTGCGTGCTGGACGCCGCTGGTGCCTTCCTGGGGGGCCAGAGCTGGCGGGGAGCGGTGCCTTCCCTGGGCGGGCTGCTGGACCGACTGTCGAGGCTGGAGTCTGGCTGGCCATATCCGTGTACCTGCAAAAAAGAGGCAAAAATTGCAGCTTGGGTGCCACCATAGCTCTTGGAAAAAGATGGGCAGGTCTCAGGGACACGTGCCCTTCGAGGGACAGGATTAGCAGAGGAGCTGATGTGCCTGCGGGCTGGCGTGTTTATCGCCGCCGCTTTCGTTGGCGCAATGAAAGATGCTATCCTTCCTCTTGACCTTTGCCCTACCAATGCCCGCAGATCTGCAACAGCAGCGTGTTGCTGTGCTTGGGGTTGTAACGGCCTCCGAGGGGGAGGCGGCTCTGCCCAGATATTTACCCTTGCTAATGCGCTCCATGAGTACATTATAACAACTTATTTTTATTTCTGAGTTACTGTAAAACCAGTAAAAAAAAAAACCCCAAAAAACGTAAAACTGGATCAACAGACAGTGGGAAGTCCTTCTGGTAGGAAACTAAAGCACAATTTTTTCCTGTTCGGGTTATTCTCCTGCAGCTAGAAAGATTGGTGTTCCTTTGGGTAGCTGCCACGTAAAGAAAAGTCATCATAGTTGTTCACGGTTTTGCGACGGATGCGTGTCCGTCCTGCCTTTGCTGCCTGAGGTTGGGTCTCTGAAAGGGTTGGGTCTGTTTGGTTACCCAGTCCCACTAGCATCTCTCACCTTTGTCGTTGCAGCTCTGGAAATCGGATGATTTCGGCCGGACCTGGGTAATGATTCAGGAACATGTGAAGTCTTTTTCTTGGTACGTGTCGCGCTTGCATGTTACGCCCAGCTCCCGTCTTCCCTCGCTCCTCACTTCTCGCCTCGCTCGCTGCCCTGCGCAAACCAAGGACCCAGGTTACCAAAGCATGCTCCGTCCCCCTGCTCCCCTCGCCCAGCAGAGACCCTGCGCCCCGGGGATGCGGCACTGCGATGTGACGGGAGAAAGCCGCCCACACGGGCGCCCGGGGGTGCTCCACATTCCCCCTGGTTCTTGCACGCCCGCCCCATCGCTTGAAAGGGCTCCCGCTCCTTGGTACCCACTACCTTCTGCATTGCTCTGTAAGCACAGAAATAACACCACCGCTGCCTTTTTTGTTCTTCCCAGGGGAGTTGAGCCCTACGATAAGCCAAATACAGTGTACATCGAGCGGCACGAGCCTTCTGGGGCTTCGACTGTCATTCGCAGCACCGATTTCTTTCAAAGCCGAGAAAATAAAGAAATAATCCTGGAAGACGTTGAAGACTTCCAGCTCAGGGACAAATACATGTTTGCAACAAAATCTGTGGTAAGTGTCACGCGAGCAATTCACCGCTGAGGGCGACGGTCGACGCGCTGGTACAGTACCACCATGGCCCCAGCAGGCAGTAGCTCTGCTTTCAGCTGGGACCTGTGTCTAAAGCACGGTGAGAGCGTTCGCTAGGGATGACACTACTCGCTGCTGTACCTCGCAGCCTTCGGACCTCGCGTTTAGCTTGTTGGGGCGGTGTCGCTCAGACTACCTGCAGCTGCCTTCCCTGCTCAACCTAGCTCTGCCGCGGACGAAGCAACGCCTACCGATGCCCCTCTCCCGGCGGGGCTCGGAGTGGCGGCGTTCCCGTACGCCTGCTTTCAGCAGGCTGGGCAGAAATAGGTCAGACTGCAAAGTGCTGGGTCCCAGGGAAAACCACAGGATGCCTGGGAAGGCAGGCGAGGCGGGGGTGGCAGGGGAAGGGGGGATGTGGCTCGGCAGCTCAGTGGTTAGGAGGCCACTTGTCAGAGAGGATTACCATCAAACATGGACTAGGTCCAAGTAGCCTGACGTGCTCCAGCCTGGTAAGAGAGCTGGATTTTCAGTTTGCTTTCCTTAGAAAAGAGGATGCGGGTGAGCAGCAGCCGTCTTTTGGTCCCTCTGCAGCCCAGGCACGCTGTACTTTTTGAAGCTTTCACTGAGGGCAAGCCCTTTACAGATGACCAGAGGCACAACACCGGAGGGGTAGAGTCCTATTCCTTCTGGAAGTTAAGGAGCAGTTTTCTTTTTAGAAGATGCCAGCATTGCTTTTCCCCCTGCTGCTGCCATTGAGTCTGTTTTAAGAAGCAGCCTTTGCCATTTAGGGTGACTCCTCGCAAAGCCACGTAGGGTTTCCTAGGCAGTAAGCCGCAAGCGTGTCACCTCCGGCCACCCGAGCGCCCGCAGCAGTGTCCGATGCTGGCAGGGAACGTGTTTGCAGAGCACTTTCAGTTTCTCAGAAGTCTCTCTTGCAGGTAGCACAGCCTGCAACTCTTAGGGCCCATCCCCTTGGCACTATGCCTGATCTGAAGCCTGGTGTGGTTTCCAGAAGACTTTATCTAGGCTCACTGTTGGTGTTGGGGTGAAGCCTGGGGGATGGTCCGTGTCCCTGCAGAGAAGCCACTGGGCTCAGGGAGCAGCGTCCTGAAAGAACGAGGCAGGTTTGAGTCGGGACCTTTCCAAGGACCAACTCAATTTGGGGGTTCCTCAGAGTTGTTTCTGCTTCTGGAGGACTCAGGGGTCACAGGGGCCACCGTCATGCCTTCTCCTACAGCTCTAATGGCTGGCGTTACACTAAACAACATTTAACTCTCCCGTATTCCCTGCCGAGGCAAAGACCGATGGGAAACACAGAGGCTGGGAGGGAGGCCGGCCTGCTGCAAACCCCTGATTTGGAAATTATACCCCCAGGTCTGGAATCAGGCACTTGCGTCAAACCTCGGCCGCAGCAGGAGCGGTGCTGGGGAGCAGACAAGCTGGGTGGCGGAGGCACGGGGGACTCTGACTTCTGCTCCTCTCCGTGGGAGGCGCGGTTGCTTAGGGAGACGGAGCCTGGGAAAATCAGGCCGCTTATTTTTGGAGCCTAAATCTGGGTTTAGGTTCGTACCGTTGGCATCCCGTATGAAATAAGTTGCCCCCAGCTTTTTACTTTTTTGGCTTCACACTGGTGCCTTTCATTTTGTGCAAATCGTTAAAAATAGGAAGGAAAGGACAGATGGCTCTGCAGAAAGAGGAAGAATTAAAACCAGCCTCCTTACCTCCACCCGACTGGCCAGAAAGGGCAGTTTCTCTCCTTGCCGAGCGCTGACTGCGGCAACGTAAACCGTGAACGGGGAGCGCTGCTCCCCACCGTCCGTCCCAGGCAGCTGCCGCGCTTTGCCCGCATGCAGGGAGGGCGAAGTCCCCGGCATGCGGTTTGTGGGTTTGCCCCAGTCTGCTTTTCGGCCGCTGCTGGAGACGAGGGTGATGTCAGGGACGAGAGCTGCTCCTAACGTGTCCCTCTGCTCTGCCGCAGCGTTTGCTAGGCAGCTCGCAGCCGCCTTCGGTCCAGCTCTGGGTTTCCTTCAACCGCAAGCCGATGCGCGTGGCACAGTTCGTAACCAAGCATCCAATTAAGGTAAGCGGTGATTTCCGAGAAGACCTCCTCCTTTGCCAAGGGTGCCCTCAGATGTCAAACAGCAGTTCTCTGCGTTTCACCAGGCACTGCAGGAGTTGGAGCTGGGAAGGGACCTCGTATGACCCTGCTCGGGGGGGTTGGCTGAGCAAAAGCTCACGTTAGGATGATCTTGTGGTTCACCTGATGGTGCTTTAGTGATTCACGGCTCTGGAGAAATACTGGAGTTCCCAAAGCACTGTGCAGGGCCGGTACCATCCTGGGTGTGAGGCTATCTGGAAAGAGACAGCCACCAGCTTCCTCTGGCATTGGTGATGGAGGCTGGCAGCAAAGCCCAGATACCCAGAGAGGGGCTGATCTCAGTGCTCCACGCTTTGGCTCTGCTTTTGGGGACAGTACCTCTTCCCAGGGCGCGGGGTGCTAGGTCGCTGAGCATGTGCTGGTTCCACTGGCACAGCCTGGAGCATCCATCGTCTCTGCAGGCAGAGGAAGCCTGGGGGGACGGCCAGGGTTTGCAAAGAGTCTGTGATCCGTGAACCAGATGTGCCATGGTGTCCCCAGGCTGGCAGGGACGACAGAGAGCACGGGAAGTACGCTGGGCGTTTGGCAGAGCAGCAGGGCGTGCTCCCGGCTGTGAGATGCCCCCGGCCTCGATGGGGTCCCGTCATAGAGAGAGATCCGGCGCCGATGCGGCTTGGCACCCAATGCTGCTTGTGGGGTGCTTTGCCAGTGGGTTGTGCGGGGCGGAGGGCGAAGGATAGTGATCACTGGAGGAGAAACGCGACAGAAAAAGCAGAGGGAAGATACCTGCTTGCCCAAGTGGGAAAAAGTACAAATGGGTGGAGGGAAGACTTAACTTCCAGCTAGCTGAGAGGAAACGCTAAACCAGCCTTTAAACCTGTACATAAACCCTGCTTGTACGCCCCCACGTATGAAGCCTGCTTTCCTGTCATTTACATCCCAAAGGAATTTTATGTTGCCGACGCCTCGGAGGACCAGGTATTTGTGTGCGTCAGCCACGATAACAACCGCACCAACCTCTACATCTCGGAGGCAGAAGGCCTGAAGTTCTCCCTGTCTTTAGAAAATGTGCTCTACTACAGCCCGGGAGGAGCTGGAAGTGACACCTTGGTCAGGTAATGTGGGATGCGCCTAATCATCTGCAGTAAATTGGCCAAAGCCTTCGTAGTTTTTGGCTGTGTTTGATCAAAGCGTCTCCCCGATCCCTGGGCTTGACAGGCCCCTGCTCCCCAGACCCAGGGAGGCTGCAATTCACTGATCCCACCTTTGCATTTCCTCGCAGGTATTTTGCCAACGAGCCCTTCGCGGACTTCCATCGCGTCGAAGGCGTGCGGGGCGTTTACATCGCCACCTTGATCAACGGCTCCTTCAGCGAGGAGAACATGCGCTCCGTCATCACCTTTGACAAGGGGGGCACCTGGGAGCTGCTGCAGCCCCCGGCGCAGACGCGCTACGGGGAGCAGATAGACTGCGAGGTAGCGCGGGGCGGGAAGGGGCAGGGGGGTGACCGTGGGAAAAGCTCCGCGCAACCGAGGCTGAAACGGCAATCCTGCCGCGAAGGAGTCCCTCCTCGCCTTTCCAAGCAGAGAGGGCCGGACTAGGTGGGACAAGGGCATGGGCGAGCACGGGGCAAAGGTTTAATGCCGCTGTGTTTTGCTTTTCCAGTTTTCTCAGGGCTGCTCTCTCCACCTGGCCCAGCGCCTGAGCCAGCTGCTTAATTTCCAGCTGCGTAGGATGCCCATTCTCTCCAAGGAGTCGGCACCGGGGCTGATCATCGCCACCGGTACTACTTTCCTTCCCACAGCCACGCAGGGGCTTGGGGCGCGTTGTTGTCAGGACGCAAAGAACTTGGCAGCATCTAGTTTATACGTGCAGGTTACAAAAATGCAATTAAAATGTATGCGTTGCTGTCCCTTCTCCGCTGCAGTCCCTGTCCAGTAATTACAGCATATATATTTTACTGCAGCGCAAAGACATGAGAAAACTTGCCCGCTTTATTCTGATCCTCTTTGCTGCCGCTATCCACGTGAAGAGTTTCTTGAACATACAGAAATACCTGTTTGTCTCGCTCTTTTACTGAAGAAAACATTTGCACATTTTGTTTGCTCATGTTCCTAGCCATAGTTTTTTACCCAGCTGCTTTTAAAACTTGTAATAGTCTAAAATATTTGCTTTTGAAGGGGTTAGTTTATAGCGTGAAGAATCAGCTCCTCAGTCGTTGTCATTTTGCTCAGAGATAAAAATAGTTTAGAGGTATCCGGCTTCACTTTAAGCAATTACTTTGCATTCCTCAGGAAGAATAATTTCTCCCATTCTCCTAGGCTCCGTTGGCAAGAACATGGCAAGGAAAACCAACGTCTATGTCTCAAGCAGTGCCGGAGCAAGGTGGAGAGAGGTAAGGCCGCTCTTTTGCTTGCCAGCTTGGCCAAGGCGGTGGTGCAGCAGGTAGGACATTGGAAGCTATGTCGATAAGTGGCGTGCAGCCTTCGGGTATTAAAGGTGACCTCCACGTATGCATCCAAGAGCTGTAGCTGGAAGGTGCTGAATGTCCCTTGAGACCAAGGCAAAAAGGCCTTTAGATGAAGGGCCAGGCGTGGGTTGGCACGGAGATGAGCCTCGTGGTGAAAGCGGTGGGTTCAAACGCAGGAGAGCTTCCTCCTCTCTTTCTTTTCTTCAACTGGCAGGACTTGCCCCTGGCACGGGGCATCTGGCCCCTTTTAGACAGGACTGACTTTGTACACGAGAGTATCTGGAGGAGCTCTGGCATCTTCCAGAAAAATAGAATGTCGCCCTCGGTTTATGGGGAGTTTGATGCTGTTTACTAAGTGGGTGTTCTGGTCTGCGGCAGTATTTGTGGTCTGCCTGCGCATTCTGCTGCGAGTGTAATATGGTATTTCAACATCTGCAAGCTATTTAATCCCGTGAATTAAATGGCCTCCTTTTCCTCCCGTAAGTGCTGCGCGGTCTGGGTTCATGTCTGGGCAGCTGCAGCGGCAGTGGGGACACGCCACAGTTCTGGCTGCTGCCAAAGCCGACGGTGGTTCAGAGGCTGGCCCCGGCTGAGAGCGGGCGCCTCCGAAATTCAGCTGGGGAGCGGCCGTGGGGACCCACCGTGTCTCCTTGCGGGAGCCTTGCGGCAAGACAGGAGCGCTCATGGCCAGGGGAGGGTATCCAAAAGCCGAGACTTTCAGGTGCCAGCCTCCCCTGGCTCGCAGGCAGCTTTGCATTGAAGTGCAATTAAAACATGCCAAGGAAGCGTTGACCCACAGTTAACAATGCCGAGCTCCTGACTTATTCGGGCCCTTTGTATCGCGAGCAGAGGCGCGGAATGACCCAGCGGTGCGGTTCCTCAGCTGAGAAGCAGTAATACAACTCCTTCCTCTCGGCTTTGGCAAGCAGCAGGCTGGAAGGCTCGTTGCTCTCCAGATCACTGGTATGGTCTCACAGCACAGTAAAGAAAGAAACAATGCGTTCAGTGCCCTGCGCGAGAACGTCCCCAAGCGCGTTAGCGTGTAGTATGAGCAGAGTCAGGCATGTACAAGCTCTCCGTTTTCATCCTGAGCTGCGCTGGGCTCCCCAGGTAGGAAAGCAAAGGTGATTTTGTGTTGGTGGTCGCCAGAGCTGGAGGGGAGCGTGAAATACAAGTTTCTTTCTACGGGATGGATTTTTGCGTGCCACAGCCCCATTTCTCTTTAAGTCTTCAAAAAACCACACAGCCTGAAAACCAACACTTATCCGCAGTCCTAGGAAGACCTCGCAGACGTGACAAAGAGTTGCAGACTGAGAGGTGGGGAGCGATTGGCTCTGGCTTCACATAATGGCGCTTTGTCCATTAAATCTTTCCCTGTGCACGGCACGGGAGGAGGAGAGTCCGGGGCACAGTGCCGCTCTTAAACACAGCTATACATTTAGGGAAATTGGGCTGGCTGCTCTTGACAGCAGATGTTGGCCCATAAACACTTGACTCTGTGGTGCCTCCAGATACTTGCCTCAGCCCAGATGACCCAAAACGTTAGCACGGGTCAGGCAGCATTTCTGACAAAGGATGCTTTCCAGCCAAGCTTTTCCCTTAATTCAGCACAGCTCTGATGCACCCCTCGGCACCGTTTCTCTTCCAGGCGCTGTCTGGACCCCACTATTACACCTGGGGTGACCATGGTGGCATTCTTGTGGCCATCGCGCAAGGCACCGAGACCGACCAGCTCAAGTAAGTGGCAGGGCAGGGGCATTGCCGCTAGGGCTCGGGCTGGGAGACAGTGCCCTGTGGCAGGCAGGACCTGCCCCTGGCAGCTCTCCCCATCCTCTTTGTCCAGGTACAGCACAAACGAAGGGGAAACCTGGAAAACGTTCACTTTCTCAGAGAAGCCGGTGTTTGTGTATGGCCTGCTTACCGAGCCCGGGGAGAAAAGCACCATATTCACCATCTTCGGCTCGTACAAAGAGAATGGCCACAGCTGGCTGATACTGCAGATCAACACCACTGACGTGCTGGGTAAGGGGACGGGCGACAGAGCCGTCGCTGATGCTGGTCGTGCAGGCGGGAGAGCCGTCCTGTCTCCACCCAGCCACTTTGCAGGTTACACACGCTAATAAACCCTCGCCTGAAACCAGTCGGTTCCCGCACCGCGCAGCCTGCCCCAAGCAGCCCTGTGGGTGTAAGTGAGATTTTGCCATACCATCTCCGGGGAGCTGAGAGTGAGGAGGGGGTGCAGGAGAGGTTTTCAGAAGCCCAAATCAACCTAGAGACCTCAGGCTACGAACCAAGCTATTTAATCATCTAAGGCACTTAAGAGTCCCACTGATAAGCACGGGAAGTTGGGTGCCTACGTACGAATCAGGCACAGAGAAAACCTTTGTTGCTCTTGCCCTCTGTCCTGTTTTCCAAAAGACACCATAGAGAGATGCCCTCAAGTCCCCTTTGCAGCAGACCGACCCCACTGCCCCAGCCGTCCCACAAGAGCCGGGGGAGAGAGGGCATCGGCTGCGGTAGCACCGTCTGCGTTCAGGTGCCCTGTCCCTCGCGTCTCATGTCCATGTGGACCCGGCTGCTGAAGGCATTCGTGTCCCTTGCACTCTCCCCATCCCTCCTCCCTCCTCGCTGAGGGATTTGTTGAAAAGGAAAGGGGAAAAAACCAAAACCAAAACCAACAACAAAAAAAAAACCTTCTGAAGGCTTGTGCCTATGAATGTTTTATAACCCATTTCAGCTTTGATTGCGAGGCAGCATTTTAATCAAAGAGCAGTTAAACCCAGCAGAGGAATTTGCTTGACTAAAATTTATAACTGATTCCCTTGACGTTTTGTTAGAAACAGATCTGTTTGGTAACCAGAACAACTTCATTTAAATGAGGCATTGCAAATTCACTGTCACCGTGACAGAGCTGCTTGTTGCCTCCTGTCACCAAGTGCTGCTGCACATTCTGAGCTGAAATGCTTTGCCTTTTCTTTCAGGCCAGGGCTAGAGCCTTGCAATCAGGGGGAAACCGCTCATTTTGTGCCAGAGAAGGGCAGGGAGAGGGAAGGGGCAACAGGCGTTATCGTGGTGCGTGGGTGGGTGGCAGCACGCCTTGCTCTTTCTCCGAGCATCCTGGGTCTTGATGGCACTAGTCATGGCAAGAAGCCAAGCATAACGCAGCCTCCTGAGAAGCAGGGCTGGCTGCTCGGAGCCTGCGGCTCCCCCCGAGAGGTCTTTCGCACCTCCTCTGAGAGCAAGGCTCTCTGCGTGTCCCCGGAGCGCAGCGCGGCGCTGGCGCAGGACGCGGTACCGCGCTTTGCGCATCCTTGCCGGGCACGCATCGGCAGCCAGGACAGAGGGACACCTGCACTCTCTTGCTTTTAAACCCTCGGTCTGGGTTGCAGCAAGGGCTGTGCCTTTCTTTACCCCAACCTTGTTGCTTCTCTTAGGGGTCCCTTGCACAGAGAACGACTACAAACTGTGGTCACCCTCCGACGAGCGAGGCAATGAATGCTTACTAGGGCATAAAACCGTTTTCAAAAGGAGGACTCCTCATGCGACCTGTTTCAATGGGGAAGATTTTGACAGGCCTGTCATGGTCTCCAACTGCTCTTGTACAAGGGAAGACTTTGAATGGTAAATGCCAATTAATTTATTTTAGTCTGGATTGTAAGTCTGAGATAAATATCTGTGACCAATCAAAGTGAACAAACATCCAATTTACTGAGCTCTTTGTATCGCTGCTTGATTTTATAGCAAAGAGGAAACTAAATAGACTGAAAACATCCTTTCATTAATAACAGGGCATAAGAATTAATGTCTTTAGAGCCTTTTGGGAGCCTCTGAAAGGTTCTATCGAAGAGGAAAGTATCGTGACTCCATCACCTTCTTTCAGATGATGGCGGACAATTTCCCATCATACATAGAGAGCCTCTGCTAAAATGCTTCGTGACCCTTCAGCCACAGGGATGCAACTGGCCCTGCTATACCATTTTTCTTTGCAATTTGCACATTACTGACACTGCACAGCTCTCCCGATTAGGAAACGCTCTGGCAATCTGATGCAAATGTTTGGGCTTAGTAAGTGAACTGTTTTTCAGGGACTGGACTTTCAGCGGAGCTCAAGGCCAGACCGCTCGAGTGCCCAGTACATGCAGTTAAGGACAGGGGTTCAGACCTGCCTGTCCGATGCTGAGATGGAGACTGGAAAGGAGTCTGGCTTGCCACCATGACCAGACTGGGAATAGGGCTGGTGGGATCCGATTCCTGCCTCAGAATCACAGCCCTGGACTCCTTGCAAAATCAGACCGACATAACCCCTTCCAGGGCGTTTTCCAAAGAACGGACGCAGCATAACTCCTGTTTTACCGACAGGAAAAGCCAAGACACAGACCAGTGAGCTAAGCCAGCTAACAGGAAAACTGGGGCTTGGAGCCAGGTTTTGAGGGCACGCTGGCTCCTCTGTGCCTTGCTGCCTCACCTACCCTAGTCTGCTCAGCCACCGGCAGGCTTCTTTGCAAAATGTTCTTTCAAGACAGAAGCTGTCTGGCTGTAAGATATTATTATGCAGCTAACTACTGATAATATATATGAATGGACTTCTGAGATACTTTGGGTTCTTCAAACTTGTATGCAAAAATAGAGGAGTGACAGTATAGCATGGCTCCTTTTTTTCCTTCTCCCCTTTCCCTCCTTACATCTTTCTTCTCCTTGCAGTGATTTTGGCTTTAAACTGAGCGACGACTTATCGTTAGAAGTTTGCGTCCCTGACCCTGAATTCGCTGGGAAACCGTACGACCCGCCAGTCCCTTGCCCTGTTGGCTCAACTTACAAGAAGACTCGAGGGTATGTGTTGTGCTTGGGAAGGGAACCTGATCTTCCAAATGCCGGGAATTTATGCTATCGGTGATTAAAAAAAACCGCAGACAACCCCAAAACCCACACACAAACGCCCCATGAGCGGCAGTAAACAAATTGCATGTTTGGACATACATTGCAACTAAGCACCGCTGCTTATTCTAGCTGCTCATGATGGTGTGTTAACAGTTACCATGAAATAAATTGCCCGGCCTGTATATGTTGCAGCTACCGAAAGATCTCTGGGGACACTTGTACAGGTGGAGACGTTGAGTCACGGCTCGAAGGGGAGCTGGTACCATGCCCGCTAGCTGGTGAGTACATACAGGACTGCTTCGGGCACAAGGGCTTCATTCATAAAACCTTTGGCTGGTGCCTGAAGGACCACGCACAAATTCCCAGAGGGCTCTCAGACAAAACCTATGACACAGAAGCTGAAATGCCACGGTGGGTCACAAATCCGTCATCTCCTGTCCTGTCCAGGGCCTGGAGGGCTTCTGAGGGACCTGCTCAGGAGCAGCTTCAGCCTGCGGTGCAGGCTCTCTGCTCCTGAAGTCACGGGAGGCTGAAGCCCTCAGAGCAGGCTGCGGGCAGGAACCCTCTTATCCCGGTCACGTCCTCGCTGCAGCGGGTTTGAGCCCAACCAGAAAGACAGGCGGTAGACCAAAGATACCCCCATCCCGGGGAAATGCTTGGGAAGGTACCACCCTGAGACAGGCCACCGTACGCAGTTGAACTATTTCTACTTGGGGCCAGACTAGGGCAGATGCTGCCCTTTCGTCCTCACGCCCGTGCCCACCGGACTTTGCCTCCGTCCTTATTTTCTCCACTCAAACGTACGAGGCACTGAAACAGTCTCGTGCTCCTGTGCTGCCAAAGTTATTTGCATTCTGCTTTAATTTAATCTGCCGTCACAAGCTGCATGATTAGCATGCTGCTGCGCAGCGGCTCGAGAGCGAGCCTGAGACAGGGAAGAGCTCGTGCAAGGGATGGGATGGCTGAGCCGGTGCTGCGGGCAGGGCGAGCCGGGGCCGTGGCTGAGCAGAGCCGCAGGGCTGCAGAGCAGCCAGCCCCGCCACCGTGAGGTTTCCCTGCACCGGCCTGAGATTTTTCAGGGTGCAAAAGATATTCCAGGTGCAAAACGGCCTGGCGGGTGCCTGGGGAAGCGTTCCCTCTGCTGGGATTCACGCCAATGCTGTGCTTAGTTTTCCTCCTGACATGTTATTCACCCCTCCGAGCCCTCTTGAGCTATTTGGAGAGCTGTGTTAGTCATGCTGAGAAGGGCCCTGCTGATTGAAAAATAAACCTGCAGTCCCCACCGGGCTGGGCTTTGAAGTGCCGTGTTCCCAGAGTATTTGCTGATCGTCTTCAGATACGTGTTGGCTCGCACCACGGTAACACTTTCACGTACAGTATCAGTTTCGTATCTCCGTATAATCTCATTAGGGATGCACAGCCAGAGTTACTTACTGACATTAGCTTTACTCGTTAATAGTATTATTGGACTTTACTGGTAGTGTGCTAATGCCCGGGAGACTTTGTCCCGGACCAGGATCCCATTACGCTCGATTCTGCACAAATTGGAAACAAAACCGACTCTGGGATATTTACTGCGGTGCCGGTGTCCCCTAGGACTTGCAGATTTACATCACACCCACCTTTTTCTTTTTTATGAGATTTTTGAGGAACAGCAGATCAGTATTTTGTTTCTAATTGGCAGCACGCTAACGTGGGAAGGAAGGGGTCACGACGGTTTTTGCCGTCCTTACCTCCTCCTTCAGCCCCTGGAACAAACAACGGCCGCAGTGTGTTCCCGGGCACGAGTGCGCGCGGGACCCGCATAAGGCTATTAGCGCGTTCTCATTAACCTAATCCCCCTGAGACAAAGCGCCTTTCCCTCCGTTACGCTGAGGTGCTAAAACCTGCAGTCAGGGGTAAGAAAAAAAAAAACAAACAACCTGGTATTTTCTTTTTGCCCCTTGAGTACCCTAAAACGGCCAGAGGCATCTAAACAAGGCACTGCCTGTTCTTGCAGAGGAGAATGAGTTCATTCTCTACGCCACCCGCTACTCCATCCACCGCTACGACCTCGCCTCCGGCGTCAGCGAGGAGCTGCCCCTGGCCGGGCTGCGAGGGGCCGTCGCCCTGGACTTCGACTACGACCACAACTGCTTGTACTGGGCCGATGTCACTCTTGACATTATACAGGTGAGGCGGGGAGCTGCCTCGCACTGGGGGCAGGTGTTGCATACACACCCTGAAATACAACGGTTTATCTTGGGTACTCCTCCTCTTTGAGCCATCTGTTACAGCTTGCCTCAGACGCCTGACCGCGCTCACCTTGAGGCCGTGGAAGTTCCTCATCTTTTATTCTGATTTTTTTTTTTTTCCCCCCAGCGTCTTTGTCTCAACGGCAGCTCTGGGCAAGAAATAATCATAAGCACCGGGCTGGAAACAGTAGAAGCTTTGGCCTTTGAACCTCTCAGTCAGTTGCTGTACTGGGTCAATGCTGGGATTCCCAAAATTGAGGTACGGCTACGCCCACCCGTGTTACAAAGAGGTGATTGTGTCAGTGCATCTTGGAGGCGGCCGGGCCCTAAGCTGGCTGCTGCCCTGAAGTCTCGTTGCTGGTGGGGCATTACCGAACGCTGACCCTTGTCCCACATTCCACTTTATTGAGTCTAAATGCAAACAAGGTATGATAACATTCAGCCCTGCGTACTTAAACCAAGGTCAGTTTGTGAGCCCGAATCGCGCAGCAGAAATGGGGGGAAAACAGCAACATCCTTGCGCGGTCCACGCAGCCAGCGTGGGGTACAGACAGAGCGCTGTGACAGCCGGCTGCTCGCTCAGCAGCACAGAAATGTCAATAAATACACCGATCTATCCTCTTTTATCACCTGCCTCACAGTAACTGCTCCCTGCGCCCACAGCAGCTATTTTATTAGGGAGCAGTAGTTACCTGCCACAGATTTCATGTAACTTCAACCAGTGCAATTGCCCTCCGAATTGCCCGCAATAAACACACCCCACCTGTTTTTGGTTACGGCTCTAGGTTGCCAATCCAGACGGAGACCTGCGACTCACCGTCCTCAATTCCTCAATACTTGAACGACCCCGAGCCCTCGCTCTAGTTCCCCGAGATGGGTAAGAAAGAAAGCATCGCAAGTAGTCGGGTGCCTTGGCATTCCCCAGGGAAACTGTGCTGGTACAGCCCCTCCTGCATCGCTACACCCATAAGAGGCAAACACGAGGAGACACATAAGAGACAAACACGAGCTTTCCGTGCTGCACGGAGAGCTTTGCGAGGCTTGGCCCCAAAGGGTGCGATGGGGGGACGGGAGCGGCGGCGGGCAGTGCGGCGGGGTACAGCTCACCGTCCTGCCCCGTGAAGCCCACTCTTGCCATCGTGTGCCCAACTGAGGCGCCAGCCGCCTCGGAGCAGAGGTCACAAACTGTTTTTTTCATTCAGTTGAACTGCTGTTTTCCTACCCATGCATACCTACTAGCAAATAACTTTTCCTGCTAGTAAAACTGGTCTGGTCAATGGGGAAAGCTGCAGTGATGCATGCAAATTCACTGCACTCAAATTCAAGAGCCAAATGCAAGTTATATCTTTCTGAGTACGGTTTTGCTGCGGCTGCTGTGCTGCAAACGTAGCGCTGACAAACCTGAGCTGTCTTCAGCCGTATGCACTAAAGCGAGCAGTTCAATGCAAGGTAACCTACAGCTGCACTCACACCACAGAGCCTGCAGCTAAATAAGCCTCTCTGCTGCTTGTAGATCTGCCGGTGGTGTTCATTAGAATTGCAAAGAGCTCCCTTTCCAAAGGCATGTCTTGCCAGGGACGTGGAACGTAAAGTATTCCAACCTCTGCTTCATAACCCGTTTCCTTTTGATGTGCTGTTTTGTTACTGAGTAACCTCTCTGCCTCTTGTCAGGTTGATGTTCTGGACAGACTGGGGAGACTCCAGAGCTGGCATTTACAGAAGCGACATGGACGGGTCATCGGCTGGGTGCATCGTTTCGGAGGGCGTGCGGTGGCCAAATGGCATTTCTGTGGATGACCGCTGGATCTACTGGACCGAAGCCTATATGGACAGGATCGAGAGGGTCGACTTCAACGGGCTGCAGAGATCTGTGATCCTGGACAGCCTGCCTCACCCCTACGCTATCGCTGTATTTAAGGTATGTATGCGGCGGCTCGTTTCCCGTCGGTGTGCATTTCTGTAGCATACACGCTCCGAGGTTGTTGCACGTATGGGGTGGGCAGCGGAAGACCATTGAGCATGCTGGATTCGGAGGGTAGGAGCAGGCGTGATGCTTGCTCTATTTCTGCTCCTGGCACGTTCCCACGCACCCCTGAAACGAGCAGTCAGGTGCAGTTGAAACTGGGACCTACATCCAAGAGATGTGCAGCTTTCCCAAGCAGCTGTGCTGTGCTATCTTCCCCAGACTGTTTGCCACTCAGCAGATGTGACTGCCGCTTCTCTTCCTGCTGAAATCCCAGCTCAGGTCTTCCTCATCTTCCTCCCCATGGGTTGGGGAGACTTTGCACTCTCAATTGCCCCGCTCATCCAAGTGGTTAGGGGGGCTTAGTGCAGGTAACCGCTGACGAGCACGGCCCTGGCAGCAGTGCTCCTCGCAGTAAGAGCAAAGCCTGTGTTTCAGAATGAAATCTACTGGAATGACTGGTCACAGCTGAGTATTTTCAGAGCATCCAAAACCAGCGGCTCAAGAATGGAGACCTTAGTCAGCCGATTAAATGGGGTCATGGATATGAAAATCTTTTACAGAGGAAAGACAACAGGTAATCGCATGCGTGTGCAGATGATCTTTCCTGCTATTTAGAAACGTGTTCATCCCCCATGTCCACAGGCTCCCAGGCCACCGGGCCATCCCAGCTCACATTTCATGAGCCTGAGTATATCCTCATTCCTGCAGGGCTTGAAGCACTCAGGCGCCGTCGTAAGGAATGTGTTTCATGAGCGGTGCACCCAGCTTCTCGGCTGCCATGAGAGATACTCCCCATCAGGGGGGGAGCCCGTAGGGCACTCGGCTGTGGTGGCACCTCATAGTTCAGGTCACAGACCATGGCCGTTCTGTGCAAAGTGCTGTACGGCCAAAAAAAGCATAGGGTCTCAGAGCTGCACCAACTCTGTCTTCCACTTAGTTGTCTGTCTGGGCTGCGATAAGGTAGCGGTGGCCCCTGCACGATGAATGTGCTGAAGGGATTGACTTCATTTTCGGATGGGTGTAAGACCATCAAAGGGCTTCACCAGTCAGCAGCCTGCAAGAGACTGGGAGGACCTTTAAGGCCCTTGATCTCCCTGGAGCAGATGGCTCTGTGCATTTCTAAGCCCAGCCTCAGTGCTCGGTGCTGCAGAGCTGGCTCCTTAAGGGGGTCTGACCCCAAAGCCTGGGATGGCAGGTGAAATTGGGCTTCCTGTGGTGTCTCCAGCCCTCTGTCCTGACGGTGTCCCCTTCCTCCCTGCCCTCGTGCCAGGGGAGAACGCCTGCATCGCCAAGCCCTGCAGCCTGCTCTGCCTGCCTAAGTCGAACAACGGCAGGAGCTGCAAGTGCCCCGAGGGGGTGTCCAGCACCGTGCTGCCCACAGGGGAGGTGAAGTGCGACTGTCCTCACGGCTACGTCATGAAGAACAACACTTGCATAAAGGAAGGTAAAACCACGCTCGGTTCTTGCTGCTGCTTTATGTTGAGAGGAGGTTTCTGCTGTCGTGAGAGGTCGGCATGACCTTTCCGCTGCCCTTTGGGCGAGGAGGAGTACAGCCTGTCTTCTGAAAGTGCAGCGTCATGTCTCGTGCCAGCTTGTTTTTGTTTTCCCTTTTGCACCAGAAAACACGTGTCTGCCGAACCAGTACAGATGCTTCAATGGGAACTGCATAAACAGCATTTGGCAGTGTGACAACGATAATGACTGTGGGGACAAGAGCGATGAGAAAAACTGCCGTAAGTGTCCTGCAGTGGCATTCGCCCATCCAAATTTAGACGTCTGCTGTGTCAGCATTGCACCTGAGCCAAGGGTCTACGCTCCCTTCATAGTCATGGAGAGCAAGAGGCGTTCTGGGGGAGCAACTTGTCTTGTCCTTTGGTAGATATCTGAAGCTGGTCGGATGAGATGTGTCCTGCAAGGGCCAATCTCTGCCCCTTGACCAGCTCAGGTGTAATTGTCTAAAGTTTAGCGAGATTGATGCCAGTGGATCGGATGATTCGGATGAGTGATGCGAGTGGACATCACAGCAGCAGGAGCTTCAGTCCTGATCCCCAGACAGACACCTAACCCCTGTCTGCTCTGCTTTACGCAGGGTGGTGCCTAATAATGACATTAACATACAATAACAGTAACTTGGGCTGCATTGAGCAAAGCTCGCAGGATGCCATCCCTCTCCTTTTGCTTCCCTGCACTGAGTACAGACCCTCGGGCAGCAGAAAGCCTTTTCTAACCACCACCTTAACCTCCTTCTCCTCCTCTCCCTCCCCGCTGCGTTAGCCACCACCGTGTGCGACGCCGAGACCCAGTTCCGCTGTCAGGGCTCGGGGACCTGCATCCCGCTGTCCTACAAATGTGACCTGGAGGACGACTGCGGGGACAACAGCGATGAAAGTCACTGTGGTGAGTGCCCTCACTCAAACCTCCTTCCCTGTCCCCATGCAAAGGCGGAAAGCCCAGCAGTGTTTTGGGCAGGGCGCTACTCGTAGACACTGTGGGGCAAGGCAGTGCTTTGCCAGATCCCCCTGTTTATCCTGGCTAACAGCCGCCCCCTCCCATCATTTACCGGGTACTGGGAAATGAGGGGTAGGAGAGCGAGACCGTGTGCTGCTTCTCCCTCTCGCCGCGGTCTGGCAGGGAGAAATCTGTGCCATTATCATCCAGCTCTCCCGCTCTGCTCCCTGGGTACTCCTGTGACCCAAAGCCAAATATTTGGTAGAGATTACAAGCTGACCTTGGCAGCTGCCCAGCAAGCGCATGGGAGGCGTGGGTTGCTTGGTGTTGCCGTGTTTGCGGCCATGCACCTCCAGCTTAGCCATTCGGAGAGGTGGGATGCTGAATTGAAGGAGAGAAGAGACTGGTAAACAGCAAGGCGGTAGCTCTTGGTCATTCAGGGCTAGGGACGAGGCAGGAAAACATGCTTTCAAGATGAGCCTGCTTTGCAGGGCTGTGTAGGCTGTCGCCTCTGAGATATCAGCCTCCTCTTCTCGGTCATTAGCCCATGCGAAGCTTTCCTCCTCCTCTCCCCTGGCCCTGACAACATCTGAACTGTGTGTGCTTGTTTGCAGAGGCTCACCAGTGTCGAAACGATGAATTCAGCTGCAGCTCGGGAATGTGCATTCGTCTTTCCTGGATGTGTGATGGTGATAACGATTGCCGGGACTGGTCTGATGAAGCAAACTGCACTGGTAAGCACTTTGATGTGATCAATAACCTTCTGGTGCAAACACTCATTACTTACAGCCGGAGGTACTGTAAGACATCAGCCAACGTCTTGTGCCTCAGTTTCCCTGCTTGTTAGCTGAGCCACCCAGCAGGGCAGCCGGGCAGCCTGCAGCTCAGCTCAGGGTGATGTAAAGCTCCGAAAGCAAAGGGTTTCTTTCCTCCAGTGCCTTCAACAGGCCTTAGGGCTCGCTGTGATTTTGCTGACAGCTTTGCGATGCTCGCACACTGATCCAGCTTTGCTTTTTAACTTGCGAGATTGCACCGACTTGCGTGCGTTGCTGCGGTGGCCGCAGGGCCGTCCCCCTTCTTCGTACCAGCCAGCGGTGGCCGTGCCTTTGAGGCTCCATTGAATGGGGAAGCAGGTCTGTGGCTGCCGGGCAGCCGGAGGATACTTCTGCACAAAAAGGGCTCCCTTGTTGCACGGAGGCAGCAAGCAGGCCAGTGTGTGCTGATCACATTTCACAGCTTGAACTCTGACCATTTTCTTGCCATTAAATACGTTGCAGAAAACTGGCATGTTCTTTGCAGCTTCTCCGCAATTAATTGATCTGAAGGAGAAGCAGATTTGGTTCGGGAAGTGGCTCCTCTTCTAGCAACCTCGCTTTGCTCCATGGGTTTGGAAATCTAAAGAGGGTGTCATGAGTATGGAGTGACACATGGAAGACCCGCCCTTGGTTTTGTTTACAACTCATGTTGATGCAACCTGGTTGCCAGAAATAGCATTGTTCCTAGTTTACGCCTCTCATGCAGCAAGTCCTACACCCATGAGCCTTGTTCTCTATTTGCAGTTGAAAGTCACAGTACTCAACTGTCCTCAGTACCACCGTGTAAAACTGATGTCCCTCAGCAGTGTCCTAAATTTAACACCCAGATAGAGCCCTTTCCTCATTAGAAAAGCCAACAGATAACAATGTATTGGTCTTTTCCATTAAAAAAACCCAAACAAACAAAAAACCAAAAAACCACCACGCCAAAAATCTAAGTATTTGCATGAGAAGAGAGTTCTGAGAGTAAGCAGCGCTTTAGTCCATCAGTGAAAGGCATGAGATCGTACCTGTAAAGCATTACACAGGAGAGTTCAGATCACAGCAGTGGTTTCCACGCCATGTGGCTGAGATCAGCCCATCAGAGCAGACGGGCTGATGCGGCCAGGGGAGCCCTGCGGGGACCACGAGAGCCCCCGGGGATACCGGCAGCGGCTTCGCTCCGGCTGCAGCCCCGGAGCCACTGGGCAGCGGGGCTGGCTGCTGTTGTGGGGCTCTGGCACGAGGATCTAGGAGATCCCTTTCAGGTCTCCGAGCTCCTGCGTGCTCTTCCCCTGCGGCATTTGCCATGCCTCGGGCATACGGGGTTTATAGCGTGGCACTGGGGATCCTGGTCGTTAGTATTCCGAGTGCGCAGCTATATAAGAAGGTTTAATTTATATTGGTATCACTTATCTCTCATATGAGTTTCTCTGGAGAGAATTACTACAGGAAAGGAACTGCTTCAAAAAGCATATCGGGTGTGTGAAGCCTAAAGTTGAAATTATCTGAGAGGATCACAATTATTTGAGAAACATTTCATCTGACTCCACCAGCTGCTATTATTGCTCTTATCTAAAATAATTACATTTCACACTGAATACCTAATAGAATATTACTGCCACAAGATTGTAGTATTTTGAAATATCTGCATGCGCATGTCACTTGCTAACCTAAAATTCAGTAGCGTGCAATTTAATTAAGTTGAACATTGCTTTTCTTCTCAATAACGATGAGTGCTCTCCTGGTTGAAGAGTAGTATTTGTCTCTAAAGTGACAACATAGCCTAGGTTTCAACCAGGATACCCCAGAGGAAGATATTTTTGTGACAGGAGCCTAAAGACAGCCAGGGCCCTACTCCCTTGGAAACCCAAGGAAAACTCTATTTCTAATTTGCTTTGGCAACACGGAAAAGCCTTGCCTGCCTTAATTAAAGGCTGTCTCTGAGTCTGTCCTGCCCTGCACGGGGGACCCTGCCGCTCCGCCAAGGCTCGCTTGCTCGCTGTGATGTTTCTTGCCATCTCTGGCAAGACACCACCAGCATCACCTTTGCCCACACACACCAAGGACCGAGATCAAAGGGAAAGAGGCTCCTGACTTTGGGAGAGCTTTAGGAGGGCTCGCTAGCCTCCAAAAGCCATCCCTGAGGCACAGCAGGCTGGTGAGCAAGCACAGCACGGAGAGGAAAAGACCACGGTGTGACCCAGGGAGAACCCGGACTCCCGGCAATCTCTTGCCTGGGACCCACGGGGTGGTCGCCTGCTCTCTGGAGCTGTGCTCAGTGCTGGGACCTGCCATGGCATAAAGTCCTGGTGCAGGCGGAGGGAGCAGGGGTGCGTGGTGGCAGGGCCCAACTCAACGTGCGCTGCGACTCAGTGGGGATGTGGCAGCACCGCACGCTCAGGCGGTCTCCCCGGCTCTGGTTTCAGCAGTATATCACACCTGCGAGGCCTCCAGCTTCCAGTGCCAGAACGGCCACTGCATCCCTCAGCGCTGGGCCTGCGACGGCGATGCCGACTGCCAGGACGGCTCCGACGAGGACCCTGCCAACTGCGGTAATGCATGCTGTGTGCGGAGGGGGCTCTGTCACAGGGCGGGAGGGATTTCTACAAACTCGCTGATATAAACCTGCAGCAAACTCGGGGGGGACGATTCCCATCCCTCCTAAAGCAGGCAGACACAGGGAGAAGGCAAACGGGGCTGTGCCATGGCTTTTTGTAGCTAACTAAAGGCAGCTTTAAAAAAAAAAAAACCACACAACATCCACCCAATTCTGAATTTCAGAAAAAAAGTGCAATGGCTTCCAGTGTCCAAACGGCACTTGCATCCCAACCAGCAAACACTGCGACGGCATCAACGACTGCTCCGACGCCTCGGACGAGCGGCACTGTGGTGAGTACCGGAGCTGCGGGGAGCTGGCGGGGCCCTGGCAGTGAGGGCTGACAGCCTTCACGGCCTGCCAGAGCCTGTCTCACTGGGAGACAAGCCCTGGTGAGATAATAGGAAAGCCTTAGTTAGCATTCACAAGCCCCCTGGGAAATCAGCTGGTCTGCGAGTGTCAGCAAAAGGCACAGTAGGCAGGGTTGTGATGGATAGGGAGGGCGCACTGTCAGGAGCCGTGTTCAGGGAGGTGACCAAACCCTTCCTGACACCTGTGCCAACCCGCTTGCACCCTGACGCGTTATCGGGCGAGGGCAGCCTGTGCAGGGACAGAGCTCGAGCGATTTGTCTTGGAAACTTTCTGTAACTTCCTGAAATCCGGCTGCTGCACTCAAGCCTGTGCAGATCACAGTGGGTGGCATTCCTGCTGCCCAGGACGGCAGAGGTGCCATCCCCTCCCCTCCTGACCTCCCGTTTCTCCAGAACCCCTGTGCACCCGCTACATGGATTTCGTGTGCAAGAACCGGCAGCAGTGCTTGTTCCACTCCATGGTATGCGATGGCATCATCCAGTGTCGAGACGGATCAGATGAAGATGCCAACTATGCTGGCTGCTGTAAGTGTGATATTGTGCATCTTTGCAAAAGGAGGGTTGGACAGAGAATGAAACCAGAGGCATGGAGAGGAGAGTGCATTCCCCAGGGTACCAGAAAGCTGCCAGACATCCTAAGAGGTGGCTCTCGACTGTAATGATCTGCTTATAAATCCATGATTGCCTCTGAGTGTGCTCCTTCTTCCTCCTCAACGATCAGCTTCCCTCAAGCCCTTGGTCTTTACACTAAAACTCTGATGTCTCTCTGTGCCACCCCTGCAGCCCAGGACCCCGAGTTCCACCGGACCTGCGACCAGTTCAGCTTCCAGTGCCAGAACGGCGTCTGCATCAGCCTGGTGTGGAAGTGCGACGGCATGGATGACTGTGGCGATTACTCTGACGAAGCAAACTGTGGTGAGCCGTACCTCAGGGTCTCTCGTCACCGTAGTTCCAGCCTCCTCTGAATTTCAGGAGCATAGAGTACTGGCTTTTTCGTGTTTTGCATATGCACTCATGTATATATACATATACGTGTGTGCAGCATTCCACTGGCACATTGAGGCGTGTCTTACATGGAGATCAGTATCATTTCCCTCATATTGCAAGTAGGTAGACTGAAGCACGCTGAAAATGCAATACGGCTGGCACATCCTTGTGCTTGACTAAGTCATATGTGACCATATTTACTCCACAGATCCCCAGCCTACAGCAGACAGGCAGTTTTCAGCCAAACTCAATATTTACCACTGTTCCCCGGGTAGCTGTAGAAGCTGTACCCAGCCAGACGAAGCAGCTGCGTCTTCATTTCAGAGTTGCATTTCTGCCATGCTGTGTCTGAATTTCGCTGTCGGCTCTGGTTCTCAGATCATAGGTAGTGTCTGGCCATGAAGCACCGAGCACACAGACATAATAGTGGTGGCAACAGGATAGCGAGGAATGGGGATGCTGGAGATGAAGAGAAAGGACCCTACCTGTACTGCCCGGGGGAATAAACAGGGTGATGCTCTTGGGACCAGCCGTAGCCTGGCCTGAGACGCTCCCACACCTCAGCTGTGCTGCAGACTAGCGAGATAACGCTAGGACTCACTCACAGCACTCTCCTCTCATTGTCAGAAAACCCGACAGAAGCCCCAAACTGCTCCCGGTACTACCAGTTCCAGTGCGGGAACGGGCACTGCATCCCCAACCGGTGGAAGTGCGACGAGGAGAATGACTGCGGGGACTGGTCCGATGAGAAGGAGTGCGAGGGTGAGGGCATACGGCGCTCTGCTCTGCTCGTGAAAGCCCTGGCCGAGGCTGGGCTGCGGCATGCCAAAGGACCGCTCTCAGCATCAGCTGCTTTCTCGCAGCGGTGCTTAGGGCAGCCTGCGCCAGCCCCCGTGGCTCCGAAAATCCCCCGTGAATGGGCTGTGTGTGCACTCGTGCATCTTTTTTACTCTGTGTTTTTGGAAATCCCAATTAGGAGCTGTGCAGATACCACACAGATGAAAACATTGGGCTTGTAATGCCTTGCCTGCTCCCCACTTCCCCCCGCTGATAGCGGCTTTCAGGTCTGTCGGGAACAGGCACAGCTTACAGCCCGTACGCAGGAGCGGGCCTCTCAGATCAGCTCTGCACGGTGTGTTTTTAGGTTCTCCGGTTCATCCCATTACTACATCGATCCCACCGACGTGTTTACCTAATCACTTCCGATGCAACAGCGGTGCCTGCATCATGAACAGCTGGGTCTGCGACGGATACAAGGACTGCACCGACGGCTCCGACGAGGACGCCTGTCCTACTTCACGTAAGCTTTTCTCTTCCTTAGCCCTTTCCTTTTTCTCTAGGATCACATCTGCAAGGACCGCTGGCCTTCCAGTCGCAGAGCCTTGCCAGATGACAGGGTTAAATTACGCTGTGGTGTAAAAACCCACCGTCTCCTCTCTCCCTGGGGTCAGACCTCCTGCCACCAGCTGGGACACTGCTCCAGCCCCACAGGCAGCATGAATTATTGTCACAGCAGGTCCCTGCTCAAATGCCATCGTGTCTCAGGCTGCGTAGGGGCACGGAGAGCAGGGCTGCAGGGTGCGTTTCCAGCTCACGCCTATGCTGAAGGTAAAAGCGGGTTTTCTCTCGCTGCGGTTCTTGCTAAAGGCCTGTCGAGCTCCGAGTCGGTGCAGGGCATTCCCTGCAAAGCAGTTGCTTTTCCAGCCCTCTGCAGTCAGGAGAGAGGATGGCTTAGGCGTCATCCCAGCAGAAGCCATTTACCTGCTAGATGGGAAGAGATTGCCATCTAGTGGAGTCGGGACCTGGGGACAGGTTTTGGTCCCTCCTGGTGGCAGTGGCAGCCTGGCCATGCTTTGGGTGGGTTCCTCACTCCCTGCTGTGTGCAGGACCCAACGTGACGGCCACCTCCCCGGCACTCCCGGGACGCTGCAGCAGGTTCGAGTTCGAGTGCCAGCAGCTGCACAAGTGCATCCCCAACTGGAAGCGGTGCGACGGCCTGCGGGACTGCCAGGACGGCACGGACGAGAGGAACTGCCGTAAGTGCGGGGCAGGGAGAGCGTCTCGCCTGGCTCTTTCCCTTGGGAAGCTCTTTGTGAGGACTGGGGAGCCCCTGAGGAGTTTTACTGCTGGTGGAATCTGTGCAGTAAATGCAGCATCACAGTAAAAAAGGGGAAAAAAGGCCAGACAACCAGTGGCCTTCCCATTAGAAGTCCAGCTGTTGTTTTCAGTGGGATAAGCTTCAGGTTCTTCTGATGCCACCATGTGTGATCATGCCAGAAGATGCAGCCAGAACGAGATAACCCTATGACTGATACACTCTGTCTGGACTCCATCCCTGACATGCAGCTACCCCAGCATCATGCCTGCTTTTGAACTAGCACTGGGACTGCAAACAGCCCAGTGCTGGCGAGGGAACTTTCCTGCCTTGAGTCCTGAAACCGTTCTGCCTCTTTCAGCTACTCACAGCACCCTGTTGTGTCCTAATGGTTATAAATGCGAGGACGGAGAGGCCTGCATTATGGTGACAGAGCGGTGTGATGGATATCTGGACTGCTCAGACAGCAGCGATGAAAGGAACTGTACCGGTAAGCAGCAGCCCTCTCCCGTTTCTCATGCCCTGCTCTGTGTTAGCATGTAGAGGTGTTCTCCTGGTTACATGCCCTTTCGTTCACAACATCCTAGACATATCTGCCTCTGTTCAGTTGTCCAAGCTACATCCTCACCCATTTATAACCAACTGGGACAAACTTTCTGGCCAGTTTCTACAATGACAACTTGTCTCCTAGCAGCCTCAGACACAGAAAAACAACTTTAGGACGGTAGGAGCAAAGCTGTCTATTTTACATGGCCTACGAGTGAAGCAATAGTCTCTGGCTCTGTCCTCCTTTGCAAGGTGACCCTGGGAGCCATGGCACATGCCCCGCCACCATCACTGGTCCTCCCACCCTGGCCTTCGGTGGCCCCGCGGAGGCAGGCGGGACGCATGCCACAGCCCACCCTGGGCAGATAACGGCGATCAATGGCTGTCTCTGGCCAGCCATGAGATTCAGCCGCTTTCCTACTGAAGTGCTTGGGGGTTTGAGCATCAATCAGGTTTTAGTTCTTTAATTAAATATTGATCGGGAGAAGCTAGCAGGTTCAGGGGAGGGGGAAGGAGCTGCCGAGATTCACGGCTCGGCTGCTATGCCAAGGGGAACCCATCTCTTTTCCCTCGGATAGCTTGCCTTGCCCTGCCTGTCCACAGACCCGCATGCCTGCTGGGTTTCATTTCCAGTTGGTTAGGGAAAGCGAAGCAGCAGCAGTTTGGCTGCGCTCCACTTGGTTTCTGTACAGCACTGGCAACGAAGCTGAGCACCCGAGCGGAGCCAGGCCACAGCGCTTGGATGTGGACTCTGACGCACGGTCCCCGGAGGGAGAGAGCAGGGAATGGCCTCGCGGGAGCAGGGCATGGATTTGGGCCGTTTCAGATACGCGCCTCCAGTCCCCACCACTGCCGGCGCTGGATCTCACGGTGCTATTATCCTCTGAGTGCCTCTCCCAAGGTCAGGCGGTGGTTCAGCCGCAGAGCTCGTGTCAAGGCAATCCCCAGACTCCTGCCTTAATTACCAGCCTTCACTTGGGTCCTTCTGCTGAACACAAGATGTGATAAGGAAAACCACACAAAGAAAAGCCCTGGATGGCTTACAGTGACAGCACAGATTCATCGCATGAGTAGAAGAGCGACTTCGCTTGCACTGATCAGTCTGTACTCATACACTTCCAATTTCACCAACAGCCACACTTTATGTTTCCTTGGGGGGAAGGGGATGCTGGCATGATGCAGCATAAAGACAACCAAGACATTTTGGGGAGAACTAAGAGCACCAGGGGTATGTTCCTGCTCTGAACTGCCTTCTGAAGAGCCCGCTCTTCTCCGCTGATAACGTCTGCCTAAATTACATGTCTAATTTGGATGGTACAAATCAGTCATATTCGGTCACATTACTGTTTCTACCTCCACATGATGTCTGTGCTATGAACGTAACCCTTGTTTCTGTTCTGGGCAAAGGGCTTGTTTCCCTCCGGTAGACTTAACTTTTCCCCTTGCCTGCTTAGATGACACAATCGTGTACAAAGTCCAGAACCTCCAGTGGACGGCCGATTTCTCCGGCGATGTCACCCTGACGTGGGCTCGGCCAAAAAGAATGTCCTCGACCTCCTGTGTCTACAACGTCTATTACAGGTACACCACCCATGACACTGCATGACCCGTTGCTATTCGTATCAAGTAAAGGCTAGGAGAAGCATGAGCACAGGTTATTGGTGTGCCCATGTTACCAGCAAAGTACTATACAGAATCGGGCCTGAACGCCTGAGAGCTGGGGAATCTAGTTCTGCTTGGAAAATCTTCTAATACTTAGTTGCAAAGGAAGCCCAAAATAGCTGTAACTAGGGGGCACTTGTAGAGAGCTGTGTTTGTTTCCTCCTTGACTGTTTACTCAGACAGTAATATGGCTATATTCAGTGCTGGTTTTTGGCTTGGGTCTTGTCTTTGTGGGACCACTAGCAACGAGAACAAAGTCAAGAAATTAGAGCACAGCAGTTATAGAAAACCTCAGAGGATGGCGCTTACAAGTCGCCGAGTTATGTTTAGTTCAGGCTTTAAAAGAGCATCCTTTCAAGCAGGTGGTGTGGTTTTACTGAAAAGGAAACTAAGCAGTAAGCTCTTAACTTACAGATAGATGGTTTCACCTTTCGTTACTAAACACCGTCCTGACCGGAGGGGTGTGACTCTCTCATGCAGGACGGTTGGTGAAAGCATTTGGAAGATTTTGGAGACCCACAGCAACAAAACCAATAGCGTTTTGAAAGTCCTCAAGCCTGACTGTACCTATCAGGTGAAAGTCCAAGTGCAGTGTCTCAGCCGAGTCTACAACACCAACGACTTCATCACCCTCCGGGCACCTGAAGGATGTAAGCAGACCTGCACGGTCGTACCAGTGACCTGATGCATTCCGCTTTGGCTTAGAAAGTAGATACCGGGGAGGTATCCCCGTTACAAACAAAAGGAGTCTTTCCACAGGCCTGGGAATTGTGCTGGACTGGGAAAGAAAGCTGCGGGTTCCCTGCCTAGCGTCAGTCCTGCGCCGAGTCACCCACCTGCCCTCTTTCTTGCCCATGACTTAGTGGTTTAGTATCACTGGGAAGTTCATCTCTTCTCACGGTGCAGTGAGGAGCCCATGGGACTGCTCAGTACTGCACGCAAGGAGCAAGATCTTTCTAGCTGCAGAGTGGAGGTCAGATTAAGGAAGGGATGGTAAATAAAGCCAAGAACTTAGCAAAATCCTAGCTTCACCACAGTCACTAAAAAGGCTTTATTGCTGCAGAGGGGAGCAAAAGGGACCCAGGACACAACTGCAGGAAGATGACATCTCCCATGGGCCAGGACAGCTTGACCATTCCCCCTCTGTCCCAACCTTTCAGGGAGCCCCCGCTTTTCCCCATGTGATCCGGACACAGCAACTGCGACTGTCACTAACAGCTCTGTTTCTCTCCCTAGTACCAGATGCTCCCTTTAACCTTCAGCTATCCCTGAAAAAAGAAGCTGAGGGCGTGGTGACGGGCTGCTGGAGTCCCCCCGTGAACGCTCATGGCCTCATACGGGAATTCATCGTGAGTCTTGCTGCCCAGCGTGGCCGAGTCCAGATCGGTGGTGGGACAGGGAAGGCTGCTGAGGGCAGCTTGCCTTTCTGAAGACAGCTATCTCTGCAGAGGGGGTGGGCCAGGAATAGGACATTTCGTAGAGGAAATCTGCTGACAGCATTGGGCAAGTTGGGAGGAGAAATGCTGTAGGGCTGTAGGCGATACAGCCCTCAAGTTGACATTTTCATTTCTGGCTCCCTTTCTAAGCTTTCGTACTTCTTTCTACTGACATTTTGACACAGAGGGACCTGTTACCCTGTGGTATTGTTGACTGTGGAGCCCTCATCCCTTGTTTTGGTGCTCCTAGGTGGAATACAGCAGGACTGGATCCAAGGAGTGGTCGTCCCTTAGAACCACCAAGAACTACACTGAGATCAAGAATTTACAGGTCAACACGTTATACACAGTTAGAGTGAGTATTTTCAAAGCTCTATGCATGCTCTCATTTCTTTTCACTAGATATTCTAAGTCCTGCGCAGGCAAGTACTTGCTAAAAAGGTATGTTGTTACAATTCTGCCCTTTAATGCCAACCCACAATGGGGGCTTGGCATTTGCACTGCTAATGTATATAGTTTCAAGGCCTGAATTAAGGCCCTTGATTTGCTCCCTCTCCCAGAAGGCCAGGCTGTATTATGAAATCTGCGCTACTAATTGCCCATTCCAATGTCACTGCAATTGCACCGGATCTGGGCCAGAGATAAATTTGGTCCTGACCGTATCACTGGGAAAAGAAGCAGATGTGCCTGTGGGGAATGTATGCACGTGGGAGAAGCTGGGTAATTATAGACAGAACTAATAAGAATAGGAAATGAAAGTCTGCACGTTGGGCCCTGGGAAACGTATGCTCTGCCATTGTCCATCCTACCTGTGCTGAAAGAGCGTGGCTTCTTGGGGGAGTTCACTGGGAGGTGGGATAAACCCCTCTCCGCGCCCGTGAATCAATGTTATTCTCACACTCGCTTGGAGCGAGTCTTTCCTTCCTTGGTATTCCTTCCCATACTAATCTGTTCCCAAATAAATCTTTGGAACTGGATTCAGCACTCGCATGGACTTCACCGGCATGGTTCTTACCTACGCTACGGTCGATAGAGTCCAAAGCTCCCTGTCTTGATGGACTCCTCATAAAGATCTCATAAAAGAGTGGTTATCTGCAAAGAGGATGCACCTCCCTCTTCTTAGATTCCTTTAATTGACTTAAAGTAGCCTGCTTTATCTCTGTAATAAGCATTTTATTGCCAAGTAATTAAGCTATTGTTTGCTTCAAAGTCCTTTTCCCATGAGCTCCGCCATGTCCGTAACCTTGCTCTAACCTCGTTCTCTGTTTGCGTTATACAATGTTGGCGGCGTACCTTTGTTCATATTAACTAACCCTCTTATTTGAAAAGGTTGCTGCAGTAACTAGTCGAGGAGTGGGAAATTGGAGTGATTCCAAATCCATAACCACCATAAAAGGCAAAGGTAAATGTTGTTGTTTCAGTCAACAGCACGCATAACCACCTCCTCCTTTATTCTTCCCTATTAAGCATTTTACACTATTTAACAACTTTGCTGTACCATTTCGCTTAACTTGATCTGCCTCAAAGTTCAGTGGCAAGTCTGAACGGGTTGCTGACTCTTCCTCTGAACTCGGGCACGTAGGATGGAGGTACAGCCCTGGAAGTGGGTGAGAAGCCTGTCCAGAAGGTGCCCCTCTCTCCTGGACTGCAGGTGGATTCCCTCTGACTTGTGTAGGCTAGGTCCTACCTTTGGATAGGCGAGACACATTACCACTAACTCCTTTGCTGTCACTGGCTGAAAGGGTGCTTGCTCATTCTTCTCCCTCTTAGGTTATGATTATGATGGTTTCTGCATCTCACGTACATTAGACCACTAAAAGACCACTAACGCTCCCAACAAACTACCACAACATTACAGTAGATAAATTCAAACAACACAGTAAATCATTTCCCTCCAAACTGGTTTTAAAAAAGCCTTTTGAAATCATTTGTATTCATGCCAAGTTTTTCTTCCAAACCTACATTCTGATGTCAAAATTGTCTGCTGATTTGTTAGATTAAAAGTGCATCCTCACTATGTTGACAAAGGAAAGAAAGAAAACACCATGCTACTAAAATTGCAGGATTCAGATAATATAAAGTACATGAGTACCTGATGGTCAGAAAAACAGAGGTAGAAAGAACCGTAACGACTTTCATGTCAGGTTTTGCCTGACCGTTTGGCAGCTGTCCCCACCAATAGCTCCTAATCTCCCTCACCAGTTCCTCTGAAGGCCAGAAGCTGTTAACTGTGATATGAGCCCGTGCCACTGAGTTCAGAAGTAAAATACCTGTGTGCAGACCTCTCTGCTTCCAGCCTGTGCCGAGCAAGGCACAGATAAGGCAGCTTTTAGATGGTTAACTGAAAAGATGATGGAGGTATGGCATGTCAGTGCCTTCTCTGAGAGGCATGTGTCTTAGAGACAGGCAAGGTTGGGGCTGCAAAGGTGGGGGGTTCCTGGTCTGAGAGATGGTTGTCATAATGAAAGCCTGTATTTTACCTGTCCCCTCTCGATAAGTATTTGTATTTCTTTGTGCTGCGGTAACAGCTGTTTCTCCCTTTCTTTCCTTCCAGTCATTCCTCCACCTGTCATACACATAGAGAGCTACAGCGAGGACTCCATAAGTTTCAGCCTAAAAATGACTACTAATATCAAGGTAAATTTTTTACCTTTACTTCTGAAACTAGAATAAAGAAAAAAAGGCCTGCGTGGGGTAAATGATAAATACAGGATGGGATAAGCTGTCACCCATTTCAGTATTGCAATTACTTTTTGAAACTAGTTATTTCATGCCAAATCATTTCTTACTACCCATCAACCGTCCCAGCTCTCTTAATTAGGAAGGGAAATACAATGCAAAGATTTCACCAGTGACTCTTTCACTGCATGCAAAAACAGCTGAACTGATAGTTCGTATTGTGTGCCCTTGCTGCTTGACAGGTCAGCGGTTACGTTGTGAACATCTACTGGACATTTGATACACACAGGCAGGAAAAAAGGACTCTGATCATAGAAGGAGAAAAGTCCATCCAAAAAGGTAAATTCTGTGCAAAATGTAAAATTCTGCTTTAGGCAACACCAAACAGAAGGTTTTGCGGAAGGCTACAGGATTTTTATTCTTTTTTTTTTCTTTTTTTTTGCAACAGAGTAGTTTCTATTTAGGAAAAAATAAATCTTGAGAGGACAAACTAGCAAATTCTTGGCCTCTCTTCTTAGGACTTGGAGATTTCAAGCAGATTTGGGATTTATTCCCCAGAGCTGCACTAGCCTTTTCTCATCACACGGGATTTTGTTTGTGGTTCCTTATCTACTCTGCAAAAGGTCAACCATTGCTTGGGCTTGTATACAGTACATGTCCCTATTAATCAGATTACTTTCTGGTTTGGAAAAATCACTGGGTGTGCACAGTCTAGATATGGGGAAAGCATCCCAATACAGAAAAGCGCAGGCTAGGTTAGATACCAGAGTCCCAGGTGCTTCTGCATAAAGGGAATTACTCAAAATGAATCGAAACACAAACCGAGAGGCAGGCTCCTGTCTAAGATTGTTTGATGCTGCTGACCATTTCCTAGTGCTCTCATCCTGCCATTGCAGTACTTTGCCTCACCTAATAGTGCACGTTTCTTTTCTTGCTCAGTGGCAAATTTGACAGCACACACCCCCTATGAAATTTCTGCTTGGGCTAAGACGGAGCTGGGTGACAGCCCTCTGTCTTTTGTACACGTGGTGACCAGTGGAACAAGACCTGCATCACCAAGTCTCAAAGCCAAGGCCATCAACCAGACTGCGGTGGAGTGCAGCTGGACCGGACCGAGGAATGTCGTAAGGCACCGACTCTCTTTTCCCACCAGCCAGGACAGAGTCTAGCTCAGAGCCTCAAAACACAAGCAAAATCTTAAAACAGAATTATTTGTAGGGATTGACTTGCAAGGCCCTGAAAATTTTATGCTCAAAAAACAAGGCAAAGCACCTGCTGCCCCTTAAACAGAAGCAAGGAAAGCTCTCTTGTTGTCTATTTGTTAGTCACTGATCCAGTGGAGAAGTGGCTGAAATACAGATAGCATGATGCTCCAGTGGTCTTTCAGTTGACTGCTGTATCATCAGAGCTGAGCCCAGGATTTATGGTGGGGAAAGCAGCAGCAAGTGGGCAGACTGAACCTGAACTTGAGCAGGAGAGAGTGCCCAGAGGAAAAAGGGTCTTTGCATCATGTCCCTAAAAACCGACAGCCAGTGAAAGTTTGGGTAGGAGCTCTGGCCCTTGCCAAAATCTGTACCGTCCCTGTTGTGCTCTTCCTCCGCAGGTCTATGGCATCTTCTACGCCACATCCTTCCTAGAGCTGTACAGAAGCCCTCACAACACCACCACAACCTCCCACAACATCACTGTGATCGTGCAGCGGGACGAGCAGTACCTGTTTCTGGTAGGCTCACTTTTCTGTTCCCCCTCCTACCTGCGCTGCAGGCTGTAGTTCGGTACCGAAGGGTGTAGGCACAGTATTAACCGCTGTGTCATCCCTTCAAGGTCCGTGTGATGTCTCCCTACCAAGGGCCACCGTCCGACTATGTCGTGGTGAAGATGATCCCTGACAACCGGCTTCCCCCTCGGCACCTCCACTCCGTGCACACCGGAAAGACGTTCGCAGTCATTAAGTGGGAATCGCCCTACGATTCGCCTGACCAGGACATGGTAATATCTCACAGCACCTTCTCCTGTCCCTTTGCATGCAAAACCCTGGCTCAAAGACAGATCCCTGCCCTGCTGCTGATGGAGAATTGAGTCTGAGATCAGGTCTGCCCTCCATCTAAATAGTTGTTGTCAAGATGCTGATGCCTCCGGGACCTGCATTTCCTCTCTTCACAGTACTGGCCATTAGCTCTATACTATAACATTCACGCTGCATTTAAAAAAGAGTCAGGTCTGGGATATCTTTTGCTGGCTGAGTCTGAAAGCAAACTTGAGCATGTGCTGAGACACCATTCTGAGCTTCAGCTTTGCCCTGGAGTCCGGCCTGGCCGGTGCCTGAGGACAGCCCTCACACCAGCAGGACAGGCGTCGGGCCAGCCGGGCTGCGGGCTCTGCCTCCCGCTCCAGCCGCGCCGGCGCAGCCCCAACAAAGCCCGCTTCTGTTTTCTGGCCTGCTGGCGTACAGTCAGGTCTCGCTCCGTTGAAGGCGAGTCATTTTCTCAGCAAGCTTTCTGCTCCTATTCTGGTCCAGAGACTTTAACAGCAAAGGTTTAAAGGTGTGTATCTTCCCAACAAAACTGGAAACTTTGACAGGGCAGGAGTTTGCATTGCATCCTTGTGATTCATTACGAAATACAACCTGAGATTTCCTCCTGCCCTCATCTGTTCCAGTAACTGCATTTTCTCTATCTGCAAATACTGATCTCGGGCAGGGATCCTGCTAGTCCAGCAAAAGGCTTGAAATCTTACTTTTCAGGCTTTCTGTAGAGTGCAGGCATGGTTTAATTTAAATTTTGTCCCTTCGCGTCTAACGTCCTACCGTTGTATGAGATTGCTAGCAAGTCTGCAGGAAAGTAAGATCTTTCACTCTGTGTGCCTTTCCTCCCCCTCCAGTTATATGCTGTCGCAGTTAAAGATTTAGTAAGAAAAACAGATAAAATCTACAAAGTGAAAACCCGGAACAGCACGGTGGAGTACACCATTAAGAAACTTGAACCGGGAGGCAAATACCACGTGATTGTTCAACTGGGAAATATGAGCAAAGAATCCAGCATGAAGATCAACACAGGTAAAGGAAAGCGTACTCCTGGGTGGGTGCCAGGGCGAGTCCTTGCAGCGCTGTCCACTAGAGGGAATCCAGCACCCATCCCACGCACCATCCATCCCACCGCTCTGCTGGGTGGAGGCTACAGTAGTGTTTCTGCATCGCTTAGTCCTCTCCCACAGCCAAAGCCCAATTCTGAGAGGCCTCCCTGCAGCTCCCAGGGAAGGCAATTAAACCCCCGAACAACAGCAGCGGAGAGGAAGCCTCCCAAATGATAGCCGGGGAGTTTTTCTCCTGCCTAGATGGAGATGGGAAAGGCACCCGTGTTTGGCTGTGTAGACACCATGAAGTACCCTAACGGTCCTACCATAAAAACCCACTGAAAAACTCCTACCAGATTACATGCCACAGTATCCTCTCCTCCAGTACAGCCCTTTTCTAAGCAGAGTATTGTGCCGATCCCTAAAAAATACGAAGTTTCAGAAGTGACCCCATTGCTGTTTCTCAGCCAAAAGAAAACTGTCACCAGTGTTAAAACCTAACCCGCCTGCCGTTTTTTCTCCATTGCAGTTCCACTGTCTGCACCGGACGCCTTAAAAATTATAACAGAAAATGACCATATTCTGCTTTTTTGGAAGAGTTTGGCATTAAAGGAAAGTAATTTCAATGAAAGCCGGGTAAGTTGTGCTGTCTCTCCCATCCTACGGGCAGTGTTTCAGAAAAACCTAGAGCAGAGTCACCGCAAGGCTCCTTTCACAGACTCTTTGAAATACACTTGTACGCTCTGCTCCCCTAAGTGTCCTTGATGAGCCCTATACACAGAGCTCACTTCAATTCTTATCATGACTAAGGCACTAAAGCTGATAGATCCAATCTGTCACCTTTTAGGAACATAATTATCTTCTTGAAAAAGGTCAGCTGTCACACGTGTGAAAGGACTGGGAATAGGACGCTGCCCCACCGTGCCAGGAAGCACATCGGTAGCATCTGAGAATTGTCATTATTTAGACTTTGATAGAAAATCTGTGACATGTGCTCTGTTAGGGCCTGGGCAGGTAGCAAACTACACCAAAAAAGCCATCACCGTAACTGGACTCTATTTTGGGTGGTCTCGGGTGGATGCTAAGAACAGAGTGAACCAGACAGACCGAACTCTTCTCTCCTCCCTGAACTGGCCAAGGTCGATGCACACTGACGGATGCCTGGAGGAGGCTCCACATTGCGCTCTCCCAGCTGATAGCCCAACACATTTCATCAAAGCTAGATTCAGGAGGAAAAACAAGTTTCAAAGCCCTGTCAGAAAGAGCAAACCTGACCTCTGCAGCCAAGTGATTTAGGGTTTGTGTCTTTGTTTTCACAACTCTCAGGGTTACGAGATTCACATGTTTGACAGCCTGATGAACATTACTGCTTATCTCGGGAACACGACAGAAAACTTCTTCAAAGTTTCCAACCTGAAGATAGGTCACAACTATTCATTCACTGTTCAGGCCAGGTGCCTGTACAGCGGGCAGATGTGTGGCGAGCCGGCCACGCTTCTCTATGATGAACTAGGAACTGGTAAGTCCCTTGCCTTTTAACATCCTCCTTAACAAAGACTGACAAAAACCTCACAAACTCACTGGAGAAATGTGCTATCCGTTGCTAATGGCACTTCTTTCCCTCTCTCATCTGTAGGTGAAGACTTCTCTGCAACAAAAACCGGCAGATCCACAGACGTCGCTGCCATCGTGGTACCGGTGCTGTTCCTGCTGCTGGTGACCCTCGGGATTGGCTTCGTGGTGCTGTACATGAGGCACAGACGGCTGCAGAACAGCTTCACTGCCTTTGCGAACAGCCACTACAGCTCCCGCCTGGGCTCGGCCATATTCTCCTCTGGAGACGATTTAGGTACGTAGCCCTTGGTTTCATGCAATAGCATTTCAGCACAGCCTTAAGGATGTGAAATCAGTGCAAGACCTAACTTCTCAATCATGCTTTGGGCCACCTTTGGCATAAAAATCTCTATGGATTTGATCTTGTCCTAAGAGCACAAAGATGGCGCAGGATAAATGTTTTTAGCAACTTCGCTTAAACCACTCCCTCTAATACAAATCGGTTAAAACCTGAATATAACAGATATAACAAGCAGGTAAGAGCACGAGCGAGGCCACAATATACTGGTTTTGAGGGCAGTTGTGTGGCCAGCTTCGGTAGCCTGTTTAGTCGTGCCCTGTGAAACGCTAAGGGCAGCATAACAGCGCTCTGGGTTTGTTTTTCAGGAGATGAGGATGACGAAGCCCCAATGATAACTGGATTTTCAGATGATGTTCCCATGGTCATCGCATGAAGCGCATTTCTGACTGTAAAAACCAAATGGTGTAAATATTTTATTTGATAAAAATAGTCGATTGTTTATTTTAAAAATGCACTTTGAGTTGCAATATGTTATTTTTATATGGGCCAAAAAAATTTTAAAAATACACTTTGTAGTAATCAACTGTGAATTGCAGACTAGGTTGGTTTAGTAACAAATTGCTTTGATTTAACATTAATTTAGTCTTACAAGGCTATGCTTGCTGGGCATGCTTTTAAGTCTGTGAGATATTTTCCGTTGACTAAATTGGCTACTCGTTTTATTTTTCTAAGACAAGAATAAATTTATTTAAAAAAATTTCAGGAGATTATATATGTAGAGAGAGATAAGTAATATAGTCCCTGAAGGTTTTGCTTTTACTTTAAAAAAAATCCTTTGGACTTTGTTTTATATGAAAGTATTTTTGTTGTGTTAATTTATTGGGAAATCTGCTTGAGAACAGATTTCCAAAGTCGTCAGACATTGTACACATTATTGTGTAGAACATGTGCCACTTTATCTTGCAAGGCAGTAGTATCTTGGCATCCCCATCATTGTTCTTGCCATGATAATAAAAATCCTTATTTTTACATATTTTCCCCCTTATTAAAAGACCCAATCTTTCAGCAATCTCAGAGCCCAAGTCAAGATACTGCAGCACATACTTCATGTATGAGTTTAGCTTCCTGCTGCCGTACCTATAAGCCAAAAGCATCCCTACCACGCCGTGCTGCCAAGGGCCATGCAAACCCTTGCACGTCGGCGTGGCACGCCACGGGCCATTAGCAGGAGGGTTTCTGGGGCTCTGCCCGCAGGAGAGCGGTTACTCCTGGGCAGCAGCGCTGCAGCGTCCTTTTGCAGTGCTGTGCAAGCACCCAGGCTTTGCAGTTTTGACCCTCACTTTCAGGTGTGCAGTAACAACAGTCCATGCCATGCCCTACCTTCCCACCGCTGCCCAAACCCCTTCAGAGGGCACCTGCAGTTACCGAGCTGCTGACCGTTCCCATCACGCGTGGCCTAATTAATCTATAGTTTACGTCAATAACGTCACTGAAAAAATTTACCACTACCTGAAGTTATAGCGCGCACCTATAAACACACTTCCCAGCTAATCAGGACACCTTTCCTCCGTGGAGCTTCCCTAAGATGCTAATGTGTCGGTGGGACGGAAGGGGGAGCCTCCACTGTGCGCAAGTAGGCAACAGCTTCGCATAGAGATTGTCCACAGTCATACAGAGCAGTAATTACTAAACATCTAAATTCATTTGGTTTACAGCAGGGATTCAATCCTCCTTCGTTAGGATTTCCTATAAGTAGCTGTAGTTATACCTTCGGCTTTAGAAGTAACATATATATACACGCATATATATTATTTTCCCATCACTAGTCGTCTCACATTTCCAGTAGACATAATGCTGTCTACAAAGCTAAGCAGTAGAAATGTCTGGTTAGCATTGTCAAGCATTTTTTGTGATAGCAGAATGTCAATCTCACCACGAATCCGACTACTTGCCAACCCAAGAGCGACGACACGAGCGGATGTTGACGGGTCACGCCTGTCCGTGCTCTATATATGCAAAGCTTCGCACCAGTAAAATACAGCACACTGTCTTGTCACACCATTTTCTTTGTTTAAATCAAAAGTATTTTTGCAGTGTAAATTAAGTTATAATTGCAGTCTTCCTACAGATGAAATGAGAGAGGCCAACTATGTTTTGATACATGACTGATCCATTTAATTTCCCATGCAGAAAATGTATAAAAAGTTGAAGTTCTGTATGGTTTGATACTGTATAGAAATACTAACTCTATTTTCAATTACAGGTGTTATCATTCCCAGTGACAGTTTTTTCCCCCCAAAGCTGGGACCAAACTACAGTCATATTTTTATAAGTAGCAGCGAGCTTGCAGAGTTGCAATATTTTTACCTTGTTAGTAGGTCAGGTGCTGTTCAGGAGTAAAAAATTTTGAGTAAATCAACCCGGTATGTATAGCTCAATTTGCCCAGAAATACAGCTACATAGAGAGACCAGAGTCTGACCCAGAGGCTAAACTATTCTAAAGATATAAATCAAAAGATTTTATACAGGAAAGAAAGCCTAAAAGCAGAGATAAAGAGTGCTGAACTCCTTCTTATTAAGCAAATATTTCTGGCACAGGTAACGGAAAACTACAGAATAGTATCCCAGAAGATGGTACCTCCCCAGTGAGAATTACTACTGGTTAAATATCACTACTCCCGTAGGGTAAATCCTGCTCGAGTATGGCAAGTAGAATTTAGCCCATGTCATGACGCTGTCTGGGAGACAGATGCCAAGGTGGACCCTTGTAACCACTTTATATTCTGCAGAAATCCCGTGGTTGGATGCTTTTGAGCATCAGCTGGGGGACAGGTCGCTTCTGGCCACTCTGAAAGGCTCCTTTGTACCCGTGGCTCGGCGACACTCGTACGGAGCTCAGTCTATTGCCAGCAAAGCATTTTGTTGTAATTCTGTACTCAAAAGCAACACTCCTGGTTACCTGTGCCTCACTAACACAATGTGGGTGGAACAGAGCCCTCTGCGCTCGGCCTGCATAGTCGCCCCTGCGTTGCACTGGGGTTTGGGGGCATTGCAGCAGGCAGGCTCTGTGCAAAGCGGTGTTTACCTTATGTGCACGGGACTGTAATGCACAGGCACACGCTACCCTCTGAGACTTTCCCTGCATTGCAAAAATCACCGCTGTGCTCTCAGCAAAGCAACGTCACAGGGCTAGTGTATTTTATATAGAGATAGAGAACTCCAAGCCCCAGGCAGGGAGCGAGCAGGACAGATGCAGTTCTGGTTAAATTGTATATTTTTATGAACTTTTGAAGCACGGAATCTTGTTCACAGAGACGTATAAGGGGTGGGAGGGTTCTGGTGTAAATATGGTACATGGATGTGGACACATATTTTGTTCTGGTTTTGTTTCAGTAGCCTTATGCAACATGACATGAATCGTTACCCTAACTTTTGGGAGGTGACTTAGGTTTACCTCATAGGAACCTAGTGAAACGTTTGGATCCATAAGGAAAAAAAGGAGTGTGAAAAGTACCCTGGTTAGGAGGAACTTCTTCCAGTTAATTTGTGTTTGCATCCATTGCAGATTTCACTGCAGATGCCTGCTGGTACTCTTAAGTCCATTTGAACAAAAGACTAAAGTTGAACACTAAAATCTGGCGGGGTTTTGGACTGTGAGGTTTGTTTTGCTTTGGCTCGGGTTTTTTTGAGGGTTTTTTTCTGCATTTTTTGGGGGGTGGGTGTTTTGATTTTTGCGAGAAGGACAAGGAAGTGCCATTTTCCAGGCTTGAGATCTGAACGCTCGTTCAAGGTCAAAAAAGTGACACTCTCAGCCTGAATAAGTCACATCACTCCTTTGACCATCGGCTGCCTCCTCTGTAAAATGGAGGTCCCGCAGCGACTCGCACACGCGACCACCTCCGCGGAGCCCAGCACCTGCTCTGGGCACGCACGGGAGCGAGCCGGAGCACGAGCTTACGGCTCCTCTGCTGCTCAGCTGACGGCCTGTACCCCAGGTAAACGCTGAGAGGAATTTCAGAGAGGGGTGAAGCATGTCGTGCTGACCACAGGGGAAAACTGTGCATGCAGATATTTCATATGCAGGATAGCCGGTGTGCTGTAAGTTCGCGCCCCAGCTAACCCTGCCATAACTTGTTCCATGTGCTCCTACCTTCACACAGCATTAGCGGGAGAGTGCTGAATTTTTAGTATGGGGAAAAGGCTATTTTCCTTGGACAGAGATCAAGTTACATATAGATGTATACGAGCGCATACCCAGCCAGAAAGGGGAGGAGAGACCATAGGAGCGTGAGGGAGCACGTGCCATGACAACGCTGGCTACCAACATCCACGCCATCATCTTTTGGCCTCGTGACCAAAGGACCTTGGTGTTTTCAGGTCACCAAATGGTATTGCTTCCTGCTGGTTTCTAGAAACCCTGGAAGAAGTGACTTGAAAGCTGCTGTCTGGGTGGAGAGGGATCTGCCTCACCCAGACAACCAACAAGACAGGATTATTTACTAATCCTGTTTCTAGAGTCACCAAAAGCAGCCCCAAACTTATACTAGCCACCAGGGAAACCTCACCTGAGCCAGCGACGCTCACTAAGCAGCACACTCTTCCCTTGCAGGGCAGATTTCAGTTCTAGGATCTGCATATGCTGGAAATCTCTTTGTAGGGACAGAGAAGTATTTAATTACAAACTTCACTAATTTGCTGGTGGCAATGTAAAACTGTGTTCAGGAAAGACCAAAACAACATTTTCCTAAACAACTTTCAAGTCTCCTTCAAATGGACTTCAGAAGGGAAATCGTGCAATTTAGTTACTCTTGGACCCGGAGAGCATCTTTGTTACTGGAACTAGCCATAACATTTATAATTAATCTCTCAAAACGTGCAGCAGTCTATGAGCAGCCAGGCTATAATGAGTTTTTTAGAGGTAGTGTCAACTTCTAATCTGGTTCCTTAAGTGAAGTTTAATACTATACCATTTGAATTGCTATTCTGTGTCTTTTTTTTTTTTTTTTTCATTCACTGATTTCTGCTATGTTGTTATTGCACAATTTTGAAGGAATTTTTGTCTGTCAATTTTTTTCCACTTAATGATAATAATAAAAATGGACTGGGTAAACAAAACAATTTCTGGTTTCTGAAATTATTATCTAGCCTCTGTGTGTCTAGTGCAATAAAAGGGAGATTTTTTTTCTGAATCGTATTTGATTTTTGTTTTACATTAGAAGGATGTGTTGTATAACCTAACAGGATGATGAGAAACAGAAAAATTGAGCTTTCTGCAGAAGGAGCAGCACAGTCCTACTAGAAAGGTACCACTAGCATTCATAATGCAATCACGTATCTGGCTAGTTCTCAGTCCTTTCCTTCAAGGTCAGCACCAGTCAGTAAGCAACACCCTCAGACACCAGACAACATTTCGAGCCCTCCCGAGCTTCACCTCCATGTTTGCAGAACATCATCTCCAGCGCTAAGCCGGGCTTGCTGCTCACATTGCACATTATTTCCCTGGTTAAAATCCATTTCCACACCACCACGTGGTGCGTTTGCACTCTTCGGCTGTTGCTGTTTGAAACCCTGTGTATGCACGTACACCTGACAGCCAAGCAGCTGAAAGAAAGCAGAATTACTACTCGCAGAGAGAGGTAACGAGCAGGTAGCAGTCTCTTCACACGTACATCATTTTTTAGCCTACATAATTGGAAAGGCAACATGTGAGCTTGGTGGACATAATTGAGGCATACAAGCATCTTAAGTGTTGCACTTCATTAATGTTTAGCTTAAGACAACATTGACAAACAGGCATTCCTTCCTTCCGGTTGCCCCCTTCTTCATGAATGAAGCTGATTTTTCCCTATTGTTGCTGAAATAGATTGCTCCCCCCAGTAGGTACATGAAGTTACACCTCATTCCCATGCACCTACTTTCTGCTAAAGCAGCCAATGTGACTCTAAAGCTTCAGTGCTAAGTGTCACTGAGAGAATCTCGACAGAGCAAAGGCTTGACAGAAAAAAGATCTGTTAATGCCTCCCCTCCTAACAAAACTTGCAGATTTTTATGGGTAGGAAAGATTTTCCCCCTAATCCTTTACTGCCTTCACCAGAACTGTATTTATCAAGTTACCTCGTGATGAACTGAAGAAATATCGCTGTGAGTGACCCAGCTTCTGCTGCCCACCATCCCACTCACAAACCTTTCCCCGGGCTGACTGTGGACTTTCGATATCAAGAACCCACTGGCCCTCACCTGATCCTCATCTTCAGACCCATCACCTGGAGAGCTGCCAGAAAGTCAGAGGTGCAGACTAAACCCACCTGCCCTGGAAGCCTGCACTGGAATTTTTTTCCTGGCTCTTTTCTTTCTATCTTCTCCCTTTTTATTGCTTTTATGACCTTTCCTTATTGTCTAGCCTCTAAATGCAAAAAGCTCTTGAAAGATAAGAGAGTTTCTCGTAGCCTCTCTATAGTACCCGTGCGAGTAGGTATACCCTGCTCTCAAACACTTTAGGTAATGGTATTAGGCAATGACTCCTAACGAATAATGGTATCTGAAATATTGCTGAGCATGTTGGCAGTTCTCAAATCCCAGCTTTGTTCATTACATGTCTTCATTTTCTCTTTGAGACCCCAGTTGTCTCTTGTTTTACATCTGAACCCAAGCGTGCCACAGGAAGCATCCAGCTCTCTTTTCCCCGCTGCTTTCAGGCTAGAGAGTCAGAGTTCTGTGAAGAAACACAGCTAGGTGCTCAGGCATATTTCTCCGAGCCTCCCTTTCCCCATAGCACCCTCTGAATCAAGCACATCTGACAAAGGGGGAGAGGTCTCAGAAGATGCCACTATCCTCTGTGTTCCTTGAAAGCAGGAGACTATGGAGAGGAAAGAGATCCAAGTGAGCATTCCTGCTGCAAAATATTTTTCACCACTACGAGATAGATGCAAACCCATCGAGAAGGAGGAGCCCAACCACCGGAGGAGCTCTGGTTGGAGCACACACGGTGCAAACCCATCCGGGAGACCCGGATCCAGGCTCCCATCACTCTGCTGTTCCTGAAACTACATCTCTCCCACAGCTAACATCGGGGGCTGCTTCCAGCGGACAGACCGCAACCACCGACTTAGGACTTAGCGAGCTGTCTGCAGAAGCAAGGAAACCAGGTGGAAATACAGCAAGGCCAAGACTGTAAAAGCACTTCCCAGCATGGGTTAAGCATTTCACAAAAGAGATGCGCTCTGATCTTGAGAGAGAGCAGCTGAAGTTCTGGCTCGCGGATCCTCTTTTGAGTAAGCAATCCGAGTTTCTTGTGCCAGACTCCTGAACGTTTGTGTTTAGCCTTTCTCGGCAGGAAAGATGAAATAACTGAGGATATTTCACAGCAGAACTCAAGCTGGAATTCGGGACGGAGGAGCCAAGAGCTCCCAGATAGCCCAGCCCCTGCTTTAAGGAGGGAAGAGAGGGTCTGTGGGAAGGAAAGATTCATGCTAACCATCAACATCTTGGCTCCTGCCACAAACCTCTCAACCTGCCAAATGTGGGACGCAAGAAAAATAGCAGTCCGGGGCTCTTCCAGGATGTGTGGTTTATTTCTTCCCTGTAAATTATAGGCATCCAGAAGCCCACATCCCCCAAACTCTCATAGCTGGGCTCACATGATACCCAGCAGATTTGCTCTCCCCAGGCCCTGCAGAGCAAAGCAGGGAGCGGACCTGACTTCGTATTCGGCAAGAGCACCTGCGTGGGGTTGGGCTGGAAAAAATCCCACTGCTTTGGGGGACGATCGAGGGTGATGAAAAAGGAACTAGACAGCGATTTGGGAAGGAAAGCCAGGAAGACAGTCAGAGAATGGGGAATGGGGGTGTGAGCGGAGTAGGAGTTAATTAAATACATCCTGAAGCTTGTTACAACCTGACACTGGCTGTACAGAAGGGGAACGTATTTTAGAGACGGAGGATCTGAGGCAGAGGTGGACAAAATGTGGCATTCACATCACCAAGCCTCACATCTCCAGGGTGGCTCGGCCAAACAAGAACGCTTATTTTCCCTGGATCTTTCTGTAGCCAGTGGAGGGAAACCGATGCCCTCCAAGGAGGAACTGGGAACCTGAATGAGCCATTCTCAAACATTTTTCTACACCTTTTCCTTTCCCTCCCACTGTCAGAGTGGCTGCCTGCTCAATTTTTATTTCCCCAAGCCTGAGATCCTGAAGGGTAATGGCAAGAAGATAGAAAAGAGGTTGGAGGCTCCTCCTGGCCTGGGCTCTACGTAATGTTAAGCAGGATTGATCCTTGCCCAAGCTGAGAGGGTCACTCCAGGCCCTTCTATAGCCAAGGATGAGGCACAGCAGTTCAGAGAGTGCTTCCCCTCGTCTTAAAATAGGTCATATACTCTTAACTATAAAGGGAACTTCAGGTGACTACCTCACACTGAAGCTTGTGACTGTGAGACACTACAACCTACGTGAAACGAATCCCAAAACCTATGATTGCGGCAAGAACACTCCCCCCACACAGGGGCTGGCTGGATGCAGCCCCTTTCTGCTTCTGAAGTACATGCACTGCCTTCGGAGCCGTGCTCCCTGTGCCGCAGGCTGGAGAAGAGACCTCGCCAAGTATATCTGCTTTTTTAGCACCCCTTTGCCAAGCAGCTTCCCGAGGCTCCGCTCACGCTGCCAGCGGAGAACAGTGTGGCAGGTCCTCTCCTAACACCCTCCGTGCATTGCCTCTGAGGGCTGCTGGCCCGGCATGGGGGTTAGGCTGGCTTTCTGAAATCACAGAGCTTTCCTTTCCCCCTGCCGTGGCTTTCTTGAGATCCCTCAGAAAGCCAGAAACAGAAGCCCAGAGGCCAATTCCCAGTTGTGTGTTTAGTCACAAGACCAGCTTCATTTTCAATCCAGTTCCACTTTGCAGTAGCTATATGTAACTCATAGCCAACATGTCTATGTACCCAGGAAATTACCATGGCAGACTCAGAGCTGGTAAAGACAATAGCGCTTTTGGCTCATTCATTTGGATCAGCACCATTTTAAGTGTACTTTTCCTCCTAAACTTATTTAACCTCGCAACCAAGAGCCACAACGATGGTGAGCTATTTGTTTCAAGACCAGATCTCCTGGGAGAATAGGCACAAAGAATAGAAGGCAGCCTGGAGAGATGGAAGAGAGAAAATTGAGAAAGGGATTCGAATGCATCGCCCTTGGAGACCATGCCAATGACCTGCTAGAGTCCAGCCATCATAAATAAATAGACTCCGTTTATTGTCTAGCCAGGCCGGCAAGCACGGTAATGCTTGAGCCGGTTCCAGCGGGTGGGGCTACCGACCAGCATCGCTCTTTCGTGCTGCGCTCTCTGAGACAAAACAGATGTCGGTCACCAAGCGCCGGTTTTGTCGTGTGATTTGTGATGCAGCCACTTGCCTGCAATTGATGAGGGCTTTGTTAACAGCCCCCCAAATCGGAGCCAAAAACTTCTTCCGTGGTGGTGAATCCTAAGCAAGTGGCAACAATGCAAAACGAGCGCAGCTCAAAACCTGCGACAATTAAAGCACCATGTTCCGATCCCTTTGTAACAGACCCATCAGATGCTCCGCAGCGGTTAGAGAAAAGCCCGAGCCAGAGCCCAGCTACGCTCATGTGAAGGGCTGAGCGGACCTGTGAACCCGCTCCATCCGTACCAGAACCGATGATTCACTCTTGAACCTGTTTTGTGGCCGATTGGGTCCAAAGCAAGCAGTTCCCAGCTGGCCCTACTGCCACCCACGTGCAGTAGATGGCAGCAGAAGCTTTAGTCAGTGGCCACCAAACTCACTAGGATTCCTTCCCCCCCCTCTTTTTTTTTTTTTTTTTACTTTTTACTTTTGGTGGCCTCAAAAATTATTAGTTCCAGATGAGCTCCTGCCATTGTAATAGTTCATTTAACCCGATCCACTCTGAGCAGAGTCAGTGCAAGTTCAAATGCAGCATTTTCACATGTAAACTATACATCAGAGACATATTTCTGCACAGCTTTGGGCATTCCTTGTGCAGCCGAAAAGGGGAAATGCAGAAGGTTAAACCTCACACACACACGCTCGGCCCCGGCCGTGGGCAACAATGGCACTTTGTCAAGCGAGCGCTGCCAGAGCGGAGCTGAACTTATGAATTGAACCAGGAACCTCAGGACTGCTTCTCCCTTTGAAGATTAGCGCTAATAAGCCAAACCAGTGGGTATTTTGTTTTATAAGGAAAGAGCATTTCAAGTCACGTACGCTGCTATTGTTGGACACAAAACATGTACTGTCTCTGCCTGCGGTGACTCTAGTAACCGCTCCACGCTTGTCTTTTGCTAGGATTACTTTTATTTTTATACTATATTAAATTTACCTCCCTCCCTCTTTCAGGCCTATTAAAACCGATGACGTTTCACATGGCTAATCACACACACATATATAGTTTAAAAACCTATTGGTACTACTTTACCATCATATTCAAATGTCATGCCTTATGTGGATTACGTATTCAGAAACGATACTCAAAACTACCAGATTTCCCTCCTACTGGAATAATAAGCACATCCTATATAAACAAGTTATATGTAAGAGGTACATTAAATGATTTGTTTCTTGTAAATGAAGACAGCTATAGCATAACACAGGGAAAATTTCATGTTGTTTGCTTTTGCAATTCACTGTACACACAGCCTTTAATCTGAGGATCTCCGAGCACTCTGCACAGTTTAATTAGGCCCTACAACTGCCATGTTAGGGAAGTACATTAAGTGTTGTTATGCTGATTCTTTACAGATGGATAGACTCCGGGACCTAGCTGTGTGCACCAAACTCCCCTCTCCCCATTCAGGATCGGTCCTTAAAGTTCTTCCATGTGGCCTTCCCAATGACAGCCAGAGAAAATATATGAGCTTAAAACCCCAACCAAACAAGAAAACCCTGCCTTCATTGAAGGCTGAGCCTTCCAATGGCATGTTGTACCTGCAAAGCATCTGACCGCCTTCCCACTCCATCAACGCTGGTGGAAACCTGTGTTTCTGTCATGCAGACCAGCACGGTGCTCCGAGCTGGGCTATCTTACATAGCCCTTTCACCAGCCTATATGCAATGGGTTAAACTCTAAACCCGTCCATTAGCATGACCCCAACATCAGGTCAGGAGCCGGACCCTGTCCCAAACTTAAACCTGCCGGGCCCCAGATCTGCTCTTTCACTGCAGAGCTGGGAAGAAGAAAGTCCCAGCATCTTGGCTCCCAAACCCCCATTTTTCCACAGTATTCTCTCCTGCGGGATCTGTATGGAAACCACTCGCACTGCTGAAGCCACAGGACAAATGAATGGGAATTCACCCTGCCAGTGATATCCATCATGAGACACAACTCTTTACAGGGGAGGGCACGCTCAGCCCTAACCAGCTGCACATGTACAGACTCTGCCTCATCCAGCCCCTCGGCTCAGGGATTAAACAGTTGCTAAACCTCGGGAGCGAATCGCGCTCCCAGCGAGTGGCCCGGGGCTACCGAGCAGAGAAGCAGCCGAGCCGCCCTGCGCTCCTGGCTCTCGCCCTCACACCTAATCCGCTTGAGGCCACGACTTCCTCGATGGCCTTGGGAATGGGCGAGCAACCAGCTTTGGCCAGGGTATGAATAGGTAGTGAAGTAATTCAGCTTTTCCCAACATTGTTTTAGCTTTGGCTGCATAGCAGATCTCCATCTCTCCCTTTTCCTTGTTCCTTCCCCCTCTCCTCTGCAAGCTCCTTTGTTCTCGTGTTTACAGCTGCATCGATTTGCTGTCAGAAAGCAACATGGCCTTGGAGTTTCTGTACACAGTCGAAATCCAGCCGACTGGAACCTGCCCCTCTAACATCCCGACTCCCTGCGATGGGCTGCACTCAGTGCTTCTGAAGTCGGTGCCCTTTCCCACTCCCCTCAAACTCCTCCGGCACTGCGGGGGAAACGCTGCTCCTCTTTTCAGCTGCTGGGGAAGGCAGGGGGCACAAGCTACAGCCCAGCGCCGAGCCCTGCCAGCCCTTCTCCCGGCGGGACCAACGCCCGGGCAGGGGCTGAGGGAAAGGGCCCTGACAGCTCATGTCCTCTCCGTCCCCCTCTGTGGACCTATGCACGCTGCAGGAAAGTGCATCCCCTCCTCCCCAGGGCTCAGGCTGATTCCTCACATCCCAAAACATTTTTCAGTGCAGGAATGAGCTGGTGAGCCCTGCTCTTCTCAGTGCAGCCCCAGCCTTCCAAACCATCAACCACATGCGATCCGTACAACTGCATAGCAGCCTTCTGTCTCTGGACCTTGAAGCACTTCACAAAACCCAATGCATTCGAGATGTCCCAGGAGGCAGGGCTCTGTTTGCTGACTGGCAGGGAAACTGAGGCAGAGAGAGACTAAACAACCTGCCCAAGGTCACAAAGATTCATGAGGAAGTGAGCAACAACAAGGAAATCTGGTTCTCTAGATTTATGGTCACACCGTGTCCTTCTGCTCCTCTTTCCACTAGCTGAGAGATCTCAAAGGTTTCGGTCACATTTTCCTATTATGACTTGATAAAATTTCCTCCCTGCTGCCTAAACAAAAGTATGGGTTACATTTTGCAAAGTGAGATGATTTGTCCACAACTGCTTCAGATACCCAAGCAGTTGCTTTCAGACACACAACCCCTAGGTAAAGGGAATCCAGGCACGACCCTGCACACCCGTGTTGCTTTTGAAACCTTCCGTGGGGATTTTAGCACTGGGGAAGGGTGTCGGATTAGCAGCCCCAGGACCGAAGTCCTCTGTGTATTCGCAGAATAGATGTAATACATGCGAGGACAGGGCAAAGCCCCCCTCTGAACCCTCCTGGTCTGCCAGGATGTGCCCCAGCTTCTGGGTCTCCTTGGTACGTCCGTCCAAGTGAAGGGGGACAATCACTGCTGGTCCTGCTAATGCTTTAAATGGGGCCATGGGCTCCATTTTATCTCTCAGCCACACAAACAGGGGCAGCCAGGGGAAAAAATTGCCAGCGGTCCCCACGCTGGATGCTGTCACCATTTCCATGGCCTGTTAACAAGTCCCTGCTTCCAGCAGTGTCTTCCAGCAAGTGCTGCACCCAGCTTACACATCCCAGGTTTCAGAGTACCAGGCCTCTGCTTGGCTCTATTAATTGCCAGCACACATCCCTCCAACCTGCAGCAAAACCTCCTGCGGCAGCTCCCCCGATGTGTGGTAACTCAAGTCCCTTTAATGGCTTCTCAGAGGGCTGAAGCCCCCATTTGTACTTGGTTACAGTTTCCAGATCCCCTCTCTTTTCCCAGCTCCATTGCTTTCACCTGCTTTTGTTCCGCTCTCCTGTGAAAGGAGGGGTTTGAAGGGGTGACAGGTCTGTAAATATATCGTATTGTCTACTGAAAAAAAAAAGGTAGAGCAGAAAGAGTGATGGATATGCTCTTCCTCTCCCTGCACTTGGGACAGATGAAGGAAGATGGCAGATAATTGCTCTTTATTGTGCCCCGGGTTCACCTTAAGATGAAGGAAGTGATAAGATTTCAATTAACGTCATTTAAGATTCCCTGCAAGCTGTCCTGTTCCTTTCTTGTCTTCTTTCCTTCTCTGAAATTGTGGTCCTCAATGCTGCTTTTGTAACCCCATGGGAGCTCCCTAAATGGGCCACATCCTCACCTGGTGAGCACTGTCAAGGCGCCATCAACATCAGTGGAGCAATGCTAATTTAGACCAGATGACAATTCCCCTCCAACCCCGCTCTCGATTTATTATAGGGCAAGATAGATAACATACTTCATTATACAAAGCAGGGATCATTTTCCAGCTTGCCCAAGAATGAACCGAGAAGCTTTTTTAATCAGCTTAAACTGATCAAGATATCCAGGCACAGAAACCACAACATCCAGGTTTCTGTGTAAGACACCTTACGCTGAGCTTTCTTATTTTCCTGAGTAACTGCATCAAATTCCTCAGGATTGCTTTCTTGAAAAGAGAGAATACAGTGAGCTGCAGACCAGGGAGCTGGCTCCTTACTGAATAATATACACACACTGGGGCAGTAAAATCTTCACTACATTTTTTTTTTTTAAAAAACAGAAAAAAAAACACTAAAAGAAAGAAATGGTTGAACAAAGCTGCTTGTGAGATTCTGCATATTAGAAACATTTTATTTTTGATCTCATTTTATCTAAAACCAGAAGAAAGCATTGAATCACCAAAGTATTCCAGAACAAGCCCCAACATCTTGAAAATGTTCACACTGATCACTTTGGATTTTCAAAATGTCTCCTTACAAATATCTGCTGGCATGCAGTCATAATACCTTTCTTTCTCACTGTGCCATTTTGGAAAAAAACAGAAGTTTCACGTAAAGAATGACTCCTGGGTTTCACAGACTTATTAGTTCAAATAAATTTTATATGGATTTATTTTCACAAACAGTAGTGAAAAACCACCGACAAAAATCCACAAAAGCAGCGCAAATAGCTGAAATTCTTCTCCCCCCCCTCCCCGCAGATACACTAATGTTTATTGTCCCCAAGAGCATCCATTTTCGCTCCTCTTCTATATATACACGCATGACGTTTCCATATGTTCTTTAGCTTAGCTCCCTGGTAACATACAGCCCTTCAGGGGAGGGAGGGAAGGATGGAAGCGGGGGGTCCAGCGAGCGGCCCCAGGTTGCCCAGGATGCCGGAGCAGGGTGGGGAAGGAGAGCGCGAGCCGAGGTTTCGTGCCTCCTCCTCCTCATGCACCTGAGCGCGTCCTCCTGGTAATGACAGCCTCTGCGGCGAGGACCTGACATAGATGCCACAGTAAACAGTCATTTTCCTGCCGCATGTGCATCCACTCCCCCCAGCCCGTCCCCTGCAGCAGGCTGCCTGCGCTGCAAACCTTCGCCTGGCTGAGATCGGCAGCTCCTTTTTACAATAGCCATTACCAAGGTGTGAAATCTGCAGGAGGGGGGAAGGTTGGGAAGGGGGTATGCATCTGTGAATATGATTACAGGCTTAAAATGTGTGAAGTCTTTTCAGATTTAATGAACCAGAATGTGGCTTTCATTTTGGCTGTGCATATTTTGGACCCTAATATATGTTTATTTAGTCTAATTAATTGCCTTTTTTTTCCTTTAAAAGATACCTGCTCAGCTCTCCCAAGTATTTTGCAGTACCCACACATTGTGTCTAACAAAGACTGCTCCTCTGCAATACATGGACTGAGACCTCATCTTTACTGGCTACTGCACTGCATGATGGTAGGAGGAGGGGATGGGCTGATTTGAGAAGAAAACACCGTCTTCAACAGATTAGAAAGTAATTTTTCTCCTCCTAGGTCAATACTGAGGCGTTACATTTACCTGATCTGGTTTTAGCAGATACTGTCGTTTGAGATGGAAAAGTCAGATGGGGGGTGTGGAGTTATGCAGAAACATGAGATTACCGAGACGCAGTGATTGTGTGAACGCTGCATGCGTGACCTCGTCAGTGAAAGGCAGGCTACTATATAGTATTTACATTTGTCCTCTATGATTTAGGTCCTCCAGCTAAATACAGGAAAACAGTACGGCAAAACAAAACCAGAGGAAGTCCTTGAATACCAGCAACAGATATCCTAGCACACAACAACCAACCGAGTCACCAGTCTTTGAGGAGCAGGTGGTACAGACCGACAATTTGGAGATGGAAAAGCTGGTACAGTCATGAGGGCGATCCTTCCCAGTAGCTCAGCTTGTGAGCAAAGACTAAGGGCAATGCCAGCCAGAGCCTGGGCAGGAGACGGGAACATTCAACCGAGCCACCTTCCTGTGCAGAAGATGATTAAACTTGTGATAAGGTACACATATAGCATATAGGGGTAGACGTATAGCATATAGCCTTTCATCTTGAGATCTGTTTTTTCTTTGAAATGTCTTTGTCGTAGTAGGTGACGATCTGCTCAAAATTTTTTTTGATCTTTTCCACCATGCTCTGGACACAACACAGTAGACAAAACCTCAAGTACTGAGGAGGAATCAATCCTGCTCAAGCGATCATCATTGATCACGGATAGCAGAAATCCCTGACTGCACCAGTGGCCAGGAGGATCCATAAGCCCCCCCAACCAGGGGAAAGCCATTGAGCGAGGACGATTTGCAAGGGCACATCCTTCATCTGCTCCCTGCAGACCAGAGGCTCAAATCTGGAAGTCGGGCAGTTACTGATCATGTTTTCCTGCCCTCGAATCTCTTCACCCAAATGTCAAACAGGATTTTTTTTTTTTTTTTTCCCCTACTATGAAAAGTTTTTCAGGACAGGAAAACTATTTCCTGTCCAGACCAGACACTGGCTTCCTGCGCGCTCTCCAGCAGATCGTGTAATCCTACGCCCCTATTTGTAAAATGAAGATGATCGACTGCCTTTGTCTCCTCTACTTAAATGTTCAAGCTGTAGTCCTTAATACACACACGTGACCAGGCATAACTCTGCCCTGATCTCATATAGCACTGCGGTAATACTCATAAATAATGACAGAGTTACGAAAGTAGGATTTACAGTAATGCGTCAGAGCAGAGAATGACAAAATTGCCTGGATTTACTCTTGATTTACATGAGAATAAACAAGGCCAAACTTTTGCCCTAATTCTGCAGCGGGGCTCTGGTTTGTGTGTCTGCGCTCCCTCTTCTCTACCCCCCTTCCAGCCTCTTACGTGGAAATTCATTTATTTTACCATGGTGAACTTGCAAACGGAAATTTCCTCAAGCCACAAGCGCTGCAGGCTCTGCTCAGAGGTGGCCAGGCTGCGGGTGACGGATGGGGATGCAATGAGAGGGCACTGCTACATGCGCAGCGGGCACGACCTGGCCGGTGCTGGAAAGCCAGGCAGAGCAAGCCTGCAGCTGCCCATACGCGTCCACGTGCAACGGGGATGGGACACTCGGTACGCCTCACCCTCTGAGGAAACAGATATTAACCCATGTAAAATAGCTTCTGCTCTGGGAAGACAGAGGAACTGAAATGGTTAAATGGCTGCTTTAAGGATGAGCTCTGGTTACACAGAGAAAATTTTTTTTTTTTTAAAACATCTTGAACATGGGCCACAAATGCAAATGCTCTGAAACTGGAATTGGTGTCAGTTAGACCCAGTGCTTCTGGGCTGGTATAAATAAAATGGATGGTTTTGTAAGCGGCCCGAGGACCGGTAGGGTTTCTGCCTGGGCTGCAGAGCAAGCCGTCCTCCCAGCCACACGAGGTGTGCTGCTGCAACGAGGAGGTGTGCTGCACTGCGAGCCCCGGAGCAGTGCTGGGGAGAGCGGCAGGTCGTGGCACTTACACCTTCCATCCTACAGCCCCAAGGCCTTCTCAGCAACCAGAGGCTTATAACGGGAGCCAGTGCTGGCCAGCATGGTGCCTGCTGCCATTTCGGTGGGCAAGACCAGAACGTGGAGCCCCTGAGGAGTGCTGCTCCCTGCCTCACGGCACTGACAGGGCCAGGAGTTGCCTCTCTGACCCTGCACCCCGCGGGGATTCACAAAAGCAACTGTCGACTTTCGGCCCCTGCCAGCGTTGCAGCCCCCCGACCCCATACAGCAGCATGACACTCGTAATTTTCCATTAACGGGACTGCTGACCTCCCCGTGGGCCACCCCGGGGCACGCACGGCTCTGCAAATCCATCTCAGCGGTGGCCATGGAGGGGGACCGTGTGCCACCGCAGACCCGTGGCAGGCAATAGGTATGTCCCGGTGGCGGGTCCGGGCTCATGATGGAGAGACGACAGGCTGGGACGACTCTCCAGGAAAAATAATGAGGAGGGAGAGAAGAAAAGAAGAGGCACCAGCCCCACGGAGGTTGGAGAGGGAGCTCCATCCCTCTCCGAGATGGACCACGCGCAGTGGCTGCCGGCAAGCGAGGGACTGGATTCGATGACCCAGGAGGTGCCTCGTTCCCACGGGAAGGGGGAAGGCTGCGGAAAAGCCGGGCGGTTATGTAAGAAAACTGCCTCTGCTACAGCAGCATCGCAGGAGCGCGGCGATAGCAAACAGTTAAGGATGACAGGCAGGCAAATCTGCTTACTTGGCTATTCCTCTGTCAGGCAGGCACTACTAACAACTTAAATAGGAACGCTTTTTATAGCCGGGGTCTGAAATAACAGAATCATACTCAATTACACTTTATAAAGCGATACTTTCTGCTCAAAGACCTTTGCAGAGAGCAGGCTCCTGCCGGCTTTTTGCTGTCGCTGCTGCAGCGTTTGTTCCAGGACCGTGCAGGGTAGGAAACCAACCTTTCCCACCAGCTGCTTTCCCCTCTCCTTCCTCCTACATGGAGTCGCTGCAGCACACTGGTACTTTTTTCTCTTCGCATGATGGACTTAAATGACAATAATTACAAAAATTAGAGGAAATGAATTCTACCTATTCTATTTCTGCAGGCTAAAGATAATAAAAATGTTGTATAATCTTCTGCGCCGGGCAAGTGGAAGACATCCCCTTTCTGCGCTAGCCCCTCGGAGCTGCCAACTCAAACAGAAGGCAGCATGGCTGCTAATTGCCTCAGACCCAAGGCTGGTCCATTAGGGCAGCATCACCAGCCTACACAGGGGAAGATTTTTGGTTTAATGGTACCCGCACAGTACTTTGCGCCACAATTTGCTCTGACACTGCAAACACATTAATTGTCCCAGCCAGCAGCTTTTCTGCTTCTCATTTCTATGCCGACTGCTCCCCTGCGATTGGCCAGCCGGGAAATCCCCCCCAGCCAATCGGCAGCCACTTTTCCATTCATGTCCTAGCAACAAGGCCTGTTCCAATCTTGCTCCGGCAAACTGACACCTGAAAAATGACATCATGAAGAAGCGGGCGGCAGCGGGGCCAGGGCGCTTTTTTCAGCTGTCTGCTGCAGAGTTCATTTAAGGTGTTTCAGTCTCGATTCTTAAAGCCACACCACGCCGAATGTCGGCTGCGCTTTTCCCCTGCTTCCCAGCCCCATATGTAGGTTAATGGTTTGCAGAAAACGCGTTTCAATCCTCTCCCCGGCGTACTCCCCCCAGCCAAGCGCAATGCCACCGAATCGCCTTTCCCGCTGCATGCTGCGATTGAGCAACAAACCTGAGCTCGCCCAGCCAAAATACCCCTCCGCGGTCCCCTGCGACTGCTTAAGCACTAAAGGACCGCTTCTCACTTTGCACTCCAGGTAAAATAAACCAGTGGGAATACCTGAGGAGGCACCTACGAGACAGACAAAAACCCCACGAGGTATTTTCACTGTCATTTTACCCTGTATCTGATCAAATGCATCATGTCCCGCCGAGCTCCCGGGGAAGGGAGGCAATATTTTAAGATACAAACAGCCCACTGAGGTTGCGGCATGTGAAAGGAGCGCTTCAATCTGTCGCTAAAATGTTTTAGCAGAGGTTGCATACTGGTTTTTTGATGCAAAGATCAAAACCTTTTGCTTGCCTTCCTTGCTATCATTTTTAATTAATGAAGGCAGAAATGCCTGCAGATACAGAATTGGAGAGAACGCTCTCCCCATCTTTGTACTGTATTTCCTTTAGGGGGAGAAAAAACGGCAGGGAAAAAAATCGCAATCAGCAAAGATTGTAATCGTACAACAGATCCGGGTGATTAACCACAACATTTCATAATTTTTCAAGGCACTGTGGACCACGGGGATGAGGGGGTTACATCTCAGGATTGGTCTACAATTTATGTAAAACATTTTAGTGCACCGGAAAATATACAGCAGAGAAAATCCAATTCCAGATGATTCAAAAGGCACAAAGACAATGGAAGAAAAGGACCAAGTTCAGCTCATTTAAATGTTGTTAATTGTTCATTCCCATAGTGAGACGGTTTCTTCTGCAAATGAGAGAACAAACCCTTTAACATTTTTTTTTATTAGCACCATGCCAGGACTGAAGTGAACCCAAATAATCTTAATCACTGAATAGTTCTTGCTGTTTTATGGCTTTTTAAAGAAAGCAGGAGAAGAAAAAGAAGAAAAGCCGCAGATAATGCCATACTGGCACAAAGAGCTGGAGCCGAGGTTGGAAGTCACTGCAATCTGCACCCAGACCTCTTGGAGGTCTCGAGCACCGCTAGAGACCAGCAAATGGGGAAAAAAACCCACACGCCTTTCGGGGGGAACAAAGTTTCATTTATTGCTCACCGGTGAGGGCTGCAAAGGGGCGGCTGTACCTCCAGCTACAGATTCGCATTATGCTTTAGGTGCCCACCACTTTATTTATTTATTTTCCTAGGCATTTACACAAACAACGTCTCATGATGCAGCAAATAGTTACATTACAGCCGCAGTTCTGACTAAATTTTCAGCTCGAGAGCAGTTGGCGTTGGCAGGGGAGGTCGGAGGCTCTGGCAAGATGCCCCTGCTCCTTGAAGCCATGCCTCGCATGACTATATAAGGCAAGAGGAGGAAGAAGAAGGGGCATGAGAAGGAGAAATGTTGCACGTATAAATATGAAAATTTAGCAGAGGCAGGAACCCATCTAAATCCAGTTTGTCACAGCCGGCAGGGACGGCTGGCTGGGGTCACAGACCTGGCTGCCAGCCTCCGGCACCGCGCTGCAGGCTCCCCGCACAACGCCAACGCTTTGCATCTCTCCCTGGGTCCCAGCAGTGGACCCCTCCCTCCGTCTTGGGCTGGGGGTACTAAAGCAAAACGAGATGGTCGTGGGGGTAAGCACTCTCTTCTTAGCTTGGCAACAGTACCCCTATATCTGTCTCATTTGTGGGCTTAAGATCCGCACAAAACATGATGAATTCCCCTTCCCTCCTGGCTGCCTGTGCCTTTTCTGCCTTGGTTTAGCCTCTGCAGAGCAGCAGCAGCACGCAGCCTGGTTCAGGTGGCACTGCTTTTCCCATCACTGGCAACAAATAAATACAAGCGAGATAAAGCGATTTTTCTAAGGAAAACAGAAAAACCCTCAGGTGTAGTTGGAAAACACAGAAAAAAAAAAATAAACTCAGCTTTGCAATTCCTTGCCCTCACACCTCCTGTCTGGGCTCCAGGAGGGATTCCTGCGTCCCAGCCCCGCTGTCAGGCCAGCTGAGGATGCAGCCCTGCTGGGACACAAGCAGGGGATAAGACTTCTGCTGAGGGCCAGCCGTGGGCTGGGACCATCCCTGCCGTGGCACTTTGGCTGCTAAAGGGACCCAGAAAATGCCAACACTTAATTTTTCCTGCTCTCTTCCTGGAGCACACTGCCGTTTGGTGTGGCCTGAAGGTCTTCCCTACTGTGGCCCTTGCTGGACTAGCAGCAACCTGGCTGGACTCACACACTGCATGTGTGACGAGAAGAACATCCATTTCCCTAGCAGGAATGATGCTAGAAGCGAGGAACATGATCGCAGCCATATTCTCGCCACAATGCTACTAGGATAAGGATCCCTGTGTATTTAGGCTATAGCAGAGGTCAAGGCTCTAGCTCTTCTCTAAGGACCTGGCCATCTCATTTAATTTTCCATACTTCAGTTTCTACCGCCCCCCTGTAAAACTGAAATATATTCAATATTTGCAAATCCTCAGCTCTCAGAGGAATTACTGTCATTAATAGCTCCATACATCATGGACAAAACATTTGTTTTTGTCATTAGAAGAGACAGTCTCCACAAGCCGAAACGCAACATCTCTGTTGTCTGCCTGACAGCGTCTTTGCCCTGATCCAAAGCACGCCGAGGGAAACGGGAGTCTTTCAGTTCATTTCAATGGACTTTGGAACAGGCCCCTCATGCAATATGCATTTAGTCATATAGTGCTCGCAGAAAAGGATCCTGAATGAGACAAAATATCTAATCAACTGCATTTACCCCATGCTTCAGTCACCCACCTGCACCAGGATTATATTTGATAGCATGCAAACTGTACCAGAGTTTTCTCTATAGCATCAATCATGATATTATGCTGCCGTATTTTGCATTGGTTAGAGAAGCAATTTATAATTTGAGATGACTTCAAGTTAGGAAGCAACTGATTACAGAACAAGAACTTTGTAACTCCACAGAATTATAAACCCACGACTTAAGTGAATCATGTGCAAATTTAAATTGTGCATCATTAAAATGGCTGCTATACCCCACTCTGGAGGTAGTAAAATATGCTAGTGAGAGTTGTGGTGGATCCTGAAATCCTTATGAATGAAAATGTCATCTTAAGTACATATGCAGTCCCATTACTTGTAAGTGGAAAGGTGCTATTTAAAAATCTCAAAATACTTCAGTCATATGGGGGAGGTCTTTTTTTTTTTTTTTTTTAAGGTGAAACAGAGATCTGACAACAAAGCAGAACTGGAAATATTTGGGAGAGCTGCTAGCTGGTGATTTTCCAGGCAGAAGTTATATTCCCGTGATGCTAAGACCAGCATGATTTGGGGAAATTTTTGCATGGTGGGTGTTGAACTTAAGTAGTTGTTGAGCTCCTGTTTCTATTCAACATTTTCTGTAATGACCTTGACAGAAAGTATGTTTATTAAATTTGCGGACAACACAGATCTGGGGGAGACCGCCAGTATGTTAAGGGCAGAATTAGCCTTCAAAATGATCTGGATAAATTGAGAATCATCTGAAATAACTGGATGAAATCCAATTGGTATATAAGTACAAGATATTGGACATAGGCAGGCATATTCAAAAGCATAAATAAACCCCTGGCTGATTAGGAGCTCTGCAGAAGAGGACCCTGCAGGCAGAGCGGATAACAAGCTGAACACGAGTCAATAATACAACGCTGGGGTGGACAAGCCTGGTGGGGCAGAGCCTGCTGGGTACACGGAGGAATATTTCTGCTCTCATCCTAACTGGTGAGGATTCAGCTACGGCACTAGATCTAGCTTAAGGTGCTGAGCTTGCAGAAAAGTGGAGACCCTCCAGAGGGGCTCAGAAAGGGTGCTCACATCCTGGGAAAATTATGTACAAGAAAAGCTAGAAGTAATTGGACTTGTTTAGCCTGCCAAAGATAAAAAGGTGCGTGTGGGGGGATACACAATCCCCTTTTTCAGATAAACACAAGATTTCTGGAAAACAAATGCAAAGTACTAAATTTTAGCAAAGACTTGGTACACCATTCAGGTTAGGGAAATTCATTCTTCTCTGAACTGAGGGTTGGCTGTCTTTGCTTGTTGGGTTTTTTTTTCCAGAAACGAGATACTGAAAAGCCATGATTGTGACCAACTACAGAGTAATACCGCTTCCATGTCAAGACAGAGGGGGCTAGTAGCTGTACCCTCACAGTGACTTCAGCCTCCCACAGTTCCCGTGTCTGGCCTTGGTCAAGCCACCCTAGTTATAACCGCATCTCGTGCGTGAGTGCCGGAGCCCATCGCCCTCCAGAGGCACCCCAAAACAGTGCCTCAGCCCCCTCTTCCAGCATTTTTGTCCACATGCTCCCCCCAAACACGGCCCTCAGTGGAGATGGACGTTTCTGGAGGGTGATGAAACCCTCCAGGATCTCAGCTGGGATAACTTGCTTCTCACAAGGGTCTGTCTCCTTGCTCCTGAGCTGAGCCTAGACTATTGCCTTAAACCGACACCTGACTTCTGGAGAACTGCGGTTAGGCGTGGTGATCTCCTCCCTGCGTGATTCATTTTCCCCTCATGTAAATCAGGGGTAATCCCTATTTTACAGGTACTGCATCGTCGCTTGCAAAGTGCTCGAAGAGCGCGGCAAAACCAGCTGGAGAGTCATCTTTGAACCAAAAAGCTGTGTTTCCTGTTCGTTAAAACATATTCTGGCACTTGGGAGTTGATGATTTTCTTTGCTACAATGCCACTAACTCTACAGATGATCTTGAGCATCCTCCCTGCTCGTTTCCCTCCGCCATAGAGGAGACAACACCACCAGACCAGTACTACAAGAGCCTAGTGTGAAACGTATCCTGCCAGCACAGAATGTTATCATTCTTCATCAGTAATTATCCTCATTTACTGGCAGACCACCTCGGCATTTCTGCTTCCTCCTCTGGAGGGTAAAACCCTACTTGCAAACATATACAAAGCGATGAAGGTTTTATTTTCTCTGGCATGTTCAGACAGTATCCTAGATTTTTATGTCATGAACAAATCCTTCAGGGATGCTACTTCCAGGAGCATAGGGAGGGCTTGACTCTCCCTTTATTTCTAAAAAAAACATGTGCTACCCTAATACTAGGCCTTTGCACATATTGGTACTGCAGATATAAAGCACAAAATGGCAAATTCCTGATAAATATAGCCAAGTGTCCAAGAACTGTACTCACATTTCCCTGTTCCACAAGCACTTTAATGGCTTTAGGGGCCAAATTAATGTGAGATCTGTTTTTTCTCAAGGCATCGCCATCACTTCAGAAGTGAAATACCATGAGGAGATCATAAATGTGTCCTTGAGGTGTAAAAGAAAGGCAATGAAAAATATGAGCACAAATAAAAACACTGGCTTAGGCTGCACACCCTGAATATTAATAGTTTTCCAAAATAGTGTCTTCCTTTTAAGCTTAAGGATGTGTTGCTTTATAGATAACTGTTAACTTGACACCGACTGATAGAAGTAATCATAACTTGGGGGCTATTCTCTTCCAGAGAATGTTTACGTAACAACAATAATAATAAACAGAAATCATTGGGAGTTTTCCCAGGGGAAATTCTACCACTTTGGCAGGTAGCTGGCTTCACATTCGGGTTCTGCACCCAAATTTTGCAGGCACACTGAGACCGAGCAGCTCTGCCGTCGGGAGCCAGTGGCCGCGTCCACCCCACCTGCAGCAGCCGTAGCCGAGTTGGAGCTCAGGTTCTCCAAGCCAAAAGACTCAAAGTCAATTGTGTTGGCACACTGGCCTTTCCCGGCTCAGAGAGCCATTTCTCCCTCCCAGACCAGAGCCCAAGCAAGAGGCAGCTTATCAGCGGCGCGAGAGATCGGCCGTCGGGGCTCAAGCCCTGAGCAAACATGGTGCGTGACTGCTGGGTGTCTGTCACCTCTGTGCTGTCCGAGAAGTCAAGAGGGCTTAAATCACTTGATCCAAAGACTCCAGCTCTGACAATTAGAAAATAAACTGGACTGACTTCCCTTCTTTTGCTGACCTGTTGTGTTAGAACAGTTAAAAGTGGAAGCTTCAGAAAAGTACAGGCAGACATTTTCCCTTTTTAAAATATACCCTGCTTGGTGGTGGTGTTATTTTTTTTTCCCCACACGTGACACAGAACTTTGTTAAGAGCACGTTATTTGGCTGCAAAGTCAAGCATTTGAAAGCCCAGCATGCCAAAATTCAAACTGCCCATGCAACTCCATCCACCTCCCTTTGTGCCTATGCATTACCATGCAAGCTTTTATGGTCGTCATAGGGTTGTAGAAGGGGAAGTATCAGACAGGCTTAATGGTGAATTAATCATCATTATCATAATAGGCCCCATCCATAACACACACATTCCAAATTATACAGAGGACTGCACTCGTCTTGCAGTCACTGTTCCTGACTTATTTTATGCATGAGCCCTGGCACAAAGATAGCAAGGAGCATAAAGCACAAAATCCTGAGCCAAATCCTAAAGACAAGCTCCTGCAAACTCCATGCTCCACTCTGGCAGCTCAGGATTTCTACAGTCAGCATCTCCCTGAGGGAGGTAAAAAAAAAAAAAAAGCAGCACATTGAATTCTACAGCCAAATTTACATCTGTGTCGGTATAAATGGAGCCGGTAACTAGCTAGTCCGGCAGAGGCTGGGAGAGCTCTCCGCAGTCAAGTATGCAAAGGGAGCAGAGGAAAGGCACTGTACTTTTTTTTTCCCCCCTTTCTCACAGAATGAAAAAAGCCTGGCCTAGCTGCCTGTGCCAGAGCCTGCCTCGAGTTTCTATGTCTCCCTACTATTCATTAGTGATTACATGCCCCCCGAACACCTGCGAGAGCAGCTCATAAAGCACGCATTCATGGGTCCTGGCAGCACCAGCATGGGAACTGCAGGCTACAGGGCGACAGTCATTGTATCTCCAGATAAAAACATTCTCTTACCGAGGCCTCTGAAAATAGAAGCTAGCTGCAATTTCAGTTCAGCACCACAGGGTATTTAAAAAAATAAAGAAAGAAGGGTTACTTCACCTCGGTCCCTTTTAAAGTCAGTTAAGTGCATGGCTGCGGTGCTGTCGGGAGCCCTCTGTACAGCAGCAGCCTCTGCTATACAACAGGGGGAAATCGCAGGGCTCCGAAACTGTTTGCTCGCTGGAGCATCTGGCAACGGTGCCATTTCTTCCCTTGCACAGCCGTCCCCTGAAAGCCACTCCTGCTCACTGCAGTTTTGACAGGGGCTACTGTGTTGGGGTGGTCAGCAGTGCAAGGTAAAAAGAAAGGCATTGGCTTCAACAGTCCCACTGGAAATATCGGAAAACTTAAAGAAAATAAAAATATCATTAAAAAAAAGCACCTACAACACTTAAATTAATGCACGCCTAAGAGGTAGAAATACCAGCAATGAAATGTTAGATTACAATGGTGCCTCACATAGATCCGTGTTTCTGGGAAGGGCGTGCTGGGATGGGTTGCAGTGGCTGCGGGTAAGCTGCTGTCGGAGATCGGCCGAAAACATGCACCTAGGTGTGGGCTGGGGGCCGGCGAGACGCTGCTGAGACTTACAGGTGCTCCCTGCCTGCCTCCAGCAGGTCCACGTCCCACCTGCCCCACGCAGACCCATCGGCAAGCCGCATGTTGGTCATACAGGGAAAGTTATTGCCGCAGGGAAATACTGCCATGGGGAGAGGGACCCCTATATTCCAATAGCTGAGATGCCATAAAGGAGCCTAATTTTGAGGAATTGATGAGCATACTTCTAAAAGCAGGTCTCATTTGTGCCTCAGCTTTGGGAGTCCAGAAAGCGGGACAGCAAAATGAGCCACCTACCTTTGAAAAAACTTCAGGCCCCAGTGACACAGCACAAGGTCAGAGAGGATGCCTGCGGGTGCAGAGATCTGCAATAAATGCACAGACCCTGACCACTGGGGCACAATTCTGTTCAATCCTGTCATCTCCCAGGAGAGGTTTGGGGTGGTGGCTGTAGTGTAGCAAGCACTGTAAGTGCAGATGAAGGCGCTTTTATCTGACACAGAGATCTGAACGCACTGTGCTACGGAGTGCGTACACACAAATCAGCCCCAGTTCAAACTCCATATGAAAAGTCCCTGCTTAGTGTCCTACACCGGGCCCCTGAAGAGCAATGAAGATGAAAAATGCTTCACTGCAGTCTTTGCCATTAGCAATACCGAGCTGCTCACTGCTCCAATTCACAAAAGGCAAAGTGCTGTAGAAATTGAGAGAGAAACTTTTCAGAAATAGCTTTATTTGCTACTGACATACCGCAAACTCTAGAGAGACGAGGAGATTGCCAGAAGAGTTCATGGCATCACTCAAAGCCACAAAAAGAGCAGCAGAAGCAGCAAGAGCCTGCAAGAGGCACCTGGAGCCTGGCTGCAGTCAGCAGGATGGACCCGGGCTCTTGTGTAGTGGAAATGGCATTCATTGCTTACGCCAGAACATCGCAGTGCAACGCACAAGGAAGATGACTAAATAGAGATGACAGTATCTTTTAGGTGGGAAGATGCCTCTCCTGGATTATCCAGCCTAAGACCTCCGTGCGATGGCAGGGCTTACTAAATCATCCCCTACCCAGGTAAACCCTAAAGCCGCCATAGTTCTGAGGCCGATTTACACGTACTCAGAGCCTCCTCATTTATTAACGTATATCCTCCCCTCCCACCACAAAGATGCCACCTGTACAAAATGCAGTGCCAAAAACCAGGGAGATACAATCAAGAAGTCCTTGTACACCAAGTCCCAGGCTGACGGTAGATATTGTAACATTTATGATTCTTGAGGACACATTGAAAACAACTGCATTTTTAAAAAATCTGTTTGAAGATTTGCTTGACACTGATTTCCCAAGCAGCCAAGCTGGGGTTCACCTCATCTAATTTTTATTCACCTAAAAAATTCAATATCTAGCCTGAAGTAGCTATTTAAACTCCCTCTCTAGTCAGTAGAGAGGCATCGCTACCTCCAGAGGGTTATTCCTCCCATCCTAAGACCTCCTAACCATAGGATTATAGCAGCAAGCAGCAGTTACGCAGTGGAAACTTGTCAGGACCATAACAGTTCAATGACCATTCGAGAGGAGCACCAGAGGGATCTTTAATGGTTGCACAAGGGCAGAAAGCTAATTTTGCACCTCAAAAGAGAGAGGAAAAAAGCTCTGCCAACATCTTGCTGGAGCAGTGACCAGTAGAAAGCAAGCCATCCAGATTAAGTCACCCGTACCTTTCCAGAAGCAACCGCACTGAGCTCGGCACAGCTGCCGAGGAGCTGCTGTTGGAGTCAGGGCAATGCTGCTGTGCAAGGTGCTGCCCTCTGCCCACGCAGCCGCTTCCCATGGACGTGCTGCCCATGGACGAACTGGGGCCAATCCATCCACACGAGGCTGCCACACGCTGCGGGGCTGGCACACTCCACATTTAGAAGCCCACAGGCTCTGATGGGCACGCTCCTGCACAGTGCCACCCTCCTGGGCTGGCTGCATAGCAAGAAACACTAGCCTTTGGGGTCACCTTAGGTTCAACACTGTCCTTCGGTTCCCAAGGGCTGCTTTTGGCCATTTGGACTGTCCCTGCTTGCACTGTGACTTTTGGGACTTCGGGAAGAGGGACCACATGAATGGGAAGCTGTAGGAGGTTGCCAGGCACAGTGACCTGTATTTCAGAGCAGGATCCTGAGATCCTTTTGCAGAGGGGGAGGAAGAATTCAGGAGATACGGCCACAGAGCTGGAGACACATCTTCAAGATCAGTAGATTATATCCTACATCCCAAGCTGTCTCAAAATTCTGCCGTTTCAATTCACTTGCCATTCAAGAAAGTGAAGAAAATAACATCTTCTTTCAAAGAAGGAAAAAAAGGAAAGGAAAATATGCAGCAAACTCTCCTATGTGTGTTTTTGACTTAGTAATATCTGTAGCCAATTTTCCCAAGAGACACAAACAAACACATGCCGAACCAGAATATCAATGAGGTCTTTTTTAGAGCAGGCACATTAAAATGCAAAACAGGAGATAATGAGATAAAGCGGCAAGTTACAGGTTTCTTAATTCCAGATTTTTAAAGCCCATGAAGTAGCTTTAGGAAGAGAACTGGGTTAAACCTAGCGGAGGGCTTGGTTGGGGGGCAGCCTCCTCAAGCTTGTGAGGCTGAATGAATGAGTGGCTAAGGGTAGAAGAGAGGGGCAGAGAGAGAGGAGGGGCTATCAGGGACTCCAAGAGACACACAGGTAAGGGCATTTCTTAGCTATGAGGTTGAATCCTCCTCTAAGGGATGCCATTCTGCACCTGCATGCCCTGGATTTGGAGGGGCAGATCCTCACACGCATACACCAGCAGTACAGGGGCCTGGGAAGGGAGAAGAGGCCGGGAGAGCAGGGACGGCTCAGTGCAATGCTGCTCATGGCAAAGCCAGCAGCTGAACCCTCACATCCCATGTCTCCCCGTGACGCTTCAGCCTCAGACTACTGGTCCTCCCTTTTAGAGCAGTTTAACACAAGCCGTAACACAGAGACACTAAAAAGCCAATATATCTACATAGGCACTGCTGACATAGGAGAGGACGTAAGCTCTGCCCCCTGAGAAGGGTGTCGGAGCATCCTCCCACGCCTATGTGCCAGGTATGGTGGGCGAATTTGGGCTCCAGGGCAGGCCTGCATTCAGCTGATAGCGTAGCTGCAGCCTTGGAGGCTTTTTTGGACTCGGTGTGGCCACGCTGAGAGGCAAAAAGGTGGTTTTGTTTCTCTTTTCAGAGCTCCATCCCCCTTGAATAACAACTACATTTTTTCCCATACGTCTGCCTGCCTGTGCTCCCGCAGCCCTGTAGGTGACACTGTAAAATTCAGGGTCACTTTGAGGAGGTGACATTTCGGATACTGGTGCCAAAAAGATCATGAAAGGAAAATTGAAAGAAGAATGAATGAGAGGAAATGGAGAGAGGGGGAAAGTATAAGAAAGAGCCATTATTTAACCAGACCTGGCCAAGGGTAAAGGTTTTAATTCTTTCCAAGTGCCATATGTGGTTGCCTGTGGGGGAAAGGCAAAGCCATATTTATCTGACTGAACCAATAATTCATATCTGTTTCAGAAGCCGACTTTGGTGGATTGTAGATCTACAGCTGTTCCTAGTCTAGGTCCAGACTTTCCCGGTGGGAATCACTGTAGCAACACGTCTGACTTATAGGATTCATATGGAGGGGGATAGGAGACCCAGAACTGTAAATTCAAACCGTGTGTACATTACTTCTATGTATTCAATTCAAAAGCATTTAGGGCTTCTCAAAACAGTCCTTTCACTACAGGAAAACTCCCCCACACTCACAATTTAAAGGAAACAGATCTTTCATGTTTACCCTTCCTGTTTCTTGTAGGAGGTCTTGAAATAAAGGTAAGAATGCAAAGCCGTTTTATATTTTTCCAATAAAATTCAGAGCAGTTGCCCTGGTGCAGAGTGTATGTGTGTGCATGCGTGTGTGTAGGGGGATGGTAGATGTGTTGCATGCTGCTGGGGAAAAAAAAAAAAATCACAATGTAGTGATTAAACAAAGAAGGCTCAAGAAATACTTTGACTTCCCTCATTTTGCTAAACACCCTTTCAAGATAATATTTCTTCTCAAATTTTTTTCCAACACACACGTCCCTCACAGCTTACATACAACCCAAGAGTGACAAGAGTATTCTTTAGGGACTCAGTTCATTAAAGTCAATGGAGCTCTAATACCTTCTGCAAGGTTTGGCATATTCTTTTACCTGGATTATTTAAAGACGACCCACGTTTCTCTCTGGGTATGCTCAGAAGACCACCACAGCCTGCGTAGCTGATGGTCACACAGAGCTGACGAGGTCTCCGCCACTCATCGCTTTGTGGTAAACTGACGCAGGACAAGGGGAGGCACCAACCCAAACACAGAGATAGGAAAGAGAGATCCTCATCCAAACCCCATCAAGCTGACTGTCCTCAGGCCGGCTCAGAAAACTTCAAGAAGGCCCATGCACTAAGGAAGAGCATGTTTCCCTCCCCACATCTGCAGATGAATCCATGGCAGAGCCCTACAATCCCTAACTATAGACACCACCGCCCGTACAGAGAAAACAGTTCTGCCAAAGGGCCAGGGTAAAAGTCTGGCTTCAAACAGACTTCTGGAGCATTTTTCCTCTCTTTATTGATTATAGCAGCAAACTAGGTGCCTCACAGCTACTGTTGGAGTCTGAGTTAGGCAGCATGGATAGAGTCTTCCAGCACCCGGCTTAAACACCCGTTCAGCCATGCTGTGCGTGGTTACACAGAGGCTGTGTTTGCCCCTAGGGATGGTGGCTTTTCTCCTTGCAGGAGGTGAGCAAACATTTCCCCCTTTCCTTCCTTCAAATGGGCACTGGGAGGCTAATTGATTTAGTTGTGTTTTCTACAACATGCTTGGGGATCCTGCGTTTAAAGGTGCAGGAGGAGAGCCGCTCTTATTGCTGTTGGCATCAGCAGACAAGTGGTGGGTTGCCCTGTACTGCTGTGTATCCTGTGCATTTGATCTCATTTTTGTTTGCTTTATGTCTTTTTGCTTGTTTCATGTATTATGTATGATTGCCATGTTAGGTCTCATTTCTCACTATGCCAAGGAAAATAAAGAATTTTGAACGCTGAGTTAATATGTGCTCTGTGTGTTAGAAAACAATCACTGCTGTGCTGTTCACCAGGCCAGATTCTCAACATGACAAAAATCTCCCCAAATCAGGGATGCCTTGTTCCTTTTACCCCAGCGGTGGCTTCAGCCTATTTTCACATTCACTCCTGCCCTTCCCCTTGCTGAATCATCCTGCTTGCAGGCTCTCCCCCACTTCACTATCTACCGAATAAAAGTAAGACTAAAAAGGATGCAGACAGCTCCACAGTTTTCACAATGCAAATCTAAAGTTAGACACCTTGCACACTGCAGAAGACCAGAGAGAAAGGATTCTTCCCCTTCTCCTAACACATGAGCCGGTAGGACGTTTCTTCCCACTGCACTCTGGAGCACAGACTGGCCAGAGATAGGACAAGTCAGCGCCAGGGAGCACCCTGCAGCATTAAGGGCAGAATCTCAACGGCTATTGCAGAGGGCTTTGCTCATGCCTTTAGCAAAGTTGCATTTGGAGACAGGAGTCATTTTCCTGGCAGATTATGAGACAGGCACTTCTAGCAAAGCAAGAGGTAAGGACTGAGATCTTCACAGCATGAGAGAGAGATAGATGCTAGATAGGCCAGGGCTGCTGTGTGCCTTCTGATAAGGATTCCCAGGCTGAGATTGCTACGGAGGTTAAAAAAAAAAAAAAAAAAATGGGGGGGGGGGAGCTGAGAATCATCCAGAAAGCTATATTTACAGCACTGTTCAGACAGGTAGGAGAGAGGCAAGATGGTAACTGTCAAGGGTGAGGTTAATGTCAGGGGAGATTTTAAACCTGAAGGTAACGTAACTGCATTGCAGTTTTGATCCAGATGTCAAATCTCTGCTTCCTGTAACATCAGTTGCCTGCAGTCTTTGGCCTGGAGAAGCATGGGGCTTACTTGAAACCATATGACAGCGCTGTTGTACTCCTGGAACCAAATGTTTAAAAATGTAACATATCGGGGATAATAGAGATGCATTTTAACAGAGGCATGGAACTTATCTAGCTGCAACATACTCATCATCAGTCCAAACCTTCACTTCGGCTGAGCGGTACTAACTTCAGCAATTCAAAGGAATACCGGGGCATGCAGGACTTGGAAGGATTTATAAGATTTTAGCTGCAACAGTCCTAGCTATGGATGAACATTTTCTTTTGCCCCTCCTAGCCGCTCCCCTTAAAAATATCAATGAAGAGCTGTTGCTCAATACTAATAACTTCTCCTTTGCATGTCATCGAGGGCAAGGGGGAGTGTCAGTGGGACTGCTCAGATGCTTGGACTTTGATGAATGCTGGGCCCCATCCCTAGGCAAGGAGCAATGCAGGACTCTCCCTCGACACTCAGTAGAGCCAAAAATCTGATGGTACTGTTGGCCTGGGAGGGGAAGGGTGGATGACGGTAGAGAAAGAGGGGAAATAGTTTTAACTATGTTTTTGACCCTGCACTCCTCCGAGAGAAATGTCCCGTTACCTTTTATAAAAGAAATTTTCATCGAGAATACAGTCATTTAAAGCCCTGTTTTCAAAGTCTTTCTCGCTCTTTATTGGTAAATTGAAGCCGACAGAAAACTGCTTCTTTTTGCATTTCCCTGGCTGAGGTGTCATGTCGTGCTGCCTGATAGATAGGACGGGGAATGACAAGTCATGGCAATTGCTAGATCAGTGCTGGCTGATTCCAAAGGAGGTAGCTCTCTGCAAGAGTAAGGTTTTGCTGTGTACTGTTGGAAGGCTGGATTAAGAAAAACTAAACCAAGTCAGAGTTGTTAATGGTAGTTCTTAGCACCGACGGCAAGCTGCAGGTCTTGGTGGGCCACGCAAGCTGAACGGTACCTTTGTCCCCACACAAGGTTAGTGCAGTTGGCTCTGATCATAGAGTGATACCCAGACATTAAAGGAGAGATTTTCACGTCTGTTCTGGCTCCTATAGCTTGGCTGACCGCAAGACAATTTCCTAAGATCAAATCATCCATCTCTCACATAATGCAGCAAAGAGGGGTGCCAGAGGTATGAGCTAAAGAAGGATCTAATGCCATCAGCCGCTATTTTGCACTGGTCTGGAGGCATATTTGAAAACACTTATTTGAGAATACGCACCCGTCTCAAGAATAACAAGCAATGCTATGTGGACAACACCCTCTTTCCATCTATCTGCCTTTCAGCTTGGGCTCTGGTAGGACCAGGTTTCAGTACAAGCACCAGCACTGGTGGATTACGTGTGGTTTATACGTTACCTGAGCCACGAACAGGGAACCACCCGTCCAAACATTTAGCGCCCTGCTCTCTGGGTAGAAACCCTCAATAAGCTTCCAGTAGATATATCTTTCCTTCATTCCCTCTCTCTTTTTCTGTGTTCGATATTATCTTTGCTACATATAGTCTAGCAATATTTTATTTATTTTGAGTCTAGAGCTTGGAGACCTCCAAGGGTCTCCTTTTTCTCTAGCAATTCCACAAAGAAAATGCTGGCAGAGAGCTAGGAGAACATGCTTGTGTTCTTCATATGGGAGGTGATTTCCTTCAGATCCTGGGCTGTGCATATGCTCTCCATCATATAGATCACAGGGAGATTTGCTCCGAGTATCTCGACAATTGCAGCTGGTGTCAGCCCTCCCTGTGGGAGCTCCGAGCGGCACGTGAAAGCAGGGGACAACGCGATTAATTCAGCGAGGTGACGGTTGTACCACTTCGAATAGGAAAGATGTCCAGATGTGCACCCTCCGTTAAAGAAGCCTCCCCGAGTTCCTCAAAATGCAAATGTCACTGGAGTGAATTCATTCTCTGCAGTGCTGCGCTTGCAGAGATTTGCAAGCACTGGGTTCACGTGCTCAGCAGCAGTCCTGGATAGCCTACCTCTGTTTCCACCTCAGCACTACACCAGCACCACCCATGCCTTGCTACACAAAATCCCTGGAGATCAGTGGCTGAGAAGTACTACATAATGTTTCTATGGAGTAGGGAATCAAATCGCATTTACCCAGCATCTCCTGCTGACTCCCGCGAGGGGCTCCCTGAGGTCCCCATGCAGGGTTTCAGACTGGTCCCTCTGGACGCTGGGCATACTGGACCCATCAAGGGCCAGTCCAGACTGCACTCCCGGGTGCTGACGTCCAGTGCGGGCAGCTCACACCCAAGCTGGGCTAGCACTGCATTAACAGCATCTGCTTTCTGGTTTGCAGGGACCCCCTCCTCACTTCTCCCAGGTCTGCTGCCCGAAAAGGAAGCTGCAGAGCACAGCACAGGATCTGGCCCAGAGCACCTACAGTCTGCTAGGAACTATGCCACAAATTAAAAAAAAGGGGATTAAATGGTTTCCTTTCCCTCGCTGGGCTCAGCTATTCCCCACCCCCTGCCAGGAGTGGCCCTGGAAGTGGTTTTTGCCTTTGCCTTTTCTCAGGTGATGGGGGAGGGATCCGGCGGTGGACTCGGAGGCCCCAAACCCTTCGCTGAGTTTGCTGCCTGAAGCACAGACCTCTTAGAAAACACAGATGAAAGGGAAGCTGGGGGAGGGCTTCAGACTGGGAGAAACAACCCTTGTGGCAGGTCCTTTGGCAGGGGTCAGGCTGCAGGACACAGAGAAGATATATTAAAAGGGGAAACTGGAGGAATCTAAATAATCAGGCTCCCCACCGGATAATGCCTTGACAAGAGGAGATGCTGCAAGCGCCAACGAAAACTGACTCACACAGAGGGGCAGAAAAGTAAAACGCCTTCTCTGAGGGGATGGGGCTAGCGATGGAGCGGGAGACCTGGGAGGCAAGGGGGAAGGGCTGAAATCTGGAAGGAAATTAAATAATAGCCTGAAATTCCCAGGTGAGGAACAATGGAATTAAAACCAGAAAGGCCCCCAAGAGATAAACAAATCAGGACTGGGAAGCAAAGAGCAGAGTGCGAGACCTGGGGCCTGCAGGGCAGCCCACAGCGTTGGCCAAATTCTGCGCCCCTTCCCCGTACTGCAATCACGCCTGGGTACACCACGCGGAGCTGGGGCACGGTCCTGCTGGGCACTCTGCATCAAAAGAGAGATACTAGGTGCCTACCCTGGAAGTTCTTATAACCTGAGCTGGCAAAGCCACATAAAAAATACCAGTTATCCCCATTTTACAGTTGCAGAGCTGCAGCACAGAGAGATTAAACCTAATTCTTGTACGCTGTAAGGCTCTTTTAGCCTATGGTGTTCTTCTAAAAGGACTTTTAAGACAGTGTAAAATGTCCCTTCATGCTGCTTTCACTGGGGGCTCAGACACACAATCAAATCTCCCTGTTATCACACCAGCCTGAGTGCTTGTACGGTTATTTCATGCACCTCAGCTGAGTTGCAGCAACAGTTAAGCCCTAAATATGGAAACGGTGCATGCGAGTCCTGAGTAAAAGCATAAATGCTGTTTTTGTGCACAGACCTATGGGGAGTTTGCAGCAAGATAAGGAATTAAATCTATGCTTGGGAATCCCAGGGAAGAGCCCTGAATGTGCAGGCCATTCAAGAGGCATATTTCATGGAATATCCATTAGGAAACCAGTTGGGAAACAGAGATCAGTGGAACAGCTTAGATAAACTTCTGACATAGGTGTTATAAACTGATGGATCTATGTTGATTGCAACAGATGTGTTTTGATTGAAGACATGGTCCTTAGGGGGTGGGAAATTATTGACTTGGAACCAAACCACAGATTTTTTTGACAATTCTGTTGTGTTTTGAAAATTCATGGACAAGCCCTGAAAGCACTTTACCAATAAAAGCATTAATATTCCCAGAGGAGAACCTGAGGCTTAGGGAGCGGGACTTACTGCATCACAAAGTGACACAATGCAAGAACAAGGCAAAGAACCCGAAGAACTTCCAGTGTTTCCCTGTTCTCAGTACCCACAATATCCATACAGTGCCCTGGTGGACTCTACCTGAGGAACCTCACTGCAGTAATACAGAGCCCGCTTTGGTAACTCTGCCCTACAAGCGGAATAAATCACTGGAGCTTCCTGCCCCACATTCTTCAGAAAGCAGAAATGCAGATCTGAATTTTTGACTTCAACTGCTCCCTAATATTTAATCATCTTTCTTCCTGAAAGGGAGCAGGGCTGTCTGCAAACCCCTGCATTCTTCTAACCCTAGTCCGGTTTGTGTTCAAAAGCCTTTTCTATTTCCTTTTCCAGTGCCACATGCTGCTGTGTCAACATAATACAGGGTCTTCCTAAACAAAGGAATGTGTGTCTAGAAACCATCCACAGAGAATGATAGCCAGAACCCTGCCAGCAGAAAAAAAGGAGGTCCCACACTCCTTTTTACAGCACAGCTTAAAAAGGGAGAGTAGCGCAGAGAGAGCGAGCAATTCACATGTCCCCTGTTCAGTAGGCAGCACCAGTACATAACACCAGGTAACTGTAGCCAAAACCATATCACATTAAGTTATGGGGTCTCAAGAGCATCCGCTGCTTAAAGCCAGTCCTTCCTCTCTGGATCAAGGTGAAACAAAACATACAGTTTACAGCTGCTGACACGTCTCAGATACAGGACGGATGCATGACTGGGAAAGTCTGACACCCCGGAGGTGCTTCCATTGGGGAGCCTCAGGATTATCTCTGTGATGTGCAACACTGCAATATTCATAGGGGAGTTAGCTTCCTTACTTCTCTCTGCTCATCAGACACAAATGAGCTGATGAATGCGTGTGTGTCCTCAATAGGATGGGTTGGCATTCGTACTGTGCTCATCAACCACCGCAATAAAGACGCACCCGTGAGTCAAGAGACCCCATTCCAGTCCCAGCTCCACTACCAATTTGCCATTTCATCTTGGCCAAGTCCTTTCCTCTGTCTTGTTGACTTAACTCAAGCTGGTTATGAGGCTGCAGCCAAAAAGGTTTTCATCAGAAAATATGGTTCAGAGGGGAACATATGACCTGCAGCTGAGCTCTGTTGGGGTGTGAGACCATTGGATTGCACAGTGGCATGCCAGATCTCATCATTACCACATAGGAGATATTCAAAGGACTGCCAAGGAACTGCAGGAAGCATATGCATTTGTTTAACATGGTGGTAGCACTAGAAGGAAGCTCAGGAAACATCAAGCCCCGTTGTAAGAGATACTGCCCTCAAAAGCTCAGGTGGCAGTACGAAAATGACCCAGTCTGGGCCAGGATGGAGTTTTTCTCCAGGTGCAGAGTAGGTGCCCTGGGGCACATTGTGAAGGAAATGTGAAGTCAAAGTCAGCATCCCTCGTAACTGAATAACCTCTATCTTTTATGCCTTGCCTATCACTATAAGATCTAAGCCAAACAGAAGGGAGAGGATGTGCCTTCTACCCAGGAGCACAGCCAGTATTCTTTCTCTCTGTTTTTTGGGGGTTTTTTTTTAGAGTTTCTATAGTTCTTTTTTATTTTAATTTAGGTCCAGTATGATTTTTTTTTTTTAATGACGTATATGACCTCTGTACTCCTTGAATCTTAGCGCTATTTGCATCTGTCATGAGAGCAAGGGAGGCCTCTTTATCCTGTTCAGAACCGCCAGACTTTCCTTGCGAGGACTTGGCCACTTCATTTAGAAGAAATCCTAAATATTTGTTTTAATTGCGAAATGGATTCTCATAAACCAGCAGGCCTGTGTGCTATCAGGCTTTGGATTGCATCAACCCTGGCATGTGGGCTCATAAGGCAGATGGTCAGGGAAAAACACCTTGGCACAGTCTTCACTGGCATCTTTTAGACAAAGGGCTGCACCAGGGACTTTGCTGCCATCGCCGCGCAGAGAATTTTATCTTTCATCGCAGATTTCAAAATGCTGGATCCAGCAGGGTGCTAAGCTTCTGTCAGTCTCTGTCAGCCCTTCACTCCCAATGTCTTTCTCCCCACAGTCTGGCTGGTGGGGGAGTGAGGTCTCTTGGCAAAAGCCGGAGCCGTGGTTCTGTTTTCAGAGCTGGCTGCATGGCCGTAGGCAAAGCACTGTCTCTGTCTGCACCCCCCATCCTTTTTCTGTCTCCTTTTCCTAGGGGTTTTGACTGGCTCCATCTAGAGAGTGGCCAAGCCCACCCTTAAAAGAATAAGATTTTCATAGGTACCGAGCTCTGCCTGAATCTGATCCCAAATTCGGTATCTCTGAGTATTCTGGTATTCCCATTCTGCTCTGCTGAGTTTTTTTGTTGGGGACAGCGACACTCTTCATCAGTCAGGCAGCTTTGCTCCTTTGGGGAAAGGGAATGCGCACCCAAAGTAATTACAGACGTTTTCCTCTCCCTTAAACCGGCAGAAATGAGCTTCTGCCATTTTGCATGCGAAGTAGTGGCCTCACGTGGAGGCAGAAGAACCCAGAAGAGGGTTTTACTTACAAACTGGATAAGAAACACTGATGAAGATTGACTTTCTGTGTAGCACAGGCTGGACAAGCTGCACATAGTTTTGCAGATGAAAATTTTGTCTCTATTTAAAGCCTTTGAGGGATGAGGGCCACACCGTTACGTTGAGAAGAAAGTAGGTTCCTATGGGTGCAAACGTATTCCTCTCTGTCTTTCCTAATAGCTGTTCAGATGAACCTCAATCTAAAATGACATGAGAAACCTTTTTCTGCCTCCTTATGTCCAGCATGGCCAATTTAGCCCATTTTAGAAGATCCAGCACAGGCAATGTCACAAACACAGGCTGTTAAAATGCTAGCATTTGAAGTATTAATTTAGCCCGGCACATTAAGTCCACAGATCTTTCTGCCAATTATTTTAGATAATTGTAACTATCACCACAAACAGTTTGAGATGTACAGGATCTGCAATTATCTGTATTTCCCCCCCACTGTAAATGAAAGGGATAAGAAGTAAAACCGTCAGGGAACAAATTAAAGCTTCTATTTGCTGGGGGGAACATCTGAACAATTTCTCCGACAACTTCAAAAAATTGATTGTCTAAGGGAAAAGGGGATAGGCAGTGGCAAATTTATTTGCAAACAGACTGCAAAAGGGGCCCTAGAAACTGGAGAAAGTGCTGATGGAGACAATCTGAAGAACGAAAAAAAAGGAAATCAAGGGAACACAAAAAAACTGTAGAAATAATTAAGTGAAGAACGGAGCCTACCCAGGGAAGCCCAGGTGTTTATTGTATTATAAAACAGCAGAGATGTTTCCTTTGCTTACATGGGTTCCCACCAGCAAGCTTGGACAAGAAAAGTCATACTAGAAATGACGGGGAAAAGCTAGGAGAGAGAAGAGCCACCTCTCTGGCCCCAAAACCCCTTTCCAGTCCTGTCGAGCCAGCAGAAGAGCCAACACAGCATCCCAGTCACAAACAAGTGCAGAAGGTGGACGGCTCACCTGGCACGTAAAGACCTGGGGAGGCCGTGGCTATCACAGCACCTTGCAAACAAGGAAAGCCGCCGCCAACTCACACCTCCTGCCCTGCCCCATCCCCACATTTCTCCCTGCCAGGGCTCCCTCCTGCACCCCGGAGCAGAAACCTCGCTCTGCTGCAGTACAGGTGAAGACCACATCTACCTTCTCCCAGGAAAAGATAATACTGCAATCAGAAATGCTGCTGCAGGACGAAGCATAAAGCAGGGACAGGGGCAGTTTAGCTACATCAGCTACAGAGAGGGAAAAACCTTTGGGAAAGTGGGGCTGGCACGGGGGGTGTAGGGAGGGGTGTCGGGCAGACAGAGAGGGTGCTGCTGTACCCCTCAAAACCGGACAACAGACCGAGCAGGCTTCTGATGTGGTTTCAGCCTTATTCACACCACACTTGGGCTTTTGCTGCTCGGTAGGGACCCAGGGGCAGGATGCAGGAGGCATCGAGCATCCCGCTCTCCGTGGCTGGCCACCGTTCCACCCGTGGCGAGGGACATCGCCCCGGATTGCGGCACCCGAGGAGAAGAAACGCTGAGCACATCAAGCCGGGAAAGCCACTAGAGGGCCCCTGGGCCAGCAGAATGCCATTAACCTGGGGTTTGGGACCCGGCCAAGGCAGCAGGGTTAAACGCCCTTAATTTTTTTTCAGAGACAGACAGGTGACCTTTCGGTGAGCAGAAAAATACAGGGTTCATCCCCGGCCCTTCCAGCAGCGCTGCCATCAGTGCGTGACCCTGCCACACTCCCATCGTGTCTGGGCCCTTACTACAACAGTGCCGACAGAGATTCAGCAGGAGAAGCACTCCTTACAGAGGCTCCAATGCTGCTCTGGAGGTCTCCCATCTAGCTCCACATCAAAACTGAGCCTACTTAACATCTAATAAGTCAAGCACAGCCTGGAGAAGTCTGATTTTCAAGCCAGAGTAGCATCTTGCACCCATTTGAAATGTCCATTTGGAAATTCAGTGTGAATAACACAAACATAGGACAGATGCTGCCACTTACCCAAATGTCTTGGAGGAACAAATGGGAACCGAATTTGAAAGCAAATGAAGCAACCAGATTGTAGCTCTTAAGTGGACTATGTACTATAGCAAGTGAAAAAGTTGGCAGGAGGGAACTAAATGTTCACCGCTTTGCTTGATCTACATAAACCATAAATGCACGTGTATTTGTTAGCTCTAAATCTGAAGGTGTAATCAAAAACAGGTGACCGGGGCAGGAGAAAATCCCTTTCTTTGGACCACAGTTTGGACCAGAAAGCCAGAGTCAGGCGCAACCTGAGGGGTCGTGCTTGGACCACCACGGGTCCGGGGAGAGCAGTGGCAGCTGCTTCGGTACGTGCAGCAGCAGCAGCAGGTGCACGGGGAAGGCGCCGGGCACAACGGACGTGTTTTCACCACCGCTGCCTCCTACATCCCAATCCCGCTCGGGGATACTCCACGCAGGAGCAACACCGACATTTGCCAAGGCGGCAAAAGTAGCACCGCGATGCTTAAGGTTCGGTCGTGCGGGAAGCAAATGAGCTAGAAATGGGACCAACTGAAAACGCTGGTTTTGTATGAGAGCTATCAGCCACCCAGACACTGAGCATTCACTCCGAGAGCACATTTAGTGCAGCTGGCATTGTGTCAGACTAGACTTGCTTCGTGCAGGAAATACTGAGCACTTGGACGCTCTGAGCGAGGGCTGGGAAAGCGTCCAAGATTATGCTTCACATCTGCTCCTGCGAAGCCAGTGCAAGCCCTGTTTTAGCATGTAGTGTAAACAACAGCATCACTAGTGAAACACAAGCACAAGCAAACGTGCATATGCTATGGGGGCCATCTTGAGCCCAGCATCTTCGGAAACGGAGAGGCGCCTCGTCTGGCAACAGCCGGGGAGGAGAAAATGCCTCCTGCGCTGGGCTGGGGAGCAATTCTGCAGGTGAAGGTTTACTGAGGGGGATAAAATGAACTGAGCCCTGACAAAGGCACCGGTTGTTGGGATCATGCTCACACAGAGCCCCTGGCCCTCATGCACACGCACGTTGGATCTGTGTCCCTTCTCTGCTAAAAAAGCCCCTCGCAGAGGTTAGCTCCCCACCTCCACCTTGGCACGCAGGAGGAGAGCTATTGCCCGTGCCAGCAGCGGCGTGCCCCGGCCCTTCCCTGCCCTCTGAGCGAGGGGATGCAGCATTGCGGCTCCTGCACAGGGCCAGTTCCTCAGCAGAAGGGCTCTGGTTATTCCCTGGGTGCACTGCAGCAAAGATGGAGGCAGTACATGCTACCCGGTGACTAGAAAAAAGTCAAAGCTGCGCTTTATAAAATGGCAGTGTTTGAACTGTTGCGATTCAGGCCGACTGGCCACAGCAAACTGCTACAATATAGGTCAGACAGGGAAAGGTGCAACTTCAAATGTAACGTTTTGTCAGGAATTTAAAGTCATGACATCAATCCCCTGATGAAATGCTGGAATTCTGACCAGTTTTGCCTATAGCATATACAGCATCTTACATCTTACATATTCCTAAAAACATCTTTTCTTTCAGCAATCAGAATTAATTATTAAAAAAAAAAAAGTCATTGATGCACAACTCCAGCCACTCTTGCAGCCACCTCCTGACTTTCCTTTGCTTTTGCTTGTCACCTCGATAGAGCACAAGCCCATTAAATGCTTCCATTCCTATTTCTGGCACCGATAAATCTAAATTTTCAAGCTTGGCAAACCCAGCTAAACAACTGGCATAGAGATATATGATTCCTCTAAGATAATGTACAACTCTCATTACCCAAGGACTTTTTTTTCCAATCCCCCCAAATACTGCTTTTTAAGTCCTGGAAAACCATGGCTTTCTCCGCCAGAAATAAAGGTACCAGTTTAATATAACAGAGCATTCTCCGCAGTGCAGTGACGGATTCTTAGTCCTTGCCATAGAAAATGACTTGTGATATGGCAGTTCTCATCCAAACAGGGAGCAAATTGTGAGTTTGAAAAATGCAGCCTCCCAAAACAGCCTACAGAAGAAAATCTTTGAAACGAGACTTAGCAGCCAGCACACCCTCTAACAATCTAATAAATAGCATTCAGCTCAAACTCTCCAACACTGCAAGGGAACAGGAGAACAAAGGGATTTGAAGCATGGATTAGATCATTCCAAATGGTCTCAACATTGGTGGTTTGGGGGTTTTCTTTTTTTTTTTTTTTTTTTCCCCAGCCTTGTGGCAAAGGCTGGATTTGAACCTTTCAGGACAATGTTTTGACACAAATATTTAAGCTATTTAAAATAAGTAATAACCTTCAGTTCCCTTCAAGAGTATTATATTAAAAACAGAGAATGGGATTAAAACAGATTAGCTTCCGACGTTTCTTAACGTGGCAAACAGCATCAATCAGATCATATCAATGAAAGCTGACAGCTCAGGGAAATCCAGAGGAACAGATTCTCTTAGAAAAATGAGATATTTGATCAATTTTTTAAAATTCTTTTTTCTAAGCTGTTAGAAACTTCATTGACTTCATAAAAATGTAATGACAGCTCAGCCTTTGCTTAGCATAACATCCTGAAAGTGCATGAGAACATTAAATTAACGCAGCCTGGTAACGCTGCGTGCAATATAGAAGTAAATACTATCGTCAATTTACTGTCCAAATACTATTGCCCATTGATTTTCTACTTGGTGAAATAACTGAAATGCCTTGCTTGCAATCCAAACTCTGATCTTGCAGTTTAATGCCTGGAGACAAACTGGTGCAGAGCCCCAGTGAAATCCATCAAGCCACAAACTATGAACTGAAAGATGAGTCCCAAGGCAATGATGCCAGTATGAGAGCCAAAATTTAAGTATGCAGAAATTCCCTTTCACCTGTCTCTCACACTACCCACAGCCAATCCCACTGCTATCCTGTTACCTGTCCCCTGTTGGATGTGTCTGTTAGTGCTTAACTGTCCCTCTGCCAGGATGAGCTGGGTAAGCACAGTGATGGGTTTTTCTTATGAATATTTGTTGGACTTTTATAAATTAAGTTGTTTCAGGGAGACTTCCAGCCAGTTTAGTTTCTCTTCCTCATGTATTGGAGTCATCTGTGCACACTGATGTAGTTGCTAATAAAGGAAAAGTTTCAGACTTGTGTGTTACTTGTAAATTAGCCACCAGTTTTGCACACAGGCAGCATATGCATCTGGCCCATGAGGAGCAACGCAAGAGCATATCTGGCGACTAGTGAGGATCAGTGAAAATGGAGCAGCATGGCAGTGCCACTGTCACGCAAGGGACCTGTGTCATATTTGTGCTACAGATAAAGCCAAGCTACAACTCACTACTGCAATCAAATCAAGCATGAATGTAGTAGAGCCCAGTGCTTAAAATGGCATTATCAGTGTGCTCTGTGGGAACCAGAGATCCAAATCCCTTTGCATTCACTTGGCATAATCTTTGAGAAATCTCTTCTCAGTTGTTTTTAAATAAATCCTGTTAAATTCTGCAGTGAATTGTCCTTATCTCTCCACACCTGTGTGCCAGCCCTGTTTTCTTCTACCTTTTTTCCCCATGCCTGGACAAAAGAGAGTGTATCTGTGTGTGTCAGTGTGTATGTATGTCTGAGATGAACTAAAGAGACAATTATCTTCAGCTGAAAATAAACATCATGAAACTATAGATGCCTAATTTTTGCACCTGGAAGATCCTCTTACAGCTATTCACTACTAATCACTCTTAGCTAATAAATGAATAGAATAACTAATGTGATTAGAGTAATTTGCCTATTCATCAGGAATATTAAATGAATTGAATATTTTGTATTTGACTAGTCTCTCAGCATTTCCCTGATACTGTAATTAGCCCTATGTCTATTCCTCTGGCAAAAACAGCACGTGGCCTTCAGAACATAAGGACACGTTGGTTCATTCTGCATTGCTGGACAGATGGACACCATGTTTTATAGACGTACCTCTCATACTAGACTTAGGTAGGATAAACTGCCTCCCATCCCACCAGAAAAGGCACTGAACTCGTAACGGAAGGAAGTCAGGGCAGAAAAGAAGAATAAAACTCTGGTGAGCAAGCAAGCATCCGAAGAGACAGACTTTATAGGCTAGCCACACCTTGGAGGTTACCCTAAGGGATGGCAATGCATCAGAGAGGTGGTGGTGACAGAGAAGCTCGTTCTCGGCTGTCACGAACATTGGTTAGGAAGGCGTCCAGGAAATTCTTGGCCACCGTGACTCTCTTCCTTATTTTCTAGTTGCAAACATGTCAGCTCTCAAAAGACATCTAGGTGAACTCCTAGACAGGTAATAGTCCTGTTAATACATGCCAAGAGGGTGGCTGTTATACTTTAATCTCGCAGAGGAATCAGGGTGAAGTTGAACTATGCAAATGATAATATAAAATAACCAGTGCGTAGATATTCAAATAAGGATTTCATATATATGCATAAAGGAAAAAGATCATTTGAATCTGGGGTACAATTTTCCAAATCCATACAAGATTCTTTGAGAGGAGACCAGAAAGATTTAGAAAAATAATGCTGGTCCTTGTCTGTTTCTAGAAAATAAGGGGGATATATAGAACAATACAGAAAAGATGCATTAATAAAATTGCCAAAGATGATCTGTCACTTCCTCTTGGTAAGAAGCCAAAGCATTTTATAAAATGCATTTGCACTTAACCAGAATGATATCATAATCTTCCTTAGTCATATCTTTTCATGCCTTCCTGATACTCCACAAAGCAGACATCAAGGTTTTCAGGAGACATCCTCAAAATGCTGCATTAAAATTAAAAAGGGAAGAGGCTGCATCTAAAAGCTGCACAAACAGAATCACCTTCAGCAAAACCTTGAGCATGAAATACATGGCACAGTGCATGTTCATAGCAGGAAAGGAAATTAAGAGGAGAAAACAATGAATTATTGAAGGCTTCAGGGTTCTCTAGTCTGGACAGATCTAAAATCAAGATGTCACTACAGTCTCTTTCGAGGTCTCTTGCTGTCTTTGATTGGAACGATGCAGATGTGAGACAGTGTTTTACTTTTCGAGAAGGGACAGGGGCATAATTAGGGTTTCATCTCCCCCCTTTAACAGCTGTTTGCACTGACCTCCTGCAGTTCCAAGTCCCTTCTTTTTGTTCATTTGTCTCTTTGTTTCTGTTTTGGGGGTGTGGGGTTTTTTGTTTTAGTTTGTTTTGTGGGTTTGTTTTTTTGTTTTGTTTTGTGGGGTTTTTTTTGTTTTTTGTTGGTTTTTTTTTTTTTTTTTAGATAGCTGCAGAGAAAAGCACAGACCTGGAGAACTTCAAATGGTAGTATCGCTGGCATTCTGCTAAGGCATTAGCCTTGATCCTTATTAATTATGTCTAGCTAAATCTATACCTTAGCTCCCAGACGTTCACATGCTGAAGCAATATCTGGATTCCTGTTTTAGAGGTGAGGTATTGTGTATCACAAAGCTACCTGGAGAACATCCTTCAAGGTAGAGATCGGGCAAAGTCTCTTCTAAATTCTCTTTCATCTAACGTTACACAACATAATAGTTTCCTTCTCAGCTACCCACAGCTCCTCACCACTATTTAGCTTTCTACTTAGAACTGGAGTTTTCACTGTGAACTTCAAATCAGTTCCACAGATTTACTTTGGCATTTTTAACCTCCCCCCACCCCGATTTCTTCTTTCAGATTGCTTTCAGACTGCAAAGTGTAAAACACTTTGATTCCTAGGTTGTTGTGGGAAAATGTTATATGAATGAATAAGTTATAATAATAATAATACATTGCAGTGATAATGATGGATGTGTTTTAAACAAAGCCTCTGGCTGCCAGTGTGGAGGAGCTATGGAAAAATCAAAGATAATCTTGCATGAGAAGAATTGTAATGAGAAAGACCTGGAATATGTTATCTCTCTGAATTGCTCCTATCTGCTTGCCCAGGAACAGGATTGTCCCAGCTTGACTTGAAGAGCGTGTCAGGTCTTAAGCTAAATTTAGGACCAGGTGCTCGGCTGGTGTCAGCTGGTGCGGCTCCACTGACAGAAAGGGAGCTGCGTGAATTCATTCTGGGTTCATTTCTATTACAGTGGGGCTTAGTACATTGGTCCCAGCGTGGAGCAGGACCCTGTTGTGCTCAGCACCGTACATGCACACACAGCCCGTTTCATCCTCAAAGCCCTTGCGATCTAAATAGATGAAAGCAAAGAGAAATAGATTAAAAGACTCGCCCCAGCCACCCAACAGGTCAATGGCAGAGCTGAGAAGAGGTACCACACTTTCTGACTGTCACGCCGGTGTCCCATCCACCGCACCATGCTGTCCGCAGTAGAAACCTGCTCTGACAGTCGTGCTTTACTGCTAGGCAAAGGCAGGCTGAGCTGTAGTTTAATATAGCTTATTTTCTATAGACAAAATGTGGACACTAGGTCAAACTCATTGCCTGCAGAATGTAAGAGATTAAATCAAGAGGATTCCTAAGAACAAAACTATATTAATAATAACAAAATTACTATAACAAAAACTACTAGTTTTCATAAAGAATGAGATTTTTTTAATAGGGGCTTCATGAATTATCCTAGTATCATATATACTTTTCAGTTTTATTCCATCAGCTGTTTACCAAAAGATCATCTCTAACAGAAGTACAAATTTGGATGGAATTACACCCACGATTTCTTTAGGTATGTGCACCGGTATGGTGCTTAAGTACCAGCTCCTCAGTCACGGGGAACTTGGAAGTACAATGGACACACTGAGGCCAATAGAGAAACAGGACAACAATCTTTTCGGCTCCAGCTTCAATCCTGAGGGCTGCCAGACCTATTGGTACTAAAAAGCTCAGGAATATCCTTTATAAAATAGAAGGCAGGATACTGTACAGGGTGCCTGTGTTCAAATTTCAGAAGCATTATGGGGTCTGGGTAACTGCAAAGCAAAGCCTCTTCAGCAACAGAAGATGTAAGCTAAAAGATACAAAGCAGCAGAGCCCTGCAAGCTCCCTAAATGCTTCGGAGGCTTCATGAGACTTCCTTCCCACCAGAAACCCCCAGCCTGCACGAATCCCTCGTGTGCAAGCCACGCCACTTGGGGCTGCGGGTGGGGGGCTCTCGGGGGGGTGCTTACTCATGCCCACTGATTTGAACCTGTGCTGAGCCAACATCCTGATTTCATCCGCTGTCTAAATCTCTCTACCCGCAGGATAGCTTCTAGGACCCTGAGAAAGTAATCTCATGATTTATTAGGTTTTATAACAATGGCAATAAGCAAGGCAGCTTTTTAAGCAGCTAACTGAATTGTGATGTGGAGGGGTTTTTTCACAGCACAATGTGGATCTATTTAGCCTTATAGCTTGAATTTCAGCCTTTCTTTGCCCATGAGAAAGCCTGGTAAATAGGATTTGTGCTAGAAGCTACAGGGGAGAATATCTTTTAATTAACCAGGAGGGTGGCTCAGAGAAGTTCTAGCACTGTCTCTTAGCTGAGTTTCCAGCTTCACTGTGAGAAAATAATATACAAATTAAAGGTAGAGCAGTAATTGCAAATAAAATTCCCGATGACTCGGATTCCTCTCCCCCAATTTAACTGGACTGGTACAGTAGCTGGGAGGACTCCGGCGCAGGTGCAGCTTTGCAGGCGCGGGCGCTGCCCCTCGCCCTGGCCCATTTCACCTGGGGCGCGCTGGGAACAGGGGCACTTTGCTCTGCACTCCCTAGCGCCCGACGCTCAGATGGTGTAAATCAGTGTGGTTTCACCGAGATCGGGGAAGCAGCGCTACTTAAAGGCAGAGGAAGACTGTCTTTATTTTCAAGGCAAGGCAATCCAAATCTCTCATTACGCTGCTAGCAGAGAAATATTTTTCCTAAGAACACACCGAGTTCCTCTGTCCAGAAAGTACAAACTCGGCACAGATCCTGCCCTATCTGCATCATCGGCGTTGCTGGGTTTGGCAAAGGTTCCTGCAGAACAGAGGCTTGGGTGGTCATGCTGACCACGTCTCCATCCCTAACTCCTTTGTCACCTGCTAGACAATTTCACCAAAGGCAGAGCTGTCTCAGCAGGAATTACATCCCCATGATATTCGTAACTGTAGGCAGGTCAGAGTAGAGGCAAACCCTCTGGTTTGTGGAAAAGCCGAAAAGATACGCCTTATGAAAGGCCAGAGAACATACAGCAGAGAGCACTTCACAAATAGCACTACCACTGCAAAAGCCTTAGTGGGAACTCTCACCTTCTTAAAGACTGAGCAAAGCAAAAACGAGGCACAACTCCAATAGAAACCAAGCTTCATCAGCGCGAGGACTCAGGGAATGGATACACGTGCCTCCAGCATGGACGTTAGGGATGGAGCTGAGCCCAAAGCCTGTATACCGATACCCCCACTACTTCAGTCCATTTAGTCCTGGACCACAAGCAGGTCCATCCCTCCTGTGGCCCTGTCTAGCTCTCCATATTGCACTGTGTTATTCCTCTCCAAGTCTCACAGTGTTTTACTGGACAAGGCATGCAAGTTAAATTTACATTTTATTTGCACAATGTTTCATCTTGTTCCTGTGTGTCTCTGCTGGTGATGAGGCAGTAAGAAGCTGATGAAATTTATTTCTGCTCTTTCTGCCATGCTGTATAAATAAAAGAAAAGAAATAAAATACTTCTCCAACAGGAAGTGTGAATGCTTTAATGCTTTGTTTAAATATGCAGTTGAGAGACTGTATTTATCACACAGCATCTGTATGCGTCTACAGCTGAAATTTGCTCTCTAAAATTAAAAGATCTCATTTACATGCGTTTTATACTTGTGTCACACCACCGAACTCAGTGGATTTACTCTTAAATCTATGCTGGGTAAGAATCACACCCAAAGCTTTGCAGAAATAGCATAGCCCACTGTATGCATGTTTCTCAGGTACTGCGAATTCTAGCTGGCAGGCTGCATTTCCCAAGAATAATTGGTGTATACATACACCATGTGAGATTTATATTCCCTGCATCTTTGGCTATATACAATATGATTTAAATGGCACAGGCACTAGAGAAAGTGGACAGTAAAGCGTACAGTATTTGAAAATAAACATAAAGCAAAATGGTTTGACATCCTATTTCACTTAAAATGTAAATGGTGAGCATTCAGAGCATGATTTACAACCTTTTTAAAAGCACAAATGTTTTTCTTTTCGGCCCCCTAACTCCGATGCCACAAATCAGGAGAAATCTTTACAACATCAGGAAATCCCCCTTGCTGGTTTTCTCCCATCTTTTTGTTGCTATCCAAAGAAATGGACATGGATCTCCCAGTTTAGTTCTCTTGACTTTTTTCCCCCTGGTGTCTTGAATTGAAATTTGGCTGTATTGTGAACCTTATGCTGTAGGCTCATGGACAGAGAGAGAGAAGTGAGAGGAAGGAAATGCGTGAGCCTGTTGCTCATCAGCTCACTATTGCAGCCTCTTGCCCAGGATTAACACCTTTTCATACCCATAAACCTGGCTGTATCACTGCTCTCATCGTGAGGGCAGCACAGGCTAACGCTGTGAGACATCTCTCACTTCACTGGCTCCTGCTGCTGCCTGGAGCCATTGACCCAGGACACTGTCTCCAGATATGCTCACTAGCTCTAGGCCCATCACTTATTGGTGTTCAGCTCAACCTGCCTCCACCTTATTTTCCGAGGAGCTGCAGCCTGCCAGGAAAACACCTTTCCAAGCCACCTTCCTCCTCCTCACCCACCACTAGCACAGCATAAGTGATTGCAGGAGAGAAACCCCCTACAGACACCCAGCAGGGCTGCACTGGCTCTCCTCCCAGCAAGGCACAGGGCAGATACTTCAAGGGTTTTTCAGGACCGAGCCACTCAGCTGCACCACTGCAAGAACCGACCAGGGTTCAAGCTCCGACACACAGAAACCAACGCGTCAACAGTGTCTTTTGCCCCAGACTGCAGTACATGTGACAGTCGTTATCTACCAACTACCTGCCCCTAGCAAAGCACAAGTCTGTGAAACTAGATCCCTGTGCAATCTTCCTGCGTGGAAAGGAGGAGATGATAGCCCCACCAAAGCGGTCCTTGTGCAACAGCCCTTGCAGCTCGGCGATGCCGGCACGTTTGGGTCTCAAACCATGGCATTAGGGCTATATCAAAGGGATGAACCAAACACCCTTCTCGGCACCTACTCTCCCCTTTCCCAGCCACTGGGGAAGCAGGATGCTGGTTTGAACAGCTCAAAGGCTGTTCTGGCTGCAGGTGTGGGTCACAGAGGACTTTTTGCATGGTCTGAACATAGGAAGGCAAACCCTGGAGCTGCTGCCCTCCTACCTCCCCTACAGCAGTGCAGCGGCAGGAAAAGCAAGCCCTGAGTTTTCAGCTGAAACATCCAGCCCTTAAATCTTTAATAACCTTTCTTTTCTTTACTCAGAGCACAGAAGTATGAGCGCACATTTTAAGAGATCAAACTGAATCCTTAATTTAACCAGCTATTAATAAGGGTTAAATCTGCAGGCTGCGATGGCCCCTTTGCCCGTCTCTCCCTCGTCTGCGCACACACAATCAATGGAGCGGGAAGCCTGAAGGGCGTCCATTTTGAAAAGCTGTAATGAATCATTTTTCCTTAGCAAATCTGGCAAACTTCAATCCTGGTTCCTGCAGCCTCCCTTTCACATGTCCAAGCCCTCTGTGACACATCAAATTTAATGAGACTGCACAGACCTCAAATAAGGCACTGTAGCACTGCTGGGATACTTTATTAAGGAGGATCAGACAGAATGTGTTTGCTGTTTAAGAGCCTTTAAAGGCAAATTGCACTTCTTTTTTGGGGGATGAGAGGGGGGACAGGGGGAAGCCTCCCATTTTTGTTCGGTCTCTCGCCCTTCTCGAACAGTTATTCTGCAGGCCAATTCAAACAGAGCATTAAGGTTTCTGCAAACAGGGAGAACAGCAAAATTGGCAGCAAGGGCTGAGAGACCAGCGACGCTCTATTGAAGGTTGCAGGGTAGGACGCAAAGAAATGTGTTATTTTACAAAATAATAATAATAATCTGCCTCTGACAAGCTGTGCAAGGGAACACCCCACCCTGCTAGCAGGTGCTGCCCCTGCTATGTCGAGGGAAAGGCCAAGTTAACGCTCTCCGGCTGGAGAGAGAGGTGGGAATAACTTTCCGGAAAGGTAGATGATGTGAGATATGTGCTGAGCCATCCTTGGGGGAACCCTGGGGCAGCCATTTCAGTGAAGAAAGGGGAGAATCGAATATTATTTTTATTGTAACGTCTGTGCAAATAAATATAAGCACCAGAACAAGGCAGAGTTCAATTCTGCACGCTCAAAGATTTTGGGGAAGGGAGGCTGTTTGGTTTTGCTTGGGTTCCTTGTGAGGAAGTAAATGTGGATGCTGCAAGAGGTACAGGATGGAATCCTAGATGTCTTCAAGGGTCTTTTACAACCATAGCCAGCTAAGAGTATGTCTTTATAGACTCTTTTGCTTGGAAAACCCCATTCTGCATCAGGACTCAGTGCTGTAAGTTTTGTTGGAGAGTACAGCACTCTCGCGGCATAGCAACCTCCTGCTTAATTCAGAGCATCTTTTGAGATCATCACATTCAGCTTCTCTGTGTCCACCTCTGGCTACGTCTAGCTCTAAAGAGAGACCACAGGCCATCAATACAAGAGGCTCCTACGAGCAGAAGCACATACTGACCGTCTAAGCACACGCTAGCTGATGGAGATGTTTGAAACCCGAATGAAATACCAGAGAAATAGAGGAAAGTGAATCTTAAAGAAAACGATTTCTTTAAACAAGTGTCCAGGCTGCCAGACAAAGCAGCACCTGACAGGGCTACAGAAAGCCAAAAGGTCTACCTTAGCCTATAGATTCCAACATAATTAGGTTTTATAAGGAGATTTGAAAATTAGACTAGCTTTCAGAGAGCTCTCAAGGGTATTTTGGTAAAAGCAAAGTGAGTATAGTTAGGAAATTCCATGTACCAAACCTGGCTCCCTGGTTTCATGCTCCACTATCTCAGGAACCAGAGTCCCTGGAGTTAGAGGAAGTTATAGGTTAACACATCCAGGCAACTGGGGGCTCAGAAAGGCTGGGACACTGGGTTGGAAGCATAACGCAGCAGGACCGCTTGGTCCTGCCAGGCTCAGCTTGCCTGTTTTCTTCTAAGCAGCGTGCCAGAGCATGCACAGTGACTGACCCTTACTCAGAGACAGCTGGAGATGTGGGAAGAATACACAGCTCAGGGGATGTGTATTCACTCTTAGTACGTCTGTGCTAAAAGAAGAAAGTCTGTGCCTCAGAACATTTTCACATGAAGAGGAAAACGATAACGTTTTTATTTTGCCGAAGTAAGGACCTACCTAGCCTTCCAAAAAGTGCAGTAAGAAGAAATGAAATCATTTATACATCAGAAATGCTTTGGTTGCAGAATAAAACCAGAGATGTTTCCCGTGTCAGGACCACTTAGGCAGAATCTGTGAAAGGTCCATGGGGGTGACTCGCTTCATTTAATTTTTATTGTTCATCTTTGGCAATCTAAGGAGGTTTGGGGCTTTGCACAATGAATTCAATGGTGATTTGGATCCAGGTCTCATTTTGTCTGAACCACCCGCATTTGGAGTCACAGGAAGAGTGTGGTTAATGGATCACTTTAGTGGCATCAGTTCTGATCCATCTCTAATTAAGGGCTCTGCCAGGAATACAGTCAAGCAATTCTAATGGCCCACAGGAAAAATTGTGAAGTCAGGTAATGAAATTTGCTTATTAGACAAAATGGGAAGAAAGAGTGCAGGGGCACAGAAATCAATATGGTAAGCAGGACAGTAACATTTAGAAAGCACTGCACATGGAAAAAGCATAGCTAATGAAGTTCACTGCTGAGAAGTGTAATAGCGCTGATAACAAATCCTGCACTGATAACATCCTTGAAGATGTTCACCTGGAAAAGATCCAGTTTATGTGAACTTCTAAACAGTTTACTCCATGTTCCAGCTTACTCGGCTAGAGAATTTGATTGACTCTGACTTTTTGTGTCTCACAGTGCTTTTATAGACAACTCCCGCCATGTCTCCTTCTAGACCGAGTTTCCTCCCAGTGGTGTGTATAGTGGAATATGCCTAGCATTTATAAATAGTATAGCGACACAACTCTCGAGGATGCTGGTGAAGACGGAGAAAGGCAGGATCACACCTGAAGCCTGGAAACCAGTTGGACAGATGCTACAATGGCCCCCATTAGACCCCAAGAGGTATATGACACAAGTACCCCCGCAGAATTCATCACCTATGGCCCCTTTTATCCAAGGACCATTTAGATCTGTTCCCACCTTACCCATTAGTACGGAGTAGACGCACGTAAAAAAGCCAGAAAGAAACATTGATATTGCCAAAAAATTAAAAAGTATTTATTCAGTGGTGATCTACAGATTTCTGGGCAGGGAAATATTTGTAGGTGGGATAGTTACAGCTCAAAAACTTTCACTTGTAGGCTGGTAGAAAAGGAGGGGAGCAAACCAGACCCTTGTTGGCAATCTCTTTTTTCTTTATTTTTTTAATTTTTTTTAAGGTAAAAAGTTAATTCGAGTTTATAAGCTTTAGCTCTGGAGCGGAGCCTTTTGTGTCTCGCTAGCCCACATAATTGCGCTTCCCCCTCCTCTCACCCGGTGGCAAAGGAATGTAGGTGGAATGTCTTTACATAGAGACCAGCTCATGCGGGGACTACACAATAAGGGGAAGAAACAGGAGCCAATCTAAGTAAAGGATCAGGCAAGCACTGGAAGGAAAATAATATTGGGCTGTCTGCTACCACATCTAACCCTGTGAAATGCCTCCATGAATCCCTTTCTTCCTTCTGTCTTAAAATGTCCTCCTTCTTCCCAGAGGTTCAAGGGACATATCTTGTTACAGTCTCCTTTTTAACACTTAACTTTTCCCCCTTTCTAATGCTACTTCTTTCATTCTGCTGCTGCATATATATTTACTGGCAACGGAAAAAATCAATAAAGGAGAAGGAAATGACTTGGCAGCCTTCCGAAGTGTTAAAATAATTCTCATCTAATTGAGCCCCATTGTTTTTAAACAATATTGCCAGCAGTGCAGCTAAGTAGCTTGGCCTCAATTTTCAAAAGCAACTAGTGATTTGGGGTGGTTCTGATTTTCTGGGTCCTGCTTGAAGTCTCCTTAAAGGGACCGGTTTGGTGCACACATTCGTACACTCACACGTGAGATGCGGAGCCTTCTGCATTGCATGGCTCCCTTCGTATTGGAAGCCTCCTAAATTTAGCTATCCCTCTGAGATTTGTCCCTAGGAACCCACAGCACGAGTCTAATTTGAGGGCATATTTAAGTACAGCAGCCCGAGGTATGACTGTACGAACCCATAAAGTATCCTAGCTGGCTTTCACCAAGAGAAAACTTGGAATGATATTAGTAACAAACAGCTTGAACCAGGTGCATTCCAATCTGTCAATTCTTTGTGTAAATTATTGCTACTTAAATACAGACTTTCAGTCCCAACTGTAAAATATTCTGGTACGTGCTGTGCAAGAGCGTATACAGCTAATCCTCACACTGAACTGCTATTGGAGCTGGTTGTAATCTGGAAAAACTCTTCTGTGGGTAATTCTGATTTTTCCACATTTTGATGATGTTAGTGTTTTTTAAAAATCAGAAGAAGGAGGACTCAAATGTTGAGAATGCCTAAAGATCCTCTCCGTTCCCAGCACAAAATATTTCCTCCACAGCTCAAAATGCTTTCACTTTAATGAAACCCAAAGTGCTTCATTTCAATTTTGACTTTTAAGAAGAAAAAAAAAAAAAGTATTTGTATTATACAAAAATGGAAACAAAAAGTCATTTCCAAACAGAAAATTGAAGCATTTAATTTTGAAGAGGACGGGAAGCATGCTTCAGCTTCACTGGAATGCTCCATCTTGATTTGAAACAAAGTAAATAACTATTTATTTCAAAACAAAGGCTTTTCTCAGGAAGGTAACAGCTTAAATGAAAAGCGTCCCATCATAGATATTTCAGTGGCTTAACATTTAGAGACTAAGCGTTCTCTTTTCTGCTTTCACACAGGGTGAAGAAGGACACTTCGCTGCAATCTTGCAGAAGAACACAATCCCATTTCTCGCACCTACGTTGCTGTCTGAGCAGAGCACAAGCCTCCATTTGATCAGAGCAAATACCAGGCTATGCTTTTTGTCCAAGATGTCTCCCTCTAGCACCTAAGGAAACAACTATTAGTGTTGCCACTGCTATGCTTTTCTGACTTAAACATCCATTATCACCCTGGCACCCTGAGGTCGTACCTCATTTATAAAGCAAGTGACCAAAGTGTGTAGTGCCTGGATTTTTTACAGTGCTCTTATTTTCCTGAAACGTGTCTTCGACTGGTCCGTGCCTGGGTGAGTTAAGATTTCTGTTGGAAAGAGCTACACGTGGGAAGGCAAACTGCATGGCCCAATCATTTGCAGCAGCACCTGCTGGTTTTGAGTTAAATCTCTCTTGATCCTTGAGCTTCACTTCTGAGGGGCTCCGCTTGAGACACTGAGAGCTTGCTTTTCAGATCCTCTGCCCACTGTCTTCCCTGCCACCTTTAGCGTGTGCCCATTCTGGGTACCAGTCTAAAGCTAGACATCCCTTTTTAAAAACTTGGGCATAAGATCTCATCCACTCCAAAAGTGTTTTTAGAAAAGATGCATCAACACAAGCACAAACGATCAGTAAATTATGCCAATATGCTGGGGGGGGGGGGGGGGGGGGGGAGAAAAAAAAAAGGCTCCTAAATTACAGGTGTGCTCATGCTACAGACCCCTCACCATGCTCCACAGTCCAGCTGAGAGCAGCCGTTCTCCTCTGACATCCCTCAGCCTGCAACCATTATTTCTGCTGGGAATGTGAGCAAACGGCACAGGAAGGGAGTTATCTGCTGCTACGGAAGGGTCAGATATGAACAAATACACAGAAATGTGCACCTCTGTGCGTTCTGCTGCAGAGGTCCTGGGGAGCAGCCTCTCCCTCTCTCACCCTTAGAGGAATGAGCGCTCGGGTGGGAAACATCTGCCCTTCAGCTCACTCATGGGGGTTTTCTGGGTTTATTGGCAGGAGCGCAGGTCCACATGGCACTCATAATGTAGCCCATTGTGCGTGTACAACCACAAATAGGTTAAATCAATAAAACAGAAAAACCTCAGTTCTTGTATCAAATACCATCCATATCTAATGCCTCCAGGATGCCTTCTGATCCCAGAAGGTCCTGCTCATTTGATGCCTTCACTTCCTGGGTATCCCACAACACTTCCCAAAGGAAAGAGCCAAGATATTAGCTTTCCTTTACAAAAACGGCTTGTGAGAATGTAGGGCCAGTGAAAAGTTTCAGCTTGTCCAACCTCTGCATCTCCATCTGCTGTATGGCAGAGAGGAGAGTCCAGCGTGCTTCAGCCCTGACCTCATGGGAGCACCGGAGGGGTGGGGTGGGAACCCCATGTCCCCCTTCCGATGGCGCTGCCACCACCCGATAAGGGGGCGAGGCTGCTGCGCTACATCACGCTGGCGACCTCATTGCCTTCAGATGGAAACTAAATTCATCTAAATTCTCCGCTGTGGAAGCTACATCCATCATCTCCACAGCTAGTATAAAATGGGTGTATTTCCAGCTAATTGAAAAGCAGCCTGATTCAGAGGAGGGAGCGGATTTAAAGTATCGAGGGACTGGTGAAAGCCCTGTCACATTGTACAACCAGCTCTGGCCATGGTTACCCAGTACCCAGGTCAGCCTTTATTTCATGCAAGCTGGCACCAAGAGAGTTAGCTGTATTTCACATCAATACCAAACGCCAGCGTTTGGCAAGGGCCTTCGAACAGAATAATGATGATGGGATTAGGAAAAAAGAATTCATAAAAACTAAATTAAAAATCACACCTCGCTTCACATTGGAAATTGGACTCAGCCACCGCACTCTGCTTGGAGCAAGCCTCTTTAAATGCAATCCATTGTGTAGGGAAATTCTCCCTGGAATCCGAGTTTCCGACACAGCATTACTCTAACTCCCCACGTTCATGAAATCCCCAGAAAAATTGCAGCACAACGGAAAAGGCAACCTCCTGGCAGGTATCGCCATGGTATGTGTGCGTTTCGGAACAAGTCTCTGCAAGACCCGCTAAACTAGAGAGAGAAAACTATTGGCAGAGGGTGGCAAAGGCAATTCATTTCACAGCTCTTCTCAAGTGATGTCTGATAAGGGATAATCAACTGTCTAGAGATAATTTTTTATTTCCCTTCTCCCCCAAAACACATGTACAAGTTTTGAGTGATAGACAAAGGGAAACAAGTGCTGGGGTTTTTTTGTTTGTTTGTTTGTTTGTTTCCCTCCTTTCTTCTCGTTTCCTCATCCCAGTAAAAAAAAAGTGGAAATCAAGGGGAGAGAGGACCTCATTTGAAGGGGAAGCAATAACAGCCTTCCTATATGCAACAACAACCCTCACCACCCCTAGATATCCCCAAACTACCAGAAATAAAGACATTGGAAAATGCTTTTTTCTGCCTGCCCATCATAAAATGCAGTTTTCCTCCTCACAGATCTATAGTTGAGTAAAAGTAGGAGGGAAGATGACAAACTTCTGCGCCTTCTGCTCTGACTGCAAATGCTCCCAAGCAAGAGACTCTTCTTTAACCCTAGCCTGTGCAGCATTGAGCAAACTTTAGGTATTCTCTGAAATAAATTAATAAAAAACTGCTGTCAATTATTATTCTTGCTCAATTCCCTCAGATTTAGGGCATTTGTTGTGAAGTATCTACATCAAGGGTGAAAAGAGAGGATTTATTCTGTGCTTACAGTTTGTATCACAGATCTAAGGACGCTGCCATGGTCCATGGTCACGACTACACCCGGTGCTGTACAGTGACAAACAAGAGCTCCGCCATCCCGCAGGAGAGTTTCCCTGTAGGTGCTTAGGAGGAGACAGCCCTTGGGGCTATAGTTTGATTTGTATACTTGGCCTTTCAGGGCTTTACAGCGCGATTGTTCAAAAAGAAAGGATGGTGGGGTTAGTTTTCATTTTTTTCTTAGAAAGAACTGAAGCTAGGATGAGGCATTTCTAAAGGGGAAGGGGGCAGTGGGGGAGGCAGAAGTTCTCCTTGTGAAGCACTCAGGTGAAAAAAAAAAAAAAATGCTGCCGAGTTATTTGGCAATAGCTCTTCTCATCTAGGGGTATAAAAGACTCCAAAAAAAGACCACACAATAAAAAGGAAAGCCTGTCTGAAGTACCATGTTTTACACATTGTTAGACTGAAGCAATCTGTTCGAGTGAACCCTTTTAAAAGGGGCCATTTCTGTGTGAAAAGCCAGTTGTGTGGAGCTGGAGGCATACAGCTGTAGACAGCTGTGGGGCTGGTACTGTAACTGAATCATTTTAAGAGTGAATTCTGGCATGTCGACGGGAGGCCCGAGAAGGGTAGCACAGCCGGAAAGTACAGTTTGCTTCTGTATGAGCCGGGACACATTCACCTTCTCGCACAGCTCAAGTTAACGAATGCAGAGCTGGTTGGAACTAAATTCTTGCAGGCTACTTTCCCCCACACACCCCCCTTTTTTTTGGTTTTATTTTGTTGGTTTTATTTTTAAGAAATTTAATTCTGGACACACAAGAAAATCCTCCCTTTTGACCTCTGCCTTCTGGCAAGTTTCCAAACACTCTGAGGATCTGCCTGGACTGTCGGTATCATCCCAGGCTGGGATGGATAAGCCTACAGCTCCCAAGCGCTCAGGGGGAGAATGCTGCTGCTCTCCAGTGCATCTAAATCTTTCCACACTTCCCCGTAAGGACAAACCAATACCAGAAGGGTGCATCTGTTCTATCTTCCTGATCTTCCCTATATTACACAATGTACACGGACACACAGATATTTGGAATTAGTAACTATTTGGAGGATTCTGTATTTATACACGAAACAGGGTCACAGCAGAGCAGTGAAATAAAGGTAAAGGCAGATTAGGATCCAGCCCACCACGTCAAAAGAGGCATGC